>NC_133387.1:49165352-49790352 GCF_047511655.1 Castor canadensis
ATTAAAATTTAACCTATATTATAGGTTATTATATATAATAACATACTCAATTCCTCACTAAAAATCCTATTTTTAATGTTTGAATTTATTTATTGACAAATTATGTGCTTTCTCAAAAAATGAATTTTAAACAAAAATTCTCTTTTTTTTTGGTGCTACTAGAGTTTGAACTCAAGGTCTTATGCTTGCCAGGCAGTCACTCTAACACCTGAGCCATGACCTCAGGATCTTTTTTTGTTTTAGTTATTTTTCAGATAGAGTCTTGAACTTTTTATCCCAGGCCAGACTCAAACTATGATCCTCCTATCTCCACCTCCCACATAGCTGGGACTGTAGACACACACCACCAACCAGACATGTTTGTTGAGACCAGGTCTTATTAGCTTTTTGTCAAAGCTGTCTTTAAACTACAATCCTCCAGATCTTCATCTTCAGAGTAGATGGGATTATAGGAATGTACCACTGCACCCTAAAATTCTTCTTAAATGGTATATATGTGACATTTGACTTTAATTAAATTTAATTACATATTTATTTCACATATGCATACATAAATGGATATTTCATGAGTTTTATGGCATTTGACCCGAAGTTCTAAATTATAGACATAGATATTATAGATTTAAAGTCAATATTTTATAATTTTTAAATTATCTCTAAAAATTTCCAATACATAGAAAAGATTTTAGATAGATAGATAAATGATAGATTAATGCATAGACAGATATTTAAGCTAAATTTTCTTCTAGATTTGAGAAATGCTGATTTATATTATTAGAGGATGTGGTGTTTTAGAAAGTCACATCCATGGATTTCTAAACATCATTTATAGTTATGCTTTCTTGCTTGACTGGAAGTTAAGTAACAAAATGTAAAACTGGAGCTCTCTCCTTTTTTTATTCTTTCATCTAGTGTTCTTTGTTATCAATTGACACCTTAAAGAGATAAAGAAATTGGGAGAGAGAGCAAGATGGCGGCTAGAGGTAGGAAGCAGAAAGCGAGCCTCCTATAGTGAAATCTTGGAGAGACACTGGAGACACACTTTGCAGGCATAATCACTGAGAAAAGGCATAACTTTGACCCCTCCACATCTCCAGCCGGTGCAGAGAATCTCCACTTCACGTTAAACGGAGAAACAAGGAGGGCCCCCGGGGCCGCCAGTGGCCAGCGCCCATACGGCTTGGGAAGACGCGGATCAGGTGAGCTTCACGGTACCACAGTTCTCCCACAGACAAGCCTGGGCCAGAGCAGCATAGCCCCCTGGACAGACTGACCTCCACCCAGGGAAAAAAGAGAAACTGAGTAATAAGCAATAAGAACAGTTAAGACACACTGGAAAGAGGGTGGGGCGCCCTGAGCACTGAAGATTGGGGGAAGGGAATCCTTCCCGGGACTGTAAATAAACAAGCCGGGGGGGCCAGAGAGGCTCTGGCAGGAGCGGGGCGTGTGCCCAGCAACCAGGAGCGGGAAAGCTTGTGAGAGTAGAGGAGGGAGGAAAACTTCACAGGAGAGGTGGGAAGACCCACTTCCCACTTGAACTGTAAATAAACATGGCGGCTGGCAGGAGCAGCAGCACCACCCAGTAAGCAGGAGCAGGAAAGCTTCTGAAAGTGGCAGTGGGAGGAAAACTTCAGAGGAGAGGGGGGAAGACCCACCTCCCACATGAACTGTAAATAAACATGCAGGCCTGACAACGTGGGGGCAGTGTCACCTTTACCAGTGCTTGGAAAGGGGAAAGCCTGTAGCAGAGGCTCCCGCACAGGCGAACCCTGAACAAACAAAGCCTGTGGGACCAGGTGAGTGCTAGCTCACCCCAGAGATCTGCATAAATAACGCCGCCAGCTACAGGCTGAGAGCAGCAGGCAGGCAAGCCACAGTTGCAGATACCACTCTCAGAACTGCCTCCAGACGCTTTTTTTTTTCTTTTTCTCCCTACCTTTCATGAGAGAACAACCGAATTACACCTGCAAGACAAAAAACTTACTGAAACTGTATTGCATTTGAACTTGGGACACTTGGTGGGGCTTTTATTTTTATTTGTGTGTGTGTGTGTGTGTGTGTGTGTGTGTGTGTGTGAGTGTGTAGTTTTGTTCTACTTTATGCATCCCCTTTGATGAGACAACTACAGAACAACATCTGAGGCACCAACTCCAGGACTGGAGATTGAAATGGACACCCAAATTATTAAGACTGAAACTGCATTGCATATAAATTTGGAAGTTTTTTGGGGTTTTTTTTGTTTTTTTAATTTTCTATTTTCCATTTTATTTTAATTCATTTTTATATATAGATATTACTTTCATTTACTTATTTTTTATTTTTTTTATCTTTGATTTTCAATCCTCTCTCTGTCTCTCTAATGTCTGTTCAGCTTACTGTCGATTAGTACACTAACACTCCCTGTTTATACCTTTGAAACTCTCCTATCTGATATCTTATTCTGCTTTCTCCCTCTTGTCTGTATATTTGTGTTCCCCTTTTCTTTAACTTCTTGCTTTCCATCTCAGCTCACCCTTCCATTCTAATTATTACCATTGTTATTATTACAAGCTAGAAAATACTTAATTACACACAGTACAGGGACAGTAACAACACCAAGGACAATGACGGGAAGACAGAAAAAACAGGGAAACCAGTTTCCCCACAGCAAAAAATTAGTACAGGAACCAGAGGGGAATGAAGAGAACAGAAACTCAGAGCCAGACTCCAACAAAATGAAGATAAACTATGCCAAAGGACCCAATGAAGCCCACAAGAATAATTTAAAAGAAGACATACTACAAATACTCAATGAGAATTTTATAGAGATGATACTGGATAGGGTCAACCAAAATGTACAGGAGACACTCAAGAAATTCCAAGACAATAAAAATAGAGAATTTGAAAAAGCAAAAGAAGAAATAAAGGAAACCATAGAAGCACTGTATAAACACCAAAGTGAAAGAGAGAACACAATGAATAAATGGATAAATGAACTCAGGACAAAAATAGACAACAATAAAGAAGAAAACTGCCAGGATATGGAAAACCTCAGAAAAAAGAATGAAACAGAACTGCAAAACAAAACAGAAGGCCAATCCAGCAGAACAGAACAAACAGACGACAGAATCTCAGAACTTGAAGATGAAATGGTAATTAAAGGAAAAACCGAAGAACTATTAATTAAACAACTCAAGATCTGTGAAAAGAAAATGCAAGAACTCACCGACTCCATCAAAAGACCGAATTTGAGAATCATGGGCATCAAAGAAGGAGAAGAGGTGCAAGCGAAGGGAATGCGTAATATATTCAACAAAATAATAACGGAAAATTTCCCAAATCTACAAAAACATATTCCCATACAGATGCAAGAGGCTTCCAGGACACCAAACAGACCAGATCAAAATAGAACTACTCCACGACATATCATCATTAAAACAACAAGTTCAGAAACTAAGGAAAGAATATTGAAGGCTGTAAGAGAGAAAAAACAAGTAACATATAAAGGTAAACCCATCAAAATCACAGCAGACTTCTCAACAGAAACATTAAAAGCAAGAAGAGCGTGGGGTGAGATCTTCCGGGCACTGAATGAAAATAACTTCAACCCCAGGATACTCTACCCAGCAAAGCTATCATTCAAAATAGATGGAGCAATAAAAGTCTTCCATGATAAGCAGAAACTAAAACAATATGTGACCACAAAGCCACCATTACAAAAGATTCTGCAAGGGATCCTGCACACAGAAAGTGACACCCAACTTAATCATGAAAAGGCAGGCAGCACCAAACCACAGGATAAGAAAAAGCAAGACAGTAGAGAGTAACATCAAGTTAGGTACACACAATCAAACCTTCAAACAACTAAGACAACTAAATGGCAGGAATTACCACATACCTATCAGTACTAACGCTCAATGTTAATGGACTTAATTCACCCATCAAAAGACACCGTTTGACAAAATGGATTAAAAAAGAAGATCCAACAATTTGTTGCTTACAGGAGACTCATCTCACCGACAGAAATAAGCATATGCTTAGGATGAAAGGCTGGAAGAAGATTTACCAAGCCAATGGCCCCCGAAAACAGGCAGGAGTAGCAGTACTTATCTCTGACAAAGTAGACTTCAAACCTACATTGATCAAACGAGATAAAGAAGGACATTCCATACTAATAAAAAGGGAAATAGACCAAAAGGAAATAATAATCATCAATCTGTACGCACCCAATGTCAATGCACCCAATTTCATCAAACATACTCTGAAAGACCTAAAAGCATATATAAATGCCAGCACAGTGGTTGTGGGAGACTTTAACACCCCATTATCATCAATAGATAGGTCATCCAAACAAAAACTCAATAAAGAAATCCAAGATCTAAAATATGCAATAGATCAAATAGACCTAGTAGATGTCTACAGAACATTTCATCCAACCTCTACACAAAATACATTCTTCTCAGCAGCCCATGGAACCTTCTCCAAAACAGATCATATCCTAGGGCACAAAGCAAGCCTCAGCAAATATAAGAAAATAGAAATAATACCATGCACACTATCTGACCACAATGCAGTAAAAGTAGAACTCAACAACAAAAGTAAAGACAAAAAACATGCAAACAGCTGGAAACTAAATAACTCATTACTTAATGAAGAATGGATCATCGATGCAATAAAAGAGGAAATTAAAAAGTTCCTGGAAGTCAATGAAAATGAAAACACAACCTACCGGAACCTATGGGACACAGCTAAGGCAGTCTTGAGGGGAAAGTTTATAGCCACGAGTGCATATACTAAAAAGACTGAAAGATCCCAAATCAATGACCTAATGATACATTTCAAACTCCTAGAAAAACAAGAACAAGCAAATCCCAAAACAAATAGAAGGAGAGAAATAATAAAAATAAGAGCTGAAATCAACGAAATAGAAACCAAAAAACCATACAAAGAATTAATGAAACAAAAAGTTGATTCTTTGAAAAAATAAACAAGATCGATAGACCCCTGGCAAACCTAACTAAAATGAGGAGAGAAAAAACCCAAATTAGTAGAATTAGGAATGCAAAAGGGGAGATAACAACAAACACCATGGAAGTCCAGGAAATCATCAGAGACTACTTTGAGAACCTATATTCAAATAAATTTGAAAATCTAAAAGAAATGGACAGATTTCTAGATACATATGATCATCCAAAACTGAACCAAGAGGAAATTAATCACCTGAATAGACCTATAACACAAAATGACATTGAAGCAGCAATCAAGAGTCTCCCCCAAAAGAAAAGTCCAGGACCTGATGGATTCTCTGCTGAATTCTATCAGACCTTTAAAGAAGAACTGATACCAACCCTCCTTAAACTGTTCCACGAAATAGAAAGGGAAGGAAAACTCCCAAACACATTTTATGAAGCCAGTATTACACTTATCCCAAAACCAGGCAAAGACACCTCCAAAAAGGAGAACTATAGGCCAATCTCCTTAATGAACATTGATGCAAAAATCCTCCACAAAATAATGGCAAACCAAATTCAGCAACACATCAAAAAGATTATTCACCATGACCAAGTAGGCTTCAAACCAGGGATGCAGGGGTGGTTCAACATACGAAAATCAATAAACGTAATAAACCACATTAACAGAAGCAAGGACAAAAACCACTTGATCATCTCAATAGATGCAGAAAAAGCCTTTGATAAGATCCAGCATCATTTCATGATAAAAGCTCTAAGAAAACTAGGAATAGAAGGAAAGTACCTCAACATTATAAAAGCTATATATGACAACCTACAGCCAGCATTATACTTAACGGAGAAAAACTAAAACCATTACCTCTAAAATCAGGAACCAGACAAGGATGCCCACTATCTCCACTCCTATTCAACATAGTACTGGAATTCCTAGCCAGAGCAATTAGGCAAGAAGAAGGAATAAAAGGAATACAAATACGTAAAGAAACTGTCAAAATATCCCTATTTGCAGACGACATGATCCTATACCTTAAAGACCCCAAAAACCCTACTCAGAAGCGTCTAGACATCATCAATTGCTATAGCAAGGTAGCAGGATATAAAATCAACATAGAAAAATCATTAGCATTTCTATACACTAACAATGAGCAAACGGAAAAAGAATGTATGAAAACAATTCCATTTACAATAGCCTCAAAAAAAATCAAATACCTAGGTGTAAACCTAACAAAAGATGTGAAAGACCTCTACAAGGAAAACTATAAACTTCTGAAGAAAGAGATTGAGGAAGACTATAGAAAGTGGACAGATCTCCCATGCTCATGGATTGGTAGAATCAACATAGTAAAAATGTCGATACTCCCAAAAGTAATCTACATGTTTAATGCAATTCCCATCAAAATTCCAATGACATTCATTAAAGAGATTGAAAAATCTAATGTTAAATTTATATGGAAACACAAGAGGCCACGAATAGCCAAGGCAATACTCAGTCAAAAGAACAATGCAGGTAGTATCACAATACCTGACTTCAAACTATATTACAAAGCAATAACAATAAAAACAGCATGGTACTGGCACAAAAACAGACATGAAGACCAGTGGAACAGAATAGAGGAACCAGATATGAGGCCACACAACTATAAGCAACTTATCTTTGACAAAGGAGCTAAAAACATACGATGGAGAAATAGCAGTCTCTTCAACAAAAACTGCTGGGAAAACTGGTTAGCAATCTGTAAAAAACTGAAACTAGATCCATGTATATCACCCTATACCAAGATTAACTCAAAATGGATCAAGGATCTTAATATCAGACCCCAAACTCTTAAGTTGATACAAGAAAGAGTAGGAAATACTCTGGAGTTAGTAGGTATAGGTAAGAACTTTCTCAATGAAACCCTAGCAGCACAGCAACTAAGAGATAGCATAGATAAATGGGACCTCATAAAGCTAAAAAGCTCTGTTCATCAAAAGAAATGGTCTCTAAACTGAAGAGAACACCCACAGAGTGGGAGAAAATATTTGCCAACTATACATCAGACAAAGGACTGATAACCAGAATACACAGGGAACTTAAAAAACTAAATTCTCCCAAAACTAATGAACCAATAAAGAAATGGGCAAGTGAACTAAACAGAACTTTCTCAAAAGAAGAAATTCAAATGGCAAGAAAACACATGAAAAAATGCTCACCATCTCTAGCAATAAAGGAAATGCAAATTAAAACCACACTAAGATTCCACCTCACCCCTGTTAGAATAGCCATCATCAGCAACACCACCAACAACAGGTGTTGGTGAGGATGCGGGGAAAAAGGAACCCTCTTACACTGTTGGTGGGAATGTAGACTAGTACAACCACTCTGGAAAAAAATTTGGAGGCTACTTAAAAAGCTGGACATCGATCTACCATTTGATCCAGCAATACCACTCTTGGGGATATACCCAAAAGACTGTTAGTCCAGAGGCACCTGCACACCCATGTTTATTGCGGCACTATTCACAATAGCCAAGTTATGGAAACAGCCAAGATGCCCCAGCACTGACGAATGGATTAAGAAAATGTGGTATCTATACACAATGGAATTTTATGCAGCCATGAAGAAGAACGAAATGTTATCATTCGCTGGTAAATGGATGGAATTGGAGAACATCATTCTGAGTGAGGTTAGCCTGGCCCAAAAGACCAAAAATCGTATGTTCTCCCTCATATGTGGACATTAGATCAAGGGCAAACACAACAAGGGGATTGGACTATGAGCACATGATAAAAGCGAGAGCACACAAGGGAGGGGTGAGGATAGGTAAGACACCTAAAAAACTAGCTAGCATTTGTTGCCCTTAACGCAGAGAAACTAAAGCAGATACCTTAAAGCAACTGAGGCCAATAGGAAAAGGGGAACAGGTACTAGAGAAAAGGTTAGATCAAAAAGAATTAACCTAGAAGGTAACACCCACGCACAGGAAATCAATGTGAGTCAATGCCCTGTATAGCTATCCTTGATCTCAACCAGCAAAAACCCTTGTTCCTTCCTATTATTGCTTATACTCTCTCTACAACAAAATTAGAAATAAGGCCAAAATAGTTTCTGCTGGGTATTGAGGGGGGGGGGAGAGGGAGGGTTGCGGAGTGGGTGGTAAGGCAGGGGGTGGGGGCAGGGGGGAGAAATGAACCAAGCCTTGTATGCACATATGAATAATAAAAGGAAAATGAAAAAAAAAAAGAGATAAAGAAATTGTCCATAAAACAGATCACACGATCATCCCAGGAATGATTCACATTTAAGAGGTTCCCATTTATAACTAAATTGTGCTATTTATCCTTATGTCATTCTTTCCTTACATGTTTTCATAGAAATATTTTAAATTTTAAAAAACTCCATTTTGTCATTTGGGATTAAATACCTCCCTATATTTCAGCAGTATGTTAAACCACTCTCCAAATTACCCTTAAGACCACTTTTTGAAGTGACCCTATTTTCGGCTGAACAACTTCTGGATCACTTTATGTCCTGAAGTTAGAGGTTTTTTGTTTTTGTTTTTTTTTTTCTCTTTCATTAATGAATAAACCAAGCAGGCTCTCATGCCTAGCTAAATGAAGTTGCTTTATATTCTGCTTCTATGATACAGTATGATGATATTGAATTCTAATTCGGTAAGATGAGGATATACATATTATATTAATTTTCTTTGAAGTACTTTTATGATAGAACTCTTTACATAATGTCCATCTATACATAATAAATACATGATTTCTTTTGTAATATCTTTCTTTAATAGATTAAGAATAAATTTTTATAAAATGTAATGAAAACTCCTCCTGAAATATAAGCATGTTATTAAACAGATATTTTACTAAAAGACAGTGGTCAAAAATATGTTTTCTGAATCAGACAAACCCAGGTTCAGAGGGTTTTCCAATCATCAGAAGTTCCTCTACAGGACCATTTAACCACTCCAGTCTTTATTTCCAAAGCCTATTAAATAGACAAGGGTGGTTGTAATGGCATAATTAAGTTATAAATACAAAAATAAATTGCACTTAGCTAAGTGAATGGCACATGTAAGTGTTCATTAAAATTTAACTTTTATTTTTAAAAATTGGTATTCTGTGATTGGAGGTGTGGCTTAAGTGGCAGAGCACCTGCCTAGGAAGTGCCAAACCCTGAGTTCAACCCCCAGTGCCACCAGAAAAAATGGTATTGTGATTTTTATTATTTTTGCAAGGCCATGATAATAATATTTTATGCTCATCACTTGCTAAAATACTGAAGTACAAAGATAAATGAAGGCATCAGAAATGGTCTTGTGCAGTTCCCAGCCCATCATCAGGAACAAGACATGCTAACAGATGGTATGATACAGCGATTGTGCTATGAAAAGTGTCTTCAAGGGTAGACAATATTGCAGATTAGTTCTATCTCAGGGTGAGGGAAGGTAAAGTGGCAGCTGCTGGAAAGATGACAAGAAAATCTCCATTAATGATATGACATTCAGGCTTCCTCATAAACTACCTATGAAGGCCTATTCACCTCAGTCTCCCATTTTTCACAATGACTATTTTAATCTTTATCTACCCCTCTTCACATTTATAATGTCTCCTGTCCTTCCCAAATGCTCAACAGTTGACACTATTTTATAGAAAAACTATTAATTTCACTTTTCCTAGAAAACCTCACTGTACCAAGACCTATACCCTTCCATTCTTGCTACTCTAAAGGAAATTAATATCCATGCGTACTTTGGATCTCATCTCATCTTTTCAGGAAACTACATTATCCATTCTTCTTATTCTCTGTGTACTCAACAGCTCCTCAACTGGGTCCTTCTAGTTGACTTTTAAACGTATGAAATATCTCCATAAGAAAAATAAATAAACACCTCCAGGAACTTCCTGGTCCTCTCCCCTTCACAAGTAAGCTTCTTTAGGGTAATTGTACTTGGTGTTTTGTCTTCTATTTATTACATCTCACTCCCTATCACTTCATGGAAACAGCTCTTATTTTGGTAATCAATAAACCCAATTTGACTAACCCCTAGAGAAATATATTTCTTACTTGATATCCAGGAGCATTTGTGGTATTGCCCATGCTTTTTTTTTTTTTTTTTTTTTTTTTTGCTTCAATAATGCAACACTGATTTTACTTGTCCAACAGATTACCTATCTCCTGTAAAGGATTACTTACCTCTGCTTGGCCACTGAATATTATAAGTATCAAAGTTCCATCCTCTTTTCATGCCATTCTTCACAAGTGATGTCATCTATGCCCATGAGTTTAATTATTATCCATATGCGAATGACTCATATCCAATTGCCTACTTGACACATCCTGTTAATTATCTCAACAACACATCAGTCTCTATATATCTAAAACTCAGTATTTGTTTTCAACCTCCCAAGACCAACTCTTAGCATGGTGGTCTTTCAATGTGAGGAGCCATGAATAATGACAAAGCAGACACCTGCTTTAAGTAACTCAATTCCCTTCTCCCCTATGTCCACGGTTCTGTAAGTTTTAACTCTTGAATATCTCTTAATTTTATTTTACTCTATCTTCATTGCCACCACCACAGACTAAGGTGCCATCTCAATCCAATACCTGTAAAGTCCAAATCACCTTACACTTAGTGCCTTAAAACACCACTTTTTTCTCAGTTCAAGTTCTGCAAATTAGAAGTCCAGCATGGAGCACACACTGTTGAGTTCTCTACTCAGGGCATCACAAAGGTGAAATCAAAGTATCAGGTAGACTAAGTTCTTGTCTGTAGGCTCTGAGGGGATATCTAAGATCATTTTTCTTGTTGACAACATTAAGTTCCTTACAGTCGTGGGACTGAAGTCTCTGTTTTCTTGCTGCCTTCAGCCAGGAACTGCTCCAAACTCCCCGAGGCTGCCTTCATTCTTTTCCACATAGTTCGCCTCATTTTTAAGCCATTAAGCGTACATCACTTGCTTCTTTTGCTTCCAATCTCTGACTTCCTCTTCTGAAATCTGCTAATGACAATTCTCTGTTTTAAGAGTGTCATATGATTAGACCAAGAAGACATTGGTGAGGCACCTCAAAAGAGGTCATTCAGTGTTACTCATCTAACAGTATTTATACTGTTATCCATACTAAAAGGAATATACTTTATTATTCAGGGAAAGAAACCATTGGTCATTTCCAGTAAGGTGATTGACATAATTCAGTAACTGTTTATAAGGAAGACTGGCAACAATATGGGGAATAGATTTGTAAAAAGAATAAGTATAAAATAAATATAAAATTTCCTGATACCAAAACTTCCTTAAGAAATTCCCCTGATCACTGGACTATGCAAATCGCAGGGAATTAATCTATTTGTCTATCCAATGACTTTTTAAAAACTTATTAGCACACAATAGTTGTGCTGGGGGAAACGCTGTGATATTTACATAGATGCTTATGGTACATCTTCCTTACTGTTCTCTTGATGGAGGCTTCAAGTGATGCCTTCAGGTACTGATTACTGATTGAGGTAAATCCTTGAGTCCTTGACTGATTTTTTCATTCTTTCATTTTCTTTTTTTTTTTTATTGTTGTCCTGGGTGGGGGTACATTGTAGCATTTACAAAGGTTCTTACAATGTATCAAATATATCATACTGGAATTCACTCCCTCCACTTCTCTCCTTCATGCCCCTTCCCGATTCTTGGAATGCTTTCAAAGGAATCATTTTTTGCATATATATACATGTGTATACATTATTTGGACCATATTCATCCTCTTACCCCTTTCCCGACCCCCTCTCACCTTTCCCTCACCCCCGCAGGGCCTGTTCTGCTGCCTTCCTGTTCTCTGATTTTGTGGAGGAAAAAACATAAAAGATAAAAAGCGAAACATGACGTTCTTGCTAGTTTGAGATACAGATGGCTACACAGAGAGTATCCAATGTCTTTTGACTTGCCCAAGTATCAGGATGGTCTTCACCGCCGCCTGCTACCTTTATCAAATGATATTCAGTTAGTCTTTTATCTTTGGTCACTTCCACTTTCTTTGTAACAGGGACTTCACTCTTCCTAGTCCATTGGCAGTTTCCCAGTCTGCTGATAGAGTCACAGAATCATTCAATTCAACCAAAAGAATTTTATTAATACTCTACAATCACAGTAGGTGAAATGAAGAAAAGGCAGCAACTGACACGATCCTCAAGTAATGCATTAACCAGTAAGGATGATAAAAATATCATTGATTAAAATGCATTATCAAAAGTGGAAAGTACTTTGTCAGAGGTACAAAAAACCTGCAACAGGACACAGAGTTGTCATCAAATTGTTATCCCATTTTTTCCACAGTCATTTGCCAAAAATTGGCATCTGGATTTATATTCAGAGGCAACTCATACTTGAATGAAAGAAATAGAAATAACTAGAGTAAGATCAGCTGTCCCTAATAGCAAAAAACAAAATTTCCAACTATTCCTATTTCAAAGTAGCTTGACTTTTCTTCTTTATCTGTTTATTTATTTATTTATTGGCAGTACTGAGGTTTGAACTCAGGGTCTTGTGCACATTAGGTATGTCTTGTGCATGGTTTTGTTGTTGTTTGTTTTGTTTTGTTTTGTTGGTTTTAGTTGTTTTTCAGATAGTGTCTCACTTTTCTCCTGGGCTGGCCTCGGACTAATATCCTCCTCAATTAGATGGAATTATAGAAAGCTGCCACCAAAACCTGCTTGTTCTTTGAGATAGGGTCTTGCTAACATTGTTTGTCTAAGCTGACCTCTAACCATGATTCTTTTACCTTTGCATCCCAAGTAGCTGTGATTACAGATGTGACCCACTGTGCCAAGCAAGGGTAGTTATACATTATACATAGTTTGAAAAATTCAGAACCACAAAACCTTTAACATTAAAAATTAATTATTTTAATTTTACTAATCACATGAACATCTGTGATATTTGAAAAATGAAAGTGCACAGTAATGAGAGACTTTCAGACTATAGAAAATATTTGGTGACTTTGGGAATTTGCATTTGTTTACAATGTCGATGATGATATAGACTCTCAAATGTTTGGAACCACATAAATGAGAGTCATTGGTCAAGGTGGTTCACAACTCAGAAAAGAAATAAGAATGGCTGGGATCTATGGGCCACTAAGAAAGAATCAGTGTGTAGGGAGCTAGACTGGAATGGAGAACTACCATCAGTGGGTTCCTGACATAGAATGCTAAAATCAGTAGGGATATTAGTGATTTTCTACCTTGATCCTTCTCTTCACAGTGAGGAAACTGAAACTCAGAAAAGCTAAAATATTTTTAGGGGTTGCCAAGCAATATAACCAAAAGAACAACCCAGGTTTCTTACATCTAAGTACATTGCTTTATCCATTTTTAAAGGAAATGCTTTAATGATTAAAAAGATTCATGTACTGCATGTAATATATAAATTTTAATTTGTGATTTATTGAACAAGCTAAAAGCAAATTTTGATGTTAACTGTACAAAAAAATTATAATGACTATAGAACATATATTGATTGTGATTTATATACATTTAAGAACGATTTGAAACTGAAAATACAAATTGATTCATTTTCCTTTCCAAAACTGGGAACCAAAATAAACCACAAACTAATTAAAGCTTGTTTCCTCCAAGAAGTATTTGTGTCTGTTGTTCATTGATCACTCTAGATAAGAGTGATTATGTGGGAGAAGAACTCGTGGAGAACACAGCTACTTCGTCCCTATCCCCACAATAATTACTTGGCTTCATTTCCTAAGGTTTTAGATGAGGAGCTAATTTCCTTTATTTTGTTCTCACTATAAATGAGACTGTCACTTGCCTCTGTTTAACTCTGATTAAAAGTAATAGCCACTTAAGTCTGACTATATAATCTAGGATTGATCAAATTATCTGCCACCACCAATAGCAGGATTTAAAGCATATTATATGATATATTTATCCAGGATTCTATGTGTGATTGACACAAGATGAAAGTCCTACCTTACATCTCTTCATTCTTTCACAAAACACACCAGTGCTGTGTTAATTTTGTCACCATAAACTTGCAGTTCAGTGAAGGATTAGGAATAAAGCTTGTGTACCATGCTAAAAAGGGAGTTGGAGCTGAGGGCCATTCATAAAGATGAAGTACAACCATGCAGAAATGCGACACTCCCTCCCCGAGCCATCAGACACTGTCTGTTAATTACTGAATTGAGACTACAAAAATACATATTTAAATACATTAAAATATAAAATAGAAATGGAAAAAAGGAAACAGAAAAATATAGCAAAATTAAAACATAATATAAAATGAAACCATCAGCATATGCAGATAAACTGAGAGTTAATCCATCGCAAATCTTACTTTATTAGTCAGGCATGGGAAATATAAAAGAACAATTAAAAATATACAATGTATAAAAAATACAGAATTTGTAAAGAAAAACTTCATATAAATTAGAAGGAGTTGCACAAAAGAGAAAGCAGAAACTGTGGTGAAACAATACTTCAAAATAATGACTGAGAATTTCCAAAATTCATAAAAACCATGAATACTCAGAGCTAGCCTCAGGAAACACAATCAGTTCTGAATAAAATAAACGGTATTAAATCCACATTATAGTTAAAAAATTACATTACATCAAAAGCAAAAGAGATCTTAAAAGCAACCAGAAGCACATGACCTAGAGAAAATAACAACTGATGCAAAATTTTGTATTGACCTAAATTATCATTCAGTGTGACAATGAAAGAATAACATTTTAAGATAAAAGCAAGAGGTCATAAGCATAATAAACTCCCACTGAAAGAATTACTAGAAAATTCAGCTCAGAAAAAAAGGAAATGCAACCTCTAAGGATGAAAGAACAGAAATTACTTTATAAAATAATAAGAATAATATTTGCTAATTTGGATGTGCAGAACATGAGCTTTAAAAAAAACCAAGACCTATGGTTGAAGATAGATGTGGTCCACTAACTTCCCACAGAAAACAAGGATAAAAATTGTATAGTTGAAAACAAAACTAAAGAAGAAACTGAAATTATCAAGAAAGACAGGGGAGAATTTAATCTCAACAACCTGTAACCGGGAGGCAGAGTGAAGGTGAGTTTGGGAATACCTTGCTCAAAAGTATTGCCCAGTTTCATTGGCCATGGTTATGGTAAATGCTGGGGGGCATGGGAGGCTAAACACATAGTCTGACCAGGTAAAACTTTCAGAATCAGAGTTCAGATTTGGTAAAGAAGCTGGAAATATAAGGGTGAAGTTGCAGCAATATTAGAATCAAAGAAAAGCACGATCAAATTCCATATAAACTGTTGAAATTACTGTTGACAAATACACCCTACACATGCAAGGAAGATCCCAGGGGACACCAGGGGAGGGCTAACAGACACCATGAGGAAATCTGCTCTTAGAAGGTACCACGATGAGGGCTGGTGGAGTGACTCAAGTGGTAGAGTGCCTGCCTAGCAAGTATGAGGTCCTGAGTTCAAACCCCAGGACTGCCAAAAGAAAAAAAGTAAATTAAAGGTAAGGTGATATGGAGTCACATTGTAAGCTTGACACGCTTCTTGACTAAGTGGCAGATCCAAGAATCCCAACCAACTCCAAGTAAGATTAAAAACAAAAGTCTATAATGTTATTCTTAAACTGCTGAGAGGCAAAGATAAAGAGACATTCTTAAAAAGTAGCCAGAGAAAAATGGAACAGAATGTATAGCATAAAAGAAGACATTGAAATGATGCATCCATAGGGCCAAGGAGAAAAAAATGTTTTCAACTAAAAATTCTATACCCAATGAATAAAACTGTAAAGATGAAAGTGAGCAAGGCAATGGTGGCTCATGCCTATAATCCTAGCTACTAGGGAGGCTGAGATCAGAAGAATGGCAGCTCCCAACTAGCTTCAAAAAAAAAAAAAATTCACAAGACTTGTGAACACAAAACATTCCATCTCAGTGGGAAAAGCTAGGTATAGTGACATGCACCTGGCATCCTACTTACAGAAGGAAGCATAAAATAGGAGGACCAGGGTCCAGGCCAACACAGACAAAAAGAAAAACCCTATCTTCAAAATAACCAGCCCCAAAAGTTCTGGTGGCATGGATCAAGAGATAGAGCACCTGGCTAGCAAGCATGAAGCCCTGAGTTCAAACCCTAGTACCACCAAAAACTTTTTTTAAAAAGATTGAAATGAAATAAATGAATACATTTTCATATAAATGGAAATCAAGAGAATTTATTTTGCAACACTGGAGCTATAAGAAATGTTAAAGGAAAAGTACTTTAGAAGGCAACTGAAATCTACAGAAAAAAATTTTAAAATAGAACTGTACATATATCACAGAATGATAGGGATGTATGGAATAACATTATTAAGTTCTTTAACCTAGTTGCAAATTATATCTACATAATTATATATATTAAATATATTAGTTAATATTATATATAATTAGCAACTAGGCTAATATATACATATATTAACCTAATTATATTATATATTATATATATAATTGGAGAGGAAGAGCTAACTTACTTTAGGAGTCCATTCTTACTGTGATACTAAAAATCAAAGACATAACAAGAGAAGTAAAACCAGTATCTCTCAAAAGTACAAATGTGAAAAGTAAATTACAAGATATAAAATTTCTTGAAAAAATTGTGCCGGCAGATATTCTGCTAGTTTGGACTGAAAAGACCAGAGAGAATATAAAATGAATGCTGTTGGATGTCCAGTATACTTCTGAAAGGAATCAGGCTGATAAACTTACTCTATCTTTACCTTTTATGGAGGAAAAACTAAAAGAAGCTGAAGCCAAGTGTCAGTGGTTCACATCTGTAATCTCAGCTACTTAGGAACTGAAGAACAGGAGGATCACAGTTCCAAGCCAGCATGGACAAACAGTTTGCAAGACCACCATTTCCTAAATAAGCAGAGCAAAATGGACTGGAGGTGTGGCTCAAGGGGTAGAGTGCCGGCTTTGCAAGCATGAAGCTCAGAGTTCAAACCCTGGCTCCACCAAGAAAAGAAAAGAAGTTGAAACCAAGAGCAAAGAGGTCATAGCCAAGACTCTACAAAGAAGAGAAGAGAGACCTAAAGGATTATCTGTAACCCTTGAAACCTGATCAGGATAGAGTTTACCTGATTAAACTTCACAATTGCTTTAGACCAGTGATTTCTGTTTCCCTCCATTTTTGCCAGGCTCTCAACATTTAAATCATCCAAATTACATGCAAATAAAAGTCCTGAGTATAATTCGGTAAGTGCAATTACTAGGACATAATTACTCTTTTTTATAAAGAGACATCTTCTATGACCCCCAACACTCCTACATTGTAATGGTCGAACAAGCACATGCTAATAGTGACAGGCATTCAAATTAAAAGAGACAAAAAGGAAAGGTAAATAGGAATCAGTAGTCCAAAGCAATCATACAATTTACTAAGGCAAACTCTAACCAGAATTCCTTGATCAGGTTTCAGTGTTGAGGAAACAAGTTATCCCTTTACTTTCACAGTAAAAAGTAATTTTACCCTATGAATTGTACTTAATGAATTACACCTGAGACTTTCATTTGTACATAATATACATTATTTAAATGTTGAGAACTTGGACTTCTGAGCTAATGAGATTTAAGCGAGCTTCAGTATGCTGCAATAGGGTGAGACCTTTAGAATCCTTGGAAGAGAGAGAAGGAGTTTTGTATTTGGCAGGGACTTGAATCTTTGGGGGCCAAATGGCAGAATTGTAAAATAACTCTCAAGAATTGCCACCCAATGAATATGATGAATTTTATTCCGGTGGTTAGGTTATAGGTAGAGTTGACCATAAAATAGGAAAGTTATCCAGGTGGATAAATCACATTAGCTTTTAAAAGTAGAGAATTTCCCTTGGCTAAACAAAGAAGTGCAGTCAAATTTTCTAAACAGGAGTTGACATGTCATTGCTAGGTCAAGATTGAGGGAACTCCAATGAGCGGTCCACACTAATAGTCAGCAAGGAAAATGAGGATCTCAGTCCTGAGACTATAAGGAACCAGATTCTGCCAATAACCTGAAAAAGGTCTGAAAGAGATTTTCCTCTAGAGCCTCTGGTCAAGAACACAACCCAGCTGAAACTGCTTTTACCCTGGGATGCTCTGAGCAGAAAACTCAGGTATGTCATGATAAACATCTGACCTACAGAGCTGTGAGCTAATAAATAAGTGGTTTTTTTTTAAGGAGATAATATGATAGAACTTTGTTATACTCTTACAGAAAAATAATACAGACCTCTAAAACCTTTTAGCAAATTAGCCTCAGAAACATGTGAAAATAACAAAACATGACCCAGAAATAAAAGAATGTTGCACCATGACCCTGTATATAGAAAGTTTTTTCCTTTCCTTTTGTTTTGTTTTTGTTTGCAAAACAGGCACTCTACCCCTTGAGCCAAACCTCTAGTCCATTTGGCTATGGTTATTTTGGAGATAGGGTCTCATAAACTATTTATCCGGGCTGGCCTAGAAACACAGTCCTCCTGATCTCAGCCTCCCACATAGCTGGGACTACAGGAGTGAGCCACTAGTGCCTGGCATAAAAAGTTTTCTTAATCACTGAACAAGACAAATTAATATAATTACAATGTTAACAAAAGTAAAGGAGCAATCACCTGATCATCTCAAAGTAAAAAAAAATTATAAAAATGTAACATCCACTCATGATTTTTAAAACTACTTGCTGGAAACTAGGAAAAATAAAAGGAAGCTTCCTACTGTGATGAAGAACATCTATCTACAAAAGAAGATAACCAATGTCATGCTTAATAGCAAAGAAGTGAATGTTGTTCCCCTGAAATGAGGACTAAGGCAAATCTCAGATCTTACCGGTGATATGTACCATTATGTAAGAGGTTATAATTAAAGGAATACAGATAAGAAACAGAAAAAAATGCCTGTGATTGTTTGCAGACATGTTTAAGTAGAAAATCCTTAGGAATCAATAAAAAAGTGATTAGAACTAAAAAGTGAATTTAGCAAGCTTGCAGAATACAAGTTGAATATGTAAAAATAAATTGAATTTCTGTGCATGACAGTAAACAGCTTAAAAACAGACTTAAATAAACAATACCATGGAAAGCTATTTGAAAATATTACTTAGAGAAATATTTACTAAATTGTGTGTGAGAATTGTGAACTAAAAAGTACAAAAAATAGCAGTCAAATTGAAGGAAAACTGAATGAATCAAGAAACATACCATATTTAAAAACTGAACAAGTAAATACTTTTAAAATGGCAGCTTTCTTCTAAGTCGATCTGTATATTCATAACAATCCAACCCAAAATTTTAGCAGAATTTTCCTAGAAATTAACAAGTTGATTCTAAATTTTATAGGAAAATAAGATAACCAAAACAATTTTAAAAAGTTGGAAGACTTATATCACCTGATTTTATGTCTTTTACTAAACAATATAGTAATTAGAAGAGTATGTTCTTAGCATAAGGATAAGCTTTTATATAGAATAAAAGATCAGAATAGTCTAGAAATAGACACATATGCACATACCATAGGTAACTGATTTTTGACAAAAGGGCCAAGGAACTCAGTGAAGATAATAAAGTATTTTCAATAAATTGTGATATATATGTCTACAAGGATAAAATAAACATCAACATTTAACTCAAGTATGCTTGAGCAGCTAATTTAAAAATTATTATAAACGCCTTTTAGCAAAAACAGAAGAAAATTTTCATGACCTAGAGATAAAGACTTCTTATATAGAATATGAAAAGCTACAAACCAACAAGAAAAACAATGAACTGCACATCATAAAAATCATTAACTTCTGATCCTGAAAGATACCATAAAGAAAATGAAAAAGCAGTCACATTAGATTAGAAGAAACATTCTCAAAACATATGTTGAGCCATGAACTCAAGTCCAGAATATATAACTCTTTATATAAGAATTCAAAATTGAGCAAAAGATTTCAACTGACACTTTACAAAGAACAATGAATAATTGTGTAGGAAGTACATGAGATGATGTGGAACATCATTATTCACCAGGAGGATGCAAACTAAAACCATGAGATAGTTCTACTCACCAGAAGAATGACAGTGAAAAGTGGTAATATTATGGAGTAAAGAAAATGTTTGAAAAATCATGGTTTTGGTGCTTGGTTCACAAAACTCATCAAACTGTACTCTGAAAAGTGATGTATTTTGTTGTAGCTATAACTTGAGACTATAATAATAAAATACAAATAAAATAATTAGCATGCAACATATAATAATGTAACAAAATACAATAACTAATCAGTAAAATTTAATGAAAAAAGATCTATGGGATGATTTTAACACTGAAAAAATATTGAACACACATTTGAAGTTACTAACTTGTCTTTCCTATACTGATGGAAGACAGAAATGAAGATGACTGAGGAAATAGAAGAGGGAAAATCATGTATGAAATGAACCATTTATATGTAAAATTATGAGACTGGGGTATGGGTAAATACACAAGAGATGAAATAAAAATACACTAAAAATTCAGTGGTAGTTATTAAGAGATGGTGGAATTTTCACAGATCTTAACTTTCTTATATTTGTACGTATCATTTGAATATTTTAATGTTGAGATGCATTATTTATTTAATACTGAATGGAATGAAATGTTTTCCTGAGAGGAAAAATCATTTTTAAATATATTTGTATTAATAAAGTAGCAGTACAACAAGGTACACACAAAGTAACTGTGATAACGGTAATAACAAAATAAGATTGAAGGATTGGGGTATTTAAGGTGGGGAAAAAGCATCCTATAAATCAACAAGAACAAGGTCAAGTAACCACAGACAACAAATTAGCAGAACAGCCTACTAAAAGATGGTGAATTCGAAGTTTCTGCCATGTTGAATCCATGAATGAGAAGAGTCAATTAACAAAGCAGAGAATATACTTAGAAGAGAGAAAGAGAGGAATAGGATGGGGAATCAAGAAAGAAGTGATAAGACAACTAAAAAGCACAGAGAAACAGGTGATGCAGACAAAAGCAGGAAAGAGTTCACAGCTCCAACCCTGCCTGAGGGGACAGGGACCAGAAGTTTCAATCACAAGGTAAGCCAGGCATCCCTGATGGCAACAGAATGACATTTCTAGCCACAGGAGAAACACACAGTTCTTGAAAGCCTTAAATCCAGTGTAGGGATTTAGCCTGGTGGTGATCCTCCTGTGTGGTAGGTAAGCATTGAGGAAGAAATCCATCGCACCTGCCCTCCACACACATTTCTGAGTGACTAGTGTGCACTGCACTCATCTTTATAGTAAGATGTAGAAATCTTACAGAATTTAACCTGAATGAAAAACATGTTGGAGGAACCAATAGATATGAGATCATGGATTATAAAATAGGCAGAACACAACATACATAGTGAAAATAATAAAACCTTAAATTGAAAGGTAAACCCTAAATTTGACAGACTAATTAGAGAATTATACGTAGAAATGAGACTCATATGTTAAAATACGGGTTTACAGCACTGGCTTCCTTTTAAAACTAAAAAACAAACCCAAAGCACTATGACAAAATGCTATGATTAGCAAACCTTAGGGAAGAATGGACAATAGACAGATAGATGATAGATGGATAGATAGATAGGTAGATGATAGATAGATAGATGATGTACCTCAAATTTCTCATAATGTAAAAAACCTTAAATATGAAAATGTAATTTCCAAATTCACTAATGATGATTTTTAAAAATATAAATATGTCTAAAATTATCTGGTACATATAATAAAGTCTCACTTTATTTTATCAACTGAGGTTAATCTATTACTAAATGGTCAAATTTCTAGTTGGTTTAATTTGTTTGATCATAATTTCATGAAGAACAAAATTTTCAGACAGAATGTGTTCCAAAGAATTGATAAAACCAAAACACAGTAGAATCTGTCATGCCTATTGATTATTCTACAGGGTCAGATATGGATTCTGAATATGGAAGAAATGACTGGTTCAATCTAATTCTCTAACCAGTATAGAAGCAGCCTATGAACAGTGAAACAGCAAGTCTTCCAATGTGTCAAATGAATTTACTTAGAATCCTACCGTTCAACTTTTCTGTGATTATCAGTTCTCAACTTAACTTTTGTTTTGAATTCTGCCCTTTCAAGGCACAGAAATAACTACATTATTTCTGACGGTTTCTTGCATCAAATTCCAAAGGCCAGGGGTCAAGGGTAAGTTATTTTGACAATGCTACCACAGTGACAGAGCTCCCCCCTATGCTGAGTTAGGAAGCAGAATGCAAAATCCAGAGGAAAACTGGTATTCTCAACAGTTGCATGAGAAGGGACAAGACTTCAGCACATTGAAATTTTATAACTAAATTCATAATATGATTATCTAATACGCATCCTCTGAAATTTGAAAGCTTTTATGATGCATGGATGCCTTTAAATACCCTGGGATATATGAAAATGTTAATTCATTTCCATATGATTATGATTCAGTACTACAACTCGAATGCATCACAAATATACTATGTGAGTATCTAGAGGAGACACTGATTTTGTGAGCACTTAAAATGCAGTAAGTGAATACACGATTTGAGTTTATATTAGTCATCATAAGCCAATTGTCACATGGGACTGTGGAATGTAGTAATTGGTGAAGAGTAAAGGAGAGTTAAACTAACATAACCTGGGTATTCAACATAGAAGAATTCTGAATATCCAGCAAATCAGATGCCTTTAATATTCTGTTTACAGGAATGCCAGTAGACTCAGGCAGTGAAGGCATGCATTTTGTCTGCTGCTGCTACACAGAAAATGTAGCAAGAAGCCCTCAGAGTTATGAAGGCAGAATGCTATTTCTAAATATTATTTCCAAGTTAGGGGAAGGTGTAGAATATCCTTATAAAATGTTCAGCATCTAAACAAGGGCACAGCAGCCCTTGTGGGAGAGGTGATACAATGATGGCTACAAGGGAAAAGATCACATTATTCATGGACACCACCTGCTGGCAGATATGCAGTGTTGCTACATGAAGAAGGGCACAGAGGGGAAACAGAGAAGCCACAGTTTACTGAATAGAGAAGTATGATGTTAAGAAATGGGTGAATGAAACTGAGTACACATTATAACAAGCTGGTAACATTTCATTTACTCAGGAATCTCTTATAAGGAATCTCTGAGTTTGACTTTGAGACACCTGTAGTAATAGCGACATGAAGCAATTGACTCCATAACTTTGTAGACACTAAGTGTTGCATGGAGATCCAAGTTGCACGGGATATCACTTCTTGTATCTATGGCAATGCTTCTCAAAGGCTGCAATTGTGCCCCCACCCACCCACCACCCACCAAGGGGGAATTTGGCAATGTCTAGAGATGTTTTTAGTTGTCACAAGTGAGGAAATGCTACTGATATGTAGCAGAAGCCAAGGGCACTGCTAAACATCCTACAATGCACAGCACAGACTTCCTAAAAAGGTATAATCCAGCTTAAAATGAAAATACTGTCAGACTCTAGAAATCCTGACCTACAGGAACCAATTCAAAGATAAAAATATAGAATACAAGGGCTAGGCCACAACAAATGCACCTCTGGTGCTCATTGTATTTATTTATAAAATTGTTATGTAGTGCTTGCTATATGTCTAGTGCTCTTCTGGGAGTGTTATAAACACTAACACGTTTGATTCTCGTAAAAATCTAAAGAGGTCTAAATTATTAATAGACCATTTTAAGTGGGGAAACTGAAACACAAAGAGGTTAATAGCTTAGCCATGATATCACTGCTAGAATGTGAGAGAGCCATAATTGGAACCCAGAGTGCCTGCACCCATAGTCTAGTCCCTAAACTAGTAAACTATACTGTTCACCTTATAGATAACACATTCTTTTAATCTAAGAAAATATCCAAAAGTAGGGATGTCATGTCAATGATTTCTCTGCCACATTGGCATCATGCACTGAAACTTCTTTAAGTACTGTCAGTCATGGATGCCTTGGTCTCCCTGTTTCTAGAGATTGTTATAGCAGTAGGAAAACACCCCAATGTTTTGGGATTCAAAAGACTTGAACTCAAAATTTTCTAACCCTTAATTCTGGATTTTATCAACTTTTAAAGCTGTAGTTTCCTTCTTATAGCTTTTTGTAGAATAAAATTATTAATACTTGCAAATTGCTGTAAAGAATAGGGATACAGTTGTGTATCTATCACATAAAGGGCATTAAAAACCATATTAACCAATAAAATGGCTATTATCATTATGATTATAATTAATAGACTGGAATTTCTTGCCAATATCAACCTGCTTCTACATGCTGTTTTCCTCGTTGTTCTCTACTTCCCTGCTCAAGGAGCTCAGGAGCTCTGAACATCAAGTTGGAGAGAGACCATACCCCTCTCAGTCTTCCCACTAAATGAAATTAATTCTACCATATCACTGTCTGTCTGACTAAAGGCCCTAGAAGAGTAAATGTAGAAATAAATCTTCTGGTTGTGATTCAAGTCTCTTGAAAAAGTTTTTTTTTTCATCCATCCTGTTATATTAAACTCTTTATCTTAGCCAGTTTAGATATAAATTCCTGTCTTCTATATTATTCCTTTATTTGAAGGAAGACAACTCTCAGGACTCAAAGTAATATTGCAAATGATTAAATGTATATTGACAATATCAAATTTGATTCATTAGATTGCCAACAGTAAAAGGCCAAATCATGCTAGCTTAAAAAAATAGATCATGTATTAATTCACACTGTTGGGAAGTTCATAAAACAGTGAGATCCAGGTGTTTCAAGCATAACTGAACAGAGAACATTGACTCTTTACCACTTCTGACAAACTTTTATCTCCACTAGCCTTTTATTTGGCTTCTTCAGAAGAAACAAGATGGTCAGCAGTTACTCCAAACAAATCCAAATACTTATCCTGCCCCTATTCAATTCTTCATATGCCATGGCACCCATAACATCTTATAGTAATAGGACAAAACCTATCATACAGAGACCAGTGTTATAAAAGGGGTCTTTTGCAATGTAACACAAGGTAGACTAGGAGATGATTTTCCAACATCAAAAGACAAAAGAGTAGCTGTTTATAAGAAGATAAAATTTTACATGTTATATTACCAGCTCTTTTACTGATTAGCATGGTAAGTTCATAAATGTATGTGAAAAAAATAAAGAAATGCCATCCTGGAGACTTCTGCTCTTCTTTACTTTTAAGATTTGAAAACCCTCTCTCCTCCCCACATTCACAACAGAATAAAAAATAACTGAGAATGACTAAAACCCAGGCTAGAAGTTTGACTTTTCTAGGCATGGAACAAGTAGAATGAATGAGACACCAGTCATTCATTCTTCACTCGGTGGGCCCTCTATGTAACATTTTATCCTGAAGTAGACCTCTTGGACATTCTTTAGACTCTCATTCATGTACTTAGCTAAGAGTATGATGGTTTTCTGAATTTCTGATGTATTTGATAACCCCCCACTCTGGTCATCTATAATACAGGAGCATAGGACAAGTGGCAAATTTGAGAAAAATGTATTGAAAATCTGTTATATGCTAGGATCTGTGTCAACACCAGAAATATATAATTAGTATAATATAAACCCTGACAAACATAGTGATAGGTTCTATAGAATGAGAGAAGTTTTATGGGCACTCTTTAGTCAACTGTCACTACAACAAAATACCAGCAAGAGAAAGATATATTTTGGCCCATAGTTTAAGATATTACACTCCATGGTCACTTGAATTCATTGATTTGGGTCCATGGTAAAGCCCAATGCCATGACAGGGAATGTGTAGCAGAATAAAACTGCATACCTCATGGAGATCAGGAAGAAAAAGAGAGAAAGAAGAGACCAGGGCTCCAATATCCCCTTCAAGGCACACCACCCATGACCAATTTCTTCCCAATAGGTTCCACCTCCTAAAAGTTCCACCACCTCCTAAAAAGGCCCAAGCTAATGACCAAGCCTTTTGCATATGGGCCTTTAGCAGACACTTAAGATTCAAACTCATAAATGCCAAAAAGAAGACAAGAGAGCAGAGACAAAGGTCTTAGGTTCAGAGCCTTGAGCAGGGAAGAAGGGCAATGAGAAAGTGAAATACATGGACCCTATCTTCTTGGAGCTAGGAAGCTTGGAAAGCTTTAAATCAAGGACTCAAGCAACTGGAATTAAAGCAAGAACTTGTTAATATATGTGTTTGTTTCAAATCTAAGAATAAAATTGAAACCTAGGTATTACAACTTAAGGAGGCAGGGTCAAGTGTAAAGTAATAATAAAATTAACTTGACCTTTAGTATTATGGGCATAAATCTGTATTTCCTGAAATCTCCTCCTTGGTGAGACAACACATTTCTATAACAGAGATAGTGAATGAACCCACAGGTGATAACGGCACTGGTACAAGAAGAATAAAGCTATGAAGAGTTACTAAGCAGTCTTTCATGACTAACAACTGAGTAAATATCTATTCATTAGAGCTCTTTTTCTCTGATGTTCTATATCTAGAATATCAACAATATAAACCTTAGTGACCATAAGGTGATACTGCTCAAATTCCTCAACAAATTCTTATTTTTCTCAGGACATCACTTCTAAAGTGCTTCAATGGAATTAACAGAGAATACAGAAATGCATATATGTGCTCTTTGTTGATTCTGATGGCCCTATCCAAAGTGGCTCCTTTAAGCATGAGAATTTTGTATTCTAGTTCCTATTTTATCCATATTTATACTTTTTGTTATTATTAAAATATTTGCCCCCTCTGAACATTTTAGCAACACATAATACAACATGTGTGCTATTTATCAAGTAGCTTTGGTTGCCATTGAAGCCCTGCCACATGTCACCAAGGAAACACCCTCAAATCATGGTGCATCATTATAATTTTACTTTACTATTCATCTATGTATATATACATATATAATATTTTCTTTATCCAGCCATTGGCTCATAGACACATAGGCTGATTCCATAGTTTGGCAATTGTGAACAGCGCTGCTATAAATGGGCAAATGAATTGAAAAAAATCACGTATTCTTAATTAAACATATTTTGCAATTGTTAAGGGACTAGATTTATGCTGTGTGGGTTTCAGTCTGCTCTGTCACTATTTGTGTGTAATCCAGAAAATTAATGAACAGTTTCCCTGCTATTTCTTGGTCTATAAGGTGAACATAATAACTATGACTAAGAGAATTATTTGTGGGTTTAAAACAAAATAATGCATGTGAAGTATTGACAATAGTGCCTGCCACTGCACAAGAAAATGTCCACTTTAGATAAACACTTTGCATTTTCTTGTAATTTATTCTTACTTTTATATCAGTCAAGTCCATAGGAAATACTGTTTGTTTAGTCTCTTTAGCTAATATCAATAGTCTCTTTTATTTTTATTAGAACAAGTTAACATAATGTTTGATGACAAAATAACAAAATTGAAAACTATGACTCCTATGTTCATGTTCTTAAGAATGCCTAAAAAGCATATATAGATAAGGGTCCCTATATTCCTATATTCTACACAGAGACACTTTTGTTTTTATTTCTGTTTGCACTTGTCTTATTTTAACTAAATTGATACAAGTGTATATAGAGATTAAGCCTGTAGTTACACTACATTACTCCGAGGGAGTTCTCTGAATGGTAACCTAAGTGAACGGCACCCCTGGAACAGTGTGATACATGACCCTTAAAGATGAACACAGCAACTTAATACAGACGAAAACGACTACAAATCTTCCTGTCCTTAGGATGGGGGGTAAAAGCAGTAATGATCGAAACCTTTCATATACAACAGAGATATCTTCTTTTTCTCTCTTATTTGTGAAAGAAGATATTTTATTTTTAAAGACAACCTGCTAATAATAAATAGGTTCTCTTAGCCCACAGCAATTTCCCTGGGAGTAGGTTAAGGAGACTTAAAAAAATGAGAGTGTCTCTCTCAGAAGCTACTTAAAGACCTTGGTTATATGAATCTGTAAAATAGCAATTTCTCTGTTTTGATTTAAGAAACAAAAAACTTATGATTTATGCTACATTTATTTCCTTGTACTGTATAAGATTCATGAAGGTAGAATTAGAATTATGGGCAAAATTATTATGATGTTATTCTTTAGAAGAAATAGCTTGAAACATTTTTTTAGATCAGGACACCTCTTGTCCTTTGGTCAAATGCTTATAATTGACAACTAGAAATGAAAATCCATGAGCTTTTTAGTTACTAATAGACTTAGTCATGAAAAGAGCCTGGAATGATTTAGTTTTCCATTGTCATGACTTAATAAAGCGTCTGAATTCCCACAGTGTTCTCCCAGATCTTTGTAGTCTCCAAAGGAAGAGGGAAGCAGCCTGAACCATCTGAGCTTTCAGAAAGGCTAATATAATATAAAATGGTCAAAACACAAATCCTACTAATTTAATAATTATATAGATGAATAGTAAAGTAAAATTATAATGATGTCATCTGGTAGAAGATCAATCTCATATCAGTTTTGTAAAAGACTTTTTTAGGATCTGTATTGATTTTATCTTCTACTATGATGTTTTTAAAATATAATATTTGCTCTTCAAAGAATAATCTCTCTTAAAAAGCTATATATAAGTCCTAGCCAATACACTGTTAGTTTCTATTTTTTGTCATGAATATCACAGGTTACTGTTACTGTGTTCCTCCTGGTGTCCTATATTTCATGGACTGCTTTTCTAGTCAGTTCCTGTCAAAATAAATTTTATATTCATCTTTTCAACTCTGCTTATTAAATGCCACAGGTGTAGTCAATAGTTCCCCATGATATATTATTAAGGCTGAAGACTTAATTTGCTTGTCATTTTATTAACAAAACCAAAATTGTCACTTCAAAAGCTCTTTATGCATTTGCCATATTATTTGGGGGTCTTTTAAAAACTGATATTAGTATAAATGCAAATGCCACACCTTGTATTATGATAAGATTTAATGATTGTAGTCTTTGAGAAACATTAAAAATACTTTTAGATAAGTGAGACTCAGTATCTCTTTGTAGACATTTAAGTTTTTACTTGGAGGCAGAGTGAGAGATTGGTGGTTCTGTGATCATTTACATTAGATGGTCATGCATCTCCTTCTTTAAGGTAAATTGATTAAATTTATCTCAAAGCTCTGTTTTGTCTAAGTGTACTTTGTGGACTTGACTACTAAATTATATGTAACACATTATAACACATTAGAAAAGTCCAAATAAGAAAAATACTCTGTAATCTCATCAGCAGTCCTCAATTTACTCATTTATGCCCCCTCCAGACCTTGTCCACTTCATTTTAAGTAGTGGTCACAGATTTTTAAACATTCCTGGCTCCAGGGCAGGAATAAAGAAGTTATTTTTCATCAAACAGACATTTTGCTTCATTCTGTTCAAAGCCCATGATAGTATCATTTTGCTGATCTTATATCCATGAATGAAGTTTTTACCCCATACTAATCTTGACCACTGGTTAATATCCAATGCTGTTGTGTTTTTCCTGGCCCCATATTTGACACTCCTTTTAGATTTCAACTGAGCTCCATTGCAACTCTTTGTTCCTTATCAAAAATCAAATTACAGATGAAAATGTTCTGACAAAATTTGTTCAGAAAAGATGTAAACCCAATCATGCCATCTTGACTCTCTCTCTGAAGAATGGAAAGCTTAAGCAGATGGGACACAAAACAGCAACTATTACAAAATTACAAAACAGTATTGTAATTGATTTTCACATATTTTCAGCAGTACAGATACTATTATTGACCCATTCACCCTCCCATTAAGATAATGAAACAGAGAAAGATTAGATAACTTTCTCAACTCAGGAAATCTGGTCTTATAGTCTGTAGGTTTGATTATGGCACATATTGCCTGCCCGATTAACATTACTTACCTTTCACTTGCTCTATAATATATACATGCACAGGTCTTTGTCATATTTTAGAATAATTAGATATATATAATCAATGTTAACTTAGAATTTTTAAATCTTAAGTGAAAACAAAATCAGACATTATATTTTAGAGTTTAAAGAATATCAAGCACTTGTAATTCAACTTCCAAAGTACTTGAGAGAAAATCAATTGGATTGTGAAAGAACAGAAGAGTAAGTTTGCTATTCAACTATACCCTTCTTATGTCATACAAAAGACTTGGTATTGGAAATTCTTGGCACAGCTCACAGACAACTATTTCTTTGCTTATCAGTTTCTTTTAAAATAAGGTTCTTCATCTTTTCTTAACAGAAAAATAAGTATCATATTACCTAATTCACTGATTTGTTCTAAAGAAAAATTAGATCATGTATTGGGAGGACCCTATAAATTACACAGTGCTGCACCATGGAAGTAACTATGGAATATGGTGAAGTGCAGGCTCTAGCATCCTATTTCATACATAATTCCCAGCTATGTGACCTTGGCGATGGTTTTTAACCTCTCAAATTTCAGTTTTTCTAATACAATACATTTTTCCTCAGATATAAAATGTTATGTGAGTTTAATAATAATAATTATCAATAATAATTGTAATTATATAATTATAAATATAATTTTTAATTAGAATAATTATTTTGTTAACCTTATAAGAGATAATAATCACATATTGTTGGCTTTCCACAGACACAGATCCTCACACAAAAATCAAAGTACAATTAATTTAATGAAATGTAAGGATGTGAGGAAAAGGGGAAGGAAGTAATAAACTCAGGCAAATTGCTGCCTTGAGCCAGAAGAACTTATCCTTCTGGGAAAGCCTGAGGAATGGCAGACAGCATATGCCTCAGATATGTACACATATATTTGTCTTCATTTGGACAATCTCTATTAACTTACCTTCAAATTAATTGATTATCTCATTTCTCATATCCATTCAGTTATCAAACCCATCAAATGAATTCTTGTTTCTCATATATATTTTTTTCTAGAATTTCTATCTAGTTCTTTCCTATAGTTTCCATATCTCTTACTGTTCACATCTTTCCCTTACCTGGAAGGAAAAAATAAGCATTCTCGTTTACTCATGATGTTGTAGTAAGTAAGACTCAGCTGTTGTGTTCTTTCATGTAGTCACAGTCAGATGCCAGCTGTGACTGCAGTCATCTGAAGTCTGACCTGGGATGGACATTAAGATGTTTCAACCCATAGTACACAGTTGCTATCTGATGTAACCTGTGAGGTCAGCTAGGGTTATTGACCTGAAGCTCTAAGTGTCTTCTCCAGGATGACAATTTGAGGGTAGTCATACTTTTTTCCTGGTCCAAGAGGAGCAGAAGGAAGCTATGTGGTCTTTTTAGACATCACCTCAGAAGTTATACAGAACACTTTTGCCTTCCTATTGTTCAAATCAGATTTTTTTAAAGCCTGTCAATATTTAAGAGAAAGAAAGGCAAATAATTTTGGGACCATATTTTTGAACCTCTATACCACTTTTACCTCTAGATTTTGATGTGTTTATCACATTTCTTTTAAAGCTAATTCCAACATCTGTATCATCTATGAATCTGCTTCAACTAACTCATCCTTCTCTTGACTGTGGGTGACATTATCTTGCCTTTTCATATATTCTAAAATCTAGTTAAATGTCAAGTAGTATGTCTAAAAGTAACAACAGAGATGAATGTAGACAAAAATCATTGTAGGAATAATGTGGTCCTTCTTTAGACAGGCCACTAATTGTCCAACCTGTCTTGGCTTTATTTCAGTTTTAATTGGATCAAATTTATGATTGAACTCATATATTTTGATGGTGAGATCAAGTTTTTCCTGAGCACGGAAAGATGCTAAACATCCCTGTATACAGTACAACTGACAATCTCATGCATTGCTGGAGAATATTCTTTGCTTTCTAACTCTCTTCATGGTCTACGGCCATACAACCCTGAAAGCACCCAATGTCATCTAACTCTCTTCATCCCAGACCTCAGTTTTCCATGGTCTTATACTTCTCTGCACCTTAGGGATACTCCTCCTAGCTTTCTTTCCCTGTTCTTAACCATTATACAGTATTGCTTTGCATTCACTGAAGGTCCCATATGAAAGAATGTATAGCTATGATTGGATTTGTTCTATGGTTGGATTTGATTCTCAGAAATATATTCATTGTCATCTACATATAGCTATTAAAAGTTCACTAAAAGTTTGGCTGTTTCTCTCTCACCCCATCCATTAGAAGGTTCCTCCTCCCAATGTAACCTCAGGGATGATAGCAGACATAGATGCTTCCTTTCCTAAAAAAGGACTAATTCCTTTATAGACTTCAGCTTATTTGGATTTCTTCACATTGTTATCTCTCTGAAGAGTTCCTAAAAGGCTATGGATTTATAGCAGCTTTTCTGACTTTCTTGTTAGAGATGGGATTGATAGTCTTTTTCAGTGCTCTATGTTAGGAACTGATTTTGAGTGGAAAAAGTTCCCTGATAGAGGTAGCATGACCTTATTCCACAATGCTAAATGTCTAAAATGTGATTTTTCTATTGGGCCCTCTAGAAACTCAACACATTATATAACTTGACAATACTGAAGAGACAATATAATCTCTGATGTGAAGCCACAAATCCCTGGTTTTTAGTCATCCAAAGTGAATGTGAACTGTTTCTGACACACATTCTTGATTGGAATTGAAAGAAGCACCCTTAACAAATCAATTGTCTTATGCCATGTGCCAGAAACTGTATTATCTATTCTAGTAAAGATACCAATTCTGGCACAGCCATTGTAATTGGGCTACCAATTTTTTAATGAACTTTTCATAAGTGCACCTAATTGTCCATCTGGTTTTTGCAGAAGTAATATTAGCATTCTTCCACTTTTTAAATGTGGCACTAGTCTCTGTCATTCTACCAATGATGCTTCTGATAAATGACTAAGATGCAGTTTATCATGACTATTATTCCAAAGGACAAAGAGTCAAAATGAGAGTTCTATCAGCTGATAAGTATTCCCATCCTTTTAAGCATATAGGATTAGAGAAAATGACCACAGGTTCATCCATGAACCAACTGAACCTACTCTCAGCTAAGCCATATGGCTCTATTTTATATCAAATATGCCTTCTCTCCAATAAGGTCAACACAGTATTGTAACCATCTCTGAGACAAGGTGAGTTAGTTATCTATTGCAGCACAAAAAATTACCCTCAAAATATTAGCAATTTAAAACAAAAAAAAAACATTTGTTATTTCACATAATCTATGAGTGTTAGAAATCCAGAAGCAGCTTAGTTGCATCATTCTGATTTGGGGCCTTTCACGAGATTGCAGTCAAGATGTATTATTGAGCTAGAGTCATCTGAAGATATGACTGGAACAAGGCATCTGTCTCCATAATGACTGATTCACATGGGTATTGGCAGGAGGCCCCAGATCCTTGCCACATGGACCTCTCTATAGAGCTACTTAAACGTTCACATAACATAGCAGCAAGCTTCCTCTAGAGAAAGTTATCCAAGGGAGCAAGGAGTAGCCCATGATATCTTTTACTCCTACACAAAACTCATTTCCACTGTATCCTACTGGTTAGAAACAGATCACTAAGTCTAGGGGAATTAAAGGAGGGAATTTTCCTGAAACATGGAATAACTAGACTTTGCCAAACAAAACAGGTAATAACCACAGTTTTTAAGAATGAAACCCCTCCCCAAAGAAAACAATGATAAACTGAGGCAATAACGACAACAAATGAGAGTCCTAGGGAATTAATTCTGAGGGAAAAACAGGTAATGAGGTATGAACTTGTAGTTCATGGGTTCTGATGGGAAGACATTAGACCTACAGGTTTCCCAATTCCTCTGTTAGTCAGAGAAGGCCTGATCCAACACCTATCCTAGCATCCACTTCATGTTTCTCATATGAAAACCACATCATATATATATAATCACCTTGTCTACTCATATCACTAACTTATGGGGAACTTAATTCACAGTTGCCTATAGAAGAAGCAATGCCTGAGACTCGGCTAAGATTCTTCTTGCCTTGATTATATTTATTAACTATTACCAAAAGTGCTACCTTGATATCTATAGAGGCAGCGACAGCAAGGAAAGGAACAATGTCCAGCCAATGTACTTGGGAAAGACTAAAGAAGTGATTTTTTAAAATCCCTGTTATTAACTACCTCTCTGTTAACCGATATAAGTATTTAATGAAATTCTCCATTTCTCCCATCATGCAAGACATATGAAAATATATCACATCAAGGAAATAAGTATGTTAAGCTTCTAATAATCCCATTCATTCCTGGCACTACTGGTAGAGTATGTTTCAAAGGAAATGTGAGGGGAAGATCTAAACCTTCTGTGTTCATCATAGATTTCATTACACTTTCCACAAGATTGACATTGCTAACCCTCATGCTTTATTCAGTTCAAATGAAAGTAATTATATCCTGTCTCGGTCACCTTTTTGAATGTATAATCTCAGGAGAAAAATGATTTACTTTTTTAATACATTGGGCTATGATTTTGCGCGTTTTCATGGCATTTCTAAGTTTGTCAATTACCAAATTTCACAAAGAAGTTTTGACTCTTAACCAAGAAAAAAGGGTGGGAAATATTTTATGCAAAAACAATAATTAAGAGTTGTTTCCAAATTACATTAACATATTCAGCACTGAGTTTCTGTGTGACTAGATAGATATTACCAGACCCTACATTTCTACAGAAATAACCACCAAAATACAGGAAAATAAAACAAATTTATCTAATATAGGAAGGTGGAAATATGAATCAAAGACCTGGAGGTCAAAAGCAGATTTTCCTGTAAACAAAACAGATTTAACTCTGTCAAACAGATAAATGAAGCCAAACAGATAATTTTTAACTGAGTCTACTTCATGACTTGCCTCAGAGTTTTAGGATTTGTCTAACTTAAGGTTTCTAAGAAGTCACAACTCACTTGTGATAGTATCACAAGTAGGGGTAATATTCTGTGCCCTAATTTGTTTTACACGTCATTAAGTTCATCCATTATTTACATTTTATTGATAAAGCATTTATTTTCTTTGTGTTTCCTACAAACCATCCTGAGAGAAGAACTATTTAGAAAGATGATGTGGGAATGCAGTCCCTGTTGAAAATATTGAAATAGCCCCTGCATGAGTTAGCTTATTTTTCTAAGAGTTTGTAGTGAGGATAAAAGAATAGGAAGAGAAGATATAAAAAATTTATTAAAACACTGTCTGCCCCCCCCCGCATTGGAATGGATGCTATGACTAAGAATAACACTGGTCAGAAACAATTAGAGTATCTGTATCATACCTTCTGAAGGATCGACTATGCAACCTGTTATGGGGATCATGAGGAATAATACAGGGAGTATGTAGGAATAATGAGGAAAGAATTATTCCTACCATTCCATGGTAGTTAAAAAATATCTCTTCAAAGCTGAAAAATGTAGGATTAAATAGTATAACAGAAATCACAATCCTCCTTTTCTTGATGAAGTGATGATAGAATCTTAAGATGTTAAATACCTGAATCTTTTAAATGTCGACAATATTGCATAATTACTAACATGGAAAACCAGTAGCTATTTCTATTTCTCTTTAAATTTGTATTGAAAGGTTCTATTTTGCATGCAATGCATACATCAATGAATTCATGTACCACATCAGTAATCATTTCTCTGTAAGATAACAGGATTTATATAGAGATGAGTTTCATGTGAAAACTGATGTTGGTTTATGGTAGAAACAGATAATTTGGAGAAGTTTCCCACTATGCAAAGGAGCTACCTATGGTGAAAAGGGCTCATTAATGCCCCCTGACAGGAGGTATAGCATACGATGCATAGTAATTCTAAGAAACTGCCTAAATTTTAAAATGAAAAAATTAGGCGACCACGAAGGAGTGAGATGTATTTTGAAATTATTCCAGAAAAGTAAATGCCCTCAGCTTTTTTTGTGAACTCCCCATTAAAAAGAAGTCTGTAGAATTTTTTAAAGACTTATATCGGATTAAAACAGGTCATGGGATTGTGAGGAAAAAGTGAACAAAAATGAAAAATGTCCTTTAATGGATGCTCAAAAGTTTAAATTATCATTTGAAAAAGCAGCCACATATGGCCTCCTATCACTCCTGGTCACTCTCTAGAAGAGAATGTACTTTGACTAAAAGAGAATTTCTCTTTGTGCGATCCTGCAAAACTCAATTTGTAATTAACAGGCATGTAGACAACTAGGGAGTGTATGTCTGAGCTAATGGCATATCTCCTTATTCTGATATCACTTGTTAGTGTATCAAATTCTTTACAAATAGGAAATTAATATTTACAACTCTCTTGGCGTGTAGGTGTGTCTCTCCATATGGATAGCAAGTTTTGAAGAAGAAGAACAGATGGCAAGTTTCTTGAATTGAATGGTTGAACCTCTTCTAAAACAACATTTGGGGAATCGAAGAAGTTATGAGTGGCTGTTTTTCAAGTCATTTCATCAAAGCTCAACTTGAAAAATGTAATTTTTCACCATGACCCAGTAAATATATTGATATATTCAAATGTCGCAACTGAAATAAAGACTCATTATGTAATGAAAGTTTACATTCACTACTCTGTTGTAATGGGATCACTCATCCCTGATAAAGTTTACATTTTAATTTTCATTTTAATCTAGATTTACTAAATTGAAATCACAACCCATCTATAGGTTGTATTCTTTTGGGAAACACTGTTGTAATGAATCTCAAAATATTATCTAGACACCTGATTCAAAGGGAAAGAAAGCCAAGAAAGGAGGCTCTTCTACAAAGAATAATGAGTTCTTTAGGGGGAAAAAATGGCCTTCTTCTGGAATAACTCACTAAACCAAGTGAAATAGGAAATTGTGTCAGGCACAAAGATACATTCAACTAAATGCCCTTAAACATTCCCTAAAGATTGACAGCAAAAGTTTAGAACCTCACAACATTGTGGGAAATCTGTATTACTGTACTTGAATTCACCATGCAGTGCACCTATATTGCTTCTAGAGATAGAGTAATACATTAAATGTAGAAGGACTATAAGACCAATTGTCTCTTTTTATGAAATAAGACCTTGAGTGAGAACAGGGGGATGGACATCTTACAGACTATGGGACACCAGTGTGAATCTGACATTATAGTGACATTAATGTCAAACACAGTAATATCAACATCAGTGTCAGATAGCATGGATGTTACTGCTGATATCTGACAGAGTCAAGAGCCACACAAAATGGTTCCATGGTATATAAACTTACCAGGACATACCATCTCTCTGCAAAAAACATTTGGAAAATTTTCTTAGTGCTTAAAATTAGTTAGAGTTGATTTCATGTGAATTTGCATTTCCTTTTTTTTTTAATGTTCTGCCACCTTCTGATACCATAAGTTCTCAAGTTCCCAGGCATGCTTCCTATGTTTTAATCATATACATATGTAAATATTCTTTTTAATTACAAATTAAAATTTCATAGCCCCTGAAGCCCATCAAAAAAACATGCATAGCAGACAATGTTATTCTTCTCTTACCAAAGAGAAAGCAATTAAACAAAATAACTGGAAGATATTTTTCCTCATTTAAAATGTTTTCTTATGAAAATATTATTTGTAAGGTCAGTAAGGATTTAGTGGCATTCCTTACCCAATATAGCCCATTATCTGGCATTATGCATTATGTGACTACAGATTATATTCTACTACTAAAATGGAAGAAAAGAAGCCACTTTTTAAAACCACATTATCTCATTCAGGCTTTTGAAGTATCCATGCATATTAAAGCAAAAACTTAGGATACCAAAGGTTTAATGCATCCCATATTAAATAAAGAAGAGATTTTTCTCCCTAGTGGACTTAATGTGGAGAGAAAAAAGACCAAAAGTAAAAAAAAAAAAAAAACCAAAGAAATTCCAATAATACATCCTACACTGGATATACAACATGTCTAGCCATTATAAGCAAATACATTTGGATACACATTAAAATTTTAATCCACCAAAACATTTACACAAAAGCTAAGATCATCTTATTCACAATCTTAGGCTCTTTTTGCATTAAATGAAAAGGTTTTTTAAAAAGAAGATATATTTAGAGATAGAATATGAGTAGACACTCATTTCCCAACAAAATTGAGAAATCATTTTGCTGATTTTAAGACTTTTTATAGACTTTCAGCTATAAATGTGATTTATTTATAATTAAAAGTTTTATATTTAATTGGGTATATATTTGGTCAAGTCTGATTACAACACATTTTTATTTTATTTTTATTATTTTATTATTCATATGTGCATACAAGTCTTGGGTCATTTCTCCCCCCTGCCCCCACCCCCTCCCTTACCACCCACTCCGCCCCCTCCCTCTCCCCCCACCCCCTCAATACCCAGCAGAAACTATTTTGCCCTTATCTCTAATTTTGTTGTAGAGAGAGTATAAGCCATAATAGGAAGGAACAAGGGTTTTTGCTGGTTGAGATAAGGATAGCTATACAGGGAGTTCACTCACATTAATTTCCTGTGTGTGTGTGTTACCTTCTAGGTTAATTCTTTTTGATCTAACCTTTTCTCTAGTTCCTGCTCCCCTTTCCCTATTGGCCTCAGTTGCTTTTAAGGTATCTGCTTCAGTTTCTCTGCGTTAAGGGCAACAAATGCTAGCTAATTTTTTAGGTGTCTTACCTATCCTCACCCCTCCCTTGACAACACATTTTAAATAAGTATTTATTAAATAAGATGATATCTATGAAATCTTACATCCCTAAGTGTCATATATTTGAATGAAAGCTATCTGCCATTAAAATAATATTGGGCTTATTTAGTGTGTAAGTACCACTTCTAGCAATAATGACTTAAGTAAAATTAATCTGGATAAGAAAAATACAGTTTAATGTGAATCGAACTTTATATATTCTACTGGAACATGTGTGTGAGTGCTTACAGTGTCACTGTTATGTTTAAGCATAAAATAAGCAATTTTTAGTTGAAGCTATCACTAGCAATTGTAATATTACTAAAATTAAATCTTCTCAAAAGTAATATTGAGAGTCTTAGAGTTAGTTGGATATTGAACAAAACATAATTACCTTAGTCTTAAAAGATACTCTACATCATTTCTCACACAGACACTTCAAGTCATGTGTGACTTGGTTCCAAATACTATAAATCTATATTATTAATCTTTCAATGCTAGGGAAGAAATTAGGATTAAAATCCTCCACGTGCAAATCTTTGCCTTTAATCATGAGCAAAAATTTATGATAGAAGCTTAATGAAAAATCTGTTTTCTCTTTGTTATTACAAGTTTTTTAACTTAATTATGGAATTTTTGCTCATTTACTTAAGCTATATAAACCATACTATTTTAGTATCATAGAAAGGTATCCACTGAATGGACAGGAAGCATTGAAAAACAAGTGCCATTTGCCATGTGTGAGCTGTGACTGAGCAGCTGTGCTCAGTACTTTCATGAGACCTTTAAGAAGGCTTGTTTGAAGTCCAAGCCAATAGGTATTGCAGCAAAATCTAAAATTCTCCTTTTCCTGTTTTGTCTTTCTGGACCAGTGAAAGTGGTCTATTCTTTCAGACAGAGAAGTGACATATTTTTGGAAGATGGAGGAAATAACCAAAATAGCTTACTTTGACTTGAAGCTATTTGAACCTGCAAAGTTAGGAAAAAGCACTTCTTCACACAGGCCAGTCTAGAAAAGAAGAACAACAATAACAACAATAATAAAAACAGAACAGCTAAAATGTTGAATTGCCTACTTTGCCTCATTTAGAATGGATTTCTCTTGGGAGCTAAATGGGACTAAGTCATGTTTAGGCTGAATACCGTTACAGCATTCAACCAAACACGGATCAGATGTTGTTTCAGAAACCCAGCAAGTACACACCCAGGAATGGACAACTGGAGAACAAGTTGCCATGTGGACAAAATTCTATGTTGAAAGTGGATTCTTGTCTTCAAACTTTAAAATGAAGGCAAAGCTTTCTGATACCAATATGATTGGTATTCCAGCTAATTCGGGGAATTTAAACTTAAAATCATCTAAAAACCTGATGAAGTCAGTTGGAAGGAACAGAAATCTGGCCATGACAAGAACTATGATTTATTTAAGGAAATTCAGAGAACTTATTCTTAAGTCTTAGATCAAAGGGGAAACTACTGATCTTATGGCTTCAGTCCCACATAATCAGGAAAGTTTCTGAATATTAAGTTGTCAGCAGGAGTCAAGATTTGGTATTTTCTAGAGTTGACAAATTCTTAATCCAATATTGGTACATGAGTATTGGCTATTGTCAGGGAATTTGCTAACATAGCTTATTTTGGGATTTTTTTCCCCATTTATTAACATTTTAAAAATAATCACCAAGAAATTTCATGTTCCAGTTAGGAAAACATAGTAGAAAAAGAATTCTGTATTCTAGTAAATGTTTTTTTCAACATATATTTTATGTTTTATTCAACATATACTTATCAAGCACCTAATATGTGCTAAAGTTGTGAAGTTGATTCATGACCCAAGAGCATTTAGCAGATGTGAAGGGCAGGACCAGAGCATGGGGACTGGGCAGAGAATATGATTCTGACATGACCCTGAGGGAAACTCTGGAAACACAGCAGCAGCATTTGGCAGCAGACTTGATAAGCCCTTCAGGCATCCCAAAGAGTGTAAGGAGGATCAGGCAACAGCACAAGTAACCTCATTAGAAATTTCTTTCAACTGCCTCTCAACATCTGGAAAACTGAGAGCAACAGCCTAGAAAAGCTAAAATCTCTTTCTCTCTCTCTCTCTCTCTCTCTCTCTCTCTCTCTCTCTCTCTCTCTCTCTCTCTCTTTCTCTCCTTCCTTCCCCCCTCTCCCCCTCTCTCATTCTCTTCTACTTTCTATATGTTACTCCTGGCCTACATTATTTGTCAAAATAATAACTAAGGCTCTGTAGCTGTCAATTTCAGTTTAGACCTAGATTTTTAGTAGGTACTGATTTGGGGAAACACTTTGCTTGAGAATTATGAGAATTATCATTATTTAGAGTATAAGTTGTTGCTTTTAGATTTGGAGGTCTTGCTAGATTCTGAGAATATTTAGAGTTAAATCACATAGGTATTATTTCTATGTTGTCTTGACATTATGGAACCTCAAAAAAATTAGAATACATGGAAGGTTGCTTGCAGTAGTTAGCCATTGTTATGTGGCAGACAACAGCTCTTATTGGCTTGTGACACTGTGCTTTGGAAATTTAGACATGGATATCTGGGACTGTTTGTTTCTGTTCTATGTGGTGGCAGCTGAGATTATCCATCTCATCCATGTGTTTGTGGTCAGCTGGCAGGTGGACCAGGTTCTGACAGGACCTGGATGGCCTCTCTCACATGGATAGCAGTTGACTAGAAATTAGCAGAGGTGCCACAATCTTTTTCCACATGGACTCCTCCTATAACTCAATCAGACCTCCTCTATTCATGACTGGATTTCAATACACCCTGGCTCAATGCACAAATGTTCATCAGGGTCCTGCTTGCATCACATATGCTGATGCTTAGTGGGACAACGTGTGTCATGAGGACAATCCCAGAGCCAAATGGAAAGGGACACACAAGGGTATGGATGCCTAGAGTCATGGCTCTTCAAAGCCATTAATGCTGCAGCTGTGGTGAGAATAATCCTTCTTTAGTAACCATGAAGCATTTATGTTAGTTCTGTGCAAAACAATATGGGTTAAACATCCACAGACACACTATATACTCGCACACTTACATGAGACTCTTCTAGGCAGACCAAATAGAATAAAAAAGAATTAGTAAGTGTAAATATTTTAATTATAATTCTACTATAAGGAAAAGAGTGATTCATGTGTGAGCAAATAATCTCTACTTAGTAGAAAAAAGTAAGAAGGTTAAGTTGTTCTTTTCTGTGGAAAGAAGAACTTTCATTATAACTGAAGGGGTGTGATGGCATTAATTGGTCTATCATACCATCATGTCAGTGGATATCACTATTGGATGACTGTAATTGGACAAATACAAGGAGAACTGCTCAAGGTGGGAAATAGAAGACATGGCAAATTCTTGACTTGGTATGGCCTTAGAGATAATGAATGTTTTTTCTTTCCTGTAGCAGCTTCTGGAGGGATTATAAAAGATTTGAGGGTGTGGTGTCCACAATGTGTCTACAAGTTCTTAGATGGCATTTCTTTCAAGTGATAAAGTTATTTCCCTCATCTTGAGAGTGACCAGGATTTACCAGCTTCTACCTAACAGCATGTGGTAGAAATGAAGGCTTGTTAGGAAACAAAAGACATTTTGGCATCATCTTTGATCTCTCTCTTGGGTCACACTCCCGAGAAACCAGCTATCATGTAATAAGGACACTTAAGTTGCTCCAGAGGAAGGTTCCCTAGAGCAACTGAGGCCTCCTGTTAACAGTTACACAAGTGAGCCATTGTGAAAGCAGCCTCTAACTCCATTGTCATCTTAAATGCAACCTCATGAAAAGTTCAGCACAGAACCACCCAACCTAGTCATTCCCACATTTCTATCTCTCAGAAACTGTGGGAGGTAATAAGTGTTCTTTGTTTTAAGTGCTACATTTGAGGGTAATTTCTTTCCCAGTAATAGACAATGCTGAATGTCTTATATCATAAATCCCAAGTGTAGAGTAGTTCTGAAAGTGCTCAAAAATCACCCCAAGGTGCAGGTAGGACCTGCTGATCTTGCTGGCATCTTCCTTCAAGAAGAACAGCTTTGCCCTTGGCTGACTTAACCCTTAACTACCTGAATTAAGGGAAGAAGAATACAAGTACAATTTTGGCTTACAGAGATACTAAAACTCCAGCTCTTCAATCTGTCTCTCCCTCAATATGCCTCAAGGATGAATGAAAATCTGGTGGAAACGCTCTACTGCCAAGGAAGAGGCCATTTTCCACTAAATTTCTGAGGAAAGAGCCATTGGCTAACAAGTCCGTCACAGTGAGGCATGGCCCCATTTAGACAATTTCCATGAAGCTGAGGTGGTGACCAGTATAGTGTTACCACCACAGATTAGGGCCCACACATGAGCCACTCTTCCTTTCTATTCTTGTTCTCTTCTCTCTGTATGTGTAACAGAATCCCAGGGCTTGTTATCCCTCTAAGAAACATTAGATACTCTTTATCTCTCCTCCCTCTCTTCTTCTTCCTGGGAACTAGGCCTGGACCCTTATTGCACCAGGAGAAAACTTAGGTAGGCGACTTAGAACAGCTTGATTCCAAGTCATAGAGGCAAGTCATCATCCTTCTCCTCTTTTCCCCTTTCTTCTTCCTTCATTTTCTTCTTCTTCTCCTCCTCCCCTTTCCTCTTCTCCATCACACTCCTTCCCCTCTCTCTCTCTTCTTGTGTTGCCATCAGTGGTGAGATTCCAGATTCACTAGGAGTCTTGAGGAGAAGTAGCCTACCATATAGAGAAAAAGAGCTTTTCTATGGGCAACCTACCTAATAGAGCTTTACATTGAGTTCCCAATACAAGAATGAAATGCCACTTTTGCCACCTTTGTGCTTTTGCTTCTTTGTGAGTCTGAGTAAATACATACATATATTTGTAGGGATGTGTATGAACATATTTGTCCCTTTGTGCTGGCAGGAAATCAATTCCAGAACCTTCTGCAGATACCAAAATGACAAGATGTTCAAGTCCCTTGAATAAATATGATATCATATTTGCATATCATCCATGTGCACCCTACTGCATACTTTAAGTCCTCTCTGGATTACTTATAATACCTAACAAAATATAAATGCTATATAAATAGCTGGTATGCTATACTGTTTAGGGAATACTGACAAAAATAATCTGTACACATTCAGTGTAAATTGGTTGAATTCACTGATAGAGAAACTGCAGATATGGAGGTCTGAATATACACACATACACACATAAGCACACACACACATGACTTTGAAGCTTTAAGAAAAGTAGGTGACTGAGCCAAAGCACTGTTCAGATATAAGACGGTTCTTTAGTGTCCACTGGTTTTTGTTGTTTTTAATACACATTATATAAAATATATGAATTGTTTGCTTGCTTTGATTGGCAAATGACATTACGAAATGAATAAGACATCAATAACCTAAACTGACTGTCAGATTGTCAGTCAAGCTAATGCTTTGTAAATTATAAGGAAATGCAGAATTATTCTAAGCAACAATAGGACACTGTAATAGCAGGTAAATTCCATAGTGTCAGGTTCAAAGTAAGTCACATTGGAAATAGCAATTTAACATCCATTGTCCTGGTTTTGTAGTTTCTGTGCCCAGCTCCTATTGTTTGAGAAGGCAGGTTTGCCTGAGTAGGAACTGTGGAATTGGATCACAGCTGATAAGCTGAGAAATAATTTAACCACTTGGAAAAGGAATCCCATCCCCAGCGTTATCAATGTCATGACAGCTTAACAGAGTCTTCTGTTTGGTGTGAAAGCGACTTTAAAAATCAAAACTGTAGTCAATCTAAAGAAGTGAACATTACATATTAATAACCCACAATGAGTGACTGATATATGCCAAACTCACTATATTGTTATCTCATTTAGTTTTCATTAGAACTCCTTATGAAGGCAATGTTATTATCATCCCTGCTTACAGATAAGAAAACTGAGGCTTAAAAAATTTAAATGTGTTGGCCCTGGATCATAGAGTCAGAAGGCGAATCCACTTCGCTATAGCATCCCTAACCAGAAAAAGCCCTGAAAATACTGCAGCACTATTAAAAAACACTGTCAAATTCGGCTAAAGGATTATGACATTTGACTCAAACATATGTAAACTCTGATGATTTCAAAAGACAGAAATGGAGAATATTTATTTACTTCTCTTTTCCCAGCTATCAGTCTGGTAATATGATATGGTCTCTCTCTCTCTCAATTTCTCTCTCTTCTCTCCAGTATCACAGGAACTTTCAATCTTCTCTGTCTCAAATCTAGGCATGTAGGAGATATTCTTTTTGTAACCCAAAAGTGCCACCTTTTCTCCATTCAAAGCACAGATTAATCAGTCCCAGATGAATGTGGTCATTGTTTCTGACAAACAGTTCCCCGAATCCTATAGAAAATCTACAGGCTGCACCCATCACTGCTGCCCAGTGAAGCCATTGTGATAATCTCTTCTCCCACCTGCCTTACTGAACAGATGTTTGTCCTATTCACTTCAATTGTCCTGGTGCTGATTCCACAAAGAGAGCACTGCTCTGAGCCCTCAGCTTTCCACAAGAATATCAGCGACATCTGCTGTTTGACTCTGTGTAATCTTTCCCCTTCATTTAGAACTCCCATTGAGCCTGAGGGAGTTCAGCTAGACAATCTGAATATTACTTCACACAAAAGTGTGCTCTCCTTGGGTCATGAATTAAATGTCACGAAGACATTTCTTCCCCCAGGCCTTGTGATTACTAGGGAGAGTTGAGCAGGGCTGGCTCTTAGCCCCAGAAAGAGTCCTTGTTTTCTCCTCTCCTGGCTCCATAGTTCTTCATGAAAACAGCCCCTGGCAGGTCCACTAGATAACCCTCAGAACATATCCAGCAGAATCTGAATATGTAAGATAATGTTAGGGTAGTCTTTTAGCATTCTGGATACATCGTCAGAAACCCATCATTTGTTAGCCTTAGGATAGCCAGCACATTAAAGCCTGTTCAAGTAAGTGTTCATTTTTAAAATGCATGCTCTTCCTGAAGATCAAATAGTTTGTAAAAACATTGTTAAGTAACTTATTTGTAATTAAACTAAAAACTAAATGATTATAATATATAATCCTTTCCAATTCTAATGCACTACAAGATACTATGAAAATTATAGTATCAATGCATTTGTGCATCAACGAAGGCATAATACCATGCTACTTTTAGAATACATCTAACCACAGAAACAGTACTAACATCTTGATAAGAACTTGGTTCCAGGAGAAGCCATTAGAATAAACCTTTGCTATGCAAATCTGGATAGTAAGTAGGCAAGGAAAGTTTGTATGAAAAAAGTATAAAGTAACTTTTTGTAAAACAATCAGAATCTTTTTTCGGACATCTGTGTTATGTAAAATTCATCAATGAGAAGATGGACAATAAGCATAAGAAACCTAACACCTTTCTGGAGGGAAAAAAACTTAAGAACCCACCCTCAGCTCTCCTACACACTAAATTGTGAAAATACAGCAGAACAGAGTTGCCCTCTCTGAGGCCCTTGGGCAGAAGTGGGTTCCGAGATTTGAGACATAATCCCTTGATTCCAGCGTCATGTCTCCATCCAGTCTCCCAGATGTGCCCCTATGACGCAAGGGTAAAGTGAGGTGTGAATACAGCAGTTTCTGTTCTCCATTTATGAGAGCCTACTCTGTTAAGCAAGTCTCTTGGAGGATCATTACACAAGACATTGAACCTCTGCTCCAGAGAAAATCAGTGTTAGCTGGGATGGAGGTATTGGACATCTAGACTTCCTTGTGGTATCTTAGTTAATTCTCTCAGCAACCCAGCAAAAGCAAATGTTTGAAATGCTGATAAATTTTCCAGATAAAGAAACCTAGGATAAGAGAAATTAACCGATCCACAGTCACAAGAGTGAATGATAAAGCTGAAGTTTGGGCCTAGAACTGCCTAATTCTGAACTTTATACATTTTCTGAGTTTGAGATTTTGGAATTGTGATTTTCCAGGATATCACAAATCCTAAAAATGTATTCAGATGAATACAGGGTGAAGACTGAGAGCATTAGAATTGAAGAAACTGAAAGCTGATGGAAGCAGATCAGAAACAGATGACAAAAATCCAGAGAATGAAAGCAGATCTTGTCCTAAAAGCCAGCTGAGATGGGACACAGGGATGGGTCTATGTGAGAGCAGGTGTGACATGCAATCAGAAAAAATTCATAAAGACAGTGGAATCAGAACAAAGTTTCACAAGTGTACAATTCAGTTGGACAAAAGAATTAGTTTTTTGACTATCAGAATAGTAACTTCCTAAAGAGTTAGTGGTTTCTTATAACATTACATTTAATGGATGCTTTTTTGCTGAATTAAATGATCTTTTAGATTTTGCTATATTGAATGTCTGCCATTGGAAAACTAGGATCTATTTTATTTCATAAATTTTATAAATTCATGTTTAAAATTTATAAATTTTGTAAATTAAATTTATAAATCTAAGTTTAAATCTGGAAGTATGAAGTTGGAGAAAGGGTATTACAATACCCTTGATTAGCTTGGAAAATAACTTAGTAAGTTTTTAAATTATTTGAAATTAAAATAACAGTATGATAATGTACCTATCATGGCAGGATTGGTAATTCTCTTCCCCCAAATCTATTCTCTCAATTCATGTTAGTAACAGAACCCAATTTAATTTAGGTGAACCATACTAGCTAAAAGACCACATTTTGTAAATTTTCTTGTGAAAAGGCATAGCTCCAGTCAGTAAGATGAGACATGTGAGACTGCTGAGAAAAAGCGGGCTGCCTCTGAGGATCCTGAGGATGGTAGAATGGCACATTAAAGGGAAACCAGGTTCCAGACTAGTACTAAAGCTGTCACAATGCCAAAGCTTGCCCATGCCTAAATTTGGTCCGTGAGTATCAGATATAATAATGATTTGAGAGCTGAGCTGGGAAGAATAAAACAGAATTGAGTGATAATAGATGAAAATCACAATGAATTTCTCCAACTTTTCCAGGATTCCATACACAGAGCATAAGCAACTAAGATAACAACAAAGTGGTCAGGCCATTTTTCATTTCTATACATAACTGATGTTCTATGACAAAAATGGAAATGTCCAAGTGCAACAGAAATGTAGAAATTCATTTTAATCTCCCATTTTCACTGAAGTATATACACTTTCCTATAAACTATATTAAGGAAAATGTTCTATTTCTAAAAGTAACATGATTCATAAAAAATCTTATGACAATCTGCCATATTAAATTAATAATAAAAGAAATAACAGTTTGTACAAGGGATTATTCTTCACCTGCTTGGGTAACTCCAGCCCAATAGCCATGGCACACTATTGAGTTGGACACATGTACAATTTGGAAATCTTCTTGTTAATTAGAAAAAAAGAAAAAAATAGTGATAAAATGTAGAGACGTTCAATTTATGTCAGAGAATGGAGAAGGGAACACTAAGTAGCAACTTTATTGGCTTCAAAAAGGAACAAATCCATTCAAAGTGTCTCAGTAATCAGAAAATGTCATTTACACTTATTTTATCTTGTTTTAGTCTTTATTATTGAGTAATTTATCTAACCCCACAACCTCAATCATCACTTATTTAAAAATGAATCCCAAATGTCCATCTCCATGCTTCACTTCTGCCCTGTTCTGGTTCAGAATACCATTATTCTTAAATGGATGTTAGATAGACATCAGTTAAATATGAAACATGACAAACATTAAACCTGAAACAGAAGTGTCTCCCTGCCCCACTGCCAACTCACCACTTACATGCACTATACCCCAGTAATGCCTTCACCATTACCTAGACTCCTCATCTCTCTCTCTCTCTCTCTCTCTCTCTCTCTCTCTCTCTCTCTCTCTTTCTCTCTCTCTCTTTCTCCAGATAAATTTACTTCTTCAAGATCCTGCAAGATAAATAAAAATGAATCTCCTCCTTTCCATTATCTTTGCCAATCGTCTAAATTAGTCACTACTACTCCCTTCTTTTCTGACCATTGGACATTCTTTTAATTAGTTTTCATCTTCCCCATCTCTTTTCCTTTCAGCTGTTGATGATTTATTTTCTAAAGCCCAGATCTGAGCTCCCCCTCCTTTAAAGCTTTCAATAATAATTTGTCCCTAACCATCTTTGTATTTTCACCTACTGTCATTTATTTCCATGACCTTGCACTCTGGTTATATGAACCAATTCACATTCCTTAAACCACGATATAGACATGGGGCTTTATGGGATGCCAGGTGCTCTGCATAAAATCCCCTCTTTAATTCTGCTACCTGCCTGTTCACATTTTCTGTATGTGTACCTCTGTGGCACCTCCTGGGTCCTGCCCTGTCAGAATGAATTGTCCTCTCTCTCCTTTTTGTCCTTAAAGTATTTGATACACTCATCTATTAAGAATTTTATCTCTTTTGTGGCACTTTAGCTTTTACTTCTTATTCTACCACTATGAATCTGCGTGTTATTTGAGAGACTGCATTTTATCTGTTTTTATATCTTTGATATAGAATACCCAGCCTTGTACATAGTAGGTGCTGGATTTTTCAGAATTTATATAAAGTATACTCCCATGTTACTCAAATAAAGATTGATTTTGTTTCATACAGTTTTCTTTTTCCTTGGAAAAAATTATTTGCTACTTTATTCTCAAGAGTTAATGACTTGAAATGGGTAGGGAATTAACCCTGAAAGAGACTAGAACTACTATTTCATTTACACAGCACATTTTAAGTATACTATAGAGCTTAATTATCACCTAGTTATTTCTTAAAATTCAACTTTTTTCCAGTTAATTAAACTTGCACTTGGTAAAGAGATCCAATTTTGGCAGATATGTTGTGGTTAAACATATGTATATTGTTAAAGGCTGGTTAGATATATTTTTTATAGCAACAGAGGCTTTCAAATTTGTCTCCTTACTTAATCATGTAGCAACATTACCCCTCTGATATAGGAAGGTGCTCCCAAAGAAACAATGAGTCTTGATGACTTGATATATTGTCATTAAAGTGGCAAACCTTAACTAACTTAGAGAGTTGTTATTTTTCCTTTTTAGCCACACACTTATAGATTATTAGCATCCTTTTTGAAAAAAATTAAATATTAAAAGACTATCACATGCCTTTTGTTTTCTTAAATAATTTACCCTACTATGATAAATGGCTTTAAATTTATGCCAACAACAACAAACAATGATAATGCAGAGTCCTTATTACTTCAGACATTGTCATTTCAGAAATGTACCAGTTATAGGAGACATTTGTCTTCCTCTCTGGTTTTGGATGCAGGCGCTATTTTTAGAGTTCATAAGCAGAGACCGTCACATTTTACAGATGTGCAGAGCCTCTGGAACTGCTGATATGATTCTGGAGTTTCAATCACAAAAATATCACACTCCAACACTCCAATAGGAGTCAACCTGTTCAGAGCATCGTTCCAAAAGGAGCCTCCACCAGACGTCCTCAGATCTTAATTAAAATTTATTGGTTTTTAAGGGAAGCCATTATTTTTTCTTTTTCTACACTTTTAAAATTATGTAATTTAAACCTACCCAAGAAATACAGAAACTATCTGACTCCCATATACTCATCACCTAGATTTGACAGGTGATAATATTTTCTCACATTTTACTTTGGATTTTAAAAAATAAAACAGTACTGCCAGATTGTGAGTCTCATCTTCCTCAGTCTCATCTAAGTAGTAATACCACAATACTAGGATATCTTATTATGGATGCATCAAAATGTAATAAAAAATATAAAGAACTTCTTTTAACTAGGGATTTTACAATTACAAAAAGATTGGGTTAATTTTAAATTGTTTAAAAACTACATTGTAGGGTCTAGAGAAAGAGTTGGCAAACTTTTTCTCTACAAAGTGAGATAGCAAATATTTGAGTTCTCTGTTGTAACTGCCCAATTCTGCATTTGTAATGTGAAACACTACAATACACAGACAATACAGACAATACACAGATGAATAAGCATGGGCATGACCCCATACAGCCTTATTTACAAAAACTGATGCAGGCTGGATTTGGCCCACAGGCTGTAGTCTGCTGGCTCCTGTACCAGGCAGTTTAGATTGCACTAAACAGTTTAATTTCACTAAACAGTTACCTGAAACACAGGCACATATAAAACAAGCTATAAATAACATTTACTGCTCTTATGGTAACTTCTCTGGAAGAGATCAAAATGGTTTCCAGAAACTATTGTCCCCTTCTCTTATAATGACATAATTTAAACATAGGGACTCAAATAAGGATGAATTTTCCCAGACTTTCCTTTGCAGGCAGATGTGGTCATATGACTAAATTCTACTTAGCAAGTTGTAAGTACAAGAACCAAGGTGTAGCTTATGGGAAGTTTTCTTTTAAAAATGCTAACACACCTTACCCTCTTTTTGATTCCTACACCCTGCAGCTTTAATTGTGTCTTTAATCACTAGAACTATCTTTTAATTCATAAGGACATGGGCCTCACCCCTGGAATGAAGGAGCAGTGATCTAGAAAGGGCCTAGGGTTGGGAGATTTGGTATATACAGAACCTATTATCAATATTATTCTTTGAATATACTTTTTGAAGAGAGAAATAAACTTTAATCCTATTAATCCATGATTATTTGAGTGTTTCTGTTACTTGCAGCCATACTTAATTCATATTGATATACCTTTCAGGTCTCATTCAGTGGGCAACAAAGCAAAAACCTCAGGCCCAGGTAATATCAATATTCTGGTCTTACATAATTTCCTACCTTCTCATCCAGAGTTTGAATTCTCACTTTTTGTCATAGTGGACTCTTCTAGAAAATTAACCATTATTTACATAAATTAAGAAGTTTATACAAAATGTAAAGAAGTATCAGTCTCCTGTCTCCAACTGTTCAAATAAAGGCCTAAAATGCTATGCAAACATTTTAGTTCACATTTTTCCCTAATTCTGATTAATACTAATACCTACAAGCAGATTCCTGCAAATGCTTAAGATTTCAGTGTATTTTGTTCTAAATGCTGGTGCCTGTTACCACAGAACAGATTCTCTTTAGCTGTACTGCCAAATGGTATCTCTGCACAGGTGTCCCTGACTGGTGGTGAGTTTTTATTTGTACTGCTATGATTGCAGCTGGAAGAAAAGACTCAAGAGTTGGCAAAATCTGAAAAAAGTTACCTAGTGCACAGGAGCCACGTATTTCATGCCTCTTTGAACTTTTTATCACATAAACCCTTACATACAAGACTGGGTTTGGAGGTTCATTTCACATTTGCTTTCATATAATGCACTTTTATTCATCAGAAACTGTGTGACGACTGGAAGAGTTGTAAAGGGAATTACAATCACATTTTAAATGTAATTTAAGAAAAGAGAAGATAAGCAGATATAATTAATATTTCTAACATGGAAAAGCTACTGGGGAGAAAAGAGCTGGAATGTTAATGCTGCTTATCTCTGACTGGTGATTCTTATTTTCTAGTATCTGTAGGTATTTATTTTCTAAGTATTTTACTTATCACCTTTAAAAATAGAAAAAAATATATTTCAAGTTCCTGAGACTCTTGATTAAACAAAGAAAACACCTTTGAGAATGAAAAATTTAGAAACATCGACATGGCATAGAAATAAGAACAAGTAATAGGACAACAATTCTCACTTATCTGCATTAAAGGAAAACAAAAAGGCACAGCTGCCTCAACAATCAAGTGAGCCAATGGTCTAATTCATTTTTGTTGGTTTTAGAAATACCTTTGCAATTAACTTTCTAGTCACCTCCAATCTCAATGACTCAGTTTCCTCCTCTGTGAAATTGTATCTGGCTCTCAGAGCTGCTAAGAAGGCTGAAAACTGATGCAAACACTAGACTTCAATTGACCAGATGAATAATTACATCAAATCACTACAACAGCAGAGATTCAACCAATTCGCGAAATGCTATATGACCATTTTGCGAGCATCAATGTTGTGTGGGAAACAAAGGTGAATGAGAAAGCCACTCTGCATCTTTGTTTTTTAATTTTTTTCTCTCTTATTTATTAGCATATTATAGTTGTACCAAGGGTACATTGTGACACTTACAAAAGTGCTTACAATATATCTTAGACTAAGGCTCTCCATCTTTCTCCTTTATCCCCTCCCTCTTCTTAGAACAGTTTCAACAGGTCTCATTGTCCCATTTTCATACATGAATGAATATATAGTACTTCCACCACATTTGCCCTCCTTCACCCCAAAAGATATTTTTGTTTGTTTATAATGGTTATATAGGGAGTTTCATTGTGACATTACCATATATGTGTGTGTGTGTGTTTTATATGTATAGATACATATATATGCATTACATATATGTGTGTGTGTGTGTGTGTGTGTGTGTGTGTGTGTGTAAGTAATACCCCTAATTGGTTCATCTCCTTTGGATGACATAGTTGAGTTCAAGTGATAAGACATGCCTAAAGAGCTATAATGAAACATCACTCCAAATGTATGGATGTTACAATCAAGATGAGTGGTAAGACTTATACAAAAATAGTTACAGTAAAATATTCTCATGAAGGAAGAACAAGCCACAATGAGGTTCAGAAACAAATTAAGAAAAATGTTACAGGGCAAAGTATTCTTGTGTAAAGATGTAAAGAGATATTCTGGTAAAACCAATAAAAACCCTGAATGCCAGAGCTGGCTATCCCATTAACTATGTGACCCAAGACAAGATTACAAAACTCTGATCTTCAGAGTCATCATTTTTTCAATGAGGAGAATTTTTCCAAATGTCTAAAATAACTTCTACTTTTATAACAAACTCTGATACAGTACTTTGTGCAAAAATTGATCTAACTTCTTCCAAACTTTGGATGAGGCAAAAATTATGTGTATGTGCTCAAGCATGTGTGAGCACTCACAGGTGTACAGCATGTAGTATAAAAGATGCACATATTTAATCCTTATATCAATCCTATGTTACAAATACAATCACTCTCACTGTGCAGCTGAAGCACTGAGGTACAGAGAGAGAAGGTAAGGTTCCTAAAGTCATATGACTAAGGAGTCAAACCCAGACAGTCGGTACCATTTGAGTGAAACTTTGAGCAGTTCTTAGAATTTTGTATAAAACAATGAAGGAAGGAGTACCTTCCACAATGTCAGCTCAGGATGAACAAAGGCACAGAGGAAGCAAGGAAGAGAGCTTTGGGGAAACAGCACGACTCAATGTATGAGTTAAAATCCTTATTCATTTTGTGATGGTGACAGTTTCTTAACTACTACCTGCAAAGCAGGATAACAACATGGTCCTTGCAGGGTTGATATACAGATCAAAAAACAATGAATGTAAAGTGCCCAACACAGTATCTGGCACCTGGTGAGTACCTAATAAATAGAAGCTTTTTACTGCCAACTGGTTAATGGCCTAGACTGGGCAAAATCATAACCCAGGATCAGGTGGGAACTGGACAATAACTATCTATAAAAGTAGTTGGAAGGATCTTTAATGCCTGGACAATGAAGTTTGGATTTTTTACAGTCATTGGGACTTTTCAAGGAGGAGATTTTGTATGGCCAATATTATTTTGTATGACTATAGTCAATATTATATTTGTCTGAATTTCCTCAGAATTTACCCAGTAGTTGGTCAGGAGGAAAATGGCACTGTGGAATCGGGGTGACAGGGATCATAGACCAAAATATAAAAATGCATACAAAATAATACACATTCACTTAAAAGGACACTGCCTGACCACTCAGTTGTTAGATTACTGAAATTTATGGATAGAAATATACATTATTAGATTCTAAAAGTGTCAATTTCTAAAAGACTGAAATTATATAAAGAAAATTTTAAACAGAAGATGATTGAACGGCCCTCATTCATTATCCAAAGGTTAATGTCAAATCTATGACTTGTCATTCTGAGCAAATAAGGATATTTCCAGAAAAGAAAAGATGCAGAAAGAAAATATAAATTAAATAATTTTTTTAAAGTCTGAATTCAACTTACTTAGGCACTTAGAAGTTAAGAATGAGATGGAGTTAAGTAATTTCACCAAAAAACAATCAACAATATTTATTTGATATGGGATATGTGTTCTATATTTTAAGGGCTTTACATATTTCATTTCATGTTTATCTCTACAGAATACCCATAGCTAAATATTATTTTTGTCACAGTTTTTAGGTGAGAAAACCAAAGTTCAGAGACATTAAGCAATTTATCAAAGTACAAAGAGATGGTAAGTGGTTTGAGGATTGGCAACTAATCTTTGCTACTCTATTACTTATTTAAACCTAATACTACCACCAGTACCACTACTACCATACTTACCACCTCTATCCTCGTCTCCAGAACCACCATCACCTTACGATCAACAGATCATAGCCCCCAACACCATTACCACTACTACGACTATCACTACTGACAACCAACATCAAATTTCACACTACGACCATCAACACTTTCACCACCATCACTATCATGATCATCACCTAGATATCATCCATCTCCATGACCAACACCACCCTCTGCCTCTCAGAATGACTGATTTCTTTAAAACCAAATATTCTCCCAGGAAAAATAAATCATGTTCATAAAATCTCCAAGATAAACCTTTCCCAGCTTTCCCCAACAGGAGGGTCATGTTCTCCTCAATGGCACCCCTTTCCAAGAGTAATTTCCCTCAGTATTTCCACTCTAGATAGTTGCTAAGATATTTTTGAGATCAAGAAAACCAGAATTAATCTCATTTTCCATGGTCACACAGTAATGGATTTTATAGACTAAAGCACACTTCAAAATTTTAGAAGAATGAAGTTTACAACATATGTGCATATTTGAGGGGAATGATCAAAAGCCTTTTTACTTAAAATATGATTCATAAGCCATCAATGTCAGCATGTGAGATTATTAGAAACACAGAATCTCATGCCCCACCCATAAACTGATAAATCAGAACCTGCATTTTATCAATAGCCTCAGGTGATTTGTGGCACATTAAAATTTGAGAAGCACAACCCTAAATCACTTACCCAAGTCTGTCTTTCCGCATATAATAGTGGTTGATTTTTGTTTGGCTGTTTTTATGACGATGTCAACTCGGACCCATAAAACACTTCCATTTAAATAATTTTTTAGAACAGAGCTGCTTTCAAGAAGCTGAGAATCTAGCTGGCTCTTCACTGAGTAGTGAAAATGAAAACAGACATTGTTTAGAAGGAAGAAGACAGGCTGCATCAAATAGGAGAGATTTCAAGTACATAGAAAAAGAGTATCAAAAAAGGGTTAAACATCAAGGTAAAATTTGGAGAGATATTTAAAGAAAACAATAACTGATAGAAAAATTCTTTAAATACAACAGGAATGAAAAGGACGTGGGAAAATACTGCCCCCCTTTGAAGTGAAGAAGGGAAAGCTGGTAAAATCTGAGGCTGAAGTGGCAGAGACTGTTTGGTTCTGAAGACGTGATTTCACGCCCTTCTCCCCAATATATACAGTCATCTGTATTCAATATACTCTGCAATCAGTTTGTAAGAATGATAACCTGGGTGTCCAGGGTAGTTTAAGAATCACCCCAGGCATGAAAGACCTGTTCTCTCCTAGTCCCTTCCTGTCTTTCAATCCTCCCCTTGTCCCTTGTCATGTTCTTTTATTTATGCTGAAAAACTTTTTTCTCTTTTCAGTTTCTACCTTTGAAAGATATGCACACCTTTGTCTCCTTCCTCTCTGAATAACGTATGTAATTAAAATCATTTTGTGAAGTATTTATAAGTGCCTACCATGGGCCTATTCTGTCATTTAGGATCACAGGATTTCAGAACATTAAGGAAGCCTATAAGAAGAAAAGCAGCCAGTCTAACTCTGCATGCCTGATACCCTTGTGTCTTTATTCTCTCCTTGCTCCATTTAACATCCAGAATTGGTGCTGAGATTCATAGCAGATTCTGGATACTATGAAAACATATTCATATATTCTATGTCTCCATTTTAGCAATTGGCTTAATTGTTTCCCTGTTTTCATTTTACTTTACAAATATCTTTTCTCAATGTTTTATACTTCTTTCCCTTAAAATGCCCAGTCATGTATATTATCACCGAAATAACATTTCTACTAAACTACAGACTGGAAAACATCTGTTATAAATGTTAAAACACAATATCCAAAGAAAAGTTGTATGGACAAATATTCTACTGTTAAACAATTTCATTCATATATATTTAAAATGTAATTTAAAATATCATGTCTTATTTTATAGTAAAAATAGAAAATTCTATTTCTGGGGAATGCACAGCTCTGTGTTTCTTACACCCATCCACCCACTCACACCAGAGTCTGTGAGCCAGAGTATTAGATTTCAGAGAGATAACCAGTAAAAACAAATCTCTTCCCAAGCAGAATTAATCCCTTCTTTTCTGAGCAACCAGGGCACTGGGACATCCTTCTGCTGCACATGTTTGAATTATTATTACTAATTGTTTAAATGGTTTGCCTCCTCCACTAGCCTACTCTGCTGGAAAGGCAAAAGCCCTCTGTTATTCAGATGGCTAGGGATTCAGTCTGTGATTGATTGAAACATAATGACATTTTAAAAAAAGATTTTGGATCTTGGGTGTGCGTGCATGTGTGTGTATTTGCCTGTGAATGTAATTTTATGCCTCACTATTTTTTATCTCTAAGTAGGCTTATATCTGTGCTGAGTAATTACTGAACAAGGACCAGTTGAATATATATTAGTATACAGTCATGCATCACTTAATATCAGGGATAGATTCTGAGGAATGTGTCTTGAGTTGATTTTGTTGTGTGGGCATAATACAGTGTATTTACACAAACTAGGATGGCTACAACCTCACTAGATGATATGATCTGATGGGACCATCATCCTCGACACAAATGCTGCTATTCAGTACATAACCATATGTGTTAGATTGCCCATGTTAGAATCTTGGCCAATTTGTCAAAACATTTAAACCATTAAGCATTTGTCTCTGCATCTGTACAATGGGAATGATAATTGTGACTACCTCCTAGGGTTATAATATGATAATCCATTTAAATGCTTAATAAAATACATAGTACAGAGTAGGTGTTCAATAAGGCAGTTCTTTTATCAATTTTTCATCAGAAAATGGGCAACTAAGAATTATATATATTAAAGACAAGTTTTGCTTTAGCTCTGGCTGAAGTTGTATATTCCTTTGCATTTTAGCACCCCACCAACATATACTAAGACAATTTAAGCTGAAAGGTTAATGCTCTCTGAAGCTGTTCTCTCCTAGTATAACTTAATATGAACCAGTCCTAGAAGCACAGAAAATTATGGTTACTTATTCCAACCTTCCTATCTCCAAATTCCTAAACAGACTAAATACAACTAAATTACAGAAAGCCTTTTATAAAGATGCACATGCTCACACAGGCACAATCACAAATAGTAGATTCCTGACCAACTGAGATTTTAAAGGAGGATAAGTGTACCCCCTGAGAACTTTCCTGGGAAGCTTGGAGGGGTTCCTTCCTTTTACTCTAAGGAGTGTCTTCCCTGACCATCCCAGGACAGCCAGCATTACCCCATGCCTACCTCTCAGTCCTCTGTCAATGATTTCATAGCATTGCCAGTATCTGAAATTAACAATTTTTTTTGTTGTTTAGTATCATCTCCCCCTTCGTATTAGACTGCAAGGGTTTTTTTGCTCAATTATTCCTTATTGATTGAACAAATAATGATGAATAAAGGTATGTATTTATTTATGCAGATTTTCTCTTGGGTTTCTCTTTAGAATTTCTTTACAGGACAGAAACTATCTGAATATTTCCCAACTTCATCAGAGATGGAATAATTAGTTTCCATTGCTACTCAGTGGTGTATATCCCCATCATCCCCTCCTTCTCTGAGTTATTTATTCATTAAGTTAAAAGTTAACCCAAGTGAAGTTTATGTAAGTACAGTTTGAAAAGACACTTGCTAAATCAAGTGGAATTTGTTTTTTTCTCTGCCAGGAGACACATTACTCTAGAGAAATACAACTGCATTGTACCCTATGAGAGATGAAGAGAGAATTGTTTACAAATGTACTAGCTTTGATTTTTGAAAAAGGAGACTGATAATAAAAGCAGGAGACTGTCTTTAAAACAGCATGATCTATCAGGTCAAAGTTCAAAGTTGTTTCAAAAGGAAAACATTTACCTTTCACTGAGGTGAATTAGTATTCTCCCTGTCATGGTGATGTCTAGAAATCTGTGAAGAGTAATACATGAAGGAGAATCGCCAGCTACTGTCTATTTGGAAGGAGACTGCAAAAGGAGGGGACAAATGTTCTCATATAGATTGTGGTTTCTTGAGGGGAGGGGCGGCATATTATATTCTTTGAGTCCTCCAGGGGTGACCAGTCCAGTGCTACTACGACACAGGTAGTATTAAATATGCATTAAGTTACCAAGGCATAAGCATGAGGGATTGAAATGTATTTCAATGTAAGGAAAGCTTGGCTGATTGGAAATTACTAAAGCTAGGAATTTGGCTCCTGAGAGAATCCAGAATTATTTTCCTCTAAATTTCTTTTTAAAAAGAGAACAAACTCTGATCCATTCAATCTGGTAAACTTGTTAGATTTTTCCAACTCAAACTAAATGACTTTTTCTGTCCCTATAGTGTGACCTTCTCCTCCATTACCATAGTTAACAAGAACAAGTTTTAGTAGACTTGGTCTGCAATAAAGGGCAATTTTCCTTCCACTTGCTGCAACTAAAATATGTCAGTGATTTTTTTATGAAAATCCCACTAGATTTTAAAGCTATAAATGATATTAAAGTGATATGGCCCAAACCCTGTTTTTTCAGATGAGTAAACCTTGCTCTGAAGAAAGAGAGCTGTGAAATCACATGACCTTCCACAGTGAGTGGCAAGACTTGATTTTCCCAGCAATGAGAGGCAGTTCTTTTGCCTCCAAACATGAAAGATCAGATCCACAAGCAAATCCTCCTTAAATGAGTAGCTGCCTGTAGAGCAAAATTTTTAAAGAAGTACAGAAGGAAGGCAGCAAAGTTTTATAAGGACAGTAATCAGTGAAAATACCAGAAACGTATGATTACCAACTTTAAGGTACTCGTTTTCTGAATGCCTCTTTGATTACCTGATTCCCTTTGAAGGCTTATTTGGAAATATAAGGTATTCTCTTTGAAGAGTGGATTATTCTAATCAAGCATATTAGTATATTTTTTATTACGACCCATAGAAAGAAGTATATTGTACTTTGCAACTCAGTACACACATACATACATAGAAATAAGACACAAGTTTCAAGAAACCATGCCTGTGCTTGTCAAATACAATGAACTCTACTACTTTCTATACTCCTCCACTTCATTTTAAAATGTTGCTTGTGCCCAGTAACTTGATTTCAGGACCCAGTAACGATCTCATAACATTTCCAAAAACAATGCCAGTTCCTCTTACCAGACTAGCCCCATATCAACGTCTCTCCTGCAAGGACCTACCTCGCCCACATAGAAAATACATAGAAAACAGCGTTAAGGCAGCAGCGGGGTTATAGTTCCATAATTCTAAGTGCCTCCAACAGGTGTGCAATCACTTTGTTATTCAATAAATTTCTGTTGCAGGCAAAATCGGTTAAATCCTCTTGAGAGCCCAGAATCTCAGCCCTGATCCTACTTCTGCTGTCACCTTTCCTGAAACCTTTTGCCTACAGAGAAATCTTGTTCTTCCAAGATTATTTTAACACAATTAGCACTTTAATTAGTCTAGGCTGCAGATGCTCAGACCACACACAGTCCATGGATTTATAATACACCCATGCCATTTTTCTCGCCAATTTTTAGACTTTGTTTTGTCTGGGTTATGGTCATCTCCATGGCTTTATAGTACCAAGCCCATACTGCTCTCAGAATATCGGTGATCGTTACGAGTGAGGTAGAACGCCCTCAGACTAATGTCCACAGAAAAACCTCCCTGTGCTGTTCTGTCACTCACTGAGGGCCAAGACACTTTCTACTTGGCTTTAATCCCCCAATTCGTTGTTATTTCAGTGATTTGGGCAACAGCAGAGGGGAATTCTCAGTGTTTGGCCCCCAGCACTTGACATAGGAGACATTTAAACAACTTTAATAATTATCTGCTGTTTTCACCCAAAAAAGATAATTAATGTTCCAAAAGACAATTTTTAAAGGAGGGCATGCGGGTATTAATTGATTAGCTGCAACTGCGGGTGGGGAGAAGGGGACAGAGCTGTTGAACCCAGGACAGATGTTAAAGCATAGAGAAAAGATTAGTATCTAAACCCTAAATTTAGAGGTATATTAATTGTATAAATAGAGGGTTTCATGTGTAGGTTTTGTTAATGCTACTCTGTGTGTGTGTGTGTGTGTGTGTGTGTGTGTGTGTGTGTGTGTTTCTTTGCAAGCCTCTGTTCTCCAAATGCCCAGCCTCCCTTTCTTGTCACATTTTTACTGCTAACATCATTCCCACTTAGATCCTGGAAATGAAGGGACTACAGAATCTTCCCCTGCAGTGGGGCGGTGCCTTAGGGTTTGAATGTATGATGAGTCACATACAGCCCTCTGGGTCACCAGACTGAAGGTGGCAGGAAAGGGTGGGGGGACATATGGAGGAGTGAGCCTGGAAAGACAAACCTAGGGAATGTCTGGTGGAGAACTGACCTCTCCCTGGATTCTTACATTGGGACCATGAAAGTCCCCCAACCACACAAATTAAGAGGTCCCTGTAGTCCCTCTAGGTTGGGGAAGGAGGGCACACACTTTTGCCTGGGGTCACTGATCTTTTCGGGGGAAGAGAGCCAAGGACAGGTGAGTGAGGGTTGCAGCCCCCAGTCACAGGACACCTGCATCTCAGTCGCCTGGAGCTGCCCCTGTGCTTAACCTCAGACTGCTGGAGGTATACTCTGTTGCCCTCTGGCTTTCTTCCCATCCTATTAAATTGTTTTGATTGCTTTTGCCAAGGAGACAGTGTTAGTAACCTCCGAGGGTGTGCTGCCAGCTACCGTGAGGTCCCGGGACACACGGGATGCTGTTTCCCTAGCCTAACACCCGTTGAGTAGAGTTAGGAAAAAAGTGTCCACTGCTGCCTTGGTGCATCCAGCTGTGGGCTAAAGGAGGTGGAGGGCGGCCCGTCCTTGGAACCAACTTGCCTGTCTCCCAGGGCGCGCCTGCCAGCCCTGGCTGCGCCCTGCCTGGATTCAGATTGTCCCGGACTCCTGCGGGCATCTAGAGCTTCCCGGGTACAGAGGAGTTGCAGTCAGGGACCTCAGACCCTTTTCTTCCTTCCCTCGCTGTCCTCAACGCTTTCACCCTAAGACCCTAGTGCCCACCAGCATCCCTTAATGTGGAGGGCACTGTTCCTCCAAATCCAACCTGCACCCCTAAACTGCAGTTGTCCAATTCCAGAAGCCCTCCCCGGGCTTACCGGACCCTCACCATCTTTTTTCTTAGTTCTTGCCTTCTAGCTCCTTTTTCCGCTCACACCCCCCCCACTCCCCGCCTCAGTTCTTAGCTAGCAGCTTTCTCATGCCCCTACCCCATTTTCGCTACCTTACCCCAGTACAGACCCTCTCTCCACAGGCTCCCTGGTGCCGTCACCTAAGTGAACACTATCGGGGCCAGGGTGACACTATCTCTGGGGTAGAATTATTTGGGAAACTCACCTCCTTCCGGAATTTGCACCCTCCGGAAAGGGGACAGGACTCCCAGAAAGCTGTCTCCGGGGACGGGTTTAGAATCTCCTAGGCCAGTCTGTCGCGCCCCCTCCCCTCCCTCCTTACTCAAGATCTAACTCGGGTCCCTTGCTTGCTTCCCCTGTTTACGCCGCTCTTGGGTCTCCGGGACGCCTACGGTGAGCCCTAGTCTGGACTGGAGCGAGGCAGCCGGCGCGAGCGCAGCCCCTCTTGCGCGCTGGGGCGAGGGGGCTGGCGCGGAGGCGCACCGAGCTCTCCTGCTCGCCCCTCCCTCTCCCGGGACTGGAGGGGGCTGGCGCTGGAGGGAGGGTCCGGCGCTCATCAATTCCGCCGCACCTCCTGAGCAGCGGGTGGGGAGACGAGCGGGGGTGGGGCGGGAGCGTGGGCGAGGATTAAGACTTAAGTCGGGAGAAGTTTGCGCCCAGCTTCATAGCGGGGCGAGAGAGGGCAGGCGCGGCGAAGGTGAGCCTTCCCGACTTTGGGGAAGTAGAAGGAAGCCTGGGGAAAGGGCGCTTGCCCTTTAGGCTATCATCCAACCTGGGGTTGGGTTTAAACCATCACCTAAGGCAGAATTAAAGTGTCAGAAAATCAGGAGGGGGACAGGACAGGGAGTGCTCAAGACTAACGCAGTTTGCTCTCCTGTCAAACTAGGAAAGCCAGCCCCCCAGACTCTGGGTGGGCTGCGCGGCTCGCCGACCTTCCTGGGTTGGAGAGGTGCATCCGCACCTCACCCTGAAGCTTGCATCTCCCGTCCGGGAGATGGGCGCTGAAGCTTGAGTCTCTGCAGCCACCACCTGCGAACGCCCTTCGCTTCTACTGAGTTGTGTCCAGCCACCCAGTGAGAGAATTCCTGGTAAGGAGGGTCTGGGGATGAGCAGGACTTACAGCTTTGGGGGTCCCAGGGATGGCTAAGAATCGAGGTGCCAGAAGGACTTTGCTTTTGGACTTCAAATACAGCAATTTGATTGCATGTTAGAGATTCTCATATAGGATCTATTGGTCTCAGTCGCTTCACTTTACCTCTGATTAAAGAAAAACAGGTGTCCTGGAAGGTGTTACAACTTAGTTTTTCATTGAAGAACTGGTTTGTGACTTTTACAATGTTGTTAATACCAATTTTTTCCTCAAAAGTTGTAATCTCTAGTTTACTGAGTGTAGTAATTATGGGGCTTAAAGTTGTGGATTTTTTTCCCAAAAGGTGTTTATTAAGTAACAAATAGATAGCATTGGCATCTCTAAGATGTGTCATGTTGTTCTGGATATTGGAAATGAGTACAGTAGTGAATGGCGGTGCTTGTTTAGTCATGTTTTACAGAGAATTATTTTCCAACAATCATTTATGCATAGCAGCCATTCTTCACACCTATTAGGAAAAATATGTTGTGTGCATAGTTTCCAAAAGAGGACTCTTTTTCATGATGCTCTTTCCAAGCCTGGGCGAAAGACATCAAGAAAAGCTCCCAAAAAATTAATTCCACTTCCCAAAACATTCATTTTTTCCCCTGAGGTCCAAGGAAATCCAAAGTCAAAAATCAGCAATCCAATTAGATTTGTGATCTATCATGCCAGCTTTATTTAACAAAATTACCCAAGAAAAGTTCTATCTGAAAGCTTTAACCTGAAATTATGTGGTAATATAAGAGACGGCATGATCTTCGGGAGACGGTGAATATTCTGTGACTGTTTGTTGAAATTATTGGGTAACTGAAAGTGAAATGTTCAAAATAAACTAAAGTTTGACCATGTAGTTCCTGAAACTAATCTTTAAATAGCTGACTGTCTAAGTCTGAGTGTGTATTAAATGGTTATAGACAACAAATATTTTAGACACTTAGGCAGATCGGCTTATCATTAAAAACAAAATAGGAATGTCTTTAGTGCTATGGAAGTTATAAAAGTATAATTTGTAATAGTATGTTAGCCTACTGTGTGTTAAAAACTCAGCTTTAAAAGCTGAAATTGCTAGGTATACTAGTATTATGACAGGACTACGATTGAAAACCTTTATAACTTAAGTCAAGATCTCAGTAGATACTCATTTCTATTTAGTATTTTAAAAGCCCTAGCCATCTATCAGCCAGAATTTGTTTTGGTTCACCAATACTTCTAGCCTATAGTTAATTTCGGGAACAGAAGCCACAAGAATAATATTCAGTCATATTGTAAAATGTCCTAAGGTTATTGACCATGCCAACAAACCGAAGACAAGTAAACATGACATCTTCATTTATAACTCACAAGAGCACATAAATGATGTTGGCATTGCATCATTTCATAATTCTTATAGTTGAAAAATTAGCTGCTGAAAATATGATTTGTCTCCCATTTTCTTGCATTTTTGGGACCCAGATAATGAAAAATGGTAAATGGGTAAAAATAGGCTTTGCTTTAATCAATTACAGAATGGAAGCTAAATATTAATGTAGTTGTGCTGTGGCAACTGTGTCCTTGATAAATCTCTCAGTCTTTCTCAATGGTAACATGAATGAAAAGATCATCTTCTGTTGGCTTTTAATAAAGTAACAATTAAATGGGAACAGGGGGCCCGTGATGTTTTCAATGAGAACCTAAATGGTTGTTCTCAACTTGCACTGCAAATTAAAAAAAAAAAAGGATGCCCGACCCTACCCCAAACTAATGAAATCAGAATATCTGGGGAAGAGGTTTGCATTTTGATGTATTTCTTTAGGTAGATCTATTTGTTGTAAGAACTGAGAAACACCAATTGAGATGGTTTCCATGAAATTTGATAAAGGCTGTTAACATTGGGGGGGGTCTTGGTGAACACAAATGCCATTTATTGTATTGCCGTTCTACTCCTTGGATTTCATTAATGTTGGAGGGTGTTGATGAAAATAAATGCTGTTTGTTTTATTGCCAGTCTAATTTTTCTTCATATATATATGTGTATATATATATGCAAATAAAACTTGATTTCCTAATTTAAATAAATTCATTTTATTATTTGATGTTGAATGTTAATCATAACATCTTCCAAGAAAAACATTTTATCCAGCTATTGAGTTTGAAACTTGCCTGGCCATCCAGCTTTAAGAGATTTTTAAAAATAATGCTTTATGACACATAGAATTTGATCTCCTTATGCTATGATGTACATATGTGCAATGTGCACATATGCACCTTTTAGAAAGGTGAGAAGGAGGAAAATAGTCTTCTCGTTGGAATACCAAATAACATTTTGGGTGCCAACTATTTTCTAGTGTTTTCACAAAAATCAGTTGTTTAAAAAAAAAACTCAGAATAGACTTATGAGGTATTAGCTATTATTTTGACTTTGTATATGAGGAAATCAAGGTCCGATTATGTTATTGAACTTGCTCAAAGCCACAAACCAAATAAATTAAAGATGTATTTGAACCCAAGCCTTCTTATTCTGCATCCAATGTTATAATAAAAATATACATTTACAAATGTTTGTATTGTTTGAAATTTAAAGGCAGCATTTATTTAAAAGCAGTCTAGTGGAAGTGGAAAATTCTGGCATGACTCTGCTTTGGTTTGACTCCCGGCTCCATCACCCTCCAGCTGTGTAATTTGGGCAAGTAATTTAACCTTGCCTGCTTAAATTTCCTTAGTAACATGAGGATTTCCCTTTAATAGGATTAAATGGGTTAATATTTGTAAAGCATTTTGATAGATGCCTGGTGCATAGTAGGTTCTATGTAAGTGTTATGTTTTTTTAAGTGTCATTTATTCAGAAAAGATTTGGTTCCTTTATCATATGTCAAGCATTGCAGCAAGCCTGAAAATGTATAGATAAAGAGGTCATATCCCTGTCCGCAAGGATTTTGTGCGCAGTAGAAAATGACAGTACATAAGTAGAACCATTATCCCACTCAGCTATGGGATTTTCTTCCATTTTAATTATAATTAAAAGCATTCTTTTATATGAAAACCATGTGTTTTTCAATGTTAAAATGATCTTCAGAGATCCGTATAATGAGTGCTATAAATCCAAGTGATAATATTTTATGTCACAACAATAGTTAACTTGTTTTCAATTCTATCAAAACACAGAAAGTCATATTATGATATGTTTCTGGCTTCCATTTATCAGATTAGAAAACAGGTTCCAGGTCTTAAAATTTTTATTTTAAAGTAAATCGTAGATTATAGTAGAAAATGTAACTCCTCAATATTACTAAGTGCAGTTGTCTTGAATTGGTTTTCCAAAAACAATGCTGTCTGCCCAGAATGCTTATGGTTTTGTTTTTAAAGAAAAATTAGTTTTTTGAGAAGGAAGAGTGAACCAGGAATACAGGTAAAAGGATCTGATACAGGGCCAGCTCAGCAGACAGACCTCACTGGAGCTGGCCATACTTCCTCCACTGGCTGTGGCTCTGCACAACTGCCCGATACCTGCAGGGCACCTGTGGATATCTGAGGTATCAGACTCTTTTTCCAATAAAAGTCTCTCTTTGTTAAAAATGACATATGAATTAGTACCCTTTGTACAAAAATAACACAGATACTCTGAGCTGAAGGAGTTAATTCTCAAAGAAACGCAATACCTGGTTCCGTGCAATATTTTCAGTTTCTGTAATCAATATTTAACCATTTCATTATGCTAAAATTTCTGTTTGCCAACATATGCCTGTCTTCCCTCTTACCAAATCTCAAGCTACTTCTGATTTTTCCCATTGATGCTGAATTTTTCATCTTCACAGTCTTACTGTAGTTTAAGTCTTTCCTACCATTAAATATTCTCCTAAGAGTCAGCCTCACTCAGTCCCTACGTGCTGACTTCAGTGTTACACAGCATGGTCAGACTTGTTTTCCAAGCTGCAGCATTTTCATTATATATTCTCAGTTATTCAGTGGCTGCTCAGGGCCTTAGATCCCCCATTGCAACCTGATGTTTAAGATGTTTCATGAGAGAATCCTATCTTATCTTTCCTATCCATGACTATTAAGAAAATCTCAGCAGCTCCCTAGTTCTAGTTGTGGAGCTAGAGCAATGCTAGCAACATTGACTCCAGATTGGGAGTCCATCCTTTACTTGCAATGCTGTGCCTTTGCCTGTAAACCTCCATTTACATTTTATTGTCTCAAAATTGGTGCCTGAGTTTGCACACATGTGCACACACATGTGCATTTGTGTGAATCCCTTTATATCAATGATTCAGTTGCTGAGCTTTTTTATTTTGTTTTTCATTTCTCCCCACAGCCATAGTCCCAAAACCCTGCCCTTTATTTGTCTGGTGATTCAGAGTTCAGCATTTCAAATCTTACCTACGTCTGTCCTTCCAAATATATTAATAATGCCTATGTAATGCGGCCAACAAATTTCCATCCTGATTTTAAAACTCAAATTCTTACTAGTCAGAAAATGTTATGACAAATTACAGTTTCTGGCTTCGTGGGGACTGTGAGAGACAGACAAACCAGTAATTATACAACCAAGTGATACATATTGTGATGGAGAGATGCCACAGGTGCTGTGGAAGCGAGAAAGAACGGCACCAACCCATGTTTAGGAATGCTTGCTGGAGAGTCGATCACAAAGGGGTCATGATTCAGCATTGAAATGACAAGCTTTAATTGCTTGAATTAGAAGGGGAAGACATGAAGTGTGTTGCAAGCAGGACACTAGGCTGTAAGAAGGCCTGGAGGCTTAGACAATGCGGTCATTTGGGAAAGTGCAGTAATTTTGGTTGCCTTTCCGGGTTTGCAGAACACAGATCATGCACCAAGAGACTCACCTGCCTGCTGCGCAAAAGGGATTGTATTTTAGCCTAAGGACTGTAGAGGTCCTTAAAAGGGTCTAATGTAGGTGACAGCAATAATCAGATTTGTCATTCTGGTATATCACTCTGATGAAAAAAATGGAAGTATTAAATTGAAAGGGGGATAGATACAAACTAATGGGAAGCCCAAAGCCTTATTGCGGTAACAGAGGGAGAAAGCACTAGGGCCCTGGTTTTGGGAATAGAAAAGGAAATATAAGAAGCAGATTTTTTAAGGGAGTATTTGTGGGATTCAGTGAATATAGAGATTGGAGGTGAGATGAATGATGGAAATGGCTGATTATATAATGGATTCCAGGTTTCTTTCCAAGATAACTGGAGATCTTTGATGGCATTCACTAAGTTCCGACAAGGAATATTTTGGAAAGAGAAAATAAAGAGTTGAATTTTGGGGGGAAATGATGCATTTGGCTTATATATGTAGTAGTGTTTAATATAAGCAGATAAAAAATTGAACCTCAAGAGATATTTCAATACTAGAGATACAGATTTAGCTACCATAAGTGTATCTCTACAGCAGATAACAGTATAGGAACGGAGTATATCACTGTGGAGAAGGAAGAGAAAAAAGGAAAAAAATCAAAGAGAAAATTAAAAAGAAAAGTAAAACATCTAAGACAGAACCCTGGAGCGCACCAATTTTTTAAAGGTAACTAGAAAAAAATCCTGCAAAAAAGACATACATGAAAGACTGACTGGATGAAAGGAAGAAATACAAGAGTAAGTAGTTTTATGGTAGCCAGAGAGGGAAGACAATCACCTCTGCAGAGAGTAACCAGTACATCAAGTGGGACGAGAAAGAGGGATCACAGCAGGCTTAATTCAGCAGTGGTTGGGTGTACATGGAGAAATAAATGGCAAGTGAGGAGAGGGAGACACTGATTGTGCACAAGAACCTCAATCAGGTTGAGATGTACCACTTACTTTATCTCCCATTTTTGAAATTGTACAATCTCTTAAAGTTTAGCTTAAATACTACTTCCCTCTTTTAGCCTTTTCTGGACGACCAATGACCCCTCAGACAAGGTGTATTATTAATTCTGATATCAGTTTTCTTAGCATTTCCAGCAGTCCCATGTGTGGCACCTATAGATAGATAGATACGTATATATAACCTATATATATATTTACTGTTGTGTATTCTTCCCTTTGTTTCTCATTCACTGAAATAAACTAACATAATTGCTTTATTATTACAGTATATTGGGCTAAAAAAAAAGTATGGGTTTTGTATGCCCCAGTCCTCAAGAATAATAATCAAGAAATCTCAATATTTCAGCATAAACAAAACATTTTCCAGCATGTTTATATCCTCAGAAATTGCAGAGATAAAATTTTCAGGCCAAAAATGCCAATTTGGAGATTAAAAATTGCACCATTTTATAATTGTCTGCTAGAATTTTATTTCCCTTTAGCATTGCGGATATCTGTTAATTTTTTTTTCCCTACTAGATTTCGAAGGACAGTTATCCATTTATCCGGTCTTCCCATCACACCCAGGAAACTTTCTGTTCTCTAACAGCAGTGAGTTAAATCTTACCTACATTTAATAATTGTGATGGTGCTTTTTTTCCCTGAAGTGATTTTTTTTGTTACATTGAAGCTTAAATTTTTCTTTTAAGATGTCAATTAGCTATTGCTTCAGAGCTTTCAGATATTTCTCTCTGTGGTACTTCCTCCAAATCAAAAATCCATTCATATTTTTAACTTTATTATTCCCATTCTTCTATTTCAAACTTAAGCTGGAGTCAACCTAAGGAGCCAACCCTGTTTCTTTATTAAGCATTTAAAACAAAGCTTGCGTATTCAGAACACTACATTCAGTGCAAGCCTACAGAACTTTTCCTGTTGTCCCTTTTACCTTTCTTACTTACAAAGTGCATCATCAACCTTCCATAGTTGTGGGTTCCACATCCATGTAGTCTACTAACTGCAGATTGAAAATGTTTTTGTAAGTTACGTCTGTGTGGAATATGCACAGAATTTTTTTTGTCATTTTCCCTAAACAATGCAGTAAAATAACTATTTGTATAGCATTTATATTATTTTAGGAATTATGTGAGGTTTAGAGATGACTTAAAGGATATGAAGGATGTGCGGAGGTTACATGCAAACACTATGCCATTTTGTGCAAAACACTTGAGCATCCACAGATTTTGGTACTGGAACCAATGCCCCATGGGTACAGAAGGGCAGTTCTGCCTCTGCTTCTTCTCTGCCTCTTGCACTAGGCTGATGTGACTTAGGTGCTAGTGGTACTCCCGTATGTGAGGATAAAAGAATTTCCTTCTTATTTTCCCAGCATGGACTAGAGCTCTGGAAGCAACTAATTCTAAATTGTTTGTAAATTTAATCTTCCACAACTAATACATCCTAGATACTAGAGATATAACAAGCTAGTAACAAAATCTGCAGTCATTAATAGAGACCCTACTGTGCTGAATACAGTACTACTCAGTAGCTTCTCAGGATAACCTTATAGAACATTATAAATCCCATTCTGTAGATGAGAAAATAGGGACAGAAATGTCTAGAACTCGCCAAAATTTGTGCATCTCTGAGATGGCAGAGCTAGAACTCAAATCCAAGTTTGCCTAACAGCAAAAGACTATGCGCTCACTGTGTTACTATAGTTGAGGGCATTGAATGATGGCTTAGAAATCTTTCTTTAAGTGTAATTACAGTATTAATTGTCTTGGATGAACAGAGCCTTGAATAACAGATGAAATTAGGAGTTCCTCCTCATGGACATGTCAACCAGTCTCTATGAAGATTTTGAATTTGACTACCCACACAGTTAGTGGGACCAAATTCCAGCCTTTTGGAATGGCCTGAATAGTCCAGGTTCCACCGATATTAGGTTGACATTTCAGACGCTAAGTATATAAGCAGGACATTCCTGCACAGCAATAAAAATGTGAAATATGATCTGGTTCTATAATTTTAGATTTTTATTGTCTGACCAAATCTGCCTATTAAGTAGTCATCAAATGAATTATTAAAATTGTGAACAGTTATAAATTTGGTGACAACCAAATGTAAAAATTATTTATCCATCCCTGGATCCCAAAAGTAGAATGTTTATCCCATAACTATAACAAAAAAAATCTCTCTTTGATAATAAATAATAATAATTTTTTAAAGAAAAGTTTGGCTATCTGAGATTTCCTCTCTAAAGTGTTTTTTATAAAGTCAACTCAGGCAACAAGGGAAAAAGGAAAGGCAAATCATTCTAGTGCCAAATTTAAATTTTAAATTGACTTTACTCATACATTAATTAGCCCAACTTTCAGTTGGGTTGATTAATTTGTTTTTTAATTTGTTTCCAATTTGTTATTTGTTTTGTTTTTAATCTTAAGTGTGACGGATAGAATTCTGGCAACTGTGGTGTCTTGTAGAAAATGCCGGTATTTGTGGACATGAGGGTGGGATCTCGTTAGTATAAGATTCAAAGATGTTCATAGCACAGAGCACACAATAATGCAAATTGCTTTAGCACCTTCTTTCCTGAGCCTACCAAAGGGCCAAAAGGTCAGGACAATATTAGAACACTTTTTCATTCCTAACATCACATAGACTGCAAAGATGACATTAAAGTAAAACCCCAGCAAGGCAAACTAATCGTTGCTTGGGGGCCAATTCAGGAAAAATAATAATTTACTGGGTTGCTTCTTTTCCCATTCAAAATGAAAATAATTTTATTATATCCCATGAGGAAAGTATATATTCTTACAAATTAGATGTATTATTTTAGTGAATAGAAGGTCAATGAGAAACTTGGCTTTTCTTCTTAGCTACTAAAATATTAATATCAGGGCCTATTTGAGAAGTAGCAGCTTGATGTCAACAAATATCAAAATTAGAAGTTATGAGCTCATTGAGCAGCATCTTAATTTGTTAAAAGGCCTTTCTAGCTTTTGAGGTGGTGTATATATATTTGGTAATTAATATTTAACCTTTATTAAGAATCAGGAGTCCAATGCTTTCATTAAAGTGAAGATCAAAGTAAAGATGGCTTAATTTCCCACCAGAAGATGATTATTTTGGGATCCCAGCCTCATGACTACGTCCAGTGCTCTCCCTGAAGAGCCTACAAAGCTGTGGGAAGCAATAAGCATTTGCAGAAAACATATGTGTATCATTGTATTTATACATGAACTTAAAGGAGAGTGAAATATGTGAATAAGAGTGGCTCTCAACTACTTTGTATAAGAGTCAAGAGTCTGTCTCTCATATGCCCTTCCTTCTCCTATTTTGTGCAGCACCTGTAAATCATGTAGTGTTCCTGTTTATTCCAGAAACTTGCCTTCCTAAGGAAAAGCCCCTTGAGTCTTTCCACAAGCTCCTTTTCAACTGTCTTTTACTACTCCCTTGCCCCAAAATCAGTTACTCTTTTTTACTCTAGTCCCACAAATCTTACTTTCTGCTGATAACAGAAAACCCTCACTCCCTTCAAGAAGAAAAACATGTTATATTATCAACGATAATGATGTATTCTTTAACTGAATGTGTTCGGGTCTTAATTCTCAATCTTAAAGATTTATGCTAAAGGATAGTAAAGGCTTAGATATTGGACACAATAGCTAAGGTAGTACCTTACCATGCATTATGCAAGACTATCTGAAAGAAGAGGGGTATGCTGCCATTCTAACCATGGTAGTTTTCCATGATGCACAGCAGACTCTAAGAAATCAACTGATGGTGATGAGACTTAACCAGATCAAATCTAGACAGAGCTAAGTGTAAAACATTAAAAACACCTGATCCCCAGCAAAGTATGTTTTATTTTTTAAAGAAAAGCGTGTTTTTAAAAAGAAGCCATGGATACAAAATAAATTTATTGCAGCATTTCAATGATAATGGTACTAATGTAATAATAACTGACACTTACATATCACTTACTGTGAGTCAGGAGTATTCAATGCCTGTTATAGACCTTCCTGTATTTTATGTCCACAGCATCCCAAGGTAAGTACTATTATCACCCCCTTTCTAAAAGAAGAAGCTGAAGCATGGAGAGGTAAGTAACCTATGGAAGAACACAGCTAACACACAACGAATTTGGAAATGAAACCAAGGAGGTCTGGCTCCATAGTGTAAGTAAATCAGAAAAAGGAAATGTGCTTATAATAAATTTATGACAGCAAAAATTCTGTTACTCTAAAGTAAAGTGTCTTTCACTTTTGCATTTTGTGTGTCTTTGAACAATAGATCCATGGATTTCATTCTTTTTCTGGGAATTAAATAGTGGGGTTTTCTTTATTTTATCTAAATATTAACCTATGCAGCTGTCATGTGTTAAACCTGAGCTTATAGTATTCCACTCTGCACTGTTGTTTACCAGAAGGGGAAATTGTGTTTTACCAAGTTGACAATCTCATTCATAAAAAGGCCAAATGCAAACAATCTAATTTATGATTTCAAAGATACTATTTATACTAAAAAATACAAAACACAACTCTTAACAGAACATGGCCTTGAAGAGAATTTCAAAACTGATCAAAGCACATTGTATGCATATATGGCAATAAAACAGTGAATCACCTTTGTACAATTAATATATGCTAATTATAAAAATAAAATTTTTCAATGAAAGTTAAGGCTGGAGGCATGGCTCAAGTGACAGAGCCTAGCAAGTGTAAGGCCCTGAGTTCAAACCCCAGTACCACCAAAAACAAAAACATGAAAACAAAAAGAAAAGAAAATTAGTCAGAAACTCATGGAGTGTGTGGTTTTAATGGTGTGGAAGGAAAAAAAAAAGTGGTCCAAAAATGGCAAGTCAAAATACATTGAATCTTAATTAGTCTAAAAATAGTGAAGTTTCCTATTCACTCACTTGGAGATGATAAACTTTCCAAGATCTATTTTGGAGCATGGCAGTTCTTTTCCATGTCCTCTGCAAGGGCTCATTTCCCTATATGATGACCACCTTGGCACTCTGTGTACTTGTGCAACAGGAAGAATGGGGAGAGTTCTTATACTCAGAGGAAACCATGTGTACTGCATGGTCTTTTGTAAATGTTTTATTTACCATATCTATAAAGTTCATTTCTTTTCTAATGTTAATTTCAGCTTTTATTTACAGTTCTTAAATGTTTCATACATCTCGTGTAACATGTTCAATCCAAAGCTTTTTCCCCCTCTATTTGCTATTGATACTGTTTAAGATTAGTGAAAGAAAGATATAAAACCTAAGTCTTTACATTGAATTATCCAATTTTCCTGGGAATTAGGAAATTATTAATTCATCATCAAAAAGCTAAGATTTGTACCAGTACAGGCTGATTTTACCCCTCCATCTTACCCCATTACTGTCCAGAATCTTCCAACTGGCCAAACTTCAAAAAAGAAATCACCAACTCCCACACATAATCACGGTGGCAATCAGTGAGCCATAGGTGTGGGAGATGACTATGCTGCTGGACACCCAGAAATATTAACTGAGGTGGCAGGGAAACTGGAGATTTCTTCTTTATTATAATATCGTCATCATTTTTCTTTTCTTTTTACAACATTTTTAAGCAGAACTCCAGAATAGATAGCATATATTATTACTGGGCTTCACATATATGCCAAACTATATACAAACTTGCACTGCTTTATTTAGGTTGCACAGCAGCTCTGAAGGTGAGATATGCTTATTTTATAGATACAAAGATTGAAAATCAAAGGAGCTAAATAAATGAATAAGAAGGACCAACATAATGATTATAATATTAATATATTAGCCATAAGTTAATTTTAAATATTTATTAAGGATTTACTATGAAGGTTCTTGACGGATTGTTTCACTTAATCTTCACAATAATCACAGCCATTATAGTTATACCCATTTCACCTCCATGGAATGGTGAGGCTTAGAGACATAATGAAAGGTCATTTAGGTAGAAGCAGAGACAGGATTTCACCCTGAACAGTCTCCCACACAGCCTGGGGTCTGATTGTTGCCTCTATGCATACCTGAGATAGAGCATATATCCCCACCCAGGTCTGTTTGCTGCTCTGACTATGATTGTTCTGTCCCATACAACTTTTAATCTAAAACAGTTGTCCCAGCCAGGGTCTGAGGGGCCATGTGATCCATGACAGGATTTCACTGTCTGGCAGAAAAGTGAAAATATTAAAGACAATATCAAGAGTTTCTTTTACTACTTCAGTGCATTCAACTTAAAGGATTGCCCTTGGTTCCGAGAATATGTTTTTCCTTTTCTGGAACAAAAATATCCCTTCTTTTTTATCTAATGATGGAGATAGTAAATGATAGTTATTTAAAAACGTTTTCATTAAAATTATAAATTTGACAGCCCTAGGCTATCTGCCTCATATTGGGGACAAGGAAGAGGGACTTGTACTTAATTCATAAACTGTAAAAATCTGAGCTCTTCTGAAAAGTGAAAAGAATGTTAGGATGAAGGAGGTGGTATCCAAAGCATATTTCACAAGTTTGCCCAAGATTTAAGCCTTATGCAAGTTGAATTTGAAAGGGAGTATTACCAGTTATGCATGCATCACTGTAGGATAGCACTTTCCACGCACACAGCACCTGAACCTTGGTTGAGTCACGTGCACACAGCCTGTTCAGCATCTTATTTCATACGCACTCATCACTCCATGAGGTAGTGTTACTCCATCAGCAAGGATGCTGGCTTGGGATACAACAGGGTACACTACTTATTAGGAGTTCTTGTCTTGTATTAGCCTTGGTTTTCTGTAAGGAAGGACTTGTTTCTTCTTAAAGGATTTCCTTTCTTTTTTCTTCCCTTTTTTTCTTTTTTTTTTTTTGACAGTACTGGAATTTGAACTTAGGGCCCCAGGGCTCCCACTCTTTTTGGGGCTTTAATTTATTTTTCAAATGGGAGCTCATTTTTTTGCCTTGGCCAGCCTCAGACTTTGATCTTCCTAACACAGCCTCTCACGAGCTGGGATTACAAATGTAAACCAACACACTGAGCTAATTTATTAAGATAGGATCTCATTAACTTTTTCGCCCAGACTGGCCTCCAGCTGCAACCCTCCCATCTTCACCTCCTGTATAGATGGGATTACAGGCATGTGCCACCACACCAACCCCTCAAAGTATTATTTCATGAATTTTAAATAAGGTAGAAAAAGTGTGAGTACAGGTATATGTAAGTCAATAACTGGTGCTTATTTGGAAGTTTTCTTTTATTTCCCCTGCATATTGAACCCAGAGCCTCATGCATGCTAAGCAAGTACTCTACCACTGAGCTACACCCCCAGCCCCTGTACTATTTTTATAATTATTATAGTCCTTCCAGGTGATAAAGCTACAACTTGGATTAAAACATGAGCTAAAGCAGTTCATCTAGTTAAGTGAGGGGTAGAGCTTGAACTTCACTCTAGCCCTATCCCAATTCTTCTTTTGATTATCCCTCACCTACAATTCATATGAATCACAAACTGGCTTTCTAGTGTCCCATGGCACAATTCCAGGGGTGGTAAGTAAGCACCTGGGACGTGCCATTAACTTAAATGTCTCCATCATTCTGTAGATGTATGTCTTAGCACACAAACTTCTCAGTAGGACAATCGGAGGAAATGTAAAATGATTTATAGTACATATTAAGCCAATAAAAGTTACATAAAAACAAATGCAAGGAGGAATAGCACTGGTGAATGATTGCCAGGTGATATAAAAAGTGAGATCCTGTAGTGTATAAAGAAAAGAGTAGCTGAAGGTCATCAGTTTAATGAGAAGATAACATTTGAGGGTGAGCCAATAAATTTTCATCTATAAATGAGCTTCTCTGTGTGACAGGTGCATATCGGCAGATATATTGTCCTAAATTGCAGATACGGGTAGCTTTTGCATTGTTTGTTTCTGTTTTTATGTTGGCTTTTAGTTTAAGTTTCCAGGAGTATATGTTTATCTCTGTAAGGTAGAGCATGACTTTAATTGTCAATGGAATATTAGAAAAATTGGGAACTCACTGATTCCTTAGTCAAAAGGTTTTTTTTCATCCTAATGCTAGGGAATAAAAGGTTTCTGTCTTTTTAAAAAGAAAGCAGAAGTATGCCATTGTTCAGTCCTCAGAAGGAGCAAATGAGGAAGGAAAACTGATCCTTTTCCTTTCTTTCACAGGGGTTTATTTTTCTCTTAATGTAGCATTCCATGTCTTGTTTGGAGTTCAACAGAGATCTGGGGGATCTTGTTTTTTAATATATTCAGAGACAAGTGCATACCAAATATAGCCTGTGTTGTGAGAATAAGTACCTTGAACTTAAAGGATTTAATAATTATTAAGTTTCATATCTTCCTGTGATTTAGGGTGTAAATTTGTAGCAGGGAAATTGTCACATGGTGTGTCAGCCACCAGATAGGGAAGACAACAAGGCTAAATCTCAAAAGGGAAGTTAAGAGTTATACAGGAGACAGAGACACCAGTGAGAAATGGGAGATGATTTTGAGAATCTCATTTGCTGCACTGATTTTTGAAGATGGCTTTAAAATATTTATGTTCAAGGACCAAAATATTTCTTTAAAGATTAATTTTGTTCCATTAAAAGTAATGAGTACAAATATTCAAGATGTTTTTTCAAGTACCTGAGTACTTGCCTGTACCTCACCACCACCACCACTAAAAGTAAGGAAAGAGACTTACAGGTTTATTTCAGGTAATGGAAATATTTTGGATAAAATAGATTTGACTTATAATATAAATAAATCATTTTGCAAACCTACAAAATCATAAAGGCCTTCAAACATAGCCCAAGAGAAAGGCACTTTTTAATACACAAACTATGGAAAACTGGATCAGCCCAGTTTTGCTGGAAAGAAATCAGGGGCACTGATTTGTTGAATCTTAGAGGTTGCAGGGAAGGAATAGAAAATGTTTGGCTCATCAGTAATCTAGTTAAGAAGTCTGCTTATCTAAATCTGGGTAGGAGAGAAGTTCTGTACAAACCTGATTACCGATGTTTGGGGGAGGTGGGTAGTGGAAGCAGGGTCTCACTATGTATCTCAGGCTGGCCTTGAACTCAGTCCTTCTGCCTCAGACTCCTGAGTGCTGAGATTATAGGTGTGAACCACCATGCCTGGCTGTTGCCTATCAATTTTAAAGTTACAATTTGTTGCTGGTCTTTCAAATTTTCTGAAATGTACTCAGTTTCCCTTTTAGCCTCATGACATGAAGGTTGATGACAGGGACAAGGATTTTATTACTTGTCTGATTTTTAACCTCCCAGTTTATCCCAACATGCCTCTCTCTTTACTGAACTAAAGCAGTGATTCTCAGGTTTCAGTCTACAACAGGATCACCTAGCGCCTTGCCAAACCATAAACTATGGGCCCTGTCCTCAGAGTTTCCAGTTCAGTCTGAGATGAGTCCAAATAATTTGCATTTCTAGGAACCAGTGAGTTCTCGGATGATCTCGGTGCTGTTGTTCAGCAAATGTCTTCTAGGCATTCCTTTCAACATGATCCACTCCCCATCCTTTCAGTAGTTCAGGGGACTCAGTTTAGCTACCTTATGCTCACTACTGTCTACCTTCAGGCCTGACACTTCCCTGGAAAATCAGAATATCAGCAAGACACAAAAAATAACATGATGTATTTTGATTGAAGTATCCTAGGTGGTTTCCTTTGTCACTGCCTACATTTTTTGAATATTTTCTTTCCTTCCAAAATTTTCAGTATTTTCTTTTCATTATTTCCAAATTCATATCTGAAAAAGCTGGATGAATAAGGTGTTTTTGTTCTTTGTCTTTATTCCCATTAAATAGAGCTATCTTCATTTAAAAAGAACAGCAAAATATATGAAACTTGCCTTATCCCTCTCAACATCTCTGCTAAGTTTCTTGGGATATACAGAAGAAAAATGAAGCTCTATTTACTTCAACAGGCATTCTTTCAGCTCACTAAAGATGAAAGTTCTGGGAAATAGCTATTTTTGTTTTCTCCCGAAAATAATGGCAAAGTAAATAATGTCCTTGTAAATAGTACAAGTAAATAAACATTGCCAAATCATGGTATACAAAGAAATAACATAACAATCTGTATTTAAAACTACTACTGCTGATGGAATAATTATACAGAGGGCAAGAATTGCTTTATATCTTAATAAAAATTTAGAGGGCAGTGTTGTGAGAATGTATTTTTGTTTTATGTTATTTTCTGTATTATGATCAATTTTAGCAGTTGAAACTTTTTAAGGAACAGCAGAAAAATAGAGGTTTAAATTTATTTATTGAAATCACATATTTGAATGGCTAATCTCAGCTAATTAATGTTTTAGGCAATGATATACAGCAATAATACAAGTCCACACTTCCTTGGAAGTATTTGAATGCAGAAGAAAGGCAGAGAAAAAATAAATAAACAAACTATTAAAACGAGTTAGTGTTTCACCTTATTAAGAGTCAAAACAAATGACGTTGAAGCTAAAATATCAATGGTACTGATGCAGAAAAGGATAAATGAGTTAATGGAGCAGAAGGAAGACTCTGGAACACATTGGAATTTAGTATGTGATAATATTGCATTTAAAGCCAGTGGCAAAATGGCAGAAAATCCAAAAAGTATCTATCTTCTACCATGTTCAGAGACAAATACTGAGATAGAAGAAAGAATATAAAATATATTTACTGTAAATCTGATTTTGTAATCTTAAGCATAATACAAACATGAGAAAGACTTGACTATATCCTAAAGTGAGATAGATGATAGATAGATAGATAGATGATAGATAGATAGATAGATAATTTCTTAAAATGAAAATATAAGCCAACAGCAGCATGGAAAGAGTATTCACAACACATAGGACAAACATTTATTGAACCTGTATTCTGTACCAAACACAATTCTATAATTTGTGACGATTGTATTACTTTATGACTCAAGAAAAAAACTATCATTTTTAGCACATATTTTATCAACTTGATTTAGCTCTTCAGTAATGTATACATATACCAAAACATCAAGTTTTAACCATAAATATGTATAATTGTGTCAATTTTTAATTTTTTTAAAAAACAGAAAACTATCAAGTATGTGATTTAATTATCCTCATTCTATATACAAGCAATCTATGAGACTTTAAACAAAGTGCCAAAATCATCTAGCAATAAAGAAGCAAAAAGAGGATTTAAACACAGATATCCTTGACTCCAGAATTTACCTTCTTAAACAGTGAGGTATAAAGAGTTCATGTAAATTTAAAAAAAAAGAACTTAATTTTTTTGAATGGGAAAAAATTATAAACTGGAAGGTTATGGAGGATGAACCAAATGGCCAAGGTCATTGTGATAGCACTGAAATTACTCTGGCCCAATATTTCTAATTATTGTCTACCTGACAGAAATGTGAGGCTTTCTGCATGACTCTGGTGCATCTAGAATATTCCTTCCAATATTATTTGTAACACTTCAAAGACAGATACTTCTTAGGCACCAGTGAGGGAACAGTTAAAGGCATGATGGCATACCCGCACTGTGCAATGCTACAGGGCCATTGCAAGAGACGTGCTGACATGTAGAAAATGCTCATCGTATGTTAAAAAGAAAGTGTCAGGATTATATGTCTAAATGGATAAATAGATCTTGTTTTATAAAATAATATCTTCTACATACCTCTGTGCACAGAAACATAACTAGAATGGTAAGCATCAACTTGTTAACTTTTCCTACTTTTGAGATGTTGTATTGGAAAATTGGGCAAGTTTTGGAAACTTCAACCTATATAAAATAAAAGTTTTCTCTGGTTTTTATTTTATAATGTAAAATGTGAATATTGGAAAGTTTTGTTAAAGAGAATAAGAAAATTATAATTAAAATATTTTAAAACAAATCTTATTTAAAAATTAATTATAATAATTATTAATTATAACAGGATCTTTAAATGCAAGGAAAATGCTTCCCATTTGCATCTGCCTGGAGGACATTAATGTTCCAGACTTTGGTTTCATACTGATAAAAAGATCAATCCAAATTCCATTTCTATTTTCACTCTCCACCCCTATACTCTGCTATTTTAAAGCAAATCCTTGCCCTATAGAAACAAATTCAAGTATCTCCCAAGTATTTTGGTGACTTACGTATCCTGTTAAGGCATTCGGAAAGAATTCCATACCCAGGTTCATCCTTGATGTCTCTGCAGGATGTAGTATTTGGTTAAGCCATGCAGTGTGAAGTGTGTATTTCAAGTAGTAGGCCCTCGGGGTTGCGTCTGTATTACAACTCTTTTTCCAGAGTTGTTGAAAAAGACCTCAGTGAACATGGAATGTTTTAATTAAAATTTAAATTAAGAGTAGGTTTTTCCCATTCATAAATATAATAAACCTCCTCTGTCCACCAATCAGTCCATCTAGTTGTCTTGCCATCAGTTCCTGTTGATCAAAACCTATTTTAAAGGTGTGATTTCAGATTATAAGTCATCTTGGTATTCCTCTCTGCTTTAATAAGTCTATGATAAGCTCAGTGTTATGTCTAATTGATGCCACTTTGATATATATAGTTACGAGTCTGCATTGATAAACTATTTGTAAAGTTTGGAATTCAGTGTCTCCCCTTTGATAAATATTTGAAAAGATAAACCCTTTCAAAATGACTTGAAGGCAGACATTATTCAAAATAGTTTTATGCTGCTCTGTAAGTGGCTTTTTTCAGTTTGAACCACTATAAATTTATTTTGAGCTACCAGTCCTAGTCCTATTCCAGCTATTCCAAATGACCCCAGGTGTATGAGGTCCTGCTATTTCTTCCCCACAGCCAGTTTGTAGGTAATGAGTCAGTCTGCCTCTAGCCTACCCACGGTCCCTCAGGGGCCTGAGTTAACTGTGCCTGCTCTGTTTTGAAGCACGTAGATGCTGGGGCATTGCTGGAGCCTGATGGGATCAAAATCCCAGTCTGGCTCTCAAACTCCTGGCCACGTCCTTTTCATCTGAGGAGCTCCCCAGCCCCATGCAGAGTACTGACACATGAGCATAGTTCCTTTGTGGTATCCTCTGTTGTCTGGTTGGGACCTGCCTGTTCAGAAATTCCTATCATCCCTACTGTCCTAGGGAGATGGGGCCTTGAAGTTTACTTGAGGGTCTTGAAGCCCCTCTGGGACTCTGGAGTCAGAAAATCTGTAGTCACACCCTCTTTGGTAGTTACTGGCATAAGGTTCTCAGCACAGCTCAGAGTTAAGTGCTCAAACATTAGTGATGTTATATAAAGTGGCATGTACATACATTACAATATATACACAGCCAATGTCTCTGCTTTCAAATTTCTGCACTTGTCCTAATCCCAAAGATGGGACTTCCTTTGGAACACAGTGCTTGGTTTAAACTTTAAATGTGCCCGTGAATTGGTCTTAAACTTTCTGCTCTTCTCAATGGGCTATTGTCGTACTCCATGTCTCTGTATTTCTCCTATATCCTCCCTCCTTTTCGGTTAGTTACTTAGTTCTCCCAGCCAGATGGAAAATGATAAATGTCAACCCCTTGTTGGAAAAGAATTAGAGTCATCTTTAATCATTTGTATCACTTGTGCCCTCTAACTTCTATCTCATTTGCTTCTGAACATATGTATTTAAGGAAAGGTAAAGTTTGCATGTGGAAGATGGCTCTAAATTTATAAAAAAGAAAATACAAACATCTCTTCTGGCAAGTGTTGAAAACCCTTCTTGTCAGTCTCTAAGGAATAAACTTGGCTGGCGGGGTGTCTCGAGTCCTAGAGCACTAGCCTAGTGGTTGGGAGGTCCAGAGTTCAAGACCCATGACCACCTAAGAGAAAAAAAAAAGGAAGAAAAAAAAGGAAATAAAATCAAATACATGACTTCTAATAGAAATGATGTTTCCAGTAAGGCAATCAAGCACATTATACACCAGTTTTCATGATGGTTTACTAAAAATGTACAACATCATAGAAAAAAACATAAAAGTACAGCCTTTGTGGTAATTGGCCAAGTCCACATGAAAATGCCACACTAAAACAGAAAAGTAAATATCAATCAATGCAAGGTTTAGCTTTTGATCTTAAAGTTTAAGTCCAAATTTCTTGAACAAATTGACCAAAACAGAAATGACAGATAGTTCTTTCTTGTCTACACAAGAACTCCATTTTGAGGAATATACTGATGTTACAATGAGATTGAGCACCATGCTAAAAATTAATACCTGTCATGGCAATGGGGTTGGACAGTAAGGGAATGTGCACTACATAGTCGTCATCTCTGCTTGCTTTTGGATCACATATACATCCTCTTGTGTAGTCATATATTATGTACATTTTTTAGAGAGAGAGAATCTGCTGACACTGGGGGATGTCTGACTCCACACTCTGTCTTTACCACTGCATTAATCTGACTCCAAAGTTTTTGTATGAAAAAGTAGAGTAAATTTTCACAAATATTTTTTTCCCCAGTACTGGCGTTTGAACTTAGATAGGCAAATGCTATTCCCCTTGAGCAACATCTCCAGCCCTTTTTGCTTTTAGTTATTTTTCAGATAGGATCTCCCACTTTTTGGCAGGAGCAGCTTCAGACTGTGATCCTTCTACCAACACCTCCCACATAGCTGGAATTAGAGGCATGAACCACTGCAACAGCCCTCATGAATATCTTTCTACAGCATGAAGATTGCAATAGAACCATAAAACTTTAGTGTAGGAAAGGATCTTACTAGTTATCTGAATCAAACTTCTACCTGTTAAAGGATCCAACCTTTCGAAATCTCCCTAGTACCCAGTTCCTCAAAATCTCCAGGTTCTCCTCTTTTTGAGTAGCTTTCCATGCTCTTTGATTTGTTCCATGAAAGCCTACTTCCTTGTAATTCACACCCTTCATCCTACATGTGTCATTCATGGAGCAACACACACCAATCTACAGCCTCTTCCACAAGATGGCAGTTAACATTTTGCCAATGAAGTATCTCTACCATGAGTGAAATTTGATGAGAAAGGAGACAGCAGGTAGCATAAATAACCCAGGAATGAAAGTCCATTTTACTTTAAAAAATTTCTCCCTCTAAAATAACACTACACAATATGTGAAAAAGAAGGAGGAAGTTAAAAGTTCAAATTTGCATTAGGTAGCTAGAAAGATTGGTTCTCTTGGTTTTTTTGGTCACTGACACAGAAACAAATGCTATGTTTATCTCGTCTAGTGAGAAAGAACTTCCTTGGTTTTTCCCAAGTGTTTTCAGCTGTATTACCCTGAATATGGTCTACTATGTCCAACTGGGCAAAAGAAATACCTTTTTTATTGGGGGAGTACTACATATGGTAGAGACCTGTATTGCACATGTCTTTCAGTCAGCCCCTTCAGTTGCTTCTCATTTCAGATTCGCAGATATTCCTTCATATAACACTGTGTTATTGTCCCATGTGTGGAGATGGTGCTAGCTATCAGAAATTAGTCTTCTAGCTTTGTCCTCCAGAGAGGATTGTAGGCAAAAGAGCAATAATTACAGAGATGTGGTTCATGTGAAATTTTTAATTCAAACCTGATTTTCCCATACTCCAGGCCATGGAAGTAGCTTTCTAAAGATGTCTCTCAATGTAATGAACTGATTCACGAAGTTCAGCTCTTGACCTTGCTTTTGTTGAAATCGTATGCATATGTCCTTTAATATGGATGCAAATGGAGCAGAACCTTAGCATAAATGATTAAGTGTAAGCCCTAAAATAATGTGGAAAAGCATCACACCAACAGGCAGGACACCTGGGTTCCAGTTTCAGCTCTGTTGACATGTTTTGTGATTGTTAGCATGCTTACAGTCTTTACTGAGCTTTGAGGAATGGAGCTGGGTGTTTTAACTTATTTACTCTTATATCCATTTTTTTATATTAGATAACACATTCATCTTGTAGAGATGAGGAAATTAAAACTTTAAAAGGCAAATTAACAATGGCCAAGATCACAAAGGCTTAGTTTACGTCTTTGTAGATATGAGGTCTATGTGCTCTCTATATCCTTTGTAACTCTGATGCTCTTTAATTTCAGTATAAATATTTAAATTTAGTGTTCTTCTTGTTATTATTTTATTAGTAGTGTTAGTAGTGGTGGTGGTGGTGTGGTGATAATTATTTCACTAACTGCTAATAGACCCTTTTCTCATTTTTGGTATCTGTATGGAACACTTACTCCAATCCTATTTTCCAAATTATGAAATCCTTTCTTGGATTGGCTTAACATACTCTACTATCATGATTCAATTTCACATTTGTGGTATCTGCAAAATAAAGTCTTACAGAACTTGACTCCTGTAGTCCAAAATTACAGGTACCTTTTGATACCCAGGTTTTGTTAACAGTTGATCCTACCAGTGTTTTCCCAAAGGGGATGGTAGATAAGAAGTTTGCCAAAGTCCTCTTCACTTTTGACCTAAAACTAAAACTAAAACATAAAGTTTTTTTGTATCTGTGGGAAAAGATTCTAAAGTATCTAGAACTAAAAATCCCATAAAAGAAGTTGGGTTGTTATTGTTCTTGTCATTGTTTGAATACTTCAGGAGTGATTCCAAGCACATGAATCATGTTAGCAAAAAGCTTTCAATAATAAACAGTGACACAGATTGTTGTCAAAAAAAGTTGGGAACGTTTTGTCAGCATCTATTCAGATCTTCATTCCTGCCAAACCTAGATAACTCACAGTTGAAAAACACATTTGAAAAGTTCATGAGTGCATTTCTTAGGAGTTGAAAAGTTGTCCAGTAGGTGGCACAGTGTTAACACTTTGCTAATGTCTTTCTGTGTTAACAGGAATTTTCTTCACTTCCATGAAAAAAATCTCAGGATGGATTTATTATAAATGTATAATGCTTAAACATACACTCATCATATTTATTTTTGGAAATATGTTTTTAGATTAATGAATTTTTAACTTCTTTTGGGTTTATGTGTTTATTTTGGACTCACTCATTGTCCCTTGTTCCTTCAAATATTTTTATTATTCACTCCTGTTTATTTTTTCTTCCTCAGAAAAAGAAAAAGCAGACATAAATTGAAAATAGATCTTTAAATATTACAAATATTTTTAGCAAACTTCTAGGAAGTAAAAATTTGCAGAATCAAGGTTAACAACAGCAAGGTCATATCTACAAATTATGCAGATAATTCAGTCAAAAGCAAAAGCTGCAATGCATTCCAGTTATTTGAATATGCCATGTAGGTGTTTTGCCATCTTTAATTCATTTAAATATTATACTTGCCTGTCTAATCACCCTAGTCCTCACATCTCATTCTACACTCTGTGTGTGTACTTAGTCCAAATGGAAATTCTTGATTATAACAATTATGAATTCTAAAAGAATTAAAGCCTGTTAACATTGATTAAATTGATAGGTTTGTCAACTAATTTGTCTTTAAAAGGAAAATAACACCATATAGTAGACTATATAGTAAACATTGTCTAAACAAGTCACTATTTTGAGAAACAATACAATTAAATGTTCTGTACTGGGAAAAAATAAAAAGGAAACCACCTCACATTTTAACATATTGTGATATTTAGAAAAAGTGCAACAAATGATGATTTCTGTCACAGTATTCTAAAGCAAATCATAACATTTAATTATGTTGCCAGTCAGATCCCTCCAGAAAAAGACTTGTAGTGATAAAACTGAATTGCCTATTTGACCTGTTTAAAACACTGCCCCCATAGCAATGTGAGGCTGTCGTGAATAGGTTAGCTCCTGAATAGTCCCTCTTAAATATTCTTGTCATTGTAATGATATTTAAACACTTCTCAGGGTCTTTACATCTGAGCTGAGTTCCAAAGATACCTTTCCAGAGTAATTGCCTTTATGTCATCTAGTGTCAATTTCCCAAACTAGGTATTTTACATAGTCTACAAAGTGTGAATGCTCAAGGAACAAACTGGAAAATTCAGTAGCAAAGAGAATCTTATTTTCTTTTTTCTACCAGATATCTCCTTCTCTCTGCAACTTCCTTAGTGAAGAAAGAAGCATATAATTAATAACATGAGACTCATATGAAAACTGTGATATTTCCCTTGGAAGCTAAAATAAGCCATTGCAAACATGAGAAACTGAAGACACAGGAAGCTTAAGTGACCAGCTTGACATCGTTCCTTGCATAACTGGCAGACAATAATTAGAAATTCCCCATAATTTATTTGTATCATATGCTTTAACTCTTATTTTCCTTTCTTTTCCTGAAAATAAGGAAATAAACCCAAAAATATACTTTTCTTGGAAATAGTATTTACTTGAAAAATTTTTAATCACACCATTATAATCCTCTGGGGGAAGAAAAGAGAACACAAATTTAAGTATTAACAGTCTCAGGAATAAAAATTTAAGTTCACACACATACACATTCATGTATATCCATACAAATAATGCCTTCTGAATTATCTTTATAGTTATAGTTATTGATATAGTTATCAATTCCCAATTGGCCAAGACAACATAAATACACCTTGAACTTTAATAAATTGCTGAGAATCTAAAGTAAAGCTTTATTACAAATGCTTATTAATAAGAAGAATAAAGTGTTTTGTTTATATTTTTTGTTTTTCTTATTATAATCAGGGCATATAGGGTAGGTAAGGATTATACAGTACTAGAAGTATGTAGAGTTCAGCATCAATAGTAATTATATTTTTATTTTCTCTGATCTCAGAGCTGAGACCAGCAGATGGGACAGAAAGCATTTTACTGTGGTTATGTCCCTAGGTCCCTTGAATTCTTCTCTAGTTATAGGACAAAAATTACATGGTGATTGATCATTAAATTAAGAATTATGTCTAGTTTTTCACCTTCACAATTTATTTAGATCTTTCCAAGCAAAGAATTAGAAAACACCTGCAAACTGACTCATTAGCCAGTTATTAGAGTCATTTACTTTTCCAACACAACACTAATACTTGGAGCTAGGAAGGTTCTTCACACCTGAAAGGATGATGTGGTATCCAGGACTAACGATGAGTCAGAGGCGAACTTTTGTGTTTTGTCTATTTATTTTATTTATTTTTCGGTCAGCATACATCAATAATACAAGGGGATTTCAATGTGATAGTTCCATACATGCATACAGTGTACCTTGAACAAGTTCACACCTCATTATATTCCCATTCCCTCTCACTTCCTTCCTTTCTAAAACAGTGTTTGGTGTATATACAGCATACTTCTTTTGTAAATTAGATGAAGGTTTTGAAAGGGGTTTAGAGACTAGAAAACTTGGTATATCTCAGACAAGTTCTAAGACAAATTAGTCTTAAGAGAAAGTACACTCAGAGATTGAGATGTACATCAGGGAAATTGACATTCAAATTATTCATATGCAGACCAGGCATGGTGGCTCACACCTATTAATCTCAGCTACTCAGGAGACAGAAATCAGAAGGATTGCCATTTGAGGCCAACCTGGACAAAAAGTTAGGAATACCCCATCTCAATCAACAAACTAGGCGTGGTGACACATGCTTGTGGTTCCAGCTATGTGGGAAGGCATAAGTAGGTGGATTGTAATCCAGGCCAGCCCTGGGCAAAAAAATGCCACACCCTATCTAAAAATAACCTAAAAAGGGCTGCTGATGTGGCTCAAGAGGCAGAGTGCATGCCTAGAAAGTGCAAAACACCTGAGTTCAAAACTCAGCATTGTCAAAAAAAATTAATTATACACTGTCCACCTTAGATAGTGTTTGCAGAACCAGGATTATGCATAACTCTTGACAAATACTGGGTTAGGAAAGTCCAGGTAGAGCAATGCTTGAAGCCTGAGGAGTGTGTCCTGGAAACAGTCATTTGTTTCCATGCATAGCCATCAGGGCAGTTGCACAAACTCTTTTTCTTGAAGGAAAAGTTTCCCTTATGCATTGTCCTAAAGCCCTTTGATAAGACAGTGTATCTGAGGATGCTGATAAAAAGTCAAGTGGATCCAGAAATGGCTGGTTCTGTCACCTTAAACTGCTGGTACCAACTCTTTCCTTGGAATGTGATGAAGTGCCATTGCATCGGATTAACTATTCTTGGGAGCACCCCTGTTCTGATCCAAACTCTACCTAGTTAACCCATGTGGCTTTCTGGAGGTCACTAAACCACTTTCCTGCCCACACAACAGGGGAGTTAATCAGTTTTACCCTACTTCAAATTCTTTGTTGAAAGAGGATTAGTGCAAATGTAATTGTGGGCAAAATCACATACAAAAAATTATTCAAATAAAATACGATGCTCCCATCTTAAAAACACTAGAAGTTTTAAGTATCAAGAAGTAAACTTGTTAGCATAACAATTGGCATTTTAGAATGCAGTTTACTTTGTACTCTGCATTTCTTCTTCCTTCCTTTCTTATTTAGGTCTTACTGGAGTTTGAACTCAGAGCTGGCTTCACACTTGCAACGCAGGTGCTCTACCACTTGAGACGCACTTCCTAATCTTCTCTATTTTTGAGATAGATTTTTGCTTTTGCCCAGGGTGGGCTGTACACAATCCTCGTATTTTATACTTCCTGTTGTGGCTAGGATGTCAGGCACACATCACCATGCCCAACTATTGGTTGAGATAGGATCTTGTGAACTATTTGCCCAGGCTGACCTGTAACTGTGATCCTCCCAATCTCAGCCTCCCAAGTGGCTAGGATTATGGAGCCACTAGCATCCAATTCCATTTGTTTCTTTGTATACCCACAAGAGTTTTCTTCATTCAGAAGGTGGAGATCAAAAAAAAAAAAAAAAAGGTAGCACTATCAATACCACCATGTATAACCCAAATTTCAAAGCCCAGTTTAACAAATTGACATGTACTATTGTTTGGCTGGGCACTCTTAACTACCAGGTAGAATATGTACCCTCCAGCTTTTTATCCAGGTCTGTCTGCTCATCCCTGAAGAGTAGTTACCTCAAGTCCCATAACTGTGCCTGGGTATTCCATCTCATGAGATCAGGGGTCATTTCCTTCTTTTTTAGAGATTACTTGTCCCCATGCTGCACTGTCTTCTCTGGGAGCTGCGGGATGTGCTCTTTCTCAGAGCTTGTCTTCTACCTCTCTGTGAGAGGAGGGAGGTGAGAATGAAATCAAACAGGATGGCTTATCCTGATGAGGAGAACTCCAGTCTGAATCCAGACTCTGCTCTAATCTAAGAATATATTCTGTGAATTAGAAGTCATTCATAGGCCTAGCTTTAGAACAAATCTTGGAGGATCTACCATTTCAGGCTCTGAGAGCAGACTGCCTGGCTTTGACTTCTAGTCTCTACCATTTACAAATTGTTGGCTTTAGTAAATTATTTAACCTTTCTGTAAATTAATTCCTCATATGCAAAATGGGGATGATGATAATAATAATAATTGTCATTATTATTATTATATCTTTCCCACAGTTCTTATTAAGGTGAAAGATAATACATCACATAAATAGTATAACCATACAAATGATCACTGGTACATTTTTGTGTATAATTTGTGAGTGAATTGGGGCGCAATTAATAATTGTATCAGGACATCAGGGATAGCCAAGACTTTGCTGGAAAACCTAGCAAAATACCTCACATGGTGATTGAACCTTGTTAGTGAGCAAATATTTATTAATATAATATTATTAGGTGGGGTTGGGGGGAGAGACACAATGTATACACATGTAAGTAAATGTAAAAACCATAAAATGAAAGGAAAAAGAAAGAAAAAAATATTACTATTGCCAAAAATATGAACAAAAGTTTCTGGGAATGTGGCATTTACTTTGATATTAGCATTTTCTGAGCTTGTTCATTTGCAGCAATTTTTTAAATAAAGTAGATACACTAAAATGTATGTATTTGGAAGGGTGCCTTGCCATTGTTTTACTTGTTTAGCTCCTGCTCTAATCCCTAATTAGGTTTAGCTGATGGAAAAGCTTTCACTCCAATCCCCACCCTGGTCAGATGGTGACAAGGGGTGATATGAGGTCGGTCCCATGGTAGCAGCAAGTCTACAGCTTAACTTCAGGAAGTTGACAGTTACTTTTGTTTAGATTTTTTTTTTAATTTAAAAACACTGTGTCAAAAATCCAGCAAAAATAATTGGTAATAGAAGCAAAGAAATTCCAGACTCAGAAGTCCCATGAAGTCATCGCTATACCTCTTGCCAGCATAGGGTCTTTTTAAAACATGTTCTCAGGATCCTGGCCAGCCTAGCATCAGCTGCCCCAACGATGGGGCTTCCATCATTTCTTTGGCAAAACATCATCAAAGTCCAGCAGGCAAGGTCTTTTGACCTGGATTTCTCAGTTCAATATAATCCCAGTACTAGGACATGTCATATTAAATTTCCATTAAATGCAATTTCTTAACCAAAAGTTGCTTTGTTTGATCTTATGCATCTGGAGGCAGAATTTACATTGTATAGTTCAAACTCTCTTAATATGTACCATGAACAACATCCTCCCTTCTAAGTCTAAATTTAACAAATCCAGCCCTCTACAGTTAGCAAGAGGTCAGAATTTTAATCTATGTGACCTGAAAGACAACAACATAAATGAAGATCATGTTTTATTGAAGAGTCAAACAGATCCCTTTATTCCTGGTAATGTCAGTAGGAAGATTTGTATAGAGCCTCCAAGTTTACAAAGTAGACCAAGATACACTCTCTTTTAAGTATTTTTTTTTCCATTCTACCAACTTAACATACTGCAGAGTCAATTGTGTCCTTAAGCAGTACAAAGAAACAAGTTCAGGCAGCAGTATTGTGCAGTCTGTTTTCTGCTCTTGCAGTCTGTGGAGAGTGGGGAACAGCTCGCAAAAAAGATGAGTTCATATTCAGCCTGGGAAAGCTGCACAGCAGTCTTTCCTGCTGCTTGGCATGAAATGAGCCCTGAGCAGCATGAAATCACTGACCACAGGTGTGGAGACTCGGCAGTGACATAAATATCTTTGCTGTTTAGCAGTTGGAGGACGGCTGTGGGAAGATTTGCCACAAGCTCCTCCTAGCCAAGTCTGCCTTTATAAAGAAATGGTCATTTGGGCGATACTTTTGCCAAGGCTCTGATGAGTCTCAACCCAACTTCCAACTAAAAGATTCCTGAAAAAGTTAGAGAAAGAGGTAGATAATGAGTTATCTAAGAAAAGAAAGAGAAGGGGGAAAAATCAGAGAGTTCAAACCTGGCATGTTTGACCACAAACACTGAAAATCTTCTATGTGTTAAAACAAAAACTCTTCTATAAGACAAATAAAGGCCAAATTATAATTTGTATGGTATATTATTAACTGTGCAACTAAATAAGGTGTTTTTAATTCTTTCCAAAAATGACTAAAACTAATATGGAAATATCCAAAAGAACTGGAAAACAACCTACAAAGCAGGAAAAACGCATGAAAAAAAAGTACACAAAAATTTCCCAAATTCCCTGACAGTGAATCAAAGACAAAAATTAACATCATAAGTAGGCCATGTTTGCCCAGCCATCTGGAAGTCTTTTAATTTTCTTTTAGTTGTTAACACCAGTCTTACCTGCAGTGTAGAGCTCTGTGCTACCTAATTTCAGTTTTTAAGCTCTTCTTCCACTTGATTTGGTATCAGATCAGATTTTTTTTTCTGTTTTATTTATTTACTTCTATATGATTTTGTTCAGTCTCATTATTAATTTAAGCAAGATGCAGTAGGATTTTTTAATAAAATGAAAAGTTACTGTGTTTAAATAGGAGGGTATATATTTATTGTCATAAATGACATTAACTGGTCTCAAATTTTGCTGTGTTTGTTTTCATTTATTCTGCTATTTTTTGTTTGTATTTGTTATAAAATTTGGTTTTAATTTCTATTGAAATTTCAAAGGTAGAAATACTAGCAATTATTATAACATATAAATATACCCTAAATACTAATTGTAATAATTATAAAGAGATCATGAACAAAAGAAATACATAAATAATAAACAAAAACAAATGTAGAAACCAATGCATCATCCTCTAGTTTCTAGCACTTAATTTCAATTCTCTTGCTGTTTGATCTTAAAAAAATTCAGTGCTCAGTGTGGTGTTTCATTTACAAAGTCATAATTTCATTTTGCTACTTTGGAGCTTATAATCCAATTTTGCATCTATTGTTAGCCCAGTGGAGTGAATTTTCATGGTAATCATATGTTACAAATTATAAACTGAAAACACATCTGAATTTTTGCAGTCTTTATAAAGCTATAGTGAGTTTTAGAGTCATATTATTTGTTTTCTTAATGAACAGAATTTTTTTCTACCAATACTGAACTATTTACTATTGAATCTTTCCTGATGGATTACAGATAAGAAAGGAGAAATGTTGAATTAAATTGATTTATAGAGGAATACTAATGTTTCTGTATTCAGATTCTCTATTATACCACTTAAATACAATGAAGATGTGTAGTTTTCATTAGAGCTATTGTAACATTTGAGTGTATTTTTAAAATTGGACAATTGGACTTAAAACAATATACCACAATCCAATCTGTATTAAAACAATACAAATTCTTTTAAAAGAAGAAGAAAAGGGAGAATATGGTAGGCATTTAAAATAAATTGATTACCATGGGACAGTAGATTTGCCTTCAATTTTGCTATATTTAAATGTACATAAAGAAATACCTTGAGTTACATAAATATCAAAATAGTGAGAAAAGTGTGTCACCAAAGACATACTTTTTACTGGATCTCAACTCAAGTGGATCATGGTTCAAAGCCAACCTAGGCAAAATGTTCACAAGACCACATTTCATTTCAACCAGTGACTGGGCATTGTGGCCCGTGCCTGTCATCCCAGCTATGCAGGGACATAAAAACAGGAGGATTATAGTGAGGCCAGCCTGGTCAGAAGGCAAAACCCTATCTCAAAAATAACCAAAGCAAAAGGGTTGGTGGAGCACCTCCAGAAGTACAGCACTTACATAGCCATTCAATGTGCTCCTCCCCCAAATCACTAAAAGCTAAATTTTAATAATAACAGTTAAAGCAAAGAAAGTACTTTCACCAAGTTAGAAAGCTATGGTTATTGTACAAAATTTTTAAAAAGGGGTAAGAGATCTATAACTATGTCTGTAAGTGGCCATTTGTATTTCAAATTTTAAAATTATTAATTTGATCAATATCAAAGAGAAGTTGAAAATGTATAATGTAGAATTAAACCAATAAAAACATTATCCAGTGCAGCATATAAAGAGAGAATAATGTGTTAGAAGATTTCAGTTCAACCACTGACATTTGTCTTGATTTGTTGTGGGTCATGGAATAACCCAACAAGTCAAACCTTGATCACCCAATGTACTAAACTGTATTCTTCTTATCTAAAGCACTAAACTCTTGGTAAAAATGTTGTCAATGAAGGGATTTCACCTTAACCAGAATCCTGGAATATAGTTTAAGAGAAAAAGACTTTTCACTACTTTATGGAATAGTTTAATGAAGGTTTTATGAATGTTTAATTAAAATAAAGGCAATTTTCTTACAACTTTTTCTTAACACTGGTTATTTATTGTACCTTTGTTTGCATTAATTTCAAGCTTACAGAAAAGCCACAAAATACTACAAGGAAGTCCTGCATGTTCTTTACTCAGCCTTTACAACCCATTTTCTTTATAATTTTTTGCATTTTAATAAAGCACTTAAGAATGAGGTGAAAATATTGTGGCCCTTGCCTTAAATAGTTGTGTGTATGATGCAAAAACTTTGTACATATGTATGTAAATGTAAAAATGATACCTGTTGAAACTATTCCAGGAATGGGAATTCCTTTATCCCAGGGGGGATAAAGGAGAGCAGTGGAGGCAGTGAATTCAAGTATGATATATTTGATACATTGTAAGAACCTTTGTAAATGTCACAATGTATCCCTACCCAGCACAACAATAAAAAATAGTTATATTTTCTGAGAACACATGTGGTCTCTTACATAATTATAGATGAGTTCTCAAAACCAGGAAATTTAACAATGATGCAATTCTATTCCTTAATTCCATATTTAATTTCCACTACTAATTTCTTATATCAAGAATGATTCAAAAGAAACTTCATAAGAAAATTAAGAAATACTAAGTATGTAAAAGAAAGAAAAAGCTTTCTCTTGGGAAAAATAAAAGATGATTGCCATCTACTATCCTCATAACTTTTAGGGATTTTATTTCACACATAAATATCAGAAGGGTTCAGAATTTTCCAAAAGGTCTCTGAATTTTCTTTTTAAAACCAGTTACCAGGAAACATTAGTATTTCTTAAACAGAAGTGCATGCCCCTATAAGACATTTGTTTAAACTGAGCAGTGAAGCACAGACAAAATTAATGCCCAGGCCTGGTGACAAAGTATGCCATTCACTTCCATGAAATAGCATATGTCTGTCTCATGCAAGAAGCATTTAGCATAGAAAGCAGCTATCAGGATTTATTTGGCACTTTAAAAATGCTCTTATGCTGCCTGTGTGCACTCATAACTTAAAAATCAGTGCCTAGAAGGGAAAAAGAACTTCTGGACAACCCCACCAGTTAAGTTATTCCTTCTCAGACAGAATAGCAGAATGCTAACATGAGTGCCTTAGTACACGCATATAAATCCATAATGATAGTAAGTAAATAAATAAAGTCATTCAAGGTGCTGCAGGTTCAGAGATGTAACATTTGAAGGGATAAAAAACTATGACTTCAAATGTTAAAAAATGTTGAAAGTACTATTTTTAAATGCCAGAGAATTTTACTTATCATGGCATTTCTAAGAGAGTTCATCCTGGTTTGGTAGCTCCAAAAGTCCTGTTCCATGGCTTTGTCTGCACCTAAATTCATCAAGAGGTCAGAGAAGTCCTCAGGCCCCTCTTAGGCCAAGGAACTCTTAAGGAACATTTACAACCCTGCATAGTCACTTTATTCCTGGTTTTCACTATTAATATTCTGTAGTCATTTTGTATAGGTCTCAAGAAAAAACTACTAAGATGAGAGATGCCCAATGATTGCTGTGATATTAATTTATTTAGTCACTCATTCAAACACTGTGAAATTCAGTTTATTGATAGAAGTAATAGCATTATAATACTCATTAATTCTATATCAGCTTTTGATTTATGGAAAACTTTTAGCAAAATAATGTCTGTTATGCCTATACTCAGTGTTTCCATTGTTCAAGAGACTGCTTAAGCAAAAGGAGAATAAAAAGTTAAATAAGACATGACCATGCCCTGAAGGAATTTAAACTTACATGGCACAGCACCCAGCTATGTGGAAATTTTATTAGTGTGAGGAATAATAAAATGTGCATTTCAGTTTATTTGGTTCCAGTTATGTCTCATATAACCATATAGTCTGATTACAGGAAATGTTGATTGTACTTGGAGAAATAGGGCATAGGTATAGAATGAAATATCATAAGTAGGTAAGATTTAATGATAGTAAGATTTATACTTGTTTCTCTTACAAAAAATTATGAGAGTATTATTAATAGCCATAGAACAACCTTAAATAATATCAAGAGACAATATAGTTCACTGAACAAGGAAGATTATCATCATTGCTTGTTCACTGGCTAGTTTAATGGTCTTGGCAAGTTTTTAATTCTCTGAACCTCAGTTTTCTCATTTATAAGATGAATGTAGTAATCTGTCTCTACTAGCTTTTATATAGGTTGTGACACTCGATGTAGAACACCTAGTATAACTCAATACAAGTTGTCTCTTTTGAATGAGCATTGGAACAGTTCTACATGGAATTATCTTTATACTTGCTAACGCTACACTCCCTGAACTTACAGAAGGACGTGTGGGATTGAGAGCTGGTCTCTAGGATAAGAGTTTCTCTACCAATTGATAATTATCAAGAAATAAAAACAAGCTGCTACCAAACTCATAAGCAGTGATCCTCAGATTTATTTCCCAAAGAAATAACATTCATGGTGAAGAAAATTGATTAATTTCTGAATCTATTTAGTTAGGGGGTAGGAACCTCTAAAATGTTGGTAACTTATCTCTGTAGGAACTCCAGAAGTACTTTGCTTAAACCTCACACACAAAGGACCCTGCCTATCTTTACACTTCTTTTCAATCAGAATGAACTGATAAAATAGCCTTTCAGTGTACTACCACTTCCTATCTGTCAGTTCATTTCTAAGCATCTAACAGTATCACATCTTTTGATCATTCTTTCAGTGTTTTCTTTTAAAGAAACTTCATCTTACATGTTTTACCAACACAAAGCCATAAAAACAATAGTAATTGAGTGCCTTATCCCTCTCACTGGCCTTTGCATTTCAACACAGGTCAAAGGCCAGTAATTAAATTGAAAGTATGAAGCATAATTCATAAAAACTGTCAGGCTTCTGAAGGAAAGGATGCAAGAACTTCCTGCAAAAATAATAATATTGGATGATTGGTGCAAAGCCAGATGTCACTTTAGTTAATAGAGAGAAAGTCAAAGTGTCTATCACACATGATTTTTGGCTTATTCAAAATAAAAATCATATTAACTGGGTGGGATAGAAAACGGTGTATTCTTCAATTTAGGTTACCTATTCCATTGAGTAAAATAAGAGTTAAAGTTTGAAAATTGACCCCACTTTCCCCCTCTAAAATGTTAGTCCCCAGAGTACTTTTAGAGAAGCATCATCTTTAATCCCCCAGACTTCACAAAATGTATTTTAAGGCATTGTGCTACTTCATACTTATAATAGTCCTGGGGAACACATACTAGTATAATCATTGTTTTGTGAAATCCCATAAAAGAAAAATAGTGCAGTAGGCAGTTACCAGCACAGCTGAGGTTAGAGTTAATCCATTCTATTTAGTGACTATTTACTGAGTATCTATTGTGAGCGAGGTCCTTTACCACATAAGGCTGCTGGGACTTCTTTATTATTATAGAACTTCCTCTCTGTTTGCTCTTGGTATGGCAGAGCAAAAGGGGCCATGCAAACATTCATTGCTCTAATGCTATGAGTTGACAGTGGCAGGATGAGAGGGTTTGGTTCTTCCAACTTGCATGGCATTGCACAGTCCAGAAATCCCCGCGAATTCTGTGGGGGATTCACAGCATGGGATAGATAGTGTACCTAAAGGGGAAAAACTTTCCATTTTAACTATGATCCATGAAAAGCTTGCTTCTCTGTAATTCTTTTCTATGCCAGAGTCAAATGAAAGAAAGAGTACCATTTTCCCCAGTGGTTTGGCAGTACACTGATCTTTTGTAAAGGACATTGGCCAAATAAGTTAACCCTACATTTAGTTTGCCAAACACTTCTACATTGATCAGAATATGGGAAATTATCTTTCATACCAAGGACATGAATACTCATATATTTTGGGGATTTTTCAGCCTTGGACATGAGCAATCAAGGCTCTATGATGTTGATTTGTATTGAATTTCTATAGAAGTTCTCTTGGTCTTTTGGCAAAGAATTACCCCTGCAGTTTGTATTCTAAAGAATTGTATCCATAGATTGCAATCTGTCCACCCTTCTAAAACCTAGCCAGATGGGCTGTTATTGAGTCTACTCTAATTTAGGGAATCATTCCAGTGTCTGAAATAAAGTGCTTTAATAATTTTGTCCTGTGTATATCAGCCATTGACTGAAGTTTTGGCCCACCATGCAGAGTGATTATGTAGCTTTCTCATTACTGTCATTATCCATCTGTAAAGAGTCCTGTCAATAAAATACATTCCCTACTGGCTAGAATCTTTTTTACCCTAACCTCCTGAAAATGTTATTCTCCCCTGCCTAGGGCAAAGGGAGGTGCACCAAACATCAGTGCAAGCAAATAGAAATACTTCTGAAGATAAATTAGTGATTAACGGAGAATGAAGGAGAATGGAAAAGAATAGCAAGAGTTCCCTTCCTGTCTTCAGCATTGATACTCTTGGAGCCAAACCCTTTCAACCCTGGACACAATCTCTTTGGAACAAATGTGGCCTTTCATTACAGAGCCACATGCCTGTAGATAGTCTTCATTATTCAATGTCTTTCCTAAAAGACAGAATGAAAAAGTGACAGTGTCTGTCATGTAGGACAATTAGGACAAATCATTTCTTTATAGCTATCAGTGGATAGTATTTTAGTGTATGTAATAGCATTCATACTAAGAAAACATATTTTTTGGAGTTTATTTCACTTGACTTTTAAATTTCATACAGAATAGTGATTTTAATTAGGAATATATTCTTGCATTAATGAAGTTTGATTATTCACTCAGTACACTACATATACTACAGTGATAACTTAAAAACAACTTCTGTGATAATTGATGATGTCACCATTATTATAAGTTTAGTTGCATAGTGAGTATTGACTAAGAATTACTAAACTAAATCTTTGGGTTGTTTCAACTATCCTAAGCTTTAAGATACCTCTTTTTTTGTTTGATTTTAAGCATCTATTGTGAATGGCATTCATAGTTGGCATTGATATATGGGACTGCTATTAGAAATAAACAAAATTGAAGAAATAAGGCTTAAAATGTAAATATAATTATAAGATTTTATATACAAACGAATATATATATACATATATATAATCTGTATTCCCATGGAATTTTGGAGTTGGCTTGATGAGTATCTTAAAATAAATTCAAATGAAGGAATATTTTTCATATTGCCTCTTGAGATTGACAGTTTGCTAATTTCTCCATCTTCCAAAATGATTGTAATTTTCCGCACTATTTTGTGATACATAAGGGTAACGTGTGTTGAAGGAAATATTCCTGAAATCATAGGGCATGAAAGATGGACATATAACACCCAAAATAAATTAGCATCACAGGTCCATGTCAACATGCAAAGTCTTTAACAGCAACTCAGCCCAGGTCCCCATTCTTAATAACTTCCACTCTCTAAAACAAATTATTCTTCACAGAATGAAGCCACATTTAGCATTCTTACAACTCTATGCTGATGAATTCTTAATTCAACTATATAGTAGTCTAAATAAATTCAAAATGAAGAAATTAAAGATAAGAATTAAATGCCTTGCTTATGACCAATTAATGTTTTATAATTTTAATACAACATAAGCCATAATAATAATTTAACTTATATTTTCTACTATATTCTCTCCAGAGAGCATTTCTTCCAAGCACATCCAAATAACCTGCAACAAAAATTTCTAAATGTTTATTTCTTGGGAATCATCTGGGATGTTTATAGCTTTACCACTAGATTCTGGTTCAGTAGGTTTGGAACAAGGTCCAAGAATTTGAATTTCTAACAAGTTCCCAAGTGATGCCATAGTACTGGTCCAGAGACTATATTCAAAGAACCACCAGCCTAAGTAAAGGGCCCTCCCAGGATTGGATTTTTCACCAGCCATCTACAAAGTTTGAAAATGAGCAAAAAAAATTTATGTGAGGTTTTAAGAAGGTTGTAATATTAATAAGAGATGGTTTGAATAGCATCTAACAATATTGTTTGTTTCTATTGATTTAGATGTTTTTTCATGAATGGTACTGCTTTCCACAATCAAAAAACTTAACCATCAACACCTGTGTGACTAATTGCCATCTGTGCTCTCTGGAACCTTGCTAATAGGAGAACATATCAAAGATCTCTAATGAATTTTAAAATGCACCACTTGTAGAGGATTTGAGGCACTTTTATGTTAAGGAAATTATAGGCTCCTGTTTAATATATGATATTAACCAACTAAAATTGAATCGAGCCAATACTTTTGTGTATTGTGGTGTTAAAGTTAAATGAAAAGGTAGAAATAGTCACATAAAGAATGTAGTGCCTAGAATGGAAAGAAAAACTGAGTCTCCAAAGACTCTAGCAGTTAAGAAGGGACTAGGCAATCTGAATATTTTAATTTATAAATCCAATAAATTATGAATATTCTTATTTATAAAAGTACATTTCTGTCTTGCAGGACTTCTTGTGAGGATCCCTTATATCACACTGTTTCCTCATTTCCGTAGTAAGAGATGATTATGCCTATGCCATTGACTCCCTAATTGAAAACAAGATGAATAGAAAAGAACTCTTTACAGAACTTAACTTTTAAAGTTAAGTTTAATAATTGTCAAATTACCTACTAGTATATCTTTGTTCAATTTGGTTAACCAGTTTACCTAAGCAATCATGCAGAAGACAAGAATACTAATAAAGAGCAATAAACACAGAGCTGTGTTTACTGTAGAGAAATGTAGAAACCCTCCTATGAGTAAGGCTTTTGCTAGTCAAAGGGGAATATAAGTAACTACTATTCTAAACATGAAGGAACCTTTGTCTAAATATTAACATTTATTTTATTGTGCTGTCTTTCAGTGACTATTCAAAATGAAATGGTAGCAACTGACTTCACACAAACCTTTGTCCTCTTTCCATTTGTCCATTCATTCATTGAACAAATACTAACATCTAGTGTTCTGCTTAAACTGTGCTTAAAACTATGCCTTGAACCTGCTTTTAAATCAGTTTTATGAGTCTCAGATACAAGATGTTCAAACATGAAATAAGAAGACGAAGGAAAACATACCTGGCATGCATGGGATAAATGATTTAAAATTAAATGAGCGATCACTACCTATACATGCAGCTTTTGTGGTGCTACAAATGGTTGCTTTACTTTGCAACTATGTGAAATACATACTTCTACCTTTATCATATGTCCAAATATCATTCATTCTATGAATTCATTTCAGTGAATGAAATATCATTCATTCATGCATGCATGCATGAACACAGCTAGCATTAAAATGGCTAATTTTCCTATAATTATATTATACAGCAGACTTGAAATTGCAGACCATGGTTTCCTACATAAATAAGGTCGAGATTCCTCCTTCACAAAATTTTTAATGAAATTGTTTAACTATCTCCTCTACGTTTCAGTCTAATCTACCAACTACAATGAGGGCAAATTAAAAGCTTTAATCAGACTAATTTTTGGGGATAAAATATAATATTAGTACTTGGGCACTTTGAATTTAGGAAATGTCACAGTGACTTTTCTTTTGGGCTTCACTTATTCCTTAAAGGCATAATAATCAATAAGACATATTTCTAATCATCTTCCCACTGAAGTCTTTTAAAATCATTTTACATTTCTAAACAAAAGAATACATTTTTATGTTTAAATACAGAATTTTTAGAGCTTATTTATATTAAACCATAAAATTGAAATTTTCCCTGCAGTTTGCAAAATGCTTTCTGATGTTGTACTTGGGACCAGACACTGTGCTAGGCTCTGGAAATGTAAATACCATACGCTAACAGGGCTGAAAGTATTCAGGCCATTGCCAATCTTTGTTAAATACAGACTTGTGTTTTGGATCCTTTCAGGGTATCAGAGCATCTTCTTAGCAGTTTTAGACACTGAAGAAAATACTAACATTTCAGAGCTATAGACACTGGTTTCTTATACTATGGAACCTTAAGCCATTAGATTACTATGCTTTAAAATGCTTACTAAATTAAATTTAAATTTGTGACACTTTGAAGCAATGAATAATAACTTCATCCCTGTAATTAAAATTGAGCAGGTTTGTTTTCTCCAAAGATGTCTCAGCTTTAATTATTTTAACCGTGAAGATAGCATTTCCTCTCCCACTAGAACAACCTACGTCATGGAGCACAGAATTCTGCCCTGCCAAAATGAACCTCTGTTTAGTGAAGTGCTTATTTTGTTTATGTGCATCTTTTATAATACTGATGAGGTAGTTTTGTCTCAGAAGCTTATACACAGGACTATCCCTAGATAATATTTGAAGTGGGAGAAGTTTGTTTTGGATGCTTTCTTAAAAGAACACTTTGTAATTTGCTAAAGATGTCTTCCTACTTTGATTGTCATTATTAATCAGAAGATATAAAATATTAAAGTAAAAATTATTACTAAAACTCACAAACTAAATAATTATAATTTAAATAATCAAAATTTCAAATTTTCAAATAATCAAATTTTCAGATGATATTTTATATGTTTGTAATCTTTTTGTAAGTTTGGAAGACATTAAAACATAAAACTGTACTAAGACTTGTGAGATAGCCTATAAATAGAAAAAACTAGTTTGAATAAGTTATATTTTATACATATAAGCCTATAAAAAGCTATATATCACATATGCATTTGTGTATATATTTTTGAGTATTTATTTTAGTATAAAAATATGAAACTAGTACATACACACACACATTGGTAGTCCCCTGAAACTTGCCCATTTGCCCAGACACCTACTTGACAAACCAGAAAAGGAAAGTCACATGGTGTTGAGTAAATCTGAGATTCTAAATCTTTAGAGCTATTTTTATTTGTAATTTTTCCTTGTAAAGACAAATACATCTCATAATACAAATACAAATTAAGAAGAAAGAGAACAGACATAAAGGAAAAAAATAGACCTTTTCTGTAAAACCATTTTATTCTGATCACTAGTTTTATGCTCTTTTGGAATCACTTAGTTAATATCATAACAAAGAATAACTAACCTAATGCCTAGAATGTAGAGAATGAAGAGACTTGAAGCTAGAATTTTGTTATCTTACACTTGTTCATAATCTTATGCTGTCAAACACAGAATCTTTTTCTCCTGCAAAAAAAAATTGTTGGCATCATAAGGCACTATGCTGTTGAAATAACTTCTGAAACAAATGTAGCTATAATTGGCATATGGTACTATCTTGCTACTGAATAAACACATGGAATATTTTGTTTATTCTTATACTAACTTGCTCTTTAGATTGTATGATCTACCTGATGAAATAAAATTTCATAAATTACCTCCTCCTATTATTTCACATTCTCTAGAATGTCTTGAAAGTCTTCTTATTAACATTCCTTATAACCACAGAAATAAATAACCTGTATACTATAATCTATGTGATAACAATACAAAATGTATATTATAAGTTACATTTTAACATTTTTCTTTTACCTTCTCTGTGAGTCAATGTTGGTAGTCTTTTTCCCCTTCCATAACACAGTTCTTGACATGTTGGCTGTTCATCTCCAAAGGACAAATAACAATGTGATGAATCAGTAAGATAATAAATGCCAAAAAAGGTGGTATATGTCACCCATGCACTGTCACTGTTTAATAGTATCATCTTGGAGAAAAATCACATCATCATGGAGGGTCCAACTTCCTCACTTAAACAACAACAAAAAGATCCAGTTGGCATAAATGTACACTTGACACCCCTTTCTATATCTTACTTCCAGTAACTCACTTTGGAATACTGGTTTTTAATCCAATCTTTATATTGACTCCCCTTCAGAATAGCTCATTGAAAAGTCTTGAAATATTCATTGACTTCAAACGCATCTCAGCTGTCCCTGTTTCCTATTTTGCATCTCATAACTTCATTATAATTAAATGTCTGCAAGTCACGGTGGAAACAAGAAGTTGGATTCCAAATTTGCTCACGTGATTCACTGGAATAAACAGGAATTTTCCCTACATGCACATGCACACATATTTGGCCACAATATTATAATTATAATAATTATAATGTATGTTGCATGCATTGATTTCTTTAATACTGCAAACAACCCTGCATGGTAAATATTTACATGTGCCTTTTATGTTTCCAGATGAAGAGACTGACACTTGCAGATGTGCTATGGCTTGCCCTAAAGATAACAGTTTTATAGCAGAAACCAGCTGGGACACAAAATTTATGTCATAACATACTACATTATAAGTGTCATTGGAATTCATTTTCTGGAGTCTCATTATCAACTTAGACACAAAAGGGTTGGAGATACAGATAGTTATAAAAACCACACACACGTATATTATTTTTATTTCTATCTATGAGATTAGTTACATATGTGAGCTTCTTATGGAAGGAGAACATAACCAGAAAACTTAGGTAAGAACTTGGAATTATACTTGTTGACTTAGTCCTAGAAACCAGTTTTACCCTTCAGCAGGAAAAAAATTAACAAATAAAACATATGAAATATAAAAATGCAATTAAAATTTGATTATAAATTAGAAGGAAAAAAGCACAAATGTATGTTTAAAAAATTGTAAAGAAATAGACCAAAATATTGGAGAAGGTTATTTTATGGTGGAGTGAAACCAATTTTCTTCTTCTTACTACATGCATTTTTTCTATTTTATTTAATGGGTGGTTATTACCTCTACAATGAAAATTACTTAAGTATGGAAATGGGAAATGTAATTATGTAGCATTATTGTCAGACTCCTAGAGTTATGAATACATTATCTAGAATAAATTTCTCTAAAATATGGGCAACCATTATAGAAATTTCTAGTTAGTAATATGCCCAGTTTTTAGATTTCTAATCTTAGAAACTTGCTATCTTACAAGAAAACCTCCCTCACTATCAAAATATTAGCTATTAGGACTAGATATTAGGTTACTAATATCTAATTATTAGAAAACTTTCCTAAATTTTAATTATTATGTGACTTACAATTAACAAAAATAAGAACAGTTTCTAGCTTTTACATTTTAATGAAAGGGACCATTTTGCTCATTTACTAGTATGTTGAAGTGTTGCTTTGTTCACTGCTAAGCCCTATTTGGGACTTACCAAGTTCTATAAAATGAATCCTGTTCTCAGAGCTCCCAGTCTAGTTGAAGACATGAAATACATTCCTAAATAAAGTGAGAAAAGTATCAGACACATAAAAGGTATAGACCACATCCATTTGCTAATTCAGCAGGCAGTACTGAATACCTAGTAGATGTCAGGAATACAGTGGCAAACAGAATACAGACTCAGCTCCAGATAACCTCAGAATCCAGTAGAAGAACTAAATAAGAAACTCAGTGATTATAAAACAAGAAAATTCATTGATCCATCCTTCTATCTCTAGTTCATTTAAAGCTTTCATTAAGCACCATCTGTATATCTATCAACAAAGGAGGGGAGAATGTGAGAAGTACAAAAGCATGTCAAATGAAATCCTGGTAGAGAGAAAGTTGCTATCAAGAAGGAGATAGGAAACTACATTTCAGACTATTGGAAAGAAACTTCAAAGCACTTCTTCTAGAATTTAAGTGGTAAGAAGAGAAAGAAATCAGCAAACTGATTAATCCAGGGAGACACTTATGGGTGAAGGGTTCTTGAGTACATTTTAAATTATCATATTATGTCATTTTCAAAGTAATCAGTATTGTGAAACACATAACCAGTAATGATAATTAGAACATCAACTTTAGTAATGTGCAATAATATAGCAGAATCACCTCAGTTTTCTTAACCAGTTTTCCAAAACTGAAAAGAGGCAGGCATAAGCAAATAAAAAGTAAATTGACTCTCCTCTATCTTTTGGGTTTTACTTCCTAAAGGTTTGTAGTAGCATAAGAAAACATAACTATTTTAAAAGAACTATTGATATTTACTTAAATACTGGTCTTTTATATTTAATCATATATATCTTCATACAAACAAGAAAAGAACTGTAGAAAACAAGATAGGGTGATGGAGTTGAATGAAGCCTGGACCACAGTGATCATGCTGAGATTTTACTGGCTCTGCCTTAAATGGTCACTGAGGTTTGTGCAAAGTAGTCGAGCCCTCTGTGACTCAGTTTACTCAGCTCCAAAATAGGGGAAATTGAAGATTTGAACTTACAGAATGGGGTTGGGCATGGTGGAACATATCTATAAATCTAGCTACATGGGAAGTGGAAGTAGCAGGATCTCTGTCTAAGGCTGGCCCTGGGCAAAAGTGAGACCCCACCTGAAAAACAAACTAAAGTAAAAAGGACTGGGTGTGTGGCTCAAATGTAGGAGTACTTGCCTAGCAAGTGCAAGGCCCTGAGTTCAAACCCCAGTACCACCAAAACAAACCCCAAAAATCATAAAGAAACTGTAGGAGGAATTAACTGCAGCTCTAAAATACTTCACTTTTATAGGGTAAATTCTTCACACTTAAAAAATATATGTGAAGAAAACAATGATGAATAGATACATACATAGATAGGACAGATTGCATACATGTGTGCAAATGAATACATACAATTCTCAGTTCTGAGAGCCCTTAAAGGGCTCCAAGGGCTAAAAATGAAAGAGGTAAAGAAATGTCCACACATTTTCTAAAGCAAGCAATCACATAATATCCAACTTAGCAAAAGATAATAAATCTTGTATGGGAGAGAGAAATAGCTTCAAATATTTTACAAATCAATAAATGGGAGGCAGATTAAGAGATTTAAAGCCATTTTCTGTTTATTTTTGCTAGTTTTACCACATAAAGAATTAGATTCTTAAATTGTAAGTTGATGAGGCATTTGGCTTCCTCTGTGACATGAATGATATGGTTCCCACTGAGTTAAAAAAAGGAAAAATCCTGCTCAGATACTACACACACATACATCCATGCTTCATTTACACACTTATATTTGGGATATTATCTCTGAAACACTGTTTATAATTTAAAAGGAATTCAGGGGATAGAACTCACTAAAAATTATAAGCTGCAGAAATGTATTTTAGCATTCCAACTTACATAAGATAATACTATTAAGTCAGGGCCTCATCATATAATAATAATTTAGAAATCATAATATTGCACCTTTTGGAACTCTGATGAAAAGAAAGTAGTGAAAATTCAGATTAGAGGTGATTATGTAGTGGAGTATATGATAGATACATAACAAAAGCAGATGTAGTAGATATGGAATCATCTGTGCATCTTCATATCAGTCGTTCTACTCCATTCTACAGGGGAAAACATCCTCAACAATACATTGACATACATACCAATTATTTGGAAAAAGAATCTCTAGAATCTAGAATGAAAATTTAGAATTCTAAATTGTGATGACCTTACTGGTTATTAGAATTCTTGTTCCTTTTCCTCCTTTTACTTTATAATATGTTTAGAAAAACTTTTCATGATACCATGTTGCCTTCCAAAATAATCTTTTAAATTGCTACATAGCATTCCACTATTTGTCCAGCTCCTTATCATTAGGCATTAGATTGGTTTCATTGTTTTGTTACGATGGACAGCCCATGGTTAGTGTCCTTGTAGCTACATCTTTATCCATATATGATCGTTTCCTTACAATAAATTCTGAGTTCCTAGATTAATGGTATATAAAACTTTGAAGCTTTGTGAAAGTGCTTACCCTAAAGAAGCAGCTCCTTCTTGGGGCATTCTAGCTCATTCTAATGAGTGCACAGCAGTCACTTCATGACATGAAAATGTGCCTGCCACCTGCTTATATGAAATATTTTGCTTACAAGGTTGGCTTCTCAAGATTTTTAAGGGCCAAATTAAAGACATTTTTACATGTTCAATCTCTTAAATTGTTTTAAGGAAAAAATTAGGTGGGACTAGTTAAAGAAAAGTTAAGAATCTGGAATATTGCCACACTGACTGTGAGTGATGATGGAAATGGCGAGCCCTCCTAGCACTTGCCGCTATTTTGTGTATCATTAAGGAAAACAATTCTCAATTGCACTGTGAATCAATCAATGATCTTTCTAGAAACTTCTTGAACCACTTTTCAACTCAAAGCTGTCCATATCCATGTTTTTTCCACTAGGCTTTGAGCTCAAATGGTCCTTCCACAAACTTCTGTGTAACTTACTGTTGTGACAGCACTTAGAAGATATGCCTCTACTTCAGAGATATGAAATTGTGAAAAATGCATTAAATGGAATTTGTATATATATTTCATCAGAATCAGACACTTCAATGAATACATGAAAACAATGTATGCAAAGAAAGCATACATAAGCAAATGTATTTGAGAAACAAATAACAAAATATAATAGCAAAGGAATAATATTCATAATAACCCCAATGATATATTTTATTTGTTTCATCCATCATTACCAATCAGATGAGATTTTGCAGTTTTGTGATAAAATCCCAAGCATGCATTTCATGCAGTTTACAAGATTTGTGCCCTTTGATGCAAACATGCTGAGTGGGGATAAAACACTTATGACACCTAAGTTCAACTCCCACAGGGGAACAGCTTCATGCTATTTGTTTCAAGACTGCTACATATTTTTCTGCCTATAAATGCTTTTCTGCACAAAATAATTTACAGTGTGTGTTAGAAATTTTATGTCATAGGGGTATTGGTTTTCTTTACACCCATCCTTGGGAATGGCATGGGAAAAAATAAATTCCTATAATTATAAGAACCATAAAGTGACCAATAAAATCCAATATGCCAAAAATGTATTTATGTAAGTGGTAAAAAGAAGAAAAGATTTTGCTACTGATGCCAGAAACACTTTAATTTGTATTTGAATCTTACAGAAATACGTTCATGTTTTTGAAAGGAAATCAGTGATACTGAAAGCCACACAGCCTTGAACTGTAACTAAATGAGTGACCATAACTGTGAGTTATATGAACATGAAATAACCATTTCTATTAGGTTTCTAAAAGTACATCTAAATAACCTGGATTTTCTCTTTGTTTGCCATTCTTAGTAGTTCATAATGGACAGAACTACTATACCTGAATAATAGCACTTTTGTCTGTTGGTCAGTTGGTTACATTTTTACACAAAGAGAAAACAAAATGTATTGAGAAACAGAGGTAGCACCTTTAAAATCCACATAAAAAATGAAGTCAGGATATTTAATATTTCCAATAAATAATTATGTTCAGCACATCTATACATTTATAGTCATGACACTGACTTAATATGAAAAATATAGTTACATAGACTTGGTAGCAGCAATAGAGAGGTGTCAGCTTTAGTAAGTTGCCATAATTTAGATTGTTACATTAGCAATGTTTTATTATGTTGAAGTTTTTATTTGCTTCTGAGAATTAATTGTACCTCGGTAACAAATTGTGCATCCTGTAGTATTGAAGCATTAACCCCTCAGCAGGAATTCACTTCATCTGAGAGTTTTTAATATGTCTAACTATACTAACTGCAAATAAAAAAAGACTATAAGCATGGATGACCTCAAATTTGGGGAATCATTTTAACTAGGTGTTAATATAATCATGATATAGTGAGCATACACTGAAGACAAAAAACTAAAATTTTGAGATGTCAATGACAGTATTGTATACTACATTTTTCTTGTCTTTTCTAGCATATTATAGCTTCTTTTACACTTCACTGATGGCAAGTTTACCTCTTAATTGAGCACAAGAGTTATATTCAGACCATGTCAACATTGAGGCTGCAATTTCATTATCTTGGCTGACCTTGATCTATATGTGGTGAATAGTGCAGTAAGTACTCTGAGGATGAATGGAATGCCAGATAAACATAGTTCTGAAAACTGTCTTCAGACATAAAGTATCACTCAGTGCTTAGCCTGTGACTTGGGAGAGAATTCTGCTTCTCAACTGTTTCCCATTACATTCTGAAAGCACACTGACTGAAAGAAGGGTTGTAGCATTCTTTATGGCCATTTCATCTGGCAGCCATGAGGTCAAAGGCTTTAGAGCAGGAATGAAGAACAGGGAAACTCAATTGTACTTCTATGTGGGTGAAATCCAGTCCATAATACCCTTTTTTTGAGTGCTTATGGGTATTTTCCCATCTTTTTCATCCTACTAAAAGTAGTCCTTATATTGACTAAGAAATAGGAAAGGAGGAAAAAAACCATTCCAGTTCCTGTTTGTTCTGATATTACAAAGCATAAGTCTACTTCTCACTAAAATTGCAAAAGCCACATTGTACTCACACATTTCCCCAAAAGAGATGATCCTCAAAATGGCAAGAAAATACGGAACCCACTATTAATTCCACTATGCTGCATTTGGTTCTAAATTAAGACTTTCTGAAAATAAGGAAACACTTACTTTCTATGTTTATTTCCTTTGCTGAAAAATATAGAACTTGTTAAGATATATATGACCAAACCCCAAAACTTGAGAATTCAGGGTGCCTCAATAATCATAGGGCCTAAATAATACAGTAAAAGGTTAGAGGACTGTCAACTGGAGAGACTTCAACTCTGCTCCTATCCTTTGCAATCTCAGATTAGGTTATAATAGCAACCTCGGTACCCAGACGTGTATCTAGCCTTTAACTATATTGTACACCAGGAACAAGTTCTTCCTCTGTGGCCTTCATTTTCCATCTCTCTAAATGAATAGATATACATTTGTTCTCTACGTTAAAGATTTTTGTAAGGTAAAACTAAGATCTTGTATGTGGAAGTCAATTGCAAAATACATTGCAGTGTAAGAATCAGATTCAGGACAATGCACTACTCAGGTTACTAGTCTTCACATGAATCTCGCTCATACCTTTCAGATCTCTATTGGTTGAATCATCTATTCTTGGTACGTAAGGAGACTGAGGCTGATGCAAACATTGTAGTTACTCTGCAGAAACACTGGCCCTTTCAAATTAAAGTTCCATCACAACATATAATAACAAAGATTTTCAATCCCTTTCCGCACACAAAGTGTTAACAGTTTATTTTCTTTATGTGGAAATCAACACACTTCTAAACATAGGTCATCTTTATTGTGACTACAACCAGAATTACTAATTCTTTAAATGAGCCAGTACCACAGCGTAAACAAATAGCCTAGTCAGCTAACATAGTGGAGCAGATTATATCTATAGCATATCAGTATTATTTTCCCTGTTTTCAAGGAAAATGAAATCTCTCATATCTTATTTTCAATGGCCAACACAAGAAACTGGCCTTGTGGGTAGAGGTCAAGTGCAATTTGATAAGGATTTTGGTTTTGAAAATATATTAAAGATCAGAACATCATATAAAAGATTAGGATGAAGTTTCTTGAGCTGTTGTAAGAACAAAAGGATCCCAAGTTTCAAGGGACCTTCAATATCAGCTAATAAAACCTTTTCATTTTATAGATAGGAAACTAGAGTGGTGTACTGATTAGCCTCAGATGATATGAGTACAGTGAGTTGTAAAACCAGGACAAGAGTATGGGTCAGTATCACTTAAATTATTTGTGATCCAGTAGTTTTCTATAGACTTTAAGTTTCCTTCTGATTTTAGTTATATTGGTAGTGCTTCATAGGTACTTAGGGCACTTTTCTAACATGCCTTCCCATCTCCTCAAACACAAAGGAAGCTTTCCATTTGGAGGGTGGAGAAGAGAGGCAGGAATACTATGATCCTATTTTTTTCATTGTCAGTCTCCTTCTCTTCTTTCTTTCTATTTTTTTTACTAATTACTGAATATTTACTGACTCCTTGGCATATATCATTTTTGGTGAAATAATCTTTTAATATCTTTTGCACGCTTACCACTCAAATTTATATTACATTTTAAACTAATCTTATTTTATCATTTTGACATTTACTTACATATGTATACATTATTTGGGCCACGCCCCCACACACCCCACTTCCAGGCAAAACCTGTTCCACCCTCTTATTCCCTGATTTTATTATTTCTTTAATTTGGAAAGTCTTTGCTCAGTTTTATAAAGTCTTTGCTCATGTTGTCCAAAGCAACATGGGGTAATATAATGTTCCCAGGACTTGCCATGTCACTTACTCCTTCCTCTCTTTTTAATCTCTCTATACCTCATTTTTTTTATCTGTAAAATGGAGTGGCAGCACTGCTATGCCATCCATTCCTGTGAGGCCTAAATGAGACAGGTTAGCTAAAATGCCTGAAAGTCACTGCTACATTGAAAGTACTAATAGCATTAGCTATCATTATTGTCATTGCTGTTATTTTTATTTTCTAAATCGTATCCTCAGTGTCAATGAGATCCCAGTTTTTAAGGTATTAAGGCTATTCACAGGGCACAGGGAAAAATCTGGCAAATATCCTCAGTATAATATTTGATGTTGTTCCAAAAGAACAGAATAATTTTAATATACCATGGAAAGTTGGTTGTTTGCAATTGTAATAACAAAAGATGGTATGAGAGTATATGTAGAACAGAACACTCTTTTAAAATGTGCAGAATTTAAAAATTGGTTGTTAAAAGAAAAAGTTTACCAGGAATGCACAAAAACAGCTCTATAAATGTGTGAGTCTCTCCTAGGAATCTTAATGCATTAGGAGATAAACGTCATCAGCTTCATTTTAAGGACTTTCCAAGCACTTTGTACTTCTTTTACTATTTCGGGGCCTTCTCCCTGACTTATTAGGCTTTCTGAAGTCTACATTTTTAAATTATTGTTAATTCTCAGAAAGAAATGGAGCAGGCCCAGGTTATAATAAATAAGAAAACCTAGTATCTGATTATTGAATAATACTTATTTCATATCAAGTGCTTTGTGGACCTGTCCTCTTTGAAATTCGCAATTACACTGCAAGATAGGCTTCAGGGTTCCATTTTTTCAAATCAGAAAATAAAGCCTTAAAAATTAACTGATTCTTCCCAAGTCACATAGATTGTAAATACTACATAGTAGGATTCAAACTTAGTCATTCCACAATGACATTTGTAAAGTTTTAGTGGTTTTACTAGAAAATCAACATTCTACAAATACTGCTTTTTAAAATGTATATGGAAATATTAAGAATAAAACAGAACAACTTGGATGGAAATCCAAAAAAACGGAAGAGATGACTTTTTAAAACAACTATTCTGAGAAATTAGAGGTTCTGTATTGCAGTATTTAACAGAGTTCTAATAAATAAAAATATACTGTATGCTATTACTGTTGGGGATAGGTATTATTAGAAAGATTTTTTCATTTAAACATTTATTAACATAAATAGTCAGATTGATAATTCCTGAAAAATAGAGTGTTTTATCCTTTCTTCATGGAACCTTTGAGGTTGCTAATTGTCATTTAGGATTCCCCATCTCCTCATTTCCTTTGAAGTCAGTTCATCTTACTTTAAGATTATCCTAGAAGTCAGGATTCACCTGCAAGTGAAAGGCAATGGAGATGTATAAGGAGAGAGTTAGCAGTCATTCCTGGATTTCATGGGATCTCTGGCTTACCTTAAATATTTTATTTGGGTATGTAGACACTTTACCATTTTATTATTGAGAAACCAGTTCCTAAGTAATTCTTTGTTGGAAGAAAAATAATTATCATAAGTTATTTCAGTATTTCCATTTATCAAGGGAAAAAAATTCCTGAGTGCTATTTAGAACTCTGTAATTTCATTGAGAATCATAGGGTATCCTTGTGTGGATAAGCGGCTAATGCAGGCAAACCACTTGGGGGTCTTCCAGGCCGGCTCAAGAGCTCCTGCACACTGCAAGAGCAATTGCTTTTTAATTGGACTTTTTAGGTTGTACATTCATAGTAATTCATTCCACCAAAACATAATCATCTTAAATATTTTAGGATCTCTAGCTGGATTTAATTAAGCAAGAGGGCACCGCACATTTATACTCACTAGTGGTTGCTGATGCCATGTAAATTTCACAGAAGCCTCATATTATGTATATTTTTAAGTCTCTGGATCACTTGTACTGCACATTGTGGTATTTAAACAAACTAAAGACTTTTTTAGAAAAGAGGAAACCATTGTGAGGTACTGGGAAAATAAAATCATGGGCTATAGCATCAGGAAGACTTGGCTTTGAATTTAGACTCAACCAATCGCCACATGAAAGAGCTTGGCTATGTCTCCTCATTTTTCTGGGATGCAGTCACTTTCTCAATAAAATGAAGATACCATGTACCACATGGGGTAGTTGTGAAAAGTAAGCAGTGTAATGCCTGGCCACAACAGATCTCTAAGCATTTTGAGCTCCCTTCCTTAGTTGGCACAAAGTATATGCTGCTGGCACATTGTCAGAAGATTGAAAATTATCTGTCCGCCATTGAAGAGGCCATAGCCAATGAGAACCGCATGTCAAATAAGACTTACTGTGCTACAGAGGACATTAAGCTTGGCTGGTTCTAAGAAGTGCTCCAAATAAATAAAGTTAAAATGGATGCATTTATAACTGGACTTAACTAGGGGGATCTGGTTGAGACACCACCACTCTTGGCATGCCTACATAGAAAAGATTCTTTGGCTGTGTCTAATCTATTGTTAAGTCCATCCAATAGATTTCATTTCAGATACAGGATTTTTCATTCCTAGAATTTTTATTTGGTTCTTCACTAATTTTTAATGTTTCCTAAAATTACCTATTACTTCATCCATTATAGCTGTCATTCACATACATTTTCATTCAGAATGATCCTCATTTTGTGTTATTATTTAATTCATATTCAGTAGTTGTTTTAAAATAATATTCCCTGCCAACTCAAACAATTGTTTATCATTGGACCTACTTCTGATTTTTTTCCTTTTGACTATTAATTATATTTTCCTGCCAATATATTCAATAAATTCTTGATGAATTAATTATTATAAAATATCCATATAAGCCTAGATTTAGAAGGTCTTTATTTCCAACACCAGATTTGATTTAAGCCCTCCCATATATTAATTTATCATATTATATATTATTCTCTTTAAGGATTTTATATTAAATCTCAAGTAGATAAGAGTTCTTATAAAGTACATAGAAGACATAAAAACAATTGTATAATTAACAGCCAGGTGCCCCCATGACCTAGTTTAAAAGGATCTTTGACAGTACCTCACTTATTCTCTTCCTGCTCAGAGATAACTATTTGTTATTCCAAACTTTGTAGTTACCTTCATGATTTTCTTAATTATATGTTTGTGTCCATAACATACACACACACACACACACACAGTGTTCCATATTTCTGCATATTTTTACATGTATCCTTCTGTTCTCAGCTCAAGGTCATTTTCTCCACAAAGTTTTCCCCAATCTCCCAAATCCCCTCCCTTAACTAGTCCTCCCCCAGGTTGGTTCTTCCCCAACCCATTTTCCAAATACAATCCTATCATCCCCTAATTTAACACTCTTTAGAGGCTTCCCAGTTTCCTTGGTCCAGGCTTAGGGATGAAGAATTTGATTTGTGAGCTACCGTGCTATTCCCAGTTTTTGCTAATGTTTCTCAAGTGAGTAATTAAAGGTTCTTTGGGCAAGCCTTGTCACTCACTAATGGGTGCCTCCCTGACCCACCAAACCAGAGTGGAGTCTTCATAGAATGACTTGGAGTGGCAGTGAAGGATGTGCTCTAAGAAGGGATGATCCTGTCTTGATATTTACTAGGTATCTTCTTCCCATGGATTGTGACAGTCCTAAGTAACTCCTAATGTTACTCCAAACCAGGAAAATGTTGAATATTATTTTTTTAAAAATAATAGTTGTTAGAGGAAGACATTTTTATATTTTAATTATGCAAACTTTGGTTGAGGGGAGTGTGATCATTCAGTACATGTAGATAGTGTGTAATGACCATAACAGAGTTACGAAAAAGTCTGAATCCTTATCATTACTTTGTGTTTGGGTCTTTGAGCTCCTCTCCTAGTTATTTAGAAAATACATAATAGACATTGTAAAATGTAGTCACCACACTGTTCTGTAAGACACATTTTTATATAATCAATATATAAAATTGCTGAGTACCCACCACTCATAAGATCCTCTCTGATCACTGAAATAATAAATAAATGTCTTTGTTCACAATAGGGGAAAAGATCCCTGGAAAAAACAATCTCAAAATCATTAGTCATCTCTGAAAAATCCTTCTAGAATAAAAATATAGTAAAAATGTTATAAATGCAATACCTAATTAATATGATTATAGATAAACATTAGGTCAAATTAATGATGTAGTTAAATTGGCTTTTAGGTATTCAACCTATAAACATCCACATTTTGGAATTAAAATGAAACATTACTAATTTTACCACAGGGATTTTTCAGCTCTGTATTTAGACTCTCATAGTATTCTCATTCTCCTGAGTCAGGGACAAAGTCTACAAATGCAACATTGTTTCTGGAACACATAAGATTCACTTGATTGAATACTTTCCATGGAGCAAGTAAACTGGAAAATTCTATATTTGGCAGAAAGTTAATTGCCAAATATGAGTATTCAAAATGTTGCCTTGGCCAAAGTCTTTAGAGAGAAAATGAAGTTAGTTACTGCTTTGAAAACAGCTGACCTCCAAACTATTAGATTGATTCTAAATTGGAATTTTTTGCTGAGTTGTCTTGAAAGTTTTTTCATTTTATTTTGATTTTGTCCTGTGTACTAAAAGGTCCAAAAGGACTTCAGGTTTCATGATTTGAGGTTGGGAAGCCTGTTAGTTCTTAAATACCCTATTAGGATCTTCTCCTTCCCAGATAGCAATATATTTCTAATACTTGAGTCCCAGCATTACCAGTGACTCTATGAGAGGATGACTCCCCAAATTAGATTTTCAGTAATGTGCAAGGTAAGACTTCATCATTTCCTGTCTAAAACCCAATATTGTTGAGGAGGATTTAAGAGATTTGGAGGAAAGAATTTTGTGTGGGAACCTTAGGGGATTCCTCTCTGACCTGCTTTTGTCTGAACCAACATGACACCATAGAGCCTTGCTCTGCCCTCAGCCCACTTACGGATCTCCCAAAGGCAAAGTTCAATCCCCAGAAACAAAACTTCTCTCTCTCACAAAAACTAAATCATCTCTCAAGTGAACACATTTCATCTAATTTGCTGAGGACCATCTTCATCTTTCTCAGGCAGATGGTCTAGTTCCCCTGAAAATGACCTTGAGACAAATTAATGCCCATTTACCTGGCATTGATCTTCATCAAAGTTCACATGAGTCAGTGCTTACATACCTCATAACTTGCTGTTTTCTTTTATAACATTGTTTATTTCTGCCACACAGAATTTATAACATAGAAGTTGAATTTTCTATAGTCAAAAAATAAGAACCAAATAATTTTCTTACCTCTTAATAACTATTTCCTAATTTCAGTGAAGGGTTATTTTATTTATTAAAAAATAGGAAAGTGTGCACATTATTATTATTATTATTATTTGTTTCTCCTCAGGTAAAGATCTCAGAGAAAGTGAAGGGCAAGAGTAAAATGGAATGTAAAATTCAGTATATCTAGTCTGGCTGCTCCCCAGGAACATAAGGAGATGTTTCTATAGCAACACTTGGGTCACACCCACTAAGTGAGAATTTTGAGTGTGGGACCAAGATATCAGTGTCCATATAAGGTTCCCTGGGTTATTCTACTATATACCCAGGCTTGAGAAGCCCTAGAGTTTCCCCATAAAACAATATTGACTACCTACCTTGTCCCCAGCTTACACTTACTACTTCATGTTATCTGTGTGACTTTTAATATTATCTCTACTGCTTTTGTATCTGTAAGTTGAGGTAGTAAGTCATAAAGCTGTCTCTGTTTATCATGAAAATTGCAATCAAAAATGTTTTCCTTTCATGTACCCATTAATTCTGTTTGAGGATGTTGTCAATGTGATTAGGATGATTAGTTTATCATTTCCACTCCATTCACTTTGTCATAATTAAAACTCCCATGATATTTAGTAAATGGCTATTTACTTAGAATGCCTTATTTAGAACGCTCTATCACAGAACATGGATACTATGGTCAGAAGGGACCTAGTCCAGTTTTCCAAATTAGAAGATGAAAAATGCCAGACCCAGAAGGGATTGTGACTTAGTCAAGACTAGTTATAACAGACAAACACATCAAGTCAGTGGCAAATCTAGAAATGGTCCCAAATACCTTTCATTAACCCTTTACCTGAAACTCTTGAGGGATATTTTATTACAGTTACATATGACTATTGTAAATTACCCAACATTTATATTAACTTGAAACAAATAGTGACTTATTTCTCTGACAGTTTCTATGGATAGTAATTTAGACAGGGTTCAACAGGTATAACTTGACTTTGTTCCATGATGTCTGAGACATCAACTGGTAGACTTATGGGTGGGGTTAGAATCATCGTAAGGCACTTTCATCACACCTGTGGCAACTGATGCTTATATTATCAATCAGAACACTTGTATTTGGCCTTTCTGTGTGTTATAACCTGGGCTTCCTTGCAACATGGTGGTTTGGTTACAAGAACAAGTATCTCAGAAGAAAAGAGGGAGTCAAGTAGAAACTATCTTACCTTTTATGATTTTTTATGACCAAGAGTAGACTATTATGCATATCATTTTCTGTTGTGATTAATGCAAAGAAACCAGAACAACTCAAACACTTCACATCCCTTCACTCATTTGTTTTCATGGTAGAAATAATAATCCATGATAGAAATTTAATAATTTTTAAAATTATTAAATTGACATCTTGGTCTGTTTTGTTTTGTTTTCTTTCCTTTTCCTTTTTAGCCCTACTCTTGCTGGTGTAGTTGTGCAAATACTAACATAATTTAGAGTAGATTAAATTAGCAATTTGGCTACTGATGTAGGTGGACCAGTGCACCTTTCAAATTGCATGCAATAACTTAAATACATATATTCAAAGGTAAGTTGAAAAAAAAATCCCTAGTCCTTTCCATTCAATGTCACAGTTACTTTATTGTGTAGATGATGAAGGAAGAACATCACCATTAACTCACCTTTTTAACCGTAAGTATAAAGTTGGCCCAGTCCTTGTTCTCTCAAATTTCAAAGTTCTAGTAATTTATTTTGAGGAATCATTTTTCTAAATATTTTTAGAATTAAAAACAAAGTCCTTAAATTAAAAATATTGCTGTGGCAGATTCCTTGATTCAACCATTATTAGTTAAATAACCGTTAAGTCAAACCCCAAAGGAGTCCTTTCAACTCAATTTGAGTTCTAAAATACATTCCTTGAAGAAGTGCATATACAAAATGTTTTAATCCTATGTTAAAAGCAAAACTAAATACAATGTTGAAACATTCATACAAGAAAAATTATCCAATTATGAAAACTATGTATTACATCCTACAGAAATGACAATCTTGTGTCATGTCATTTGTTTCTTACTTATTTATCACAGCACTCTGTTATTCTGGTTTACCTAAAGCTTAAAGACTTATTTGGGAAAATATCTACTGCTTTTAGTCTATAAATGAAGATTCCCAAGGCTTTTTAAATGGTTCATAATCTTTTATCTTATAACATCAATGTTTTATTATCTTTTTGTCCACAATCACTACCATTTTTTTATGTTTAGCTACAACTAATTACATATTTTTCTATCAATTCTGAAAATAAGATGTATATAATGGGTATAAATTTGTGTGTGTCACATGGATCAGAAGACATAGGTGTTCAGGACAAATGATTCTTGAATTTCTTTCTCACTCCAATTATGCACAGACTAAAAATGGGTGAACTACATATCTGCATAATATCTAATTCTAGTTTTCCTGAATTTTTCATTTCATTAATTGATCTCTCCTAGTACCTATTTTGGCTTAGGTGCAGTTTGTTTGAAATTAATTCCCCAGATATTCCTGATGGGTGAGTGCACAGATATGTTAGCCATTTTATGGGTAGTGAGAGGTAGAAAAGTCTTAGCCAATTATTTCTCTACTGAGCATATAGTTTTCTTAATATTTAGCAAACAAATAGGAAAGAGAAACCCAATTTACTGTTCTATGGAAATTACTCTCTGAAATCACGTAGAAGTCCTTGCTTGAGACTTATGCACATGAGTTGAAGATCTAAGAGACCAGGTATTGATTCCCAGCTCTGCCATCTTCTCAGCTGCAGACCTTCATCATTAAGTTTGTTGAGAGAGTTAATTTAGACAAGAAAAGTAAAGACCTTCAGCAGCACTCCAGGAAACACCTATTATAACAAATAAGTCATTGCAAGGGCAAGTGGCCAGGAATCTTGGCTTTCCACCTGAAATGCCTTTGACTAAGCATTCATTTCCAGCAAAGTTAATTAAAAATAATTTAATGACTACCTACTAGTCCATTCAACTGCTGTTTGAAAGTTATGACTTTCAGTTTGTTTATTGCTACACAAAAGTTCAATATCAATAGAAGCAGAATTAAGGTTTAATTTCTATGAAATTGCATCAAAAAGCAGCCTCACTTAATGCTTTAATTGGAATGTGTTTTTAAAAAGTCCATCCTCCTTTGTGAGTTCACATGCCCTCATGTAACCACTTTTGAGAGTTGAGTATACCTACTAAAAAATATATTACATTTTACTTTGACTCATTCTTTACTTCTGTTGACTAAACACAATGCATTTGTTTTGGGTAAAATATTCAGCATATGCATTAGACTTCTGTCAGTATTTTTTCTAAAGACATATTTTTCTTGCGATAGATACCGAATGGCAATATAGGTTTTAATTGTATTCAGTATACATATTTTCATAAGTCTGAGAGTATCCAGTGATCCTAGAACTTTTTAGTTAACCAGAGATTCTGGATGTCATGTATCCATTCTTTTATAGATGAAAATTGGGAAAAGTTTATCTTTTTTCATCTTGGTCTATGTGAATAATTAAATGGAAATACAGCTTTGTCAGCCTAATTTTAGTCTTGCACAATGGTGTAGGGAAACAGTGGTTTCTTCTGCTTTTCTTTTTCAGTCATTCTTTCTTGGGACCTGATTCAACTTCCAAGCTGTTTCCAGAGCCCCAAAATGTAGGTTTTCTATGGGCCTGCCTTAGTTGGAAGTACCCCCTGCCCTTTACATTCTTGGCTTTTTGCCCTCCCTGCCTGTCATTACCCTTCCAGGTGATTGTAATTTTGAAAAGCTGCTCTTAAACTAACATTTTCTCAGTAAGGTAACAAGTGACTTAAGACAACTTCATGTGTCCTTTTGTAACAGCTTACCCATTCCTTAAGTCCATTTGACTTCACAAGCACACACATTCAACAAGGAAGTACTTGATTCCCTTCTCATTATGCTAGGGCCATTTACTCTTCATTAACATTGAACTAACCCTGATTTGGACTTTGGGACTTCATTCTTTCCTGATTATTAACCACCTCCTAAAGTAGACATTTATGCTTAGGAATATAAACTAGAAAGCTAAGATTCCCCGGATTTTATGCCCTACAGTGACCAACCGAAGTGTGAAAAAAATACCTCATCTGAACTGAACACCAACTGGTTCAACAAACAATTGAGCCACCTAGATATTTGGTAGCATGTGGTAATGACAACAGAGTCCTGTTTACTTTATACAGGGCCGCTTAGCAATTATCCTCTATAGTGGAGACATCAGTGTTTTTGTTTGTTTTCAGGACATTACAGACATACTAACATGAAACACTACCTTCGTGATAGCTGTCTCATTTACTTTAAGTTGGAGATGTAGCCGTAAGTGTGCAACTGAGAAACGCATGCTTTGAGGAGAATGTGGATGAGAAACTGTGAAATAAAAACCACTTAGGTCCTGAACTTACGAGCCCCCCAACAAAACCTGATCCTACCCATCTCACTGAGTCCCATCCCCATCAGTCATGTTTCCATAGGCAGAAACCCAGGGGTATCCTCCACATCTTCCTCAGTTCCCTCCATATTTAGTCCAACATCAAGCTCTGTAGTTTTACACCCCCAAATCACCTCCAAGTCTCCCTGGTTACATAGTAAGATCTTTTGGCAGCAGTGTTCCAAGGAAGTGTTGAGAAACCCCATGGACATACTGTTCCACAATTAAAACTGACATACACAGGCTATGGGTCTTCTTTTTAGACAACCTTGGAGTTCTTGATCATAGACTGTGTTAGTATTATCTAAGAGAGTCCTAGGGAGGAATAACTGGACAGATTCTACTTTATTCTTACTGTGTGAAGTTATATTGTTTCAGGAACCTTGAATTTCTTTGTTGTACTAAGTTGGAAAACAATACAGTTTTTTCCTGTGGAGGAAAAAAGAAATAAAAAGAATGGTACTTAAGGATATTGAACTCTATGAACATTTATCCTTTTTAAATCTTAAAACTTCAAGCGTTACTATTTATAATTACTATTTGATTACCAGTCCAAGTGGGCAGATCACAGATTTTATATAAACTGGGAAAAGGGAAAAGACATTGCTGAACAGAATAAATATGTGGTTAAATAATTCTTGCTGGTATTCTTTGAGTACCAAATATTGCTATGGTTAGCTGTTGTAACTCTCTTGTGGTCTATCATTTTGCAGTCAGGCGTTTCTTTGTTTCATACACAGATGTTGCAAAATTTAAATATTTTTAACTTCCACTTAAATAATGTCACAATGATAGTGTACTTTAGGGAAGGCACATGTGAAATGGAGGATAGAATTTGATGTTTTCGTTTCCCTGTTAGGGGGAACTTCCACAGAAGCAAACCAGTGATAAGAATTAAAATAGGAAAATTGGGCAGTTTTCTAGACTATCAGTGAATGTAATCTGCTTTTGTTTGTGTTTTGTTGGGAGTTATTTTTATGATTGTATTATGACTATCCTTCATTGACCACTGAGATTTGTTTCCCTTTACAGTTTTATAATTACATTTGTGAACTACATTTTTAACACCTAATCACCATCAGGGCACTCTTAAGAGATGTAATTAGAAAGTCCATCAGACATTCTGTCTTAAATCTATTGCTAATTAGTATTAACTCATTTTTTATTGCAACTTGCTATTGGTATCATGAAGCTTTAATTACAGAGAATATCTCCCACTGAAATGACATTTCCATTGGTTTAAGTGTCTTTTTAGTTTGTCAGTTATTCCTTATTAGAGATTATTGTCAAACTTTTTACAAGTGTAATTCCAGTTACCTGAAAACAAATTGAAAGCTAAGCCCAGAAATTTAAGCAAGGTAGTTTGAACTTTCCCTCCTCCCCTACACAGATTTTTTATTCTGAACTGAAAGCTTTACCACAGGGAACTTTCCTATCACCATGGTAAATAAAACACAGGACAAAAACAAGAGAGTTCATTTCTTCTCTTCCGGTTTTTCTCAATCTCTTCTTTCTTCCCAAAGGGAATTCTTGCTGTCTGTAATTTTGAAAATGCAGACAAAAGGAAATAAAATCACTTGCAATCTCACCACTTAGAATGCCATCCTTGTCACCTGTTACGAAAATCTCTGTTAACATTTTCTCTCTTCCCCCCTCCTTCTTTTCCTCCCTCTCCCTCTCTCTGTATTTGTATTATTCATTTCCTCCTTCCTCAGAAAAAGGTTATATAATCCTGATATGTTAGATTTAGCCTTGGCATCCTGACTTGCTTAGATTGAGAGTGTGTGAGTAGCTGTGCCTAACTACATATTGACAAAAGCTTAAAATGCTATGTGGTGTCTTATCTCCCCTGGCATTACCACCCTTGGCCATGAGAACATGAGAATTACATGAGCCAGTGCTATTCCATTAGCCTTGGCAACAGACAAAAAGTCATGTGGAGAAGATCCAAGAAGGAACCTCAGATGCTCATAGTTCCTATGTAGCTCAAGTGCTTTAAAGCCATTGAGACATTTAGGTTGTTTGTTACACAGCAAATCTGACTGATGCCCCTCCAAGACTCAGTTTCTATAGCTACAAAATTACAATGGCAATGATAGTACTTATTTGGAAAGGCTATTGAAAGGATTAAGGAAGTAATAAACTAATAGTGTCTGCTGCATAAGTAATCAAAATTAATTTTATTATATTCTTCAAGCCTTTTTCCTATGCAAATATAAATGTATATTTATAAAAATGAGATTATGCTGTATGCCTAGTTCATAGTACTTTAAAAGTAATAACATACCAGAAACATCTGTCTACATAATTATTCTAGTACACATTTTAAAATTACACTTAGTTTTTCAACTGGTAGTAAAAACATAAAAATTGTACATTCTTATAGGACACCATGTGATGTTTCAATACATGTAAGCATCATGAAATGCTTAAATTGGGTCTAACTCCTAAAGCATTACATTACTTTAAGGTAAAAACATTCAAAAATCCTTTCCTTTAGTTTTTTGAAATATGTAGTACATGTGCAATAGCACATCTGAACCTCTCGTTCCTATCTAACTGTACCTTAGCACCCACTGATCAACCTTCCCCTCCTTGCCTCTCTCCCCAGCCTCAGTAACTACCATTCTGCTCTGCTCTCAATTTCTATAACAGCAGCTAGTGTATATTTCACTTATGAGTGAAATCATGCAGTGTTGTCTTTCTGTGCCTGGCTTAGTCACTTAAAATAATCTCAAGTTCCATCCATGTTGTCACAAACAAGAGAATTTCGTTCTTTCTATAGTATTCCATTATGTATAAATACCACATTTTCTTTATTCATTCACCAGCTGATGGTTTCTCAGGTTGTTTCTACTTCTGGGCTTTTGTGAATAGGGCTACAGTGAATACAAAAGAGCAGATGCCACTTCCAAAAACTGATTTCAGTTCCTTTGTATATGTGCATGTATATATAAACATATATATATACCCAGTAGTGGACTTGCTGGGTCACAAAAAGTTATATGTGTGCATATATACATATAGATAGATAGATAGATAGATAGATAGATAGATAGATAGATAGATAGATATAGATATAAGGAAAATTATTGTACAAACAAGATATTACCAACCTTCTTCATAAATTGGGTGCTGTAGCAGCTTGTATTTTTGGTAGTAATACATAAGAACAGTAGGCCATATCTTGCTAGAGGGCTCACAAATATGACCATCAAATTTTTTGTTATCTTTTACAATAGCCTTATGTTGTTTTATATTTAAGGAAGTACTGAATTTTACTTAAAATAAAAAATGTAAAGACATTTCTGTAGGACTGAGAAAAGTACCCCAGTCTAAAATATAAATCAAAGAAATAGGTTCTAGGCAAAGTTAGAAAAGTATCATTGATTTTTTTTCCTGTTCTAGTAAATATCACCAGACCATGGGAACATGTGGTCTACCTTTCTGTCATTATGTGTATTGTCTACTGGTGATAAGGTAAGTGCCACAGTACACTGGATGGGGATGCTTGTTGCCCCTTTTAAACTGAATTTACCATATGCCCAGAGCTCCATGAAAAACATCTCTCCATTCTAGAGAGGCAACTATAACTGAAGTACAATTAAACCAGTGACATGAACTGTGAACCTGCCTTGCATTAAGCAGAATATTAATTGATAGCAATATGAGGAAATTGCTCATAAAACTGTCTTTTTTATATTTAGAGATTTCTGTAAATTATGTATTTTTTAATGGGCTTCTCTCCTTATGCCTTTCTAAATTATTTCAACATTTATCTTGCCAATGCTTATTCAAGCATTGAATTAGTATTGATATGGACAGGTAGCAGCACTTAACTAGCTCTATTTCCCACAATTCTTTGGTTTAGGAGAATCCTGGAATCGGGGTTTATAAGCACAAACCTAACCACTCACAATGAGGGCAGGGAGGGACAAGAAGATCCTTGATGAATATTTTGACCTGAATCACATTTGGTATAGGGTCTACATTTGATTCTGATAAAAAGAGAATTATGCAGTATTGTGTTTTTAAGTTACATATTGTCCAAATATTAAAGCAATCCCATCTAGGAGTATTAGTTTTAACCTAGATCAATATCACCTTACAGGCCATCTCTAAGGTGATCAGTTCCACAGAAAGCAACCTTTAAGAATGATATTTGATGGCCAAAACACACATGAAAAAATGCTCACCATCTCCAGCCATAAAAAAAATGCAGAGTGGGAGAAAACATTTGCCAGCTATACATTAGACAAGGGACTGATAACCAAAATATACAGGGAACTTAAGAAACTAAACTCTCCTAAAATCAATGAACCAATTAAGAAATGGGCAACTGAACTAAATAGAACTTTCTCAAAAGAAGAAATTCAAATGGCCAAAAAACACATGAAAAAGATGCTCACCATCTCTGGCCATAAAGGAAATGCAAATCAAAACCACACTAAGATTCCACCTCACCCCTGTTAAAATAGCTATCATCAAAAACACCACCAACAACATGTGTTGTCGGATGTGTGGAAAAAGGAACCCTGGTACACTGCTGGTGGGAATGCAAGCTGATGCAACCACTCTGGAAAAAAAATTGGAGGCTTCTTAAAGATCTCAACATAGGCCTGCCATATGATCCAGCAATCCCACTTCTAGGGATATACCCAAAGGAATGCAACACAGGTTACTCCAGAGGAACCTGCACACCCATGTTTATTGCAGAGCTATTCACAATAGCCAAGTTATGAAAACAGTCAAGATGCCCCACTACTGGTGAATGGATTAAGAAAATGTGATATTTATACACAATGGAATTTTACTCAGCCATGAAGAAGAATGAAATCTTATCATTCACAAGTAAATGGATGGAACTGGAGAACATCATCCTGAGCGAGGTTAGCCAGGCTCAGAAGACCAAAAATCGTATGTTCTCCCTCATATGCAGACTTTAGATCTAGGGCAAATACAGCAATGTTGTAGGACTTTGGTCACACGCTAAGGGGAGAGCACACACGGGAGGTATGGGGATAGGTAGGAAACCCAAAACTTGAAAGTGTTTGATGTCCCCACAGCAGAGGAACTTATACAGAAACCTTAAAGCGACAGAGGTCAATATGAGAAGGGGATCAGGAACTAGTAAAAAGGTCAAGTAGAGATGAATCAACTTGGGTTATAATACATTTGTACATGAAAGCAATGCTAGGAATCTCTCTGTGTAGCTATCCTATCTCAACTAGCAAATATGCTTTGTCTTTCTTATTATTGCTTATGTCTACTCTTCAACAAAATTAGAGATAAGGGCAGAACAGGTTCTGCCTGGAAGCAGGGCAAGGGAGGGGGTGCGGGAAGGGAGAGAGGAATGGCCCAAACAATGTATGCACATGTGAATAAATGAATAAAAAAAAAGAAAAAAGAAAAAAGAATGATATTTGAGGCCGGGTGCCAGAGGTGCATACCTATAATCCTTGCTATGCCTATAATCTTTGCTACTCAGGCGGCAGAGATCAGGAGGATTGTGGTTCAAAGCCAACCCAGGCAAATAGTTCGAGAGAGACACTGTCTCGAAAATACCCTTCACAAAAATAGGACTGGTGGAGTGGCTCAAGGTGAAGGCCCTGAGTTCAAGCCCCAGTACTGAAAAAATAAAAAAGAATGTTATTTGAGCATTTGTAAATAATTGCATCAATAGTTAAAAGAAAATCTAAATATTTATATCTGTCTTTAAGTAAAAATCATTCCAAAGTATAGTTATTAGTTTATGTACATGGTTTAGATAAAAGTCAACAGTGCAAATGATCTCAATAAATGACATTTGGTTGATTTTAAAAATATGAGTAGCCATAAATCTCTTAATACCTTTTAGTTTTGATCCTTATTAAAGGTTTTACTGGTTAAATGGATGGCTAATGAGAACTAAGAATATTCATTGACCCATACCCTGTCAACAATGAATGTACATGCAAGATGCCCCACTACTGACGAATGGATTAAGAAAATGTGGTATTTATACACAATGGAATTTTACTCAGCCATGAAGAAAAATGAAATCTTATCATTCACAAGTAAAATGGATGGAACTGAAGAACATCATTCTGAGTGAGGTTAGCCTGGCCCAAAAGACCAAAAATCATATGTTCTCTCTCATTTGCGGACATTAGATCAAGTGTAAACACAACAAGGGGTCTGGACTCTGATCCCATGATAAAGCAAGAACACACAGGGAGGTATGAGGATAGGTAAGACACCCAAAAAACTAGATAGCATTTGTTGCCCTCAGTGCAGAGAAACTAAAGCAGATACTTTAAATCGACAGAAGACAATAGGAGAAGGGTACCAGGAACTGGAGAAAAGGTTAGTTGGAAAAGAATTAACTTAGAAGGTAACACACATGTACAGGAAAGCAATGCAAGTCAACTCCCTGTATAGCTATCCTTATCTCAACTAGGAAAAATCCTTGGTCCTTCCTATTTTTGCTTATATTCTCTCTTCAACAAAATCAGAGATAAGGGCAAAATAGTTTCTGCCTTATAGCAGGGGGGTGGGAGGGGTAAGAGATGGGGTGGGGGGAAGGGGGGAGAAATGACCCAAACATTGTATGCACATATGAATAAAAGAAAAAACAAACAAACAATGAATGTGTATGAAGAGAATCCAGTGTGAAGCATATTTTCATTATTTGTAATTAACTATGAGCTCAAAAAGATTGAACTCTATAAAGATATTAAGTAAATATGTCTATTAACCAAACAAAAGGGTAAAATATATTCTAACATTTTTAGCAGTCTTCGAATAGAATGCTGTCAGTTTAGGAGACAGTAAATCTTTGCCAAATTTCTATAATTTTTTTCTAAAGAAAAATTTTACATAACCTTAAAGAAGTAGATCAATGAGTAGGACATGGTGGTGTATGCCCATAATCCTAGCTACTTACGAGGCAGAGGGAAGATTGTGACTTCAAGGCCAACTGGGCTACATAATGAAATCCTATCTTAGAAAGTCAATTAAAGAGAAAACTCATTGACAGCTTCTTTTCAGGTTATTATATAATATTTATTTTAAATATGCATGTTTCCAGAGTAAGTGTGAAATAGGGAAAGAGACTAGATTTTGAAGGAAGAACTATTTTGTTTGTTTCTGCTGCTTATTGACTGTAAGCTCTTAGTCAAGTTACCTGACCTTTGCTTCTTTTAAATACAAATCACTTCATGTACAAAATGGACATAAAATGCCTATTTGCATTTATATGAGGATAATGTGATGGATATGCATTACCTGGCTCTTAGTATGCATTCAGTTTTATTTCTCCTTAATTTTCCCATTAGTTCTCTCCCACCTCCCCAAAAGAGGCCCATATTAATACATTTTAATTTGGCAAAAGACTAGTATATATTTTTGCATCAACCAGGGTAACAGATGGATTTTCTTGCTAGACATTAGGTTCCACCTGTATCTTTTAAAAGGATATAATACCTTTCCTGAGCTGCAAATAGAAACTAAGGAAGGAGCTCTGTTGCCTGTTCCCTACCTACAAGCAGTTAGTTCAGTCCCAAGAAGACCTACCCATTAGCAACCCTGTTCATTAGTCAACTTGTACTTGGAGAAACCATTGCTAGGCAGGGTTCTTTTAGAGAAGAGCTGCCAATCCTATCCAGGTTGACTCTCATCCCCTCAGCTATTGCATTTCTGCTCACTGACTTTGGATAAATTCTAGCTCTTACTTCTGCAGTGTTAACTTTAGCTCCTGTCACTAGATACATACAACCACCAGAGGGAGGTAAGGCAATGTCATAGGAATGGGAATCAGATATTTGGAATATATGGATGGAGAGTACTAGTGGATCTAAGTTTCCCAGATGCCCTCAGACACACCCTGAAATAACTGAACTTAGTATGTACTTCTCATTTATTATCCTTTCTACATTCCCAAACCAAATCACATTAATTAAGATTACTCCTTTGGAATTCCAATTAAGTTTATGTTTGGGTAAGCCTTGCTTTTTGTCTATAACCTCTTTATAAACTTAGAAAAAAAGTGAACTGGCAAGGTAGGTAATGCCAGTTCCTCACATGGACCAACCTTTCTTTAACAAAATAGGATATTCACTTCACCAGAAAAAATAACTTGCCATATTGAAACTGACTTTGACAATATCATGTAAGATAAGTTTCTCAGATCAGAGTTTTGAATATTAGTTGTTTGGGTGGTGGTCATAAACAACTGTGAGGACGAAAACTATTTGCTCACCATTGCTGACGTTTAAAGACCTATCTTGGCCAACCATCCCTGACGTCATTAATCTCACTTAATCTCTCTGTTTTTCAAGGAAATTCAGATAATTTTACAAAACCTTCAGAACTGTTTACATAGCCAGGCAAAAAGAATAATTTCCAAGAGACTCAAATTTCCAGGAAATAGGTCCTTAAATAATTGAATAACAAAAAAGGAAAGCTTATAATGATCAAATTAAACTTGATGGTGTTTTTCACTATTAATAAACATGTGCTACTGGAATTGGAAATGCAAGAGCAAGATGATCCATTGCAAAGTTGTAGATGAACTATCTTTGTATGGAATCCCAGATGTGCTTATTAAGGGTGTGTGTAAGGGTAGCTCCCACTTGGACATTCTCTGCAATGCATAAAGACACCATAATTGCAAATACTATGTCTGACTCAGTAAATATGTGATGAGTGAATTTATAAATACAATAAATACTCTCTGCACCATTCCAGCCCACCTCTATTTCAAAAAACATAAATATAAAAGATGGAACCAGGCTGGTTTATATCCAGTTGGTACAGCAGTGCCTATGGTTAACAGCCATCAATAGTTCTGCTTGGTGGATGTTTCAGCAGTAATGGTTGCTAAATGTTCAACTGATAGTCCACGTCACCCTTTATTCACTTCTAAGAACCTTCTATCTTAAGAAATCAGGACCAAACAGAATTCCTGAAACTTATTAAGAGAAATAAGACTGGAGAAGAAAAAGAACTGTGGTCATGGTACTATTATCTAAACTAGACACACCTTAGAGATTTCACTGCAGAATGTTGAAGCCCACTAGGAAAATCCTAGAGTGAGGCAAGGTAGTAATTTAGAATGTGGATCAATTTGAAAACTATGATAGAGGTTTAACCAGAGATCTACCTTCCTTGCTCTTTTGACAGTGAGGAGTTTAGAATGTTTGATGCAGTATCCCTTCTAGTTCCATCATGTAATGAAAGCTGGTACACCTTTCAATTGTGTGTAAATAAGGACATATTATATGCTATGGAGGGACTAGATCTTAAGCTCTCCATTTTAAATTACTGTTTCTACTTACAGAATGATTTCACATATGTGTGGCACTGAATTCTATATAGATATTTTAAAATTTGGGCTTAGAAGTGTTTCTAATTTGTGTCAGGCAACATAGTGCCACTCAGGAAATCCCCTGTATAAGAAAATATACTTTCATATATTAATATTTGTGAAAGTAGATTTTAAAAATGAAGTACCAACATATTTAACTCAATCATATGTTCATCAGTTTCAATAAGCCAGACAATGTGTGGGAAAGTCCTGGAGTTTCTAATTCTGATATAATAAAGAATTGCTAATCAGCCTGAAACATTTAGCTTTTAATTTGCCCTTTCTGTTACTGAAGAGAGAAACCTGTTACATTCCTGGAAATCTGTGGAAGCCAACTATTGGTCTAGCTTTGCCTATTCGTTCCTTGAGTGTTGACCACATATTAATATCAGCAAATATAATTAGAAGCAACAACTAACTTAAACAAATATTTTGAGAGGCTTCATTGTTGTAGTACTTCCCAAAATCTTTAATATACTACTATATGAATTTCCACAGAAGAGTACATTGTATTCCACATTTCTTAAACTTTGTTCCAGTGAACTTTACCTTTTTGTTATTAAATGAGTATTCACAGGGACCATATTTTGTAGAACACAATGTGGAAAATGATTATTTCCATTCATTTTCTATTAGAGGGTCAAATAAACCCAAAATTTATCCATGAATTTCTATCATCTTTCTTTTTTGTCAGGTGTATTTTTTTGTGTTTTCTTAAAACTCAACTTAGATTCTATTTTAGAGTTGAAATGACATCTACTTATGGTCAAATTATCTACTTATTTAGCTAATGTAATGGAATGCCCAGAAAGGTCCAGCAACATGCCTAAAAGTCATGTGGTAAGTTTGAGGCTGTTCTGGGGTAGAAATATGGATTCCATATTCCTTTGCCCGCTATTTTTCCATAAACCACTCTGACTCCCTCGATCTCAACAGAAGTGCATGTGAAGGAACTTGAACGTGCTAGTATGATAATTGGATGCCTTGTAGGTTTTATAAACAAAAGGCCGTTCTGACAGTTCAAATTTAATTTTTCCAAAACTGAGGTTCTTTTTTCTTATGCAGCACTATTTACATTACAACTAAGGACATGAACTTCTAAATCAGTCTACTTCTTTCTTCAGTCTACTATGACTCCTTCACCTTTCTTTCCTCATGCTGACCTTGGTTTCCTGCAACCTTTCACATGTTGGAGTTCAGCTTTGCCTTGACATAACATTGAAATATATGTAATAAGTCCTTGGTATATTTTTAATTAAGTTGATTTGAACTAAACAGTTTCTATTTCCCTTTTTCCTATGATGTCTATCAGAAGTCCTGTACAAGAAAGTATGCATGTGGCCACAATGCTCTTTCCTCAAATTAGCTTTTGTTAGCCAAACTTTATCTGGTTACCCATTAATAACATTCACTTGAGACATGGCACCCTTTTAAACTGTACATGGTTCTGAACCATTTTTCTAAGAGCTTCTCACTGATTAATGCCAAATGGTCCCTTCAATAAATATTTATTGGGCATTTGCTATGGACAAGGTTCTATATTGAGCCTTGTATTAACCACTCTGTTAAATGGGTATTTGTACCCAGAATGGAAGTAAAGTCTAATTAGTTTTGGAAACTTCCATTAAGTAGTATACTTCATTGCTTAATTGTACATTTTGTATCTTTTTTGTTGTTGTTTTACATTCTCAAGTATGATTAAACATAGCAAGGAAATATGCTGACAGATTTTTAAAAATGAGACCAGTAACATTTCAAACTTGGCCAAGTCATTTCTACTGTTTTGACCAGGAGTAGTATAGTCTCTTGGAGTGTTCATTCTAACCCTTTCTCTTTTTTTTTTCTTTATTCATTACCCTTTCTCTTTACTAGCTGAAAATATGTACTCATGTTGGATTATTTCCACTAGAGATTTCTGGATTATAGGCTTTGGGTCCTTAATCTTTTAGACAATAGTAACAGAAATGTTATCTTTTGTGCTTTTGAATGACAGTGAGAAAATCTTGCACTGAATCAGTCAGTAAACAGATACAGTAGAAATCAAGAGTGATTTGAGACCCAGGTTGGCCATGAAAACCTTGAAAAGATATGAAGAGTATAGCTATAAGATTCCCCCTTTCATTCATATGCTCAAAAGACATTTGTTTTAAAAACAAATGACAAATTTTAAATAAAGCAGATTCTAGGCCTTGGATGACAAAGGACACAGCTGTTTTAAATAAGCAATGCTTCTTTTTGGTTCTACTCTTATGCATATACACCCCATATTATGCCTTGTTTTCATAGCCAAGATGTTGGTGGAAAGCTCCATGGCAAGTAACACTGCAAAGGAGCAGTTGCCTCTGGGATGCCCTTTAATAGCTTTGGGCTTTGTACCAAGGCTAGGAAATGCTAAAGACCTCAGAAATTCCTCTCTTGCTCCATGGACAAGAAGGAAATAAAATTTTAAGTAAAAGGGCAGCTCATTCTCATGACTTGTAGACTTAATTGACTGGGGTATATGAAAAGTTGCATTGAGCTAAAAGAGCATTTTCAAAAGTGTCTTCTGTGAATGAGTTAAATTGTTACTATATAAACAAAAAATAAGTATTTCATGGTCAGACAGGTTTGGGGAATGAAAGCCTAAAGTCAAATGTGTGTTTTTAGTACAGGAAAGTTCAAGTCTTTATTTAAAGTGTTAATGTCGCTAGTAAATCTCTTAAGAGGAATATAGCAAAGGCTGAATTTCCTAAACTAATTTTGCTGTGGAACCTTATTTTTTACTGTTCCTCATGGGATTACTACTCTTCTACGGAGCACACTTTTAGAAATGCTGACCTTTGAGAACGGACATATTATTTTCAAACCCTGGCATTTCATACTCTTTCCACAAAAAAGATAAGTAAATAAAAATAATGTAACTTTACTGTTCAAGGAAATTTATTTCCCTTAGTTGAAGATAATTCTATTCAACTATTATCATTGAATTAGTAGTTTAGAATCTATTTTTCATAGTAGCAATGTTTCCTTCTTATTAACCCACCTTTGCAACCCAGAGACCCAGTTTTCTAAAGAGGGGATTAATAGTGAGTGCCCCTTTGTGGACAATTAACTATTGTACCATCAGTAATTGAACCTTGGACAATGGTTTATTCATTTTTGGTTTTGGGGTTTTTTTGTAAATTGGTTCATCAGGTTTTTTATAATAAAATTTCCATAAAAGCTTTCGTATGGGGGAAAGTGGTTAAAAGATAGTTTGACAACTACCCTACTAACTAGGATACTGAGACAGATATGAGGGGCTCCATACATGGCACATATGGGAGTGGCTAGTAGTCATTCTACAGGCAGGAAACTGCCAGAAAGACGAAGCTGTCTGCCCAAGACTAAAGAATTAATTAAAGCAGAAATTAGAATTTCTTGGCTCCACAATTAAGACTTTGATTTTTTGAGTCATCTACTTGGTGTGCTAGATGACTCTGGTCACACAGATCTTTGTCTCACCTGTTTCCATCCAAGCTAGTTTTTATCCTACTACTGCTGTTTGACTCAGTTTAAACTCTCTAAGCCCCAGCCTAAATTATCCTCCTGAAAGTCAGTGAACTTTACCAGTATCACCTGGAACCTATCTATTTGAAATCTAGCATTCGTCTTTCTCTAGATCCCACCTGCAACCTATCCATCCTTTCTTTCTACCTTTCAATCATCTTTTAAACTAATCCATCAGCCTTTGTCACTCATTCTAGATTTTCCATGGCTGCCATTTTGTTCTCCTTAATGCTGTTTGTCCTTTTGATTAATCTTATCTATTAATAGTGCTAAATTCTCAAAATCTCCATCTGACTCTACTCTTTTCTGCCCTGTTTTTCTCTCTAAAATGGATAAAGCCACCTCTTCCTTCACATCCCTCTGTTTTCTTTTTTCTCTTATTAAGAATCTCCATGAAGTGCTCTTCTTAAAAGTAATTATCGTACATAAGTACAATAATTGCATAATTGACTGAATGAGATACCAGACATACATAGATATCTAAAAAGTAATTTTGTTTCTGAATGGGGCTCAGCCTCAGGTAAAGTTATTGGGATGTGTAGAGATAGACATTAATGTGCATAGCATGCATGCAAAGTGCCAAAGGATGATTTAAACAATAAATTCCCTAAGTATTCAAACCTACTTTTCCAGTCTTGTTTCTACTTTCTGTAAAAGTCTATGCTTCAGCTAAAAATAAGCTATGTTCCTTTTTGCCTTTCAGTTACCCTACATTTCCTATTTGCATATCTTGTTTTTGTCTACTTTCTCTTCCTAGTAGGTCTTTGCTTTTTAAAATCCTATTCAGTTTTCAAATTATACCTCAAAATATAAACCCTGTCCTGGTCCTCAGAGGTTATCTGGGTCTCTTTCAAAGCTTTGTATTTTCATGAACTTTTTAATTCAGTTTATTTTTTATTTTATCATATCTTATATCATTCTGTACAATTACAGATGCTCAGTTTCTTGTAATGAACCATATCTTGTCCATTTCACCCACATTTGCATATCTGTATCCTTTAGCATACAAAATGCACCTGTGTATGTGTGTGTGTGTGTGTGTTGTGTGTTTAATTTACTGAGTGGGCTTGAAATACATCAGAAATGATGAATAATGATGAGCATGCAAGATGACATTTCAAAATTATACTTTATATTCTCCATTTGCTGTTGTACCAAGTATGTAAATTGAATAGAATATTACTCTTTTGGGGGCCAAGCACATTAGGCACACATCATGGATACCTAGCAGAGTATACAAAATCTGTATGTGATACAATGAATATAGTATAAGAGGCAATGATACTACTTGAAATACAATCAGAACCACTTGCACCTAGCTGAAATACAGTTTTTATACAAATTTAAATTTCCACCCTTATCTTTCCTTGTGTACCATTGTATGCAGAGCATGAGAACCTGCTTGATATTTGTACCAAAAGCACCTTGTTCTGATCATTGTACTCTCTAAAAAAATGATCAGTACTTGGGAATTGAACTCAGGACCTCAAGCTTGCTAGGCAAGCTCTCTACTACTTAAGTCAACACCCCAAAGTCCTCTTTATTTTTAGTTTGTTTTTCAGATAGGGTCTCACACTTTTGTCCAAGCTGGTTTCAGACCACGATCCTCCTACCTCTGCCTCCTGAGTAGCTAGGATAACAGGTGTGCACCACCACACCCATGTTGTACTCTGGAGTAGGAGTGGTAAGCAAGCTCTTAAGTGACATACCCAGTCTTTCTGCAGGAGAAATTTATTCTTTACAACAATTTGAAGTGTAAAGAAATATTTGTAGGACAAAAAATACTCAAGATTCTAAATACAGTTACTTTTAGAGTTGACTTAGATTATTAACAGGCATAACTATCCTTCACAAACCACAAAATTTGCTTTACTCATGTCCAGTGATGTGACTTCTTTGTGGATGTCTCCATTACAATTTTTGGCAATTTCCATTGATGATTTGTGTTATTGGAGTTGACATCGATTGCTCTTGGTTTCTCAGAATTTATTTCAGTTCTGATATACAAAGATGGTTCCAGATAATTTTAATAATGCCTAAGGGGACAGCAATCTGCTCTATAGGAAGGACAATGGAACATGCAGCTGCAATTATGTCACAGACATACTGTTCTTACTCACATGTGTTTTATTTAGGGTATTTTGTTGCTCTTCATGTCAAAAAGAAAGAGAAAACAGGAAATGATGAGTTGATATGATAATGAGCTATATTAATAGAAATCTTTGTTACATTTATATTTTTCTAGGACAAAGAAGGATCTTCAAAAGACAAAAATGAAGTTCACTTTTTCGTGCCGGTGCTTGGCACTGTTTGTTCTTCTGAATGTAAGTAAAACAAAATTATTGTAAGCCTTGTCAACTGAGATGGCTGAATAAGGAGGAATGTCTGAGTGTGATTGAATTGGTGTTTGCAAGGATAGGTATCATTCTCCAAAAGCCAAAACTAAGTTCCTCAAAACCATCATTTTTTCATAATATTTTGTTAACACATCTCCCCTCCAAACTTTCATTAATTAAACCAGTATCCAGGTTTATCCAGAACTTTGAGTTTTATTTGTTAAAAAATTTAATACTAGCTTGAGGCATCTCCAAATTACCTTGGAAATTAGCATGGAAGGCTAGTAATGTTCTTGGGTAAAGTGCATTTTGTGCTTGACATGCGGATTTGAATCATAGTTTCTGGGCTATTCAATCAAAACACCTGAAATCCATTGGTCTGGTTATTGTAAATTCATTTTTCATTAAAAACTGAGATTCTTCAGGACTTTATCTACCACTATCATTCCATAACTATTTCTCCGGCCTTTTAATTCATATTCCATTTGTATAATTTTATATTGTTTTATTCCTCAGCGATTTAGCTAGTTAGAAGAGCAGTCATCTCAGAAGACACTATCAAAGCCTATTTATTTGTGTCAACGTTGTTAATCCATCATCAGGTCAGCTTCAGTAGCACGTGAATGAAGATGAGTAATTTTACGAAGTCAGTTTGAGGTTGCCTTGATCCCTTTCTTTTATACCTCATCAAAATAACATTTTCCAGTGAATTATAGCTGCCAGCAAAGATCACTTAACATCTCATACCTTGACCCAAACATGGCTTGACTAGGGTTCTAGGATTTCCATTATTCATTAATGTGTAGTTCCAGGCTTACAAGTCAACTAAACTGTTTCTTTTATATTAGTCATGAAAAAATTACATGTAATTGTATGATTTCTAGACAGAAATATTTTATAGTTTGTGGTCATCTCTTGACCCGCAAGCATAACTAAATGGTTAAATGGCTTTGTACCCTCTTTGCTGTATTTGGATTATGTATTTCCTTTGGAAGATTTGTCATGAAACAATATTTGATACATCAGTTTCCTTCAAAACATTTTGTTCCACATGAATACTCCTCAAAGAAAATATAATTTTTGAATGACAACATTCTTAATTAATCTAAACTATCACATTTTACATAATACATTGTTGTGAAAATCACTAATAGTATATTTATAAAATTCTACCAAATTTATATATTTATAAAATTCTATCAGTTTAGGCCATCACCTTCCCTAGTCTCTTCTCCACTAACCTAAACCACCACTGACTTCCTCTCCCTTCTGTGAGGTAATACAATAGGTTTGGACAGAGGTTGGTACATAGTGAGCACTCAAAAGATGCTGGTAATGATGATGACAATAATGGAGACATAGAAAAACTAGGTTTTTTTCTGAGAAGCATTTTGTTTACTTAACTGAGTTCCTATAGAAAGTACATAGGGCACCAAATAGGCATCTGATCCTACTTGGTGTTCTTGAAAACTGCAAATAATTTGACATATTTCCAAATTTTTATTGTAGTAAAATGCACAATAGAGTTTATCATCTTAACAAAAAAACTGTAGCATATACATTATGAGAATTAAGGATGTGACATGGAAATACCACTGGTTACTGGTTATGTCAATTGATAGAGGGCGCATTTATATTCTTTTATTTTAATTATACAAATTTATGGGGTACAAAGTGACCATTGACACATGCATACAATGTGTAATGATCAAATCATGATAGTTAACATTTCTATCTCCTTAAACATTTTTTAAGATTTTTGATGAATATATTGTTTCTAGAGTAATTCTGTCTGAGACAATAAATAAGTAGCTCTCCCTTCATCACCATAACGTAGCTGCATACATTCAGTGAGCTTGGACCATTTCACAGGTAGATCAGTTTTTGAAATTGCAGTGAAAACAATTCTGTGTACTTTGAGAAATTACCTGTAATCCAAAAGTAGACTGTTTTTTAACAAATTAGGAATTGCCTTAGCATGTGGTCATTTCATATCAGTTGCTTTCCTCTGGACTCCACGATTACTACGGATTAAACCTTCCAGAATGTACGCTCCATGAGGGCAGGAACCTTGCCAGTCTTGAGTGTGGCTGAATTTTCAGAACTTAGAGAAATTCAGAGTAATTAAAGTATTTATTGCCCCAAAGATCCCACAATGTTTAGCTGCTGCTGTTGGTGGCAGCTTGGCGGTCGTATGTGTGGCGCCATTTACTTGAAGCTGTAGGAGTGACATCACATATACGGCAGCTAAACTGCTACATGGGACAACAATTAAGAGGCTGGTTGTTTGACAGATCACATAATATGGTTTATTGCAAAACTTAAACACTAGTTTATTCAAACAAGCAATATGACTTTGACGTCTCATTTCTATCTTTATGTAAGCATAGAATCATATATTTATTTAAATCCCTCAAATCCATGCTATAGACCTAACACTTATGGTAAGTATATTATTGTTACATCTTTCACATTGCCTTTGTTTTATATAAACACTAGTGGCTTTACTTTGCCTTTTTATTGCTGAAAATTATTGCTGAAAAATTACTACCTCACTAGCAAGTTTTATTTGTACAAAATTATCAAAAAATGTTTTATATGTTTAGTGAACTTTATGAAATTTGTGTATGTTTTATTTTTAAGCAGTATTAAATTTCACAATTTAAATTATATGTAATATTTATATATCTGTTATTTCCGTTCCTACCTATCTATATATCTCTCCATTTCCTTCTATGTATGTACATACATACAGAGAGAGAAAGAATGCCTCAATGTGCATGTTATTTTAGGAAGAAGGTCACTGAGACATTCAGCTACCACTGGGAATATTCCAACATCGATGTTCAAACATCAGGCCAGAAGCGGAATCAGATTACCTGTGGCTCACCTGACAAGAGAGGTTCTGATTTCTCATTCCTTCAGTGTTGAAACAATCTCCACTGAACCAGCCTCAAACCAAGTTCACTGGAGTTTGTTTCAATATTGCAAGAATGATAATTTTGAAGCTACTGTCATCGGCATGAACTATACCTACTCTTATTCAGATGTTATCTCCACTGTTACAGATGTTAAAATTGTATTAAACAAAATAAAGATATGATTGAGAATACAAGTGTAGAGTTTTTCACTTAATACCCATGCACATGCTCTTTCCCCATGGAATCTATGAATTTCCAGCTAGTGCAGGAAGCTTCTTAATGGATTGTCAGTCATGAAGATAGACTGTTACTTTGGAAAGAGAATCAACCATGAGGAAAATAGTCTCTAATGTCTAAATATCAAGCATACGTGACAGATAAATGAATATATATGATATTTCATCTTCTAATTTGATTTGAAGATGATAAGAAAATGGCCCAGAAATTAATAATTTCCTTTCTTTGATGGCTCAATAATATTAAGTTGAATTCTTAAAATATACACATATTTTAAGATTTAATGAAATATACATTCATCCAAATGTTGGCTAATGAAGTACAAAAAGAACCCTGAACATGAAAAATCTTCAAAGTATATTTTGAATGTTTCACAAGTCATGTTTCAATTCCTAATAGAATATCTGCCAATGTTAAGACTGAATGAATATTTATTTTTCACAATTCCTGGTGTCAGGAAAATATTTCATATGTTGGTGTTTCTTGCAAGACTGTAAGCTCCATGACAGCAGGATTCATACTTATTTTATTCGGTACTATGTCCTCAACATCTAGCACAAAGGTTTAGTTTATCAAGCTCAGTGATTATCTTCTGACTGGTTTATCTAAAAACCAGTGAGAGAAGAATCGTATGTTAACAGAGTTGTGTTCAGTTACACAGATAAAGGTTGCATAGTTTTAATCATTCTACTGGGATCATTAATTTATCTTCTGTCCTGAATTCTGGAGCATTAAAATTAGAATTAATCTATGTATTCAAAGAATAGTGTCAACTTTATTCCTAATAGGTGCCCATTTGGTGTTGTAACAGTAATAAGTAGCCCCCCTCTTCTCTGTGATTTCCATCAGGTGACTTCCTGGCATCTCCAAAACAGAGCCTATCTTCTTCCACCTACTGTTTCCCTTTCCCCCCATTTCTCATTTCTCACGGAACTTTATTTTCAGTTATTTACTTAGGCTAAATATTTGGGCTTTTGACTATTATTTTTCTCCATCCCTTATATTCAAATATGCTTCTACATTCTTATTATTTGAGAAGGTGCTAAGCTATACTTTCCTGTTTTATCATGGGTTAATCCAGTCCAGGCCTTTTGCTTTCTGGCTGCCCTTCCCCATCAAACCTGAAGACATTTGATGCCTGCCACATGAATTTTACTAAAATTCCCCTTTCACAACCTTCACTGATCAAAAACTTAAAAACTATCTTTATTATCATATTTTGTTAATAGCATTTAAAATCTACTGAGCCTTTTATTTTCCAGGCATTTTGTATTTGTTATCTTGTTTATCTTCATGACTCTCATAGAAAATAGCTATTATTAATACTACTCTCATTTTACAAATGGGGAAATATAGAGCTGGAAAGGTTTCTAGCGTACTCAAGGTGACAATACAAATATAACATTTTTTTGGCCTTCAAGACTTTGTGTTATCTGACTCCTTGACCCCATTTCTTACCTATCCCCAAATATGTTTCCCTTTAGACAGGGTGTTTCTGCTACAATATAGCATATTTGTCACTCCCAATCTCTGGTCATTTGTACATCCTTTTCCTTCAATCTCCAAAGCCTCTCCTCTCCTCTTTGTCTAATCAGAGACTACATAAGTTCAAGTTCCAATTCCCATCCTACCATGTATCTGTAACCATCCCTTACTATTTTGGCACCACACTCTCTCTGCACTCTGAAATTCAATTGTATTTTGTGCTGTACAGCTTAGCATTTAGCTGTACACTATCATATATGTCCCGTGACATCCACTGAAAACACTGAGACTCCACCAGGAATGATTTGGGCACATGGGTCAATTCAATGATGATGAGTTTATTCTGTCATAAATACACAGAGAAAAACTTCAATCTTAGAATAATTTAGACAGAATGAAGCCAAATAACTATGTATTTGGATGGATGTTAAGAGGGCAAAAAGTGTTCTTAACTTCATAAAAAGGTCTTCTCCAAATGCAAAGTGTGGGTGTTGAAAAGAATCACAGACTTGAGTACCACTAAAAATATTAATCATAGCCACAAAAAAATGAACTTTATGTAAAAAAAGGCAGAAAAAATAGTATGACAGAGAGCAATCTACATACACACACATACACATCAACTTTGATAGAGAGCTGTGATGGTGATGGTGATTAACTGAAACTGAAAAACTAACTCAACCTGTACTGAAAATGCAAATATGCCAGTATAAATAGGTAAGAATAACATTGATTTTTCTCAGTGAAAATGAATTACTCTGTGTAGGTTATGTGCTAATGAAACCATTTTAAGGAGCTTTAAGTCAATTATCAAAGACAAAAAAACCATATTTTGTTTGTTCTATGAAATAAATGGAGCAGATATCTGACAGGGTACACAATCCAAGCACAAACAAAATTTAGCTGAAAAAAATTCAATAAAAGAAGCAGATTCATTGAACCATGTCTATTTTTAATAGTGTAATCCATGATTCATAAGAGTTCCAAAGAAAGCAAAGTTGATTTAATGTTGGGATTTTTTGGAAATCAGGTTACTTCCTTTATCACTTTGCAGTGATAATAAAATTAAAATAATCCTAGATGACAAAGAGTGCATGAGTGTGTGTGGGTGCTATCCATTTTCAGTAGTGAATGGATATTAATGCAAATATAAAACTGCTGAAATTTGTATATCAAATGTAAATATACTTTTTAGTTATAAATCAAAATATTCTACATGGAGATCATCAAAAAGTTGCTTGTAAAAGGAAAAATAAATGCTTTTAAACTTTTGTAATTTATGTGCTCTTTTATCCCTACTCTGTATAAATAACCGATTTTCCTTTTTTAATATAGCACCCAAGTCCAATTCTTCCTGCCTCTTCAAATCTTACCTATCCAACAATTGAGCCCGAGCCATTTCTGTATGTGATAGGACGCAAGAAATTGATGGATGCCCAGTACAAATGCTATGAACGAATGCAGCAGTTACCTCCATATCAAGGAGAAGGTAAAGAGAAGGATCTGTGTGAACCTGTGTTTGAAACATCAATAAAGACTTATTCTCTTCCATGGATAAATATATACTGAGTAATGTAAATTTAATATGCCAGTACTTTTCACACTATGTTATGTTTGTGTATTTCATGGGGGCAGATATACCTATCTTTTCCTCAACTTAACATCTAACTTCTTTTTGGCTCACATCTGCCCTCGTGACAAAATTACTGCAATAACTCAGTACTCACATCTGGCAAGCAGAAACAATACAGAACTGAGGGAAGGAGAGGAAGTGGAAAATAACAGGACAGAGAAGTGGAAAGTGGTGAGCAAAGAATTTGCCTGATGTAGAACCTGTCAAAACCCTTCCTGTTTGGGATAATTAGGCATCTCTTTCCTTCACTGTAAATTGGTTAGCAATCCAAGCCATTTCTTTCCTTCTTTCTATTCTTAGTACTCTGGAAATTAAGCAAGCATTGTTTATCTGTCGCCTTCTCTAGAGTGGTCTATGTGACTGCCCAAATGTTTTCAGACCCAAGCATATTCTATTACCTATAGAAGACCTAGAGGGAAAACAAAAGAGAAATAGATACAGTAGGCAAGCATTGGAACATCCATTTAAATTCTCATCCCTGTCCCTTTAAGACATTTGAAAAGCTTCAATAAGACCTTGTCCAACCTCAATCATCCTAAGACAGTTCTACTTGGCAAGAAAAAAAAATAATTAAATATTTATTTATGTATCTGCTACTACACATGGTTTGCTTTAAAATACTTAAAAGTTTTAATTTGTAGTTCCTATTTTTAAGCATTCTCCTTTAAAGAAAAAAATCTGCTACTACACATGGTTTGCTTTAAAATACTTAAAAGTTTTAATTTGTAGTTCCTATTTTTAAGCATTCTCCTTTAAAGAAAAAAATCAAGTCAATTGAAAGACAGATACATGTCATCCTATCTGCAATAGTTTCAGTATTTACCAAGAATTGAAGAGTCATTGGATGCAACTCTACCCAAAGGAAAAACCATTTCTTGGAAGGAAATGAGACAATAGCAACACTTTTTTAAAACTCATATTTTCAGAAGCCAAGTGAGCTAAGTCTAGTTGTAGCCACTTTAGAAGGCTAAATTTTTGTGCTATGTTCACTATTTTTAAAGTAAATTTTGAGAATTGCCTCCAAAATCTCATATTTATTCTTTTGACTAAATTTATAAAGGTGAATCTTTATGTTTTAGAGCAGATTTAATTTTGGAAACAGCAAGAAACCATTTGGAACCAATGTTGATGAATATGTAAAGTGATCAAGCTAAGTCAGTAACAAAGTATAATTCTAAAGTAATAAGGCCTTCTATGTGGCTGCAAGTACATACCCAATAGAAATTTTGAACAATTCTGTCACGCTTGGATTAAGAATAGAACTATACAAGACAGCCCCTTCAAGATTAGTGTTACTAACTTTCATTTGTTCCAAAGCCATATGAACCTTTAATGGCGAGCCCTTATCCAGGGTTGAAACTGCAAATACTGCAAGAGATTCCTTGTAGTATTTCTGGAAATATTTTAAAGGAAATCTTTTGTGAGGAAAGACTCAATACATATGACATGTGTATCTTTTAAGGCAAAATGGGAAACAAAAAAGCTACAAAAATGTAAATTCCATTAGAAGTAGGTAAAGTTAACTATTTATTAACTTTAAAGTTAATAATGCTAATAGTGATTGTGTTACTGCTGCTGTCATTGTTTTTACTATTTCCCTATCCCTGTGGAAAGCTCCAGAATGAGACATGCTCAATTGTCTATGTACGGTTAAATCCTGCTGAGGTGTCAATAATTTTTGACAACTTTTAATTATATCTTAATTGTCTAATTTAAACTTTATCTCCCAAATTAAAAAAAAAATTGGTCCTGAGATCCAGACTGCCAAGGACAAATTCCTTGTTTTAAATCCAGTTACTTCTTGTCAATTCCTTACTTCATTGTCTATAAATAAGTGTATAACTTAAAGAAAAGATTTATTAGCTGTAAAGTACCAATAAACATCACCAAATCTATTTGTTAAGAATATCCCCCATCCTTGAAATTTATTTGGAAATTTTGAGGAATCAGTTGGAGTCATGAATTTTATCAAATAGTACTCTCTTACTGAATTTTTCTTCAAATCTTTATGCCAATAATGGTGAAGAAAACTTAATATACCTTATAAGAACTGCAAGACAAACTAATCCATATCCAATTTCCCAGTTGAATATTTTAAAGAAGGATCAAGTTTTAGGCTTTTTTTTTTTGGTGGCACTGGGGTTTGAACTCAGAACCTCACACTTGATAGGCAGGCGCTCTACCACTTGAGCCACTCTGCCAGCCCAAGATAAAATTTTAGGAATTAAAAACTTACCAACATATCTCAAAACCTCTTTGATTAACAACCAGCCTTTACCACAAATTCTCCTCATTTACAATTAAACAAATTGAGAGCAAGGTAAAATACAGTGTTTGGGTCTACTTGCTAGAACACTGCCTTGTCATCCAATGAGATCATTTGCTACAAATTTGCTAAAGCTATTTGAAACTATTTCAAGAATAAATGACTTTGAGTCCTTTGAAATGTGAGCCATCATGGCGGGCCTATTGGGCTCAGCTATATACGTAAGACTGTCTTGGGATCAATCTTATCTTTTAGTTAAGTCACATGGCTTCACTATCAATTCCTTTCTAAATGGCTAGGTCCATACTGCAACCGTACCTGGGATGGATGGATGTGCTGGGATGACACTCCTGCTGGAGTCCTGTCCTTCCAGTTATGCCCAGATTACTTTCCAGACTTTGACCCAATGGGTAAAGTATTTGCTTTTATTTTATATCTTTGGATTGGAGCTTTTGGAGTTTTCATCGATCTGAAAATAAAATCAGATATGAAATGTACCTACCTAGTCATACTTCATGGTTTAATACACTCTGAAGAATTTCTAAAAATGACTTATTATTCAGTTGTACAAGTACTGCAAGTTGTCTTTATTTTAAAAGTCATATTGCTATTGTGCATATTGGAGTTAAATTCTGGCCTTTCTAAAACTCTGTGGATACTTTTATTTACATGTAAATCAACTTTTTTTTTCAGTTGTCACACATTTGGTGATTTAGGCAAAGTCTTGATCTAGAGTTTGCACATATCAAGCTTGTATGACATGTACAATGGAAAATTTAAATATCCTTGAAAACTGTATGAAACTGTCATATTTAAAGGAAAATAAATCTGAAAATGGTAACTCTGGACACAAAGTTTCTGTTTTAAGAGCAGATTATTGAAATATGCTAAGTAAGGAAAACTAATGCTACAATAATTGTTCTACCAATTCCCAGCTCTGTGCTAAAGACAACATAAGCTGACAAATGTGTGTTGAGTAAATAAGTGTCACCAAATTCACTTTTGATATAAAAGTTATGTAGTAATGCTTTTCATTGAATATCAACTTTTACATTGTCAGAATATTTTCATATTATCTCATTTTATATTTACAATATTTGACACAAACCTGCAAATGAGCCTGTCTCCTGAGACTAACTCTCTCTACATACTTGCAAACAATGTAGAAAGCCTTTTGAGAAATTTTATTTCTCAATCTTTAAACTTGTGCACCTTGAAATACTTTCAGAACTTTTAAGGGACGACACGTAATTTCTTCATGCCTCAATCTCATCACACTAGTGTGGTTAGAAGCCAAGCTAGAATGCTCAAGCAGGATGAAAGTCAAGGAGTCATGTCCCAGTAGAGTGAGACATTAAAGAGCTGAAGTTGTGTGCAATAGTTTTTTTCAGGTGTCCAAGTGTTGGCGGTCTGAAATTGGAGGAATTCTGTGGTTAGTGCTCAGTAATAATGCAGAGGAATGTAGGGAGGGAATGTAACAGCCTCAATCCAGAGACTAGGCAGGCAGATGAGAGTGGAAAATGGGACTGGGTGAAATAATAACCGTAAGGGAGTGATTTTCCCCTTGACTGAGATGCTGAGGCACTTTATCAAAACACTGATGCCTGATGTCATCCACAGATTCTGATTTAATGGGTTTAGAGTGTAGCCTGAACATCATGATATTTTTAAGTTTTGCTTATTATTAAATGCACAGCCAAGATAAAACTAGTAAATGATAAAGACAGTCCAGATAAGAAGGTGGCAAGGACCAAAGGGGCTCAGCCTTGTGCACTAAGCAGCTGTGCCACTTGGAGGCAGAACGCAGCGTCCGATGAGACTAACGCAGGGAACAGGCAAGGTGGACCCCAGAAGGAAAAAGGTGGTAGCAAGGAACTGTGCAGATCAGGTCTCGGAAAGTCCTTTTCCAAGAACCTAGAGAGAAAAAATCTGTGCCATTGAAATAAATCTGGAATTAAGATACTGGAAAGGGGGTTTAAATGTGTTGTAAAGGAAGCCCAGATGCTGGAATTAAATGGGCTTAGCCTAGATAGAACATGTGTGTCTCTATTAAGGAGTAAGATATTTTTCCCCAGTGGTAAATAAAGCCTGAGCCAGTATAGGGTGTTTAAGTAGCTCTGAAATCCCACTGAGAGCAGAAAAATAAGTCTGTCCCTGGGACAATGTTTAGAAAATGTTTATTGTACTTCATTCAAGGGACGATTTTATTTGGCTCTGAAACCAAAGCTCCAGGTGGATGGCAGGAATGACAGAAGTGTAATTATAGGAGTCCTCTTCTAAAACTAGTACAGGCCAACTACTTCTGGAAATTCCTATTTTGATAGAAAAATTGAGATGTGAAGAAAGGGCTCTGTACAGTGCCCTAACTCAGAACTATATTCCTGTAAACTGTAACTAGATGCTGTTTGATGATAATCCTCCAAGCCTTTATCGACTTTTCCTAATAAGTGACGTTTCATTAATCTTGATTTGACAGCTACATTAGAGAAAGGTGATTGGCACAAAAAGCTGTTCTACAATGGAGGCTACTCGGCCAGTTCCAAAGTAGCAGTGGGCTGTTGCCAAAGTGGCTATAAATATTGACTAAAACACAAGGTCTTCATCAGCAAAATAGAGATTTCCAGGCATAGATCCATCCTTTCAACCTGGTTTTTAGAGGGAACCCTCTCAACACTAAAGGCCCCACCCTGGAGTCAAACAATCAATTAACATTAATGACACAGAGTCAAGATGGTCTGGACAGGGATTCTCAACTTTAATGCCCATTGGATTAGTGAGATGTTTGTTTGTTTAACACTAGAATTTGAATCTCTAGGGATAGAGCCTGAGAATCTGTTTGTAAATTAGAAATGACAATATCTGCTTTGCATATCTCTGCTGAAGATAAAATAGGCATCACATATTAAAATGTCTTGTAAAATACACCATCCATGAAGTCTCTATTGACTGATAGTTACATTTGAGTTCTATGAAATGATTAATAATTTAAAATGGTTTTTAACTTAATATTTTTTCCTTCTTGGGATTTTGAGCTCTTAATAACATAACAGTTATTACTGTTATGTTTCATTAACAGAAAAAGTTACAAAATACTGTGATGAGAGTGGGGTTTGGTTTAAACATCCTGAGAACAATCGAACCTGGTCCAACTATACCTTGTGTAACGCATTCACTCCTGAGAAACTGCAGGTAGGTTCTGGTTTTAAATCTAAGCTCTAAGCGTTGAATGAGAATGCCACTATCCATATACAGAAATGGATAAATAAGCATAAAATATCTGGTACCAAAAAGACCAACAAATATTTATGGAAGAACATCAAACAACCTATAAACTCTAGGTCTCTGTGAAGTGGCATGAGAGAAAATTATGCTTCTCCTTTTTGTTGGCACTCAGTGTCAGTGGGACTTCCATGGGCATATGGAATCAGGTCTTGTATGGCAAAGAGAAGTGTGTCCACAGAGCAAATGATGGGATTTCTTATGATGCCAGAAATTAGACAGCATTTTGAAGGACTCTCTAGCATATCTCTCCTTCTGGAACTGTTCTAAAACTTCAGATTATTCCACAAGTCACAAGCTACAAGTTATTCTCTCCTCCCACTGTGTTGGATGTGACCCTGATTTTACTAATAGGCATTGAGAAGATCCCTATTGGCCTATTGATTTAGGTATGGCAGTTTAGGTTATTTTCAAAGAGACCCTATTCTGATTTGTTAGTACTTGTGTCTTGCTGACTGCTAAATATTTTGAATAGCATCTCAGCTTAGAAATATTTATTTAAGCCCATAGGAGGAAAACAGAAGCTGTCTCTTCTTCAGCTGCATAAGAAATCTGAAAAGATCGTAAGTCAACAACTAGCCTTTCACCAAACAGAGCTGGGAGACACAGTGTCAATGTTTACATCTCTGAGCAACTCTGCTGGCTGCAACATGATTTGATATTTCCTTCAAAGACAGACATATGTACTAAATAATTACTGAGTTAAAAGTTAAAAACAAGTCATGCTTTTGTTTGCTGTTGAGAAGTTTTAGAAGTAAATAAATTTTCCTTTTAATAAAAACAAAACAAATGACTAACAAAACAGAGAAATAGATAGCTTAGAGAACAGTTGACTAGTGAGATACCTGTCACAAGCTCAGAATGAGGACACCAAAGCCACTGACTTCTTTACACATTGCTTAAGTCACCCTTGAGACTCGGATGCACCCTACTAGAAAGTTATTTTCTCAATAAAATCTGATTGAATTGACATGTCACTGAGTACAGAATTTTTATGAAAAAAATATAAACATGTTAACTGAATTATTATAAATCATGCAAATCCAAGTAAATAATTCCCAGGGTTACCATATTTGACCTTCTCATACATCCTGACCACATCTTAAGACGGAAACAATTTTAAGAAGATAAGCAACCCATCACCTAATGAATAAAATTCTTTCCAGAAATCCTTCACATAAAAAATCATAAAAATTTGAACTTGCAGTTTAATTTTTTAAAAAACTTCTCAGTTTTGAAAATGATGCTGAGATGACACTAAATTATGAGCCACAGATTTAATCTTATGCATTTAGACAATTCTATTTCAGAAGAATTTTTTTTTTAAAAAAAAAGGAGTATTCTGAAGGCAGCTGAAAGAACATGAACTAAGTTATATGGAGTTTTCTTTTAAAAACAGCATTAAGTTATATGAAGCTTCTTTAGAAAAATAGCCAGAGAATGAGTTCCTGGGAGAAAAGCAAGAAGCTGAATGTTTATTTTCTTGAAAAGATTTCTAAATCCTCCCCCAAGAAAGTTATTTGAAGTTTTTATCAGCTCCAATTATAAACTAACTATTCTAACTGTATTATCATTGCTCACAAAGATAAGAAGTGTTATTAGGATAATGATATCAACAACAACAATGGGGAACAAACGATATGTAAATGTTTGGTTGAATGGTAAAACAGGCACAATTCAAGAGAAGTTTAGTCCGTTTTGAAATTCCTAGGGCCTAGAAAGGCAATATTTGTCTTCAGACAGTAATCATGCACATAACCCAACAAAGGGCTCTGTGTGCTTAGAAAGTGTTCTAGCAGAATTAGCTTCAATGTCAGATCTTTCACAAAGCAATGAACAAGAATCAAAATGCTCAAAATACAGTAAACATCACATTTCTCCCAGAAAGTCAAATAACTTCATAGAAATTATTCAACTTATCTACATTACATTTGCATTTAAGCCAAAACTCCAAAACTATGGCAGGAACTTCAGACTAGAGGTCAAGAGATAAAAATACAACTGCAAAATTATGCAAAAATCAGGCTTTGTTAAGAAATACAGCAAGCAAAAAATATCCCCAGTGCTAATAGAGTCAAGTCTATTTCAATTACAACTGATAAAACTTTCTAATACTAATTACAAAAACTTGTGTTAAAATTTGTGTGTGTGTGTATATGTGTGTGTGTATGAAGAGAAAGAGAGAACTGAATCAATCTCTCCATTCTATATGGTAATATTATAGTATGAGAAAAGCAAGATTATCAGTGATCATGAAGAAGACGTTATGATATCATGAATTTTATTAAGAAAGCATTACAAACACAACACCATAACACTGTGAGAGAAGAAATAAATTAACAATAATCATGAAAAACAGAATCAACCAATGGTTGTCGAAGAGAAAGATATGGCTTCTTCAACCAAATAAATATTAATGATACCATTTTTTCAAATTTATTTTAGTTGATATATAAAATTGCATGCATTTTAATCCCAGGTTTAAAAAAGGCACAAAAACCTACCACCATATTCTGCTTTTTCTGTATATTCCTCAAGCTGAGGGCCAAAATTTGGATAGTAAATTACTTTTCTTCAGTTCTGTGGGGTAGACATGCCCACTGTCTATAATAGGACCCTGAAAGTTCAAACCTACCTGGATTAGTTACTGGACTGAGGGTAATAGTATTTAAGTCATTTAAAACTACTGCAATAGATTTTAATGAAATTTAGTTCATCTCAAGGAGCATTATTCTGTAAAAGTAGGTCAATTTATTTCCATAAAATAACATGAATAAAGATAAATAATTTCATTCTCTGAAATATTTATTATAATTTTAGTAGATTTTTTAAAGGAGGAAAACATTTGTTGATTTATACTTACATTTAGACAAAGAAATAGTTTTCTTCTTTTACAATCATTTATTAATCTATTTAGGTTTTTTTTTAACCTTTTCTATTCCAGAATGCATATGTTCTGTACTATTTGGCTATCGTGGGTCACTCTATGTCAATTTTCACTTTGGTGATTTCCCTGGGGATTTTTGTGTTTTTCAGGTAAGTACATTTATAGCCTCTGCTTTTTACTTTCTTCTTTAAGTAACCTGAGTAAATGGTAAATTCTGAAACAGGGGGTCTAAGGGAGGATCCTCTGTAAATCGTAAGTCATATACCATGGGAGTGATAAAGTAGCAAGAAAAATGAAAGGAATTAAAATATGGCTTACTTTGAAGAGAACAAGATAGCTTCATCGTCATTTTCAATGGCAGTGCCTCCTGCCAAAAATAAGGCAGTACTATCAACCGATAAGGGCACTGTGGTAAAATGTAGTAAAGGTTGCATTTGCCAAGTAGTGAGGAGAGGATTCCCCAACTTCTCCTCTACCTACTCCAATATATGCAGGCCATGGCCACAAATTCAAATTTGCCTGACTATGAGCTGCATCGCCAGTGGATTTAGCCAAAAGAGAAATGAGGCTGGTAAGGCCATGATCATGGTTACCAGGGTAGCTCCTGAGCCTCTCTGTTGCCTTGATTCACTCAACCAGGAATAAAGATTCTGAAAGAAGACAGCTCATTGGTCATTGTCTGTTCTTTGCCCTTGCAAACCTACCATTGTAAACAATCATCGTCTAAGACTCTGAGACGTAAAATTCCAGTGAGGGCTTTTATTCCAAGGCTGTGTCTATACACTTTACGGCATTATATATGGAAAAGTGATTAAAGTGACATAGGCGCCAATTTCACTATAGTGGAAAATTTTATTTGTTGATCTGTATTTTTAAGAATAATTTCATAATGCATGTGAGATAATGACAAATAGTAATACTGGGATATTTCCTAAATTCGGTGACATTTCTTTAAATCAAAGGCAGGAGACACTGAATTACTCTTTCATGAGAATTCTGATTTCTACACTAGTGTGTTATCTTCTTCCATTTATGTGTTTCAAACCATTCTCAGTATAAAACTGGAGTTTTCTATATTTTATTACAGAATATAAGGTTGAATAGGAAAAAATTCAGTATTCTCTTCTCCATTTTGTGGACAAGGTGGGAGCTAAATACCTGATGATTTATCTTTCCTCACTAAGTATCTGTTATTTACATAACTATCTAATACAGAAACTGTCTAGAGTTCCCAATCAGCAGAAGGGCTGTATATTTTGTTCATGCAGAAGACTACCTTATCAGAGACTCCTATTGCCCTTATTCCAATTTAGGTCCTAGTCAACAATCTCTAGAGCCATGATAGATGACATAACCGATGAAAACAGCCTGCAGTTGCCATCTGATAAGATTCCTCAGCAAAAACTCTAGAGAAATAAAATTTGGAGACGTGTTAGCCTATGTAAGAACAAGTAAAAAACAAGCACAACAATAAAACCTAATTTAAATGATGGTCTTACTTTACAGTATTGAACAATTATAATTATAATTACTGAACAATTATATTAGAAAGTAAAATATGGGAAAACACACTAAGAACAACTTGAATTCTTTAAGACATCTCACATGTGGATGAATAGATTTAGTTTTTAATATAACTACATTTAAATTGAAAACAGTTATATTTGTTGTCATCAAGTGATAGAGCACCTGCAAGGCAAGGATGAGGCCCTGAGTTCGAACCCCAGTACTAAATAAATAAATAATAGATTGATAGTACTAAATAAAATTAAACCAAGGGAGACTTATCACTGTAAATACATCTCTAGCACAACTACTATTTTTCCTTGATCCTTTTTAAATCTATATCTATACCATAGTAAGGATTCTTATATTATGTTTAACTGAATAGTTAATAATTACATATAAGTAAGGAGACAATAAGTGACTTCCACAAATGGTTTAACACGAGAAACACTGATAAAGCAACAAGACACAAGGTATATTAATTACTAGAATTAGAAGAGTATTTTCAATTTTAATGACCAGAACACAGCAGAGCAACCATTTCACATGATTAATTTTGGAATGTCTGCTCATTTTTCAATTGCTTTTCACCATGGTGAATAAATACATCATCATGACTCTCAACAACTTTGATTAAAAAGTCTGCCACTAGTTTAAGGTTTACTTGAATAACAAAATTGAAAGAAAAATCCCTCAAATCTGTAATCATATATCTAATAGATGTAGTCAGGACCTCAAAAGCAAATGTCAAAGGGGCATTTCTTTTTATCTTTTCAGTCACTTAAGTAAGTGATTAGAGTTAAATCAGCAAAGAAAATAAAAATGTTCTTTCAGCTATCATTTCTATATTAAGCCACTGTAGATGGGTGTTTAAAATGCCACTGATATCTGTGTTTTCAAGGAGAAGTGTATAGATGTTTTTATGTATTTATATATACAGTACAATACTAGTTACTTAAAAATTAGCTGAAGAGTTTGGTGAATGTTCAGTATCATACAAATTGTTAGTCATGAGATCACCTAGCATTTAATGCAACTTTTTAATGTACTTAAAAATTATTTAGTACCCATAGTCAAAGAAAATTATTCTTCTATATTGTAAAATTAAAAATGAGCATTAAGCTCTAAGATGCATCAGGCAGTGTTTAGGTACATAAACACTTTTTAGCACTTCCATTCTAATGGGAAGAAAAGAGAAAGTAACAGTTAATAAATATATTCTGAGTCAGTATGTGGTAAGAAAAATAAAGCAGAGTGCAAGGGCAAGAGTAAGCTGCAGCAAAGGAGCTGTGCCTCATTTAGGGAGTTTGCTTTACACAGGAGGTTGAAGCTATTGAAGTTCTCTTAAATGGCGCCATGCATGAGCAGATTACTGAATTCCACTCAATCAAAAGGAAGTGAGGCATAAGGATAGCAGTGGTGTATGATACCTTCATTCATACTCTAGTTCTAGATAATGTCAACTGTCATCGGTCCAAGCCAGGCTGAATCCCACAAATATTTACCCCCAGTGAGAAGAATTATAAAATGCTACTATGACTGTATGTGCAGGTTCAACAGGACTGACTGGAACACTTGCAAGATGGAAGCATTTATGCAGTATAAATGATTGTGATGTTTCAAATACTGTTTTTCTTTTTAAGATCTCAAGTTTGCAATCTACCATTAGCATTATTGTAAAGTCAGTAAAGCTTAATTTATTTAATAGAGTTCTCTGCTGCTAAATAAAGTAGTCCATAGTAGATAGTAGTGTGTGTGTGTGTGTGTGTGTGTGTGTGTATGAGACTGCTCAGCAGGTGTGAAACCCTGAATTCAAACCCCAGTACCACAAAAAGGAAAGAAAAAAGAAAGAGAGCGAGATTGAGAAAATATGAAAGGAAGAGAGACAGAGAGAGTTTGAGAAAATGAGAGAGAGAGAGTCCTTCTGTAAACCCCATCTTGAACAGAGGCTACCTCTTGGACATAAAATCCCACATTCTATCTGACCAACAAGTTAAACTTTCTAAAATATTATTTCTTAACTAACAATGTTTGTGCTTCATGAAAAGTTGAAAAATGTAGCTACAATCATCAAAACATGCTCTCACAGAGGCCATTATTTCTTAAATTTGCTTTTTAACTGCAGACACAACTCATTGTCCTTTGAGTTGGGAATATAGGAAAGCATTGTAGGCAAACCCAGACCATTCTCTTATTTCTTTTCCCAGAATTTCTTTCTTAAAATTTCTGGCTTCTAATTCTATTTCATGTAGATGTCTTAGACACAGTTATTGTGATGGGTCTTTACCATCATTAACTGCATGCTTTAGGCTTTCAGGTGGTGACTCAATCATACTAACACCCTTTACTGCATTAACCATGGTCGCTAGAATTTTTTTATTTAGCTACAATCACCATTCCAATTTTGTTATACTCATGATACAGGCTCTCTTCATTGCATCAAAAAATAGTGAGAAAGGGGGAACTCAAAGTAATTTTTATGTAAACACACATTAGCACTTATGTGCAAGTTTGTGAAGTGGAAGAGAAAGGAATAAAAACTCAGCAAGTTGCTCAGTACCCAAAAGGTGGGAAATGACTATGCCAAGAGGAAGCAGCACTTAGCTAGGTCTCATGGATCCAAAGCACAAGACTCCTCATAATGAGATCAAATTTGATCTTATTTAGAATTCTCTGCTTGTGTCTGAGCTCCACCAGCAAGAGGCAGTGGAAAGGAGGAATTGCAATGAGGGTTCCAATTGGAATCTGAGCTCTAAGAAGTTAAAAGAAATGGTGAAATGGACTGGAAGGAGATTGGCAGCCTGTATGTGGAATGGCTCCAGGACCTGAATCCTGTGCCTTGCCACGGGCACCCTGGGTTCTGACTTCATGCTCTCTTACCTCATTTGCCAAATATTTTGTCTGCTTATTATGATCCGTGCACTTTTCATTTGAAACACACTCCAAACCCTATTAGTTTCTCCTCTAAGAACCCTTCTCTTAATTAATTCTACAACATTTATATAATTAAACATCATCTTATCACCCACTTGTTCAGTTATTATATGAAACTATTCTGAGGACCCAAAAACTCTAAGCTGCTATGGCTGAAAAATTGTTTTAAAGCAGTCTTTAAACAATCAGGCAGAAAGACAGTAATCAGTCTTAGAGATGTGACCCACCTTGCTTATTTATATATGTCCTCTCATCTGTTGAAAAATATTACCAAGTTTTTTCCAGAAATTTCAATATTGTGGCACTAGTTAACATTTTATGTTACATGTTCTCCCAGGAGCCTTGGCTGTCAGAGGGTTACGCTGCACAAGAACATGTTTCTTACTTACATTCTGAATTCTATTATCATCATCATCCACCTGGTTGAAGTCGTGCCCAATGGAGAACTGGTGCGCAGGGATCCGGTAAGCACTGCATGGTTTTGTTTTCAGTTTTACTTTAATAATGTAATATTTGTAAACAGTGAACATGGTGTTAATGTTGACTTAAGCAACTATTTGCTTGTGTAATCACATTTTCTTTTATAGCTGAGTTTTACACTAAATGAGGCATATCAGTTCTATGTAGTTCTTGGAAGTAGTTTTTACATGTTTTAGTAAAGGGCCAGGAATAATAGAGTTATAAGCAAATAAGAATCATACAACAGATCATAGTTTTATAACTACTTAATAGTTTATTAACACCGAGTGCTTCTTAGGGTCACAGAGGATATAAGGTACACAAAGGCAGTGTTTTCCAGTGACCCCAATTTGCCACTAGTGGTTACAGGTAGGCCTAGGTATCGATACCATCACTATTCTGGTGCCAGGCTGGATTTGGGTAGTCACTTCAACTATGAGCAGCTATGTGGTTACCAAATCAATTATATAAATATTATCATGTTCTATGTCTGCATGTTTTGAAAAAAAGATTTACACTGACATAAGGGAATGCAAAAGTATTTAGGGGCAACAGGACATATATCCGAGAAACTCATGCTCCATCATGTCAAGCAAATCTGATGTCTTCATTCTGTGTAAGTATTACAGAGACCAGGAGAGCTGAAATTGGCTAACTCCATTGCCGAGAACCAATCTGGGTTCTTCCTCCAAAATTATCCTGAGAATTGTTCACAATAACTCATTTTTGTATTCAATAGTTTCTCTATCTCCAAGATAGTGTTTTTCACAATGGTTTCCAAATATGGTCACACTTCAGAACCAACTAGGGAAATTTATGAACATTATAGCTGCTGTCCACATGGTGGACAGTAGCTATGGGGTACAATCAAGCAGTGCACCCTGGGTATTTCTCCTGTGCTGCCAAGATTGGAAATCACTGGCCAACTGCTGGATGGAGCAAATGAGTTAGCAGAGGAGGGCAAGGGAGACAGAGCTGTCCTGAGGCTTTGCTGGTTCATGGACATAATTTACCCATATTACAAACTACCAAAAACCAGAATTAGAAGGAATTTAGGAGTTTATATTATTTTCACTCCTTACTTTACAGATTAGAAATCTGAGAATGAAAAGGCAAAGTCTTTTGCCCTGAATTCTATAACTGGTTGGAGGGAGGGAGTAAGACCTCAAATCCACACCTCCTTACTCTCAGGATTCTTTTTTCCTTTGCATCACTGTAGTGTGTCTACTCTGATTATAAATTAATAAGGTGCTTAGTGACACCAAACTGGTTGATTGTTTCCAGAACTATCAGATTTAAAAAAAAAAATCATGTCACTTTGTGCTAGAAACTAAGTAACCACTTACTTTACAGAAATTTTTACTTAGTAACTCAGTGCATAACTAATGTATAATTATAGTTTCTATTATTTAATGATCAGTTCGCCCTCAGAAAGTATATTCCTTTTTAATTAGTGTATATTACTTTTATGAAGGGATTTTATTGTGATATCTCCATACATGTACATAACGTACGTTGATTATATTCATCTTCCTCTATTATTCTTTTATCCCTTCTCCCCCCTCCCATTTTTCACAATTTTAATAGGTTTCATTCTGCTATGTTTGCATATGTATATATTGTACTTCAATCATATAACCCCCAAATATTGTCATCTCAAAAAATCCACAAATTCTTCCTTACCATCTCGTCTGCAAACTTGCTTTCCTTAAATTTAATCTTGTCTTTATCATTAGTGGCCTGCACTTTAATTCCTCAACAATTCAATTCTGTAATTATTTATTACATTGTATGTAAAAATGTCAAGATTTAATCAATATTTGTTTTGAAATATTGATCAATCTATGTTTCATCCTAATATAAATGTGTGGACAGTACACGGAGGACTATTACCATGTGTAGGCCTAAGCAGACAAGTGAAGGGAAAGATGAAAGGACCTAAAGCCAAAGAAGTGGTATGGTAAGGGCTGACCTTCAGAAAGGACTTCTGTTTTCATACACATCCAGCCTGAGGTAACCACATAGGGAGGGGAGAATAAATATCTTTCTTTCACTCATTCTCAGCTCCCTATTAACTGAGCCCACCCAGAACCTGGAGGGCAAGAACCCCTAATGGAGACATACAGATCCACTCCTCTGGCCCCAAGTGTGGGGGAGCAAAATGGAGAGGGCATCTGGAAGCATAAACAGAAGCTGTCTGGTACACGAGGAATGGCCGGAGGATATTTTCATTTTTGTTTCTCTGCTTAACTGTGTTGTGCAAGCATCTGTAGATAGCCTCATCTTTCAAAGCTGGCATTTGACAGTTCTGCCAACCCAGTGACAAAAATGCGTGAAATCTGCCCAGAGCATGCATCCTGCATGACAATGGCAGGGCATGGGAAAGAAGCTTGATTTGGCTTCTAATGGATCCACAGTGTTAATCCTTTCTGCAGTATGAATATGTCCAGAAAGACATTGTGCTATACCTTTTAAAACCATGACATCTTTTATCAGAGCAAAGTCCTGTTATACCTAAAGAATAATGTGACCAAATAGGCCTACCTTGATGAATTTTTCTAATACCAACTAATTTAAATGAAATTTATCTCATTTAATTTAATCTTCACAAGACTCCAGTGAGTAGATATTATTCCACTTTTAAAGTTGGGAAACTGAGGTTCAATGAAAGCAAGTGTTCTCCCTACCATAAATACATAGAGATGGGATTCAAATGCAGAACTGTCTCACACAAGCCCATCTCTCTCTCTATACTACATGATACTCTTGATTGCCTTTATTCATGTCCTTAGAAAGAGATGTCCTTCCAAGAAATGGACTCAGCCATTGCAAAACAATAACTTCCCAAATCAGACATGCAAACTACAGTTAATTAGTGAAGCTGATCCCATTGAATTTAAAACAGATGTAGAAGCAATTCAGTAGGCATTCTCAGTATAGGCTAATCAGATTTTTTACTTTCCAGTTCCTATTAGGATGGAAACCCTGAGAAATTTATTGTCTGTAGGGAGTAGGCCAGGAAATGGCACTTCAGTTCTTGAATAATCAAGCAGGCTGGCATGGGAGCAGTGGTCACTCAAATTATGAAGTATTATAAATTCATAAGTAGACACTCTCCATCTATCTTTTAAGATATGTGTACTTTCTATACAAGAATGAATATAGAATTTTTAAACCTGTTGAAATCACCATAAGAAGGGTACTAAGGTAGAAAGGAGAAAAATCGAGCGCATGAACCATACATATATAGATGGAAATGTCATAATGAGACTCCCTGTATAGCTAGTGTAAACAAAAACACCTTTTTAAAAAACAGAGAACAGAAAGGTAAAACAGATCCTGTCTGGGGGTTGGTACCAGTGGGAAGGAGGAGGATTTACAAGGAAAGAGTGTAGGAGAGTGGCTGTAGTGGAAATACTATGTACATGTATGTAAATGGAAAAATGAGACCTGTTGAAACTATTCCAAGAATGAGGGAGGGGAAAGGATAATGATAGAGGAGTGAACTCAGCTATGATACATTGTAAGAGCTTTTAAGATGCCACAATGTGCCCCCAGTACAACTATAATAAAAAAATAAAATTTTGCAAAAGAGATAGACATTAACAGCATCCAAAGGCAAAGGATCACATCAACAACATTGTTTAAGTCATATGCAGAATCATATATTTTAAATGAATGATGTGAAATATTATATTTTTCTTTGGAAACTAGGAATCCAGTAAAGATTAGATCAGAGTTCTCTCAAAGTAAAAAAAAAAAAAATAGAGACAAGAAAGAAAAATAAAAAAGGAGAGACAAAGAAAAAACAGTACAAGAAACTTTTGGAAAAGAAAAGTGATCAAACATTATCAATCTACAAATACTAATGGAAATTGCAAAATAAAAACTATAGCCATAGTCACAAATTAAAGAAAAGCATATCTATTAGGACTCCTTCTATCGTAAAAAGATTTTTCTACCCAACACTTTAGGGACTATTTTTAAAAAGTTATTTCTTTTTTTTTTTTTTTTCATTTTTCTTTTATTATTCATATGTGCATACAAGGCTTGGTTTATTTCTCCCCCCTGACCCCACCCCCTCCCTTACCACCCACTCCACCCCCTCCCACTCCCCCCCTCAATACCCAGCAGAAACTATTTTGCCCTTATCTCTAATTTTGTTGTAGAGAGAGTATAAGCAATAATAGGAAGGAACAAGGGGTTTTGCTGGTTGAGATAAGGATAGCTATACAGGGCATTGACTCACATTGATTTCCTGTGCGTGGGTGTTACCTTCTAGGTTAATTCTTTTTAATCTAACCTTTTCTCTAGTACCTGTTCCCCCTTTCCTATTGGCCTCAGTTGCTTTAAGGTATCTGCTTTAGTTTCTCTGCATTAAGGGCAACAAATGCTAGCTAGTTTTTTAGGTGTCTTACCTATCCTCACCCCTCCCTTGTGTGGTAAAGCTTTTATCATGTGCTAAAAGTCCAATCCCATTGTTGTGTTTGCCCTTGATCTAATGTCCGCATATGAGGGAGAACATACGATTTTTGGTCTTTTGGGCCAGGCTAACCTCACTCAGAATGATGTTCTCCAATTCCATCCATTTACCAGCGAATGATAACATTTCGTTCTTCTTCATGGCTGCATAGAATTCCATTGTGTATAGATACCACATTTTCTTAATCCATTCGTCTGTGCTGGGGCATCTTGGCTGTTTCCATAACTTGGCTATTGTGAATAGTGCCGCGATAAACATGGGTGTGCAGGTGCCTCTGGAGTAACAGTCTTTTGGGTATATCCCCAAGAGTGGTATTGCTGGATCAAATGGTAGATCGATGTCCAGCTTTTTAAGTAGCCTCCAAATTTTTTTCCAGAGTGGTTGTACTAGTCTACATTCCCACCAACAGTGTAAGAGGGTTCCTTTTTCCCCGCATCCTCGCCAACACCTGTTGTTGGTGGTGTTGCTGATGATGGCTATTCTAACAGGGGTGAGGTGGAATCTTAGTGTGGTTTTAATTTGCATTTCCTTTATTGCTAGAGATGGTGAGCATTTTTTCATGTGTTTTCTGGCCATTTGAATTTCTTCTTTTGAGAAAGTTCTGTTTAGTTCACCTGCCCATTTCTTTATTGGTTCATTAGTTTTGGGAGAATTTAGTTTTTTAAGTTCCCTGTATATTCTGGTTATCAGTCCTTTGTCTGATGTATAGTTGGCAAATATTTTCTCCCACTCTGTGGGTGTTCTCTTCAGTTTAGAGACCATTTCTTTTGATGAACAGAAGCTTTTTAGTTTTATGAGGTCCCATTTATCTATGCTATCTCTTAGTTGCTGTGCTGCTGGGGTTTCATTGAGAAAGTTCTTACCTATACCTACTAACTCCAGAGTATTTCCTACTCTTTCTTGTATCAACTTAAGAGTTTGGGGTCTGATATTCAGATCCTTGATCCATTTTGAGTTAATCTTGGTATAGGGTAATATGCATGGATCTAGTTTCAGTTTTTTGCAGACTGCTAACCAGTTTTCCCAGCAGTTTTTGTTGAAGAGGCTGCTATTTCTCCATCGTATATTTTTAGCTCCTTTGTCAAAGATAAGTTGCTTATAGTTGTGTGGCTTCATATCTGGATCCTCTATTCTGTTCCACTGGTCTTCATGTCTGTTTTTGTGCCAGTACCATGCTGTTTTTATTATTATTGCTTTGTAATATAGTTTGAAGTCAGGTATTGTGATACCTCCTGCATTGTTCTTTTGACTGAGTATTGCCTTGGCTATTCGTGGCCTCTTGTGTTTCCATATAAATTTAACAGTAGATTTTTCAATCTCTTTGATGAATGTCATTGGAATTTTGATGGGAATTGCATTAAACATGTAGATTACTTTTGGGAGTATAGACATTTTTACTATGTTGATTCTACCAATCCATGAGCATGGGAGATCTCTCCACTTTCTATAGTCTTCCTCAATCTCTTTCTTCAGAAGTGTATAGTTTTCCTTGTAGAGGTCTTTCACATCTTTTGTTAGGTTTACACCTAGGTATTTGATTTTTTTTGAGGCTATTGTAAATGGAATTGTTTTCATACATTCTAAAAAGTTATTTCTTGAAGAGAGTGGCTATGCTACTCCTGTAAGAATTTTTATTTTGTTGTAAACCACAAAAAAAGAAAGAAAGCAGTGTGTCTTCACTCCTCAGCAGTAAATCTCTATGGATTTGTGGTCTCTTCCCTATTCAAAGTCGTTAGCTTCTTCCCTGAGAAGTGTTGGGTTAGGTGTAGTCTCTCCTGTTTGACCAAGGGTAAGAATCTTATTCTTTCACTTTCTTATATTTTGTTTTTTGATTTAAATTCACAATAACTTATGGTAAAATAAGAGCTAGATAGATCCTCAGTTTATTGAGTGATATGAAAATTGTCCATTATCATTTGTTATTTGAGCATTTCATTTCTGTATCTAAGAGAGTTGGAAGGCAGAATTAAAAGCATTGTTCTTGTTGCATCTAAAGGAAGCTAGAGAGATACTTCCAATTTTCAAGAAAGAAACGTCTTTGAACTTTTTTATCTGGATGTGAGAGGGACAAAATAGGGAGATCGGTTTTTACTAGGGACCCGAGACTTCTCATGGCAAAAACCTAAATCATTGAATCACATTTTCTGTAGTGTCTTATACAAGTAAAGGCAAATGGGTCCCAAATTCTGAAGAACAACCTAAATGCCTTGTAACCCTCTTTTGTTCAGGACACTGAGCTGCCAGACTATGTCAGAACTTGATCCTTGGTGGTCACAAGCATGTCAGGAGTGCTCAGAACAGGGTACTAGGGATGATGAAGCCCATGAGGGAAACTGGACTCCTGCCAGCTAAAGGAGTCTGGTGTAAAGAGGGAGCACAGAAATGTGGGTAAGGTAGCCAACCAGCAGTTTTTGAGATGACAGAAACTGGATTGGAATGATCTATTTCAGTAGTTTATGGGGAAAATAGATGGAGAGTAAAAGTTTATGATGAATCTGAGGGACAATGCGAGGAGAATAATTCCAAAATTTGGTCATGAAATGAAGTATCCCACCCTGGTCATTTATTCCTCATCACTTACAGGTCAAAACCAACATATGACTCTCCAACTTTGAGAAGGAAATTGTTTAATATTTGCCACTGTAATTCTCATATAGTTTTACAGAGTGTATATTACAGGGGTTCATTATCTAAACTGATTTAAAATAAAGTGTTGATGGCTGAATAGATCTTATCTAGCAAAAGATCTCACAGATTAGGGCAAGTGGAGGGAGTAAATCTTACAAAAGAGAGAGTCAGCAAAGAGAAGCGTCAAATCTTTGTGTATACTTACGTTCAGACTTTGGCTGACCAATTACTATGTATGTGCAAAGAAATCCAAGAACATTACTAAATTTAAAATTACTAAATTGGGATTTAAGGTACCAATGTCACAAGGAATTTGTACTTTGGATTTAACCACAGTAAGTACCTCCAAATCAAGCAAACAAAATAAGAAAACTTCAAAGGAATATAACAGAATCCAGATTATACAACATCCTAGCATTTTCAGTATCCAGAATATAGTTCAAAATTACCAGGCACCAAAAAAATTAGGACATATGTTACCCATTCATTCACAAGAGAAAATACAGTTTCTCTTGAAAATGTATTTAGTTACCCCAGGTGCAAAATTAGGAGACAGAATGTTTTTTTGGTGGCACTAGAGTTTGAACTCAGAAGTTCAGGTTTTCTAGGCAGATGTGAGACACACCTCTAATACTGCAGACAGAAATTTTAAAGTAGCTATTTTAACTATGCTGAAGGTTGTGAATGAGCTTCTCATTTCACCAATATGTTTGGGCATCATGTGAATACAGCAAGTTCTTGCCCAGCAAATAAAAAACTAACAAAATATTAAATCAAATAATCCCAATTGGGAAAGTAATCATCTGGCAGGAGGTAAAGGGACAAGTCAGTTCTTCCCTGAGCCAAACATAAATTCAAAAGAAAGCACACCAGAATACATGCTGGCGCAGAATATCAGGTTCCCCGTGAATTAATTACAACTGTTAACAGAAATGTATGGTTCTGAAAAGATTCTGCAAGACTGAAAGTCACTACCTTGTTTTATAAAAAGAAGTCTGAAGCCAGACTCAAAATGCAGTAGAAAGGAGCAACATAATGTAAAGAGAGCTTTTGGTAAAATAATAACAATGTGTTAAGTAACCACTCCTACCTGCAAACTTTGAATGCTCCATTACACTGTGGCCGCCATTGTTGTAGTGTTTGTGGTTGTTGAGAGTTAATCACAGCTAGAAACCCTCAAGTAGAGTTCCTCATCTAGGTACTTTTTGCTCAAGGGACAATTGGCAACATCTAGAGACATCTTTCATTGTCATGACTAGTTGGGGAAGGCCACTGGCATCTGTGGATAGAGCCAAGGAATACTGCTAAATTCCTGCCATGCACAAGGCAACCCCTCAAAGAAAAAAAATGTCCAAAATTTCAAGGATGTCAAGATGAAAAAACCTACTCCAAGTACATGGGGTATAATTTAGGGTATTCTGAAAAGCAGTTAATCAATGGTTACTTCTGGAAGGACAATATGTAATTAACTTGACTCTCTAGGGATGTCGCTCCTATATCTGCATAGAGTGGCCAGCAAAGATGCCATCCTAGTCTCATTGCCCAGAAAGGGCTTGACAAGCACACGTATCCTAATGTAGAAAACAATGCACCATGTAAACATGAAACCCTGGGCATCAGCTAGGCCCAGCATGTGCTCCTGGTCCATACATAAGAAGTTTATCACCTGGTCCTGTCCTTTTTGTCACTAAGAAGACATCACTAACAAATTGGGGAACCTTAGGAGCAGTATTAAAAAAGATGTCTGGGTTATTTGCCTCATTAACTACAGGGGGGAAAGGCCATAGAAGCCACATGACAAATTTTTGATTCTTTCTACATTATTAGTCTCATATACCTTGCAGGAAAACTAATCTGTCTAGGAGCATGGTTGTTCATGCCTGTATTCCTCGTTACTTAGGAGGCAGAGAGTAGGAGGATCACAGTTTGAGACCATCCTGGGTAAAACGTTATTGAAACTCCCATCTTAACCAACAGGCATGGTGGTTCATGTCTGTTCTCCCAGGTACACAGAAGACATAGCTAGAAGGATCACAGTCTGAGGCTGGCCTCTGGCAAAAACTGGAGACCCTATCTGAAAAATAATCAAAACAAAAAAAAGACTGTAGGTGTAGCATAAGTGGCAATGGCAGAGCACTTGCAAGTGTGAGGCCCCGAGTTCAAACTCTAGTACTGCCAAAAAGAAAAGAAAATTTACTTATTTAGTCTAAAATGAGTCCCCAGAATGTAATGGAGAAAGCACATTTTGTAGACTTGCTTCAAGTGGCCTAAATGGCTATGTGCATGGAAAACCTGTGATCTGCATGCTCCCACTTTGACTTCTGGCTATAGAGGTGACACATGTTGACAGAATCTTGGGTAAACTGCCCTGCAAGCTGAATGCAGGTACTTGGCTCATATTTGTATTTGTCCCTGACTCACTGCTGAACCTTTACCGGTATCTTCATGTCTTTTACAGTTGATCTGCAAGATTTTGCACTTCTTCCACCAGTACATGATGGCCTGCAATTATTTCTGGATGCTCTGCGAAGGAATCTATCTCCATACCCTCATTGTGGTGGCCGTGTTCACTGAGGCACAGCGCCTGCGCTGGTATTACCTGCTGGGCTGGGGTATGTATTTCCTCCAGCTGAGTTTTGAGCCATATTTGCCTGTGTTTATATGCTTACAGCCTCTTCTGTTTTAGGTCTCAGAGAACAGAGTCAGGAGCCCAGGTCCTGCCAGGAAAGTTAGGACTTAGGTATTGGCAAGAGTTCAGTCTCTGAGAAAGCTTGGTAGATGCCCTCTACCAATGTCAATCAAACTATGATGAACTTGAGGGTCAGCAAAGAGAAGGAAGGTGTTTCTAAGAGTGTCTTCAGGAAATAAACCAAGCTAATGGAGTAGCGTAAGCATGTCCTGAGGGAGGAGAGATCCGATCAGATCCTCTTCTGCTTTATTCATCACACATTTGTAGAGCAAAGAAGAAGTTCACATTTTAAATTCTCCTCCTACTTCCTCAATGTCTTCCTGTCAGTTGATCATCAAGACTCCCCCAGTGAACCATCAGAAAGTAGGGTCCAGCTGAGAAGCAGACATACCATATGGGCCTCCTAATACACATGACTGACGTCATGCCACAAGGCTGTGGCTATGAAAAGCATAGGGTTGGATTGTTAGGTCTGTACTGACTGATGACTGACTAGGGTAGAGTGCAGGCATCTCTCGAGAGTCACTTCCCTCTCCCAGGCCTGCTAAAAGTCCAGCTCCTTCTGGCAAAGGAGAAGAGATAGACTGTGAGTCAGTGAGAATGAAAAAGCATTATTATAGAAACACATTCTGCCTTATCAGAAATAATCACTTGCCTTGAAAGTTCTATCCCAGAGAAAGAACTCATGGGCCATACCTCACTGACCATAGGGCTGAGAGTATCCCTCACCAAATCCACCAACAGGGCAGCTGTGACTCTCACAGCAGAGATTACAGATGGTTTTCAATTTAGCCTGCCTTTTAGGGGAAGAGGAAAGATTTACTGAGGAAAGAAGAGGATGCAAGGGCTTTTGTAAAACATCTTTTGTATTGAAAGCTTTGCACAGCAGACATTGTTACCAATTTTATAAAAATGTGCCTGAGAGGTCTGTGCAATCCAAAGTCTTGTCCACGGTTTATACCTCTGGGCTGGCCCTATGCAAAACACCCTCTGTCCCCATAACACCCATCTCTAACAGAAATACATGAATTTTAACCAAATACACTTTTCAAACCTGATGGGATAATTCTGTGGTGGTGACCCTGTGCCTCAAATTTGAACTGAAGATGTGTCTACTCTGTCATTGCAAGCAACAGAAAGTAAGATGTCCTAACTTTATCAAAAATAGAGAAATTGCCAGAATCAAGGGTATCTCATGGAAATGGAGGTCACAATCGCAGCTGAAAAGGACTGTGCCCTGGAACCAGATACCAGGAGCACTCTCCCTCTGACTTTGTCTTTGCTTTTCTCTTTGTCTTCTCTTTCTCTATAGACCAAAGACCCACCCCCTCAATCCTCATGGGAAATACAAACTGCCCCAAAGTTTTCTGAGTTCACATTTTTCCTGTTCCAGGCACACAGCAATTTAAGTCCCATTTTGAAAGCTCAGGGAAAGAGAATCTGATTGGTCCAACTAAGGACAGGTGGCCTACCCTGGTTCAATTAATTGTGTCCAAGAGAGGAGAAAAAGATGTTGTCATGGAGTGGGACAACAATCTAGAAAAGAAATGGGAGGGAGTGTTTGTAAACTTCACAGTCTATGTAGAATATACTGCTCCCCTCTGAGGGACCATGCAACCACAGCATCCACAGCATCCATTCCTCTAAGCATCTGAGAGGCAAGAATCAGGCTTGTGATTAGTGCCACATCAGGTAGTAGGTTCTCCTGCTTTTATCTGTGCTCAAAACAGGCCTGAATAATCAAAGGGCCTTTTTGTTATTATTTTTTCTTTTATCCCCATCCTTGCACAAGAGACTAATCTTTCCTTTCCCTGGCTTTCTCTGCCTTGTGCGCTCCCTCTCAACTATTTTTGTGCTTTTAAAGCTGGTCATGCCAGAAATGAACTGGATACAATTTAATCCCCCAATAGAAATTCTGATCATCACAATGGTAACAATTGATGCTAATTGAAGACATGAAAAATGACATCTTACCTTAGGCCTACCACACACACACACACACACACACACACACACACAGTATTTCTTTCGGATCTGGTTTACTTATTTCCTTTGCAAAAAAAAAATAAAAACATGGCACATTCCTTCCACCAGTTTTGACTATTCAAAATTATCTGCCATACTTAGAAAATTTTCCATGGGGAAAAGGGCTATGAATTTATTCTTGTTTGGAACATTCAGCACAGCTGAGGGCACCTGGAAGGAATGATTTATACTGGTCCTTTCCATACTGATGCATTGTGAATTAGTTATAAAACTTCAGTATCATCATAGACAGCTCACTGAAGACACCTACTTAATATATATAAACAATACAAAGGATAAAATGACCATCTGCTCATCTGTATCAAAAGAAGAGATAATAAATGAAATATTTATGTGATATCTTAACCTTCCTTAATCAGAAAATATTTAAAACTTCATCAGAATGATTTAAATAGAATCATAAAGAACATTGCTCTAAGTGAGGTAAACATAGAATGGGGCATTGCTAATCAATGTGTATAGTTTTAGTAGTGCACGATGAATGAATTCTAGACATCTGTCGTATGACAATGACTACATGTTAGTGTGCACTTGAGAAATATGAGACAGTAGATCTCATGATGAGTGTTAGTACCATAATAAAGTGAAAACTAAAAAGAATTTGTACTCCTATAGACAAAGCTTTGGAAAGACAGAGTCAAAGAGTTCAACAATGTAATTATTTTTTAATAAGTCAGAGCTGTTTTCTCTCTCTCTCTCTCTCTCTCTCTCTCTCTCTCTCTCTCTCTCTCTCTTTCTCTCTCTCTTTCCCTCTCTCTACCGAACTCCTTGCCATTAAAAAAGCACAGTACCAAATTTGAACGCCAAGAACAAAATTGAGAATGGTGATGACCTATTTTATAGCAATAACCCTCTCTTAGAACTTCAAGCAAGCAGTGTCTTTGGGTCGCAGGAATACAAGGAAAGTCACTACCCAATAACTTCTCAAAAAAAAAAAAGTTGCACAAAAACTTTAAAGAATTCAATGGAACAGAGAAAAAGAAATTTATACTGGACAATAAATTTATTGTACTTTTGAAATTCTTCTCATATTAAAATAGTGTGATAGGTTTTAAATTTTACAATGTCAAGAACAAAAGGCATGACCTATACTTTGAAAAGTTGGGTTGCAGAAAGTGTGGCCCCCAAAAGCTATGTCCTGGGGGTCTAACTAGTTTACAGGTGATATAAAGCCTATTTAGTTATTTTAGCTGTGAATGTTATCAATTCCAGAATTGGGAACAGCTCTTTAAGAGTGATAAGAGACATTGTAAACATCACCCTGTTGGTAAACAAATATCTGGTGGTGAAATTCTTCCTACCAGAAAGTGAAAGGATGGTTCTTCAGTGGTTACTTTCACTAAGTCTGCATGACACTACTTAGTGACTATGCCTCTCAAACTGAAGGAACTTCAGGTTCTTCAGGTGGAGTCTTTGTGTTACTGGCTTTCCCGTTGTTATAAATAGAAGCAAGGAAAGTCCTCCTATGGAGTTTTACATTGAACAAACAGAATTTATTACATCTCCCCTAAAAATATCCTATGGAATGAAGATTATTCTTGCTCTACAATCCTTGGGTGGGAGGTATATGTTGTTACTTATCAAGGGACCTGGGAGAAAAAAAGAACAAGGGAAAAAAAAATAAATTTTCAAAAGGACATAATGGCTAGAGGAAGGCAAAAAACCCCAGGAATTAGAGGTGAAGTCTGTACGCTCCCTATATTAAGTAGGAAACACAATTTTCCTTCCTTTAAAATGAGCAGCTAAGAGTCTGATTTCCATATGCCTCTTTTGCTATCTAATTCTAAAACAGGTATTTCAGAATAAATCCAGAAAGTGAGTTTGTTGCTTCTGAATTCAAATGAGGGAATGGCATGTTAGAAATGCCAGAAATAACACAGTCATATTTTGTATAAATAGTCTAACTTAATTTTTTAGCTCAAACAATTAATCAGTGGTCTTATTGAAGTATATCTTGTATGAGTTTAGAAGCTGAGGTGAAAACTCAATATTTTTAGACCTCTTTTTTGCATACAGTTAAAGAAAACAAAAGTAGATAGGCTTAATTCTCTACTGAGACATATTTCTTATTTTGATGATAATAGCAAAACCTCTTTCTACAGGTGTTTCAGTGAAATCAAACAGATTGCACAGAGGTACATCTGACTAAAAGAAAATCTTTTCAAAGGAAAATTATGACTTTAGATTACATTTATAGAGTGCAAATTAATTTTGAAGAGAAGTAGTTTTGCAGAATGCACTGTCAGTAATGAACTCCATTGCTCCATTTATAAATGCATGGGTGTTTGTTACCAGTAATCTGAGTTTAGTTAGGAAAGTGGACACTAAGCCACCTCCACAAATGTTCTACAGACAGAACTCGGAGGGTAGGAAATACACTGGCTTCTCTAAAGTGTTTGTATTAAAAGGAAACAGGCAACATGCATGCTATAAACAAACAGAAAAACGAAAAGTCTAGAAAGAACATGACAATCAAACATGATTCTAGGAGCAATTATACGATCACTGCCATACCTGTCCCAATTCACATTCCTCCAGCTCCTCTCCATGAGAGACCCTAGTTCACTCACAGTGAAAGACTTTCTGGTTTCAGTTAATAGCCATCATCAAAGTCATCATCATAAACACAATGTTAGTAACGGTCATAGCAAAAGTTACAGTGTGACACCAGGAATTTGTGAAAGACTTTTAATTGTCTGGATATTCTAAGCCAAATTCTCTGGAAGCACATGATGTTCTACCAGGAGCATGTTTTGCTGGCTCAATCAAAGCTGATTTGTACACAAATATCAGGGGAATATATTGTCACTATTTTTTGCAAATATTCTATCATTTTCCATATAAATATAGTTATAGGTTATAACCAAAGAACCAAATGTGATTTGTATTTTTCACATTTTTAGGATTCCCTCTGGTGCCAACCACTATCCATGCCATTACTCGAGCTGTGTACTACAATGACAAGTAAGTGTCATGGTAATTTTTAAGTTAATATATTCATTAATAAAATGCATTTGTATTGACATGTTTCTTCTGTTGTTTTCAGCTGCTGGCTGAGTGTAGAAACCCATCTGCTCTACATCATCCATGGCCCTGTCATGGCAGCACTGGTGGTAAGAACTGGTTTTTACATCTATCATTAACAGTATATTTCTTTGTTGGGTTTGTTACCAGTATACTTCTATGTAGCATATGAATTATAACTTCAAAATAAAACTAATTTAATAATACTCTGTAAGGAAAATAATTTTGTTCTTCAAAAAACACCTCTTATTTTATTTATGGGGGAAGAGGTTATCATAATCTTATTTGCATACACACCATAATAGCAGTGTAGCTGCTGAAATCTTAGATTAGTCAATTTACCTAAAGAATATGCATCCCTCCATTTCTTTATCTGTTAAAAGAGTGATAACTGCCCATAATTCTTTTTTATAAAATATTTCCTAATAGAAGGTGTTATTCTCAAAAAGTAAAGCAAAAATTATAGCCATTATTTCTATCCTTCAATTCTAAAACAAATATTTCTTGCCTCAATTATCTAGATGTTTAGAAGGAAATGTGCACTCCAGGATTCAGACTATAAGTTTGTATCCAAGATGGTTGTCTACATATTCCACTTTGGTGTGAATAATCATAAGTTGGCAGAACATGATATATTTCTAATGTTTCTTAATTTTGCAACTGTAGGAAATGCTGAATATATGTTTAGTAAATATATATATATATAATATTTATATATGAAAAAATATATTCTTAATTCTACAACCAAAAGCAAAAATGAGTCCTAGGTGAATTGTCATTATAAGTTAAATGTAAATGGTAAAACAGTGGCATATATAGAAGACCCATTAGGTGAATATTTTCATGAGCTTGAGAGATGAAAATATTTCTAAAGCAAGATACAAAAGCACTCAAGGAAGAGATTGATAAAAAAAATTTTTGCTTACAGTACAATTAAGACAATATTTAGAGAGTAGAAAGAAATACCTAAGAGCTCAAGAAGAGTCCAATATCCCAAATATAAAACAATAAATGTATGAAAGGTGTGTAACCTCATTAGTCATCAGGGAAATGCAGGTTAAAACAACAATGAGCTGATACCACACCTCTACCAGCATGGCTAAGAGTGACCCTGCCAAGCACTGGCAAGAATGAAAAGTAACTGGAACCCTTGTACACCCCTGGAGGGAATACAAAATAGAACCTCCCCTTTGAAAACCCAGTTTGCCAATTTCTTACTAAGTTAAACATATACTTACCATATGAACAAGCAATTATGAAGAGAAATGAAAATGTAAGTCCACATAAACTCATATGCAAATGTTCAGAGCATCTTTATTCATGAGAGTTAAAGAATGAAAAGGACTCCAATTCCCATCAACGGGAAAGTGAATAAGCAAATTATCTGAACTTTTCATATAATAGAGTACTACCCTGCAAATAAGTGGAATGCTAATATACGCGACATCCCACAGATAACGTGTTACACTAAAATAGCCAGACACAGATGAGGACATACCATACAGTACACCATTTCTAAGGTAACAAGTCATTGTTGCTAGAGGTAGGGCAGGAGAGGGACACTGATTGCAACAGGACAGGAGGGAACTTTCTGGGGTGATGAAAATGCTCTGTATTTTTTCTGGAGTGGTCATTACACAGATACATATGTTTGCCTTAACTTCTTGAATGTCTGCTTGAAATTTGCATTTTATTTATATAAATTATACTTCAATGAAGTTATTTTAATGTTATTTATAAAAGAAACATGGGGTAGCTGTCTCTACCACACACAAACTTTGCAGATAAATTTTTCAGTCCTGATTTCACTTTTGGTAAAGTAGTCCTGACTAAGAGGAAATCTTGATAATGAAAAGACAAGATGGCAAATCTAAAAGAGTTGTTATAACTAAAATTCTAAATAAAGGATAAACATAAACATCTAAAAACCGTAAACATCTAAATAAAGAATTAAATACCACCATTAGGGTTGAACTTTATATATTTACATGTACAGGAAAAATATTTCCTCATTTAGGGGGAAGATTTTTAAATGGCATTCAGTTATACTTGGGTTTAGAGTCTCAGAAATGCTAAGTGAACTTTGCTTCTTTTCAGGCAATCACCCATGTTCTGTATAGGTGACATCCACCCCCCACACTAGATAAAAAAAGAACCGAGGGCTACAGATTTCCTTAAGTGTTACATAGCTAGATGATTTGCTCATAATATCATATCTTTGCAGGTCAATTTCTTCTTTCTGCTCAACATTGTCCGGGTGCTTGTGACCAAGATGAGGGAGACCCATGAGGCAGAATCATATATGTACCTGAAGGCTGTGAAGGCCACCATGATCCTTGTGCCCCTGCTGGGAATCCAGTTTGTCGTCTTTCCCTGGAGGCCCTCCAACAAGGTGCTTGGGAAGATATATGATTACCTCATGCACTCTCTGATTCATTTCCAGGTAAGGAAGCCAACAGTGTGTTTATTCAATGACTTGTTCAGCTTGTGGATCCATCTAACTCTAAAGCCTATGATCTTACATTTCATAGCTTATAGCCTTCAGTTCAATAGGTCCAACCAAAATTCTGAAAGAAATCTGTTTTTTAAGACACTTGGTTCTGCTTTCCATGCTTGCTTTCCCTTTATCCCAGAACCCTCCTACTGCCCCCACACAGGCATCTGGTCACACATAAAGCAACTGTCAGGCCTTCCTTTCATAAATAAATGTGACTCTGGGGTACTGAGGAGTAATGAATTTGCACAGAAGTGTCCATGCCTCCTGTTCTGCCACCCTACATTTGTCAAGCAAATACCAGGAATCCATCCATGATAGTTCAGTGACTATAAAGGAGAATTGTGCCTGAGTCTCTTCTCATGTAAGAGGGAACATAGCAGCATATGAGGAACTGTCCTGGGCTGCACAGAGTCCACAACACTGGAGAAGAGAATGGCTGTTCTTTCTTAATCACTCAAAGCTTTGTCCCAAATCCAAAGCCCTATTTAAGTCACAAGGCCAGGCTTTTTGAGAGCAAGGTAAGTTATGGTGGTTCTTCAAGCAGGGGACATTCTACAGGCTTTTAGACCTGAGTTTTTCCTGCCTTGATTACAAACTTCAAATTAGTTTCATTTTCTTAATGTGAGGAGGTTTTATTTTTAATTGTGTTAAAAAGAAAGTTTAGATGTTGTTTTAATGACTTGAGTTATTGTTTGGGCCATAATTAAAACTTGGGCACAAGGAAACTTTTGAGCAGTACCCAGGATCTCAGCAGCTGACTGGTCTATGTCCTCATTTGAGAAATGCACTTGGTTGGGTGCACAGCAGCATATTCATTCACTGAACAATGCAGGATACAGGCCCACAGCTATACATGGTGGCACTTGTGCTTGTAAAAGATCACTCTGCTGAACTCTACAAGAGCTCAATTTTTAATTATTTTAAGTACTATGTTCTGAATCTGCTATAATCTGCACATTCTGCCAAAAATCTTCATGTTAAATGGAACAGTAAGCAAATTTACTAGAGCTTTCCTGGTAGCTGAATACTAGAATCTTTACCCAAAAAAATACATTTTCAATGGAATATTCTTGTAGTATAGCACTGAATATGAAGAAGAGGTCATTCCATTTCTTGTCTTTAACATCATCAAGTCTTGATGTGCTATTGCAGTAGTGAAATATTCCTCTCCAGGCAATCTTTGGATATGAATTGTAAAACAACATAAAGCACATAAAAATAACTTCTATTTTTCCTTCTCTTTCTTAGGGATTCTTTGTGGCGACTATCTACTGCTTCTGCAACCATGAGGTAAGCATGCATTTCATGGAATACTGATACCCATTCACATAAAACACTTTAGTTTCCAAAGGGCCTCTATACACATTTCACTGGATCTCATTTCTACAGTTCTATAAGGTTTCATGACTAGTGGGATTGTGTTTTCCCCACTACCCTATGCTGAATCTTGCCTATGGATGTAATACAATTGAAGGTAGGATCCAACAGGCAGCTAAGTTCTTATATCTTTGGGTTTCATCCTGAGCTGGTCAGCAGCCCCAGCAGCAATAGTAAAAATTATTCTTGGTTCTCATGGAAAAATAAATCACGTCCCTATTCCTTTTGAAAGACCCATACCCTGGCTAGAACAGAGCCAATATCCTGCCAGTTTGCATTAGTTTACTTACTCTCACAGTACTTACTGAACATTTTGAAAATCACCCTGAAGCTAAAACTCAAAAAGGATTTTCAAATAAATAATCTATTGTCAGAATATTCAGGTCAGTAGAATCTAGAGATTCATATGGCCAGTGTTCTTGGGTACTTAGTGAGAGTACCCTTTCTTCCAACAGAATCTTGCCTGGTAGCTCAATTTATCAAACATGTAAGTAGAACTGCTGTAGCTCCAGAAGTTCTTACTAAGAGCTTCCAGAGTTTCGAGGAACATGATTCAAAAGCTCCCTCATTTAGAAATCTTAGCTCCAGAAAGATCGTGTGATTTTTTTCCAATGTCACAAACATAGTTGTGGTGACAACCAGTACTGGAGCCCAGATTTTGTGCTTCACAATTAAATTAAGTCTCAATTAAATTATCTGTGTCTATGATTCCTCCCTAGAGCTTTGAGAATAGGGGAATACACTTTCTCTAGGACTCATAATTTAAATGCAAGAATATTTTAATCATTTAAAATTAGTTCCTGTTAATTCCATACAAGACAAATCACACTGTTAAGTTATCAACATACTATTTTCCTTTCAGTAATTAGAAACATTATCTGGCCATTATCAATTTGTACTTGATATATTTTCTATTCTTTATTTCTTTAGTTAAACAATATTCAGTGAGCACCTAAAACATTTCCCTGCTCTGTAATCTGTTACCCATCTCCAACCCCAACAGGGAAGATTTTATTATTCTCTTTTGGAACATTGTATTCTTTACTACCTTCATCCAACAATTCATCCCTTCAGTCAACAAAAATACATTGTGCATTCACTATTGCTAGGGGCTGGATTAGAGTCCTAGAATAAAAATGAGATTTCCTCTGTTGCTATTAGAGTATCCCCTTCTTTTTTATTGTTTTGAGAGAAAATCTATAAATGAATAGGGCTTAAATCATCCCATATACAGCATCATGCCAGTGAATACAATGCAAATAAATACCCTTACTTTTTGAGTTGTTTCAAGTGACATGCAAAATAATTCAACTAAAATATCAAAAAAGGGATAATGTGAAAAAAGGATTCAGGTGGGGCATACCTTGAAAATCACAAGAGGATTTCCTGCATTTGTAAAAATACTGCAATATTTATTGTGTCTTAACTATGATGCTGTCAGTAGGAGTGGAAAGCAAACCCAGGGGTATAGCTAACAATTGAAATAGCTTGAGTTCATTTGAGTATGTTATCTCTGTTTTTGAAGTAAAGAAACCATTTCCATTTTCATTAAGATCCTGTTACTGGAAGAATGTGCAAGTGTGACATTTCTAATAATATAGAAATTGTGTACTGTGCCAAATGTAATATCACAGCCCATGGATGTCAGGCATCTGGGTCTCAGCTGGGCATTCTGTGTATGTATCATGTTACAACACTGAATACTGGCAGGGCACTCACACTTGCAGGAAGTTATTTCCAGCTGTATCTAAGCTGGAACTCTGAGGGACTTTGCCTGACAGAATATTGAGGTTTAGCAGAGCTCTAGGGGGCTGATATGTCAGTTGTGAAATTGTGGGATTGAAATTTTAATTTTGATTCATTATCAATATGTTATCAGTGACTAATATTATGGAAGTGGATCATATAGAGGGTCTTTGGGGAAATAAGAAGCAGGGAAGAAATTTAGAGAATTAAAGCAATAGGAATCACATGTCCACAAGACCGTATTTCTATATCAAGCATTTCCTACAGCAACTCTTCCAAGTGTGTGGACATTGATTATTCAAATATATCAATAAATTATTGATATTAATAATATCAATAATAATAAATATTATTATTTATTATTAATAAATATTAATAATAAATTAAGATGTCAGGCATGAAAATGCACAATTTGTTTCACAACCAGTAGCTTACACAATAGATTTTTCTCCCTTTTTCATGTTTGTTGCTATTGCTCATGCATGAGTTATGGATAAAATAATTTGTAAAGGACAATCAGAAGAATCTCTCTAACAGTTTTAAATTGGAGTATGAGTAAACTAAAACTTGCTCTTGAGAGCTCATTCCATTAGCCTTTAATGGTTTGATAGTCTCTTCTTGGAAATAATGCAGTCAATTCAAAAGCCTTTATCTGAAAGCATAGCTGGTTGCCAAATACCAATGTCAGTACCTACTATTGAAGATTCTTGTGGCTCCCCTCACTTCTGAGAACCCTACTGGTCTTTTCAATCTGTAACCTCCTCGACCAAGTCACATTCGCCAGTTCCTTCTGTCAAATCACCTGAGAAGCCTGAGAACTCCAGCTCCTTTCTTCACACTATGTAGAGCCTGTGAGTCTGTCTTCAGTACATTTCATAGCTTTTGCCATCCTACTGAATGGGCACCATATTGGACACGATATCTGGACAAATGTGGGATTCCTTTACTATGCTGTCCATATCAAAAGGAAAGACCTACTATAATAGGGTATTAAAAAAAATTATCCCTTACTTTTTTCCTTCTTCCTATTTTCTCAGGACTTCACCATGAAGGGAAAAGGCAAAGTCATTTATATCTCTATACCTCTTCCCTTTTAGGACCGGAAGGCTCTGACTCAACACTTCCTCTTCCTGTCTGTAAAGGACCCTTCCTATGTCATATCCTACTCATTCTCCACACTATGGCTTTTAGCAGACTTCTGTTTTCAGACCATAAGCTTTCCATTAAATTTGCAAAGAGAGGATTTTCTACTTAGAAATTCTCTTACTAAAACTTGGTTTTCAAAAGTATTGTTTTTTGTTTTCAATTTTTCTAAAATCGGGAGAAGGGACAGGAGATATTGGTATACTTAAATATACTTAGAGAGTAAATATCAAGAGACTGTTTTCTTTCTAGAGACCAAAGAAAGTCAGCTGGGGAGCCAAAACCTAAGCAAATAATTTCTTTGTTCTAGACCAGTGTGCTCAAGCCTAAGTGAATATCACAATCACCTGGAAAGTCTGTTAAAATACAAATTCTGCCCCCAACAGCAGAATTTCCTATTCAGTAGTCTGGGAGAATTCAGTTTCAAGAAGCTGTATTTCTAACAAGTTCCTGGGTGACATGTAGACTGTTGGTCTGGAAACCCCACTTTGAGAATCACTCTTCTAGGCAGAATCTAACTTACTATTCAAACAGTGAGTGACCATGGCATAATGAATGGAGAAGAAAAACAAGGAATACAATTGCTAAATATTTTCAAGATTTTAAACTTTATTACAACTATAGTTGTTGCTGTTACAAATAAGGCCTCTTAGAATAAAAAATCTTCCCTAAACACAGGAAAGTAGGTGATGAAAGGGAGATAAAAGTCCTGTTCTTGTAATAATCAAGTATCCAGTTACCTCGAATTGTAGAACATACAAATTTTGTAAAACTAACCTAGCAAGATCACTAGTGATACTGCTGATATGGACTCCAAAAGAATGAAAAAATATCTGTAACAATTTTGTAAATAATATGCAGAAGTATTCCTCAGCTCTAATTAGTGTCTTAATGATGACCCAACTTCCGAAGTTTACATGAAATCACTTAAAGTATCAAATTAACCTTTTAGTTGCCAAGAGAAATTAAATTTTTTATCATGATATTTAGTCTTAAATTTAGCTTGTAACAAAAATATTGGATTGTGGCAACAGGAAGTGAGGGAGTAAAAAGCATGATTTACTAGCATATCATTCATTCAAGGAAACCCCACCTTCCACGCAGCAGTATATAACTACAGATGTAGAAACTGAGGCCCCAGCATACCTACCTTACTTACATAACATAATAATAGATCTAGGTGCAATAATTATGTCTTCAAACCATCCAGCCAGGGCCTCAGTTTTCAAACTTAGCAATAAATAAATTGATAAAATCAAGGGAAAAAAATAAAGAGATTTTTGCCCATTGCTTTTTTAAATGAGTGATAAATTGGTATAATCCAAAGCTTTGTATGTTGCATCTCCTGAAGTTTCTGTTGTTTTTCAGAAGCAACAAGTCTCCTTGGTTGTTGTTTTTTTTTTCTTTAAGAACACAGATTCAATGTCCTTATTCTTGTCATCAAAGCACTATCAGGCTTAACCTGTATATTGTAGGAGAGAATTGTTCTTATTAAAATGTAATTATTTCAGTGTCTTTTGCATGATGCTCAGGGCCTGGTTTTCTATGTGTGGTTTACAAATTGGAGCAGATTTCCACACAAAAGGATGGGTTAAAATTTTGGAATAAAATTAGAGAAGCCTATGAACTTTCTGTAATAATAACTTTAAAATTAAAATAGACTTCAAATGCTTTGGCCTCATGCTGGGCTGGGTTCTTCAGTGTACATGGGTAATAGGGAGTATTTTAAAAGGACAGGTTAGGCAAAAAACAAAGATTTTTTTTTTCTGCTGGCACTTCTGCAAACCCACTTTACAACTATCTGATTTGAATACCTTTAAATGTCTGTGCAAACTTTAGCTATAAGGACAGTCTTAGTATTTAAGAGATACTGAATCGATAGAAACTTCCTTCATCTGGGGACATTGATTCTCTAAAACTACACTGAACCAATGTATTTCCCAATTTCTTAACAGGGCATTTGATGGCTTCTAGATTACGAACCTAACATTGAAGGATCTATAATACAACCCAGACAAAGCTGAGCTTCACTTGGAACTGTGGCTGCCACATTCTAGCTCTTTCCATGGACACATGGCAGAATGTCAGCCCTGTCATCTGCAAAGTGAAGTTAATAGTGGCACCCTTCTAAGAGGGCTGTTGTGAGCATCAACATGAATACAAAACAAGTACTTATAACATGGCACATGGTAAGCAGTCAATAAATGGTAGCTAAAGCTCTTTGTGCCATCCTTTGTCCCCTGGATAGCTCTTGTCAGTGCCAAATTCAGTTGATGGCACAGCTTGCACATGAGCACTTAAAGTTTTTGTTTTTGTTTCTTTTAAACCTAAGAATATGTAAAGTATCACAGGGTCTGTCACCTCAGTAGTTTGAAAAATCTTGCATTCCAAATGATCAGAGGGCCAAATTCTGATGGCTGTCATCCTGAGTCTCCAGTTGCTCTGCTGCATGATCGTGAATCTCTACAGCTGTGTTTCACACCTTCATGACTTGGTTTTCAATGAAGCAGGCCTTCGTCGTCTCCTGAGTAAAATCGTTAAAGTTATATAACAAATACTAATAATTATTAAGGGACATTACTGCTGTACTATATGCATAAAAATCCATACATTGTAGAAAAATTTGTCCATCATACTTATATGGTATCAATAAGTTATTTGTATCTTCTTTCAGATTCAGACAAATTTAAAGTAGATAAAATTGCTTCCCATGATGAACTAGTTACATGATTTTTCTTATGTTATGTTTTCCCCAGTTTGTCATGAATGTATTTAGCTGCTGTACCCAAGTTTGGCAATAAACTAAACTAAATTTAAAAATGAGGCAAATATTTTGTATATAAGCTTGTCATAAATTTATCTAGTAAACTGAATTCAGTTCTGGGAAAATCAGAGCTAGATAAGAACATTTTCTGACAGTCTTTTTCTCAGTTGTGATCATTGTCATTTTCATATTTAGAGCTTAGTGCCTTTAGCATCTTCACCATCTTGTGTTCAATATGTAGTTTGCATATTTATAAAACTAGTTTGCTAGGTTTATTTTTATTTTAGAAGTCTTTCGGCAGAAAGCTACTGAAATCCCATTCTTAAAAGGTTTAAACTGCATTAGTCAGAGTTTTATCTGGCACACATCTTCCCAAGCCATGTTGGAGAAGAGTACATACAAAGTATGGGGACATTATTATGAAATCTAGAACTACGTTATTGTTTATATATATTTTCATGACTGATATGTGTAGATTTTGATAAAATCTTGCTTTCTCATGGATGGGAGCAAGTAAAAGCTACCTAGCCCTTTCCCCCAATATGATATATACATCATATTATGAAACTAAATCAACTTTCATTCACTGGAAATGAACACTAACGAAGAAAGCTTTGCTCAAAACAGCAAGCCACCTTTGCAATGGTAATTTAGACACGTTAACTCAGTTCTCTGGTTTGCACATTCTTCTTCCAGGATGGTATATTCAATGGCCAGAGCATGTACAAGTCAATCTTTTAGGTCAGAACTACAATTCCACCTCTTGAATCTTTGATAAGAACCAAAATTCATGTTCATAAGTTTTTCTTGGGTCATTTCTTTTTTTTTTTTTTCATTTTTCTTTTATTATTCATATGTGCATACAAGGCTTGGTTCATTTCTCCCCCCTGCCCCCACCCCCTCCCTTACCACCCACTCCACCCCTCCCGCTCCCCCCCTCAATACCCAGCAGAAACTATTTTGCCCTTATCTCTAATTTTGTTGTAGAGAGAGTATAAGCAATAATAGGAAGGAACAAGGGTTTTTGCTGGTTGAGATAAGGATAGCTATACAGGGCATTGACTCACATTGATTTCCTGTGCATGGGTGTTACCTTCTAGGGTAATTCTTTTTGATCTAACCTTTTCACTAGTTCCTGGTCCCCTTTTCCTATTGGCCTCAGTTGCTTTAAGGTATCTGCTTTAGTTTCTCTGCATTAAGGGCAACAAATGCTAGCTAGTTTTTTAGGTGTCTTACCTATCCTCACCCCTCCCTTGTGTGGTAAAGCTTTTATCATGTGCTAAAAGTCCAATCCCATTGTTGTGTTTGCCCTTGATCTAATGTCCGCATATGAGGGAGAACATACGATTTTTGGTCTTTTGGGCCAGGCTAACCTCACTCAGAATGATGTTCTCCAATTCCATCCATTTACCAGCGAATGATAACATTTCGTTCTTCTTCATGGCTGCATAGAATTCCATTGTGTATAGATACCACATTTTCTTAATCCATTCGTCTGTGCTGGGGCATCTTGGCTGTTTCCATAACTTGGCTATTGTGAATAGTGCCGCGATAAACATGGGTGTGCAGGTGCCTCTGGAGTAACAGTCTTTTGGGTATATCCCCAAGAGTGGTATTGCTGGATCAAATGGTAGATCGATGTCCAGCTTTTTAAGTAGCCTCCAAATTTTTTTCCAGAGTGGTTGTACTAGTCTACATTCCCACCAACAGTGTAAGAGGGTTCCTTTTTCCCCGCATCCTCGCCAACACCTGTTGTTGGTGGTGTTGCTGATGATGGCTGTTCTAACAGGGGTGAGGTGGAATCTTAGTGTGGTTTTAATTTGCATTTCCTTTATTGCTAGAGATGGTGAGCATTTTTTCATGTGTTTTCTGGCCATTTGAATTTCTTCTTTTGAGAAAGTTCTGTTTAGTTCACATGCCCATTTCTTTATTGGTTCATTAGTTTTGGGAGAATTTAGTTTTTTAAGTTCCCTGTATATTCTGGTTATCAGTCCTTTGTCTGATGTGTAGCTGGCAAATATTTTCTCCCACTCTGTGGGTGTTCTCTTCAGTTTAGAGACCATTTCTTTTGATGAACAGAAGCTTTTTAGTTTTATGAGGTCCCATTTATCTATGCTATCTCTTAGTTGCTGTGCTGCTGGGGTTTCATTGAGAAAGTTCTTACCTATACCTACTAACTCCAGAGTATTTCCTACTCTTTCTTGTATCAACTTAAGAGTTTGTGGTCTGATATTAAGATCCTTGATCCATTTTGAGTTAATATTGGTATAGGGTGATATACATGGATCTAGTTTCAGATTTTTGCAGACTGCTAACCAGTTTTCCCAGCAGTTTTTGTTGAAGAGGCTGCTATTTCTCCATCGTATATTTTTAGCTCCTTTGTCAAAGATAAGTTGCTTATAGTTGTGTGGCTTCATATCTGGATCCTCTATTCTGTTCCACTGGTCTTCATGTCTGTTTTTGTGCCAGTACCATGCTGTTTTTATTGTTATTGCTTTGTAATATAGTTTGAAGTCAGGTATTGTGATACCTCCTGCATTGTTCTTTTGACTGAGTATTGCCTTGGCTATTCGTGGCCTCTTGTGTTTCCATATAAATTTAACAGTAGATTTTTCAATCTCTTTAATGAATGTCATTGGAATTTTGATGGGAATTGCATTAAACATGTAGATTACTTTTGGGAGTATCGACATTTTTACTATGTTGATTCTACCAATCCATGAGCATGGGAGATCTCTCCACTTTCTATAGTCTTCCTCAATCTCTTTCTTCAGAAGTGTATAGTTTTCCTTGTAGAGGTCTTTCACATCTTTTGTTAGGTTTACACCTAGGTATTTGATTTTTTTTGAGGCTATTGTAAATGGAATTGTTTTCATACATTCTTTTTCCGTTTGCTCATTGTTAGTGTATAGAAATGCTAATGATTTTTCTATGTTGATTTTATATCCTGCTACCTTGCTATAGCTATTGATGATGTCTAGAAGCTTCTGAGTAGAGTTTTTTGGGTCTTTAAGGTATAGGATCATGTCGTCTGCAAATAAGGATATTTTGACAGTTTCTTTACCTATTTGTATTCCTTTTATTCCTTCTTCTTGCCTAATTACTCTGGCTAGGAATTCCAGTACTATGTTGAATAGGAGTGGAGATAGTGGGCATCCCTGTCTGGTTCCTGATTTTAGAGGGAATGGTTTTAATTTTTCTCCGTTAAGTATAATGCTGGCTGTAGGTTTGTCATATATAGCTTTTATAATGTTGAGGAACTTTCCTTCTATTCCTAGTTTTCTTAGAGCTTTTATCATGAAATGATGTTGGATCTTATCAAAGGCTTTTTCTGCATCTATTGAGATGATCAAGTGGTTTTTGTCTTTGCTTTTGTTAATGTGGTTTATTACGTTTATTGATTTTCGTACGTTGAACCACCCCTGCATCCCTGGGATGAAGCCTACCTGGTCGTGGTGAATAATCTTTTTGATGTGTTGCTGAATTTGGTTTGCCATTATTTTGTGGAGGATTTTTGCATCAATGTTCATTAAGGGGATTGGCCTATAGTTCTCCTTTTTGGAGGTGTCTTTGCCTGGTTTTGGGATAAGTGTAATACTGGCTTCATAAAATGTGTTTGGGAGTTTTCCTTCCCTTTCTATTTCGTGGAACAGTTTAAGGAGGGTTGGTATCAGTTCTTCTTTAAAGGTCTGATAGAATTCAGCAGAGAATCCATCAGGTCCTGGACTTTTCTTTTTGGGGAGACTCTTGATTGCTGCTTCAAATTTCATTTTGTGTTATAGGTCTATTCAGGTGGTTAATTTCCTCTTGGTTCAGTTTTGGATGATCATATGTATCTAGAAATCTGTCCATTTCTTTTAGATTTTCAAATTTATTTGAATATAGGTTCTCAAAGTAGTCTCTGATGATTTCCTGGACTTCCATGGTGTTTGTTGTTATCTCCCCTTTTGCATTCCTAATTCTACTAATTTGGGTTTTTTCTCTCCTCATTTTAGTCAGGTTTGCCAGGGGTCTATCGATCTTGTTTATTTTTTCAAAGAACCAACTTTTTGTTTCATTAATTCTTTGTATGGTTTTTTTGGTTTCTATTTCGTTGATTTCAGCTCTTATTTTTATTATTTCTCAGAATCCTTCTATTTGTTTTGGGATTTGCGTGTTCTTGTTTTTCTACGAGTTTGAGATGTATCATTAGGTCATTGATTTGGGATCTTTCAATCTTTTTAATATATGCACTCATGGCTATAAACTTTCCTCTCAAGACTGCCTTAGCTGTGTCCCATAGGTTCCGGTAGGTTGTGTTTTCATTTTCATTGACTTCCAGGAACATTTTAATTTCCTCTTTTATTGCATCGATGATCCATTCTTCATTAAGTAATGAGTTATTTAGTTTCCAGCTGTTTGCATGTTTTTTGTCTTTACTTTTGTTCTTGAGTTCTACTTTTACTGCATTCTGGTCAGATAGTATGCATGGTTTTATTTCTATTTTCTTATATTTGCTGAGGCTTGCTTTGTGCCCTAGGATATGATCTATTTTGGAGAAGGTTCCATGGGCTGCTGAGAAGAATATATATTGTGTAGAGGTTGGATGAAATGTTCTGTAGACATCTACTAGGTCCACTTGATCTATTGCATATTTTAGATCTTGGATTTCTTTATTGAGTTTTTGTTTGGATGACCTATCTATTGATGATAATGGAGTGTTAAAGTCTCCCACAACCACTGTGTTGGCGTTTATATATGGTTTTAGGTCTTTCAGGGTATGTTTGATAAAATTGGGTGCGTTGACATTGGGTGCGTACAGATTGATGATTATTATTTCCTTTTGGTCTATTTCCCTTTTTATTAGTATGGAATGTCCTTCTTATCTCGTTTGATCAATGTAGGTTTGAAGTCTACTTTGTCAGAGATAAGTATTGCTACTCCTGCTTGTTTTTGGGGGCCATTGGCTTGGTAAATCTTCTTCCAGACTTTCATCCTAAGCATATGCTTATTTCTGTCAGTGAGATGAGTCTCCTGTAAGCAACAAATTGTTGGATCTTCTTTTTTAATCCATTTTGTCAAACGGTGTCTTTTGATGGGTGAATTAAGTCCATTAACATTAAGTGTTAGTACTGATAGGTATGTGGTGATTCCTGCCATTTAGTTATCTTAGTTGTTTGAAGGTTTGATTGTGTGTACCTAACTTGATGTTACTCTCTACTGTCTTCCTTTTTCTTATCCTGTGGTTTGGTGCTGCCTGCCTTTTCATGGTTAAGTTGGGTGTCACTTTCTGTGTGCAGGATCCCTTGCAGAATCTTTTGTAATGGTGGCTTTGTGGTCACATATTGTTTTAGTTTCTGCTTATCATGGAAGACTTTTATTGCTCCATCTATTTTGAATGATAGCTTTGCTGGGTAGAGTATCCTGGGGTTGAAGTTATTTTCATTCAGTGCCTGGAAGATCTCACCCCACGCTCTTCTTGCTTTTAATGTTTCTGTTGAGAAGTCTGCTGTGATTTTGATGGGTTTACCTTTGTATGTTACTTGTTTTTTCTCTCTTACAGCCTTCAATATTCTTTCCTTAGTTTTTGAACTTGTTGTTTTAATGATGATATGTCGTGGAGTAGTTCTATTTTGATCTGGTCTGTTTGGTGTCCTGGAGGCCTCTTGCATTTGTATGGGAATATCTTTCTCTAGATTTGGGAAATTTTCCATTATTATTTTGTTGAATATATTACGCATTCCCTTCGCTTGCACCTCTTCTCCTTCTTCGATGCCCATGATTCTCAAGTTTGGTCTTTTGATGGAGTCAGTGAGTTCTTGCATTTTCTTTTCACAGGTCTTGAGTTGTTTAATGAATAGTTCTTCAGTTTTTCCTTTAATTACCATTTCATCTTCAAGTTCTGAGATTCTGTCTTCTGTTTGTTCTATTCTGCTGGATTGGCCTTCCGTTTTGTTTTGCAGTTCTGTTTCGTTCTATTTTTCTGAGGTTTTCCATATCCTGGCTGTTTTCTTCTTTATTGTTGTCTATTTTTGTCCTGAGTTCATTTATCCATTTATTCATTGTGTTCTCTCTTTCACTTTGGTGTTTATACAGTGCTTCTATGGTTTCCTTTATTTCTTCTTTTGCTTTTTCAAATTCTCTATTTTTATTGTCTTGGAATTTCTTGAGTGTCTCTTGTACATTTTAGTTGACCCTATCCAGTATCATCTCTATAAAATTCTCATTGGGTACTTGTAGTATGTCTTCTTTTAAATTATTCTTGTGGGCTTCATTGGGTCCTTTGGCATAGTTTGTCTTCATTTTGTTGGAGTCTGGATCTGAGTTTCTGTTCTCTTCATTCCCCTCTGGTTCCTGTACTAATTTTTTTGCTGTGGGGAAACTGGTTTCCTTGTTTTTTCTGTCTTCCTGTCATTGTCCTTGGTGTTGTTACTGTCCCTGTACTGTGTGTAATTATTTTCTAGCTTGTAATAATAACAATGGTAATATTGAGAATGGAAGAGTGAGCTGAGATGGAAAGCAAGAAGTTAAAGAAAAGGGGAAAACAAATATACAGACAAGAGGGAGAAAGCAGAACAAGGTATCAGACAAGAGAGTTTCAAAGGTATAAACAGGGAGTGTTAGTGTACTAATCGACAGTAAGCTGAACAGACAATAGAGAGACAGAGAGAGGATTGAAAATCAAAGATAAAAAAAAATAAAAAATAAGTATATGAAAGTAATATCTATATATAAAAATGAATTAAAATAAAATGGAAAATAGAAAATTAAAAAAAAAAAAACCAAAAAACTTCCAAGTTTATATGCAATGCAATTTCAGTCTTAATAATTTGGATGTCCGTCTCAATCTCCAGTCCTGGAGTTGGTGCCTCAGATGTTGTTCTGTAGTTGTCTCATCAAAGGGGATGCATAAAGTAGAACAAAACTACACTCACACACACACAGAAGATAAAAAAAAAAAAAAAAAAAAAGCCCCACCAAGTGTCCCCAGTTCAAATGCAATACAGTTTCAGTAAGTTTTTCGGCTTGCAGGTGTAATTTGGTTGTTCTCTCATCAAAGGTAGGGAGAAAAAGAAAAAAAAGCGTCTGGAGGCAGTTCTGAGAGTGGTATATGCAACTGTGGCTTGCCTGCCTGCTGCTCTCAGCCTGTAGCTGGCGGCGTTATTTATGCAGATCTCTGGGGTGAGCTAGCACTCACCTGGTCCCACAGGCTTTGTTTGCTCAGAGTTCTCCTGTGCGGGGGGGCCTCTGCTACAGGCTTTTCCCTTTCTAATCACTGGGAAAGGTGACCCTGCCCCGCGTTGTCAGGCCTGCGTGTTTATTTACAGTTCACGTGGGAAGTGGGTCTTCCCTCCTCTCACAAGCTTCCCTGCTCCTGGTTGCTGGGCGCGCCCTGCTCCCGCCAGAGCCTCTCCGCCCGCCCGGCTCGTTTATTTACAGTCCCGGGAAGGCTTCCCTTCCCCCAATCTTCAGCGCTCAGGGCGCCCCACCCTCTTTCCAGCGTGTCTTAACTGTTCTTATTGCTTAGTACTCAGTTTCTCTTTTTTTCCCGGTTGGAAGTCAGTCTGTCCAGGGGGGTATGCTGCTCTGGCCCAGGCTTGTCTGTGGGGGAACCGCGGTACCGCGAAGCTCACCTGGTCCGCGTCTTCCCAAGCCATATGGGCGCCGGCCACTGGCGGCCCCGGGGGCCCTCCTCGGTTCTCCATTTAACGTGAAGTGGAGATTCTCTGCACCGGTCTCAAAATACAAGTAGGTGAGATGTAGCTCTTGTGCAGAAATCTCTGAGAGGATGGAGTCATGAATTGAGCAGCAGCTTGGCGTGTCTCTACCGACAAGGTCACACGGTCCGCCATGCAGAGCCCGTCCCCGCCGTGCCCCAGAGGCTGCCCTCTCTAGGCACCCCTCTGGAGCAGCTCCCACGTGCCTTTTCGCCACCCGCCTCTCTAGCCCATGGGATCCGCCTCTTGGGTCATTTCTTAAAACCTTATGAAAACAAGACTCCTTTTTTCTCTTTCAGGTCCAATCCACCGTGAAGCGCCAATGGGCGCAATTTAAAATCCAATGGAACCAACGCTGGGGAAGACGCCCCGCCAACCGTGCGGCTGCTCGCCCTGCAGCCTCTGCTGAGGCGGGTGACATCCCCATCTACATCTGCCACCAGGAGCCAAGGAATGATCCAGCCAACAACCAAGGCGAGGAGGGTGCTGAGATCATCCCTATGAATATCATCGAGCAAGAGTCATCCGCTTGAATGTGAAGCAAACACAGCATTGTGAGCACTGAGCCTTCATTTTCTGGGAGAAAGATAGGCCATGCATTTCAGTGATCCCCATCCTCCCAGGAGCTGAGCATATCATTTGTGAAGAATTATTCAGTGAATTTGTCCATAGTGAATCTGAAGAAAGTTATTCTTGGTACTATTGCTTTGGGAGACAGTCTAGGAATGGAGTCTCCCTCTGCAACTTGTGAACTCCATCATTCATCCAGGACTGAGATGCAGCTGTCATAGTTACGCAAGCAAAGTATCCAAGAAAACACAACTAAATTGACCTAGTCAGATACAGGGTGCTCCTTGTTAATCTTGAGCCATTTCTATCTTTGAAAAATTAAAATCACTGTCAATATCTTTTTTTTTTAACTCTGGATTTTGAATTGGACTATTTCTGTATTTGGCTATGGATCTGATTTTTAATTTTTTTATTTAAATCAATTCTGATGTTACACATGTTTTACCATCCATACAATGTAAACCGCACAAATTATATGACCTCTGAAAGACAAAGTGGCTTTTAAATATGAGGATGACTAAGAACATGGGAGAAAAATTCCTGCATTTGGCAGGAAGATCTTGAATGAAAAAGAAATTCTGAGTCAGTTTGCTGGAACTATTACATGCTCAGCTTGGTTTTAGATAATCCTGTCCATTGGGCAGGTTCTTACTGCTATAAAGAATTGGACATAATATTGAATGTGCATTGGTTACTGACATTTATAAATTGGGAGGTCACAAAGAATCCATCACCAAATTTTTCACAAAACTGCCAAAAATGTAATTTTTAGTGAAAGAGAATACTCTTTAAAGAGATTTTTCCACTTCCCTAAACTCCAGGATTTATAAAGCAAATCACTCCAAGGTTTATAAAGCAGATTACCTCTTGCCCTTGGGTGCTATCTAGCAGTAAAAGATAAATTTGTTTAAGAATGGTAATTAAAAGACTCCATAAAAGTCCATTAACTGCCTTCCACCCAGCTTCAAAGCTTAACAAGATCTGTCTTTTCCAGGAACATTCAGTATGGCTAATTAGCAATTGGTTTGTAATTGACCTCTTACTTGCTGCTATTAGAAAAACAGAAGAAAAAAACTAATGTAACTGCTACAAGTTTGACCACATATTAATTTATGTTAAAATAAAAATAGAGTTTCTCATTAAAACCCATGATTATATTTCTACATCCCTTTTTACTTCCCAGTATAAGATCTTCAAAAATCCCTGAATAAACCAGTATCACCACTGGCACCAGAAATTAATTTGCAAATTTACAACAGTAATCAAAGTTACAATTATTTAAAGCGTATGCTAAATGAAGAGCTACATTGAAACCCTCCAAATCTCAAGATTCATCTATGTCCTATATGCCTCTGCCTTTCAGAAGTGATTTAGTTGTGGAAAAACAATAAATTGATTTGTTCTGGTTACATATTTAGTGCACCCAGAGAAAATTATATTTCTCTAGTGAAATGTATTTTGGATACTAAAGTAGTTTAAGTCTCCTTTATTGAAAGTAAGGGAGGAATTGAAAAGAAGGTATTTTTCCAATCACAGTGTTATGTAGTAATGTTCCTATTTTTGTTTACAAACATGGAAAACAGAGTATTTCAGGCAGCTCTAGTACAAATGTGATAATATATTGCTAAAGTATTTTAGATGTTACTGTGCTAATATACTAGGGGCTGAAGAAATCAAAATAGCTTACATAGTATTGCACATAGTGCCAAAATTATGTGAAATGCTTCTGCTATGTATATGTATAAATTAATACAGAGTATATTAAAAAGCAAAAAGATGTATATTTGCATATTTTTCTAAAAAAATATAGATCATTCATCTTTCCATTCATTCATTGTATCTCCTGCTCATTCCATGCTTTCTTTTCCATTTCAGTGAGTTGCCAATATTCTACCTCATTTGTACCACAAAGCGGGAAAGGTAATCCAAAACTTTAGATTAGAAAAGATGTTCAAAATAAGCAAGGTCCTTATCTTTACTAGCGTAGCCACCTTTGGTCTTCAATTTGACAATAAACTTAGTGACATCGTTCTCATACCCTTGATGATGCAAAAGCCAACTACAACTGTCAATCAGTTACAGATTTCAGAGAGTACATGACAAAATCCAGGGCAAGGGAGTATCAAATCCTTTTGTTGTTCTTGGTTTTCTCACTATTCTAGGACCAGACTTGATCTGTCCAGCATCACCTCAGGTCATTACAATTGTTACAATCACTGGTTTTTAATATATTTAATACCTGATAACGGGTAGCTAATTACATATTATTAGAATGCATAAAGGCCACTACTGGGAAAATTTTCAGATGTGGAAAGAATGAAATGGAAAAAATGAGAATTAAATGAGAACTGTGATGAACTAACAAAGGGGAAGAGAAGCAATTTGTAGTTACTTCACATCATGAGATAGTATACAAAATTGTTGCCCCATGAGATCTGGGCACTTTTTCAGATAGCATACATAAGGGCTGCATCTTTTCCTGCATGTTCCAGAGAGCAATACAAATTCATATCATTATCCTTGTCATTTTGAAGAGAAAATAATTCTCCATAATACCATAAAATCTAGTTCTTCAACAAAGTGACTGCCCACCTGCTTTGATTACCTACTCAAAGTGACCCAAAATAGGTCTTTTGGAACAAATAGATATTATGATTCCCTAAAGAGGGAAAGATGCTGGAAGAGACTTGACAAAAAATGATTATCATCATGGAACACATTTTCATTCATTCCTTCATTCATTACCCATTGTTTCAATAGATGTTTCATGCGTCGTTCATCCTGCTATAGAACTAATGTTTATTAGTAGTAATTATCATGGGAAAGTTTCTTTGCAGTAATGACTGCTTATTTTCTTTATTGGTGGTAAAAATCAAAACTTATTAAGTAAAAACCATAAGCACAGATACCTTTGGGGTGGAAAAACAAAATGACTCATGTGGCTGGGGTGACAGCTGAGTGCAACCTACCCTCCTCTTTAGCACTGGGCAAAACCTCCAGTTACAAGAAACATTCTCAGAACAAGATCTCTGCAGTTTTATTTGGGAGTCATTTTCATGATTAAAAAGTCTAAAACACAGGTCCTTCCATTGGTTGCATTACAGCTCACAATATTCCACAAGAGTCAGCACTTTAGTTTTCAAAATGAGATTATTCATAAGTGGAGATCAGAAACTATATTTAGAAAGGCAATCAGGTGAACTCAAAAATATGCTCTGTTTGTTATTTAGGAAGAGAAAGTCAGGTGCCTTTTTCCTACCTCCATCTCATGTAAACTTGATTTTACTGAACTGTTAACTGGTGTGGAGCAGAAACTTATGGGAAATAATAACCAGAAACATAAAAAAGAATAACAATATGTGCATGTGAGTTCAAAGGAAGGCAGAGAAGCCACATTTGAAAATTAAGATCTACCTAGGTTTCAGACTTTTGTTCTGGACATGGACTTAAAACATCTTTTAAGTATCTGTGAAGAAGAGAAAACACAATCATTGAAACTGTAACTTACTTACATCTGAAAGATTCCCTACTATCTTAGATTAGCAAGCATCTCTGAAGATTTCAGAGATTTTCCATTATCTTAAGCATTGGCCAACCAGTCTCATGTCACTGATCAATATCCATTTTCCATTTACAGAAATCCAATGCATTCTATCTAACTTTCCCAGAAGCCGTTCCACTAAGACTCAAACTGTGCCATCCCTCTTCCCCTACTGACTAGCAATACCACTTCATGTCACTGCAGTCCCCTTTGCTTGAGAGACCTATTATCTTATTTTAATTAGGAAAAATTGCCTCCAAATAAAATTTCAGAGTATTGCTAGTGAAATGCCAAATAGAAATTCAATAAAACCGGTTGAGATGTCTTTAATTAAAAAAAAAAGGCTCAGAGTCAATCAAGAAATATGCTTCCATCCTACCCTGCCAGACTGGCTGACCAAAGCTAACACAGTGGTATCTACACAGAAGCCATACATCTAAATTTAGACCCATCAAAAAACTTCCAAAATATCTGCACAGAAGGAGGGGTGGTTAGCCTCTGAGCAACAAGACTTTCTCCAGATATGAAGAGTACTGATGCATAGATATAGAGTTGTACCAATGCATTATACCTTCAGTGGGCTGTCATCCATCAGGAGAGGGATATTGTGGGCTTTAACTTATGGAGAACATCCTTAAATGCAAAAAGTTTAATAATAAACAAGTAAACCAAACATTGAAACACCGTACTCATTAGACACTATCTCATCTACTCTATATAACATCTAATCTTCTCTTTATCCCCATTTTAGTGATGAGAAAACTTAAGTGCAAGAGGAGTTGAATAACTTGTCCACACACCACACAGTCAGGAAGTTGCTGAACTAATATTTGAACCAAGATTGCTCAGTTCCTCTCTTTTAAATTGCCATTCTTGGCTGGCCTTTCTACACTACGTTGTATTCCCCTTATTTAACTGTAAAGGATATCTTGATTAAAGAAGAGGAGGACTAGTTTGTAACATATATCTCTTTGGACCAAAATTACTTTAGTTTGTGATCCATAGATTCCTTTAAATATAAGGGGTCCTTGGATGAAACTCATATTTCTGTATTTTGAAAGGTTTCTTCTTTAGTGATGATTTCTTTCTTAAGCCAGAGGATTTTTCATGCATAGCTTCTCCACTTTGAATGTGGCATTTGTGCAAATATTTGGGAGACATAATATGTTTGAGGAAACTTTCCAGGGTCTGTCAATGCATACACCAGGTCTAATGTGAGGCCTGCTGAAGATCTAGGTATAACATAAGTAGGCAGGACTGGACTTTGTGCTTTTGAAACAATATTTCCACTTGCTGGCCTCAAGATTCAAGACCTGAGTAGATAAAAATGGTGAAGACAAATTAATAATTTTAACACATAAAGAGATAAGAAACCATGTAAAATAACCCATTGTGAGTGCTGGTTATGAACAGGCAATAGCTGAAATAACACTATACTCAATAGCTGGAATAAATACCATTTGGTTTCACCACAGCTTTAAAATTAATTAATGAGGTAGAAAATCAAACTAGAAATCTCTCCCAGAGGAAAGGATAAAGAGACAGAAAGCAGAACATAAAAAAAGCCTTTAGTAACAGAGATGGAAGGACAATATCTGAACAGCAGAAGTCCCAAAGGGACACCAAAACATGATAATGGATAAGGGAATATATTTGCAGAAATATGGTTAAAATTCTCCCATGATTAAAGATAAAAGCTAGGAATACCTCAAAGATCTCCAAATAAATGTACCAAATGAAAATTCCTGTTAATAATAAGAAGATTAGGACCAGGAGTGATCACTATGTCATGATAGAAGGTTAAAGCTTTTCTTTATAGGGGAAATAGCGATTTGAATAATTAAGAAAGAAATATGGGTAAATGAATGAAGTCTCAAGATATGTAAAATACATCTTAATATAGCAAAAATTAAAATAAGATAATCATGGTCACCAATTAAAAGTTTCTTTTATAAAACACATTTTATTAGCACATATTAGTTGTACAGGGGAGTTCATTGTGACATTTCTGTATATGCTTACAATGTACCTTGGTTAGATTCATCCCCACCAACATCCTCCGTTAAAAAAAAAAATGATTCTTGTGTTGGGGAAAAAAGTGAAAGCCCCATAGGCAATAAAAGACACACACAATACCAAAAGAAAACTGAAGATTAAACAGGGATGGGAAAAGTTATGCTTGGGAAATATGAGCCACAAGAAACTGGGGGCCTGTCTTAAAATCTGACTAAATAAAACATCCAACAAAATAATCATAAAGAATGGGGTCCTAGTCTATTCAGGATGCTATAACAAAATACCTTAGATTGGGTATTCTAAAAATTTATTGCTCACAGTTCTAGAGGATCAAAGTTCAAGACCAAGGTGTTCAGCAGATTCAATATCTGATGAAGGTCTGTGCCTCATAGATGGTGCCTTCTATGTCTTCACATGGAGGAGGGGAGCAAGGGAGCTTCCTTAGAGTCTCTTTCATAAGGATACTAATTCAATTCCTGATGTAGGAGCCCTGATAAGTTAAGCACTTCCCTCAAATGCCCCATTTCTTAATACTGTCACATTTGGGATTTGGCTTCAATGTATGAATTTTGAGAGGACACAAACATTAAGACCATAGCACAAAAATGGAAATTATACAGTAAAGTAGTACTTTAATAAAGATTTATTAAAAATTGAATAAAGAAGCTCTGTAACCACCATAAATTCATGTACTTCTTAAAATACATATACAATATACATCAAACAACACAAAGAACAGCAGGAAGAAATAAATAATTTACCAGTTGTTACTAAAGATGTTAACATACCTGCTCAGAATCTGCTAGAACAAGCAAATAAACTATTGGCAGTGTGGTAAAATATCCAAAAAATGTAGCTATCAATCTCAAGCCAATAAAATATATTAAACAATACAATCAACATGCAGAAAACATGAGCTAGAGGTGTGGCTCAGGGGATAGAGCACCTGCCTAGCAAGTATGAGGCCCTGTGTTCAAACATCAGCACCACCAAAAAAAAAAAAAATTACAAGAAGCATGCATTCTTCTCGATGACAAGCAGAATGTTTATAATCAGCCATATTTAATTAAAAAAGGATCATTAATTACAAGAGACTGAAACCATACAGAAGATCTCTGACCATAATGCAATAAAATAAAAATAGCTTAAGCAATTTAATATTGAGAAATAATAAATATTTGTAAATAAATGCTCCTTTTAAAAGGAGATTAAGAATTATAGAATTGCACCTTTCTATATTGCTGTGACATAAGTATTAACTATTAATATTACTTAGATAAAGAAAGTGTTACAATTCTAAATTCATAGGACATGCCTAAATCAATTCCTAGAAACAAGTTCAAACTTTATGTTTAAGAAGAAACAATAAAGAGAACAACAGAATAAAAGCAAAAACACAAGAAGGACAATGCCATTGTCCTGGAGCTTCTACGAAGAAACAGATGAAATAAAAAATGTGCTGAGAGAGATAGAAATATGACCAATAAAATAATAAAACTAATAATGGCACTAATATGAAAGGCACTATTGTATAATTAGTAATATCCTTTTAAAAGTAAGGATTATCCAAAAATATTTGTTATTTTTAATGTCAGATTGCTTACCAATAATGTCAATTTGGTTTATAGAAAAAATATTGAGGTAAACTGTCCTTAGTGAAACTGTATAAGGAAAAATAAGGAGGGGGAGGGCTATTATTTTTATTAACTTTTTATTGTTGTGCTGGGTGGGGATACATTGTGGCATTTACAAATGTTCTTACAATGTGTCAAATATATCATACTTGAATTTACCCCCTCTATCATTCTCCTTTATTCCCCCCTCCCACCATTATTTTTAAAATAGACAATGAAAGAGTGGGTAATTAAGATACCACAATATGTATAAAATAGTAAGATCAATATGATGTTCATATGTATATGTTCAGTGGATAACCATACACTAATAAATTTGAACTCCTGTATGAAATTAATTTTTATTTTAAAAAATGGACAAAAAGGGCATAAAAACACAGACTTGAATAAAATAGTCAAAAACTATAATCTTCAATTACTTTACAGAGAAAAAGCTATCAAAAATTTTAAGGGACATTCATTTGTTGATTGCTATTTTACAATATTTTCGCCATAAGTTGGGGAAAACAAAGAGTTGGTTAATAGATGACACTGGAAAAATTGATTTACATAATGGGACATGTGACCTGTACCTAATCCTACACAGAAGACAGATTTCAGGGATATGAAAGATCTAATTGTAAAAGAATGATGTATAAAATTTCAAAAAGAATATGCATAGAAATACTTTAGGCAGAGAAAGATTCCTTATACACATATCATAAATCAAAAGGCATGCCAGGCACTGGTGGCTCACGCCTGTCATCCAGGCTACTCAGGGGACAAAGATCAGGAGGATCGTGGTTTGAAGCCAGCCCAGGGAAATAGTTCAGGAGACCCTATCTCAAAAATCCAATCACAAAAGAAAAGGCTAGTGGAGTGGCTCAAGATATAGGCCCTGAGTTCAAACACCAGTACCGCAAAAAAAAATTTTTAAAGGCATAAAAAGGTGAATTTTTACACTTAAAAACTTCCGTCCAACAAAATATTGTGTGCCTTATTAATCAGATATTTTAAATTGATAAATGATAGAATGGAAGATAAATCTGACCCCAAATTAATATCTAGAAAACTTATTACAACTTCAGCAAAACAGAAAGAAAACATGGGTAAGGGATAAAGGGATATGTACAGGCAGTTTGCAGAGAAGATACTAGAGGTAATCCAAAAAGTTAACAAGTTTGCAAAAATGTACACAGACTCATTAGTTAGCAGAGAAATGCTTATTAAAACAACCATGCTCCTAGACATGGGAACAGACTGCTTCCATGAAGAACCAGAAAAGTATGTAGCTCATCCAATGGGAGAGAAGAATCTGCAAAATAGTCATTATGTTAGTCTGATTCAAAAGTTGTCCAAGATGATATGTGCTTGAGAAACAAGCAGGTATCCTTGGGGGAGGGCAGGAAGCAACCTTCCTCCAACTCATTGGAAGACTAGAAGGATAGAAGAGAATAGTTCTGAAGGATAGGAAAGGGAACAAAGGCATTTTTTTAACCTAGTGAATAGAAATACACATAGGAAAGATAATCCTTTATCTGATTAGTGAGATAAGTGTTTGGTCAGGAAGAGTGAAACTGAAGCTTTTAATCAACAATGACAACAATAACAGAAAAAAAACCCTCAAATCTACAAGTCAGTTAACAATAAAAATAACCTGCCTACCCCTGCATTCAAGGTATGTGTTAAAGTAATTGAATTAAAGACACTTCTTAATAAGTGTATAAATCTCTCCACATTCAGAAGTTACTGTGCTGACACACTAATAAGCCAATCACCATCTTTTCATCCACTCCATCATCTAAGAGAATCTGTCTGCTTCTCGTTCTTTGGCAGTCATGTTTAGACAAATTAACCTCTCACTGTCTTTTTCACAGAACACTGGATATTGAAAGAGACCTAACTCTTGGACTGAGATAAGCAAAGCAAAGCAAATTCATTCTCTCTCTCTCCTCTCTCCTCTCTCCTCTCTCCTCTCTCCTCTCTCCTCTCTTTCTCTCTCTCTCTCTCTCTCTCTCTCTCTCTCTCTCTCTCTCTCTCTCTCTCTCTTTCTTCTTCTTCTTCTTCTTCTTCTTCTTCTTCTTCTTCTTCTTCTTCTTCTTCTTCTTCTTCTTCTTCTTCTTCTTCTTCTTTTCTTCTTCCTCTTCCTCTTCTTCTCCTTATCCCTCTCCCTCTCCCCCACTCTTCTCCCCTTCCCCTCTCTTCCTCCCTCTCCTCCTTCTCTGTAATTTTAGCTGAGATATGGAAACTATTAGTTATATAGTGATGGACCTCAGATATAGAAGACCACAAATAGCTGTTTGATGACTCTCTGTCTCTCAGGGGACCCTGCTGTATTATACAACAACTGGGTTATATATATTGCCTTATTTCTTACCTTTAATCCCTCTTTTCCATGACACTCTTTGAGTGTGTCATTACAATTGTCCTGGCTAGGATAATTGGCTTCTTAGGCATATATCTAAGCTCTGAACAAAAGCTTATGAAGGCTTGTTAAATGCACCACATACATTCTTCTTAACTCTATGGGAATTCGTAGTAATCTCAAAAACAGTTCTCTGTCACAGAGGGTTTTAGGTAAAAAGCTAAGGATCATGGACACACAGACACATTTTTATCCCATAATCAAAATGAAGATAGTGGCTTTGTTAGAGAAGGAAAAAAATTAGAAGAGTTTGATATAGGATATCAGAGAGAAACAGAATTTTGTTTTCTGAATCTTATTGTAATAGGACAGTGTGTCCTTGCTGAGGACACATCCTAAAGAGGATTCTATTTGGCAGAAAATCTGATAAAATCAAGAAATCTTTGAACTCAAACATAAGGAAGAGGGGGGATGATAGTACCCAGACACAGAGCTAAAACTTTCTCTGAAGGACCCCAGCGTGAACCATAAGAGTGGACTAAGATATATTTATGGGAAATTATCAGGTAAGAAAGTCAGAAATAATTCTTATATCCTACCACTATTCTGTAACAATGCCCAGTGTAAGAGTAACAAAGTGAATCAGAAATTTTAAAAGAAATAGAAAAATATTATAACATGCATATTACAAGAGTTGGAGAGAAAACAGCTATGGAAAGTTATAATGCCTTTTACAAAAGAAAAAAAAAAAAAACTCAACCATGAAGGGGGTAGAACACCAGAATAGTGTATTGAGAATGTCTGGGAAAATCATTGATTTGCCTATACAACAAAAAGTGAGCCTAGATCTGATGAGGAAGGAAGAAAGAGCATCTAAAGAAATCCCTATGCTATGTAGGGTATTCTCGGAGCAGGATGGAGTTCATTACGAAAAGAATTACAGAGGTGGAATTCATAGGGTTTTTTGTGGTTGATCAGGTAATTCAGATTAGGTGTTTTGTTTTTGTTTTGTTTTTTCAGAAAACAACTAAAAGTCTAGATAACATGCTAAAATCATCTTGTTTAAAGTATAAAAGTCAGAAGGAAGAAAAGAAACATATAAATAAAAATGTAGGGACAGTAATAACCAAGAAAGTGCTCTTGAAAGTCACTTGTACACCGAGGGCATTTACCAATATGAATCTTATTTAACAGATAGGGAGAATAGACAAATCAGGGGTCAGTCCTTCCTCACAATTACCTGGCATCTCAAAATATGCTGTATCTTCAAGGTATATTAAAGACAAACAGCTCTTAGGAAATTATAACCCATTCTACTCCCCAGGGGAAAATGGACAATATCAACTCTTTCTTAATAGCAAAGAATATTAGGAATGGAATACATTTTATTTTGTTTTTCAAAGAATTTTTTTCCATTTTTATTATTGTTATGCTGGAGGTACACTGTGACATTTACAAAAATTCTTACAGTATGTCAAATTTGTGATAGTTGAATTAAATTTTCAAGACTAAAAGCAGTCTCAGAAAGGGAAGTACAGAGTGACCTCAACTCTTAAACTTAGTTTAAATTCTCCAGAATTATTTGTGTCCTCAAGTACCTGACAAGGGCAAACTTAAACACTCTTCTTTTAAAGTGCGAATTTTTTTTCCTGGCTCAGTTTTTTTTTTATTATTCATATGTGCATACAATGTTTAGGTCATTTCTCACCCCTTCCCTCACTCCCTCCCTTTCCCCTCTCTTTCTCCCTCTCTCTCCCCCTCACCCCTTCACTATCCGCAGAAACTATTTTGCCCTTATCTCTAATTTTGTTGAAGAGAGAGTATAAGCAATAATAGGAAGGAACAGGGGTTTTTGCTAGTTGAGATAAGGATAGCTATACAGGGAGTTGACTCACATTGATTTCCTGTGCATGTGTGTTACCTTCTAGGTTAATTCTTCTTGATCTCATCTTTTCTCTAGTTCCTGGTCCCCTTCTCCTATTGGCCTCAGTTGCTTTTAAGGTATCTGCTTTAGTTTCTCTGTGTTGAGGGCAACAAATGCTATCTAGTTTTTTAGGTGTCATACCTCCCTTGTGTGTGTCGCTTTATCATGTAATCAAAGTCCAACCCCCTTGTTGTGTTTTCCCTTGATCTAATATCCACATATGAGGGAGAACATATGATTTTTGGTCTTTTGGACCAGGCTAACCACACTCAGAATGATGTTCTCCAATTCCATCCATTTACCAGAGAATGATAACATTTTGTTCTTCTTCATGGCTGCATAAAATTCCATTGTGTATAAATACCACATTTTCTTAATCCATTCGTCAGTAGTGGGGCATCTTGGCTGTATCCATAACTTGGCTATTGTGAATAGTGCCGCAATAAACATGGGTGTGCAGGTGCCTCTGGAGTACCCTGTGTGACAGTCTTTTGGGTATATCCTCAAGAGTGGTATTGCTGGATCAAATGGTAGATCAATGTCTAGCTTTTTAAGTAGCCTCCAAATTTTTTTCCAGAGTGGTTGTACTAGTTTACATTCCCACCAACAGTGTATGAGGGTTCCTTTTTCCCTGCATCCTCGCCAACACCTGTTGTTGGTGGTGTTGCTGATGATGGCTATTCTAACAGGGGTGAGGTGGAATCTTAGTGTGGTTTTAATTTGCATTTCCTTTATTGCTAGAGATGGTGAGCATTTTTTCATGTGTTTTTTGGCCATTTGAATTTCTTCTTTTGAGAAAGTTCTGTTTAGTTCACTTGCCCATTTCTTTATTGGTTCATTAGTTTTGGGAGAATTTAGTTTTTTAAGTTCCCTGTATATTCTGGTTATCAGTCCTTTGTCTGATGTATAGTTGGCAAATATTTTCTCCCACTCTGTGGGTGTTCTCTTCAGTTTAGAGACCATTTCTTTTGATGAACAGAAGCTTTTTAGCTTTATGAGGTCCCATTTATCTATGCTATCTCTTAGTTGCTATGCTGCTGGGGTTCCATTGAGAAAGTTCTTACCTATACCTACTAACTCCAGAGTATTTCCTACTCTTTATGTATCAACTTTAGAGTTTCTGGTCTGATATTAAGATCCTTGATCCATTTTGAGTTAATATTGGTATAGGGTGATATACATGGATCTAGTTTCAGTTTTTTGCAGACTGCTAACCAGCTTTCCCTCTTTTCTCCATCATATATTTTTAGAGCCTTTGTCAAAAACAAGTTGGTTATAGTTGTGTGGCTTCATATCTGGGTCCTCTATTCTATTCCACTGGTCTTCATGTCTGTTTTTGTGTCAGTACCATGCTGTTTTTATTGTTATTGCTTTGTAATATAGTTTGAAGTCAAGTATCGTGATACCTCCAGCATTGTTCTTTTCACTGAGTACTGCCTTGGCTATTCGTGGACTCTTGTGTTTCCATATAAATTTTCTGGTAGATTTTTCAATCTCTTTAATGAATGTCATTGGAATTTTGATAGGAATTGCATTAAACATGTAGATTACTTTTGGGAGTATAGACATTTTTACTATGTTGATTCTATATATCCATGAGCATGGGAGATCTCCCCACTTTCTATAGTCTTCCTCAATCTCTTTCTTCAGAAGTGTATAGTTTTCCTTGTAGAAGTCATTCACATACTTTGTTAGGTTTACACCTAGGTATTTGATTTTTTTTGAGGCTATTGTAAATGGAATTGTTTTCATACATTCTTTTTCCATTTGCTCATTGTTAGTGTATAGAAATGCTAATGATTTTTCTGTGTTGATTTTATATCCTGCTACCTTGCTATAGCTATTGATGATGTCTAGAAGCTTCTGAGTAGAGTTTTTTGGGTCTTTAAGGTATAGGATCATGTCGTCTGCAAATAGGGATATTTTGACAGTTTCTTTACCTGTTTATATTCCTTTTATTCCTTCTTCTTGCCTAATTGCTCTGGCTAGGAATTCCAGTACTATGTTGAATAGGAATGGAGATAGTGGGCATCCTTGTCTAGTTCCTGATTATAGAGGGAATGGTTTCAGTTTTTCTCCATTAAGTATAATGCTGGCTGTAGGTTTGTCATATATAGCTTTTATAATGGTGAGGTACTTTCCATCTATTCCTAGTTTTCTTAGAGCTTTTATCATGAAATGGTGTTGGATCTTATCAAAGGCTTTTTCTGCATCTATTGAGATGATCAAGTGGTTTTTGTCTTTGCTTCTGTTAATGTGGTTTATTACGTTTATTGATTTTCGTATGTTGAACCACCCCTGCATCCCTGGGATGAAGCCTACTTGGTCGTGGTGAATGATCTTTTTGATGTGTGGTTTAATTCAGTTGGCCATTATTTTATTGAAGATTTTTGCATCAATGTTCATTAAGGAGATTGGCCTATAGTTCTCCTTTTTGGAGGTGTCTTTGCCTGGTTTGGGGATAAGTACAATACTGGCTTCATAAAATGTGTTAGGCAGTTTTCCTTCCCTTTCTATTTCATGGAACAGTTTAAGGAGGGTTGGTGTCAGTTCTTCTTTAAATGTCTGATAGAATTCAGCAGAGAATCCATCAGGTCCTGGACTTTTCTTTTTGCGGAGACTCTTCATTGCTGCTTCAATGTCATTTTGTGTTATAGATCTATTCAGTTTATTAATATCCTCTGTGTTCAGTTTTGGATGATCATATGTATCTAGAAATCTGTCCATTTCTTTAAGATTTTTGAATTTATTTGAATATAGGTTCTCGAAGTAGTCTCTGATGATTTCCTGGACTTCCATGGTATTTGCTGTTATCTCCCTTTTTCATTCCTCATTCTACTAATTTTGGTTTTTTCTCTCCTCATTTTAGTCAGGTTTGCCAGGGGTCTGTCAATCGTGTTTATTTTTTCAAAGAACCAACTTTTTGTTTCATTAATTCTCTGTATGGTTTTTTTGGTTTCTATGTCATTGATTTCACCTCTTATTTTTATTATTTCTCTCCTGTTTGTTTTGGGATTTGCTTGTTCTTGTTTTCTAGGAATTTGAGTTGTATCATTAGGTCATTGATTTGAGATCTTTCAGTCTTTTTAATATATGCACTCATGCCTATAAACTTTCCTCTCAGGACTGCCTTTGCTGTGTCCCATAGGTTCAGGTAGGTTGTGTTTTCATTTTCATTGACTTCCAGGCACTTTTTAATTTCCTCTTTTATTTCATCAATGACCCATTGTTTATTAAGCAATGAGTTATTCAGTTTCCAGCCTTTTGCTTGTTTTTTGTCTTTACTTCTGTTGTTGAGCTCTAGTTTTATTGCATTGTGATCAGATAGAATGCATGGTATAATTTCTATTTTCTTATATTTGCTGAGGCTTGCTTTGTGCCCTAGGATATCATCCATTTCGGAGAAGTTTCCGTGGGCTGCTGGGAAGAATGTATATTGTGTAGAAGTTGGATGAAATGTTCTGTAGACATCAAGTAGGTCCACTTGATCTATTGAATATTTTAGATCTAGGATTTCTTTATTGATTTCTGTTTGGGTGACCTATCTTGATGATAATGGGGTGTTAAAATCTCCCACAACCACCGTGTTGGAGTTAGTATATGCTTGTAGGTCCTTCAGGGTATGTTTGATGAAATTGGGTGCGTTGACATTGGGTGTATATAGGTTGATAATTGTTATTTCCTTTAGGTCTATTTCCCCTTTTATTAGTATGGAATTGTCCTTCTTTACCTCATTTGACCAATGTAGGTTTGAAGTCTACTTTGTCAGAGATAAGTATTGGTAATCCTGCCTGTTTTGGGGGGCCATTGGCTTGGTAAATCTTCTTCCAGCCTTTCATCCTAAGCTTATGCTTATTCCTGTCAGTGAGATGGGTCTCCTGTAAGCAACAAATTGTTGGATCTTCCTTTTTAATCCATTTGGTCAACTGGTGCCTTTTGATGGGGGAATTAAGTCCATTAACATTAAGTGTTAGTACTGATAGTTATGTGGTGATTCCTGTCATTTAGTTGTCTTAGTTGTTTGAAGGTTCAATTGTGTGTACCTAAGTTGAGGTTACTCTCTACTTTCTAGCTTTTCCTTTTCCTGTAGTTTGGTGCTGCCTGTCCTTTCATGGTTATGTTGGGTTTCACTTTCTGTGTGCAGAAACCCTTGAAGAATCTTTTGTAGTGATGGCTTTGTGGTCACATAGTGTTTTAGTTTCTGCTTATCATGGAAGACTTTTATTGCTACATCTATTTTGAATGATAGTTTTGATGCGTAGAGTATCATTCAGTGCCTGGAAGATCTTACCCCAAGCTCTTATTGCTTTTAATGTTTCTGTTGAGAAGTCTGCTGTGATTTTGATGGGTTTACTTTTGTATGTATTTGTTTTTTCTCTCTTACAGCCTTCAATATTGTTTCCCTAGTTTCTGTACTTGTTGTTTTAATGATGATATGCCATGGGGTAGTTCTATTTTTATCTGGTCTGTTTGGTGTTCTGGAGGCCTCTTGCATCTGTATGGGAATATCTTTCTCTAGATTTGGGAAATTTTCTGTTATTATTTTGTTGAATATATTACTCATTCCCTTCACTTGCACCTCTTCTCCTTCTTCAATGCCCATGATTCTAGGTTTGGTCTTTTGATGGAGTCAGTGAGTTCTTGCATTTTCTTTTCACAGGTCTTGAGTTGTTTAACTAATAGTTCTTTGGTTTCTCCTTTAATTACCATTTCATCTTCGAGTTCTGAGATTCTGTCTTCTGTTTGTTCTATTCTGCTGGATCGGCTTTCCATTTTGTTTTGCAATCCTGTTTCATTCTTTTTTCTGAAGTTTTCCACATCCTGAGTCATTTCCTCTTTAATGTTGTCTATTTTTGTCCTGATTTCATTTATCTCTTTATTAATTGTGTTCTTTGTTTCACTTTGGTGTTTATACAGTGCTTCTATGGTTTCTTTTATTTCTTCCTGTGCTTTTTCAAATTCTCTATTTTTGTTGTCTTGGAATTTCTTGAATGTCTCCTGTACATTTTGTTTGAGCATATCCAGTTTCATCTCTATAATATTCTCATAGATTACCTGTAGTATTTCTTTTTTTAGATTATTCTTGTGGGCTTCATTAGGTTCTTTGGCATAATTTATCTTCTGGATCTGAGTATCTGTTTTCTTCATTTCCCTGTGGTCCTGTACTAATTTTTGACTGTGGGGAAACTGGTTTCCCTGTTTTTTCTGTCTTCCCATCATTGCCCTTGATGTTGTTATTGTCCCTGTACTGTGTGCAATTAAGTATTTTCTAGTTTATAATAATAACAATGGTGATACTTGGAATGGAAAGGTGAAAGGAGATAGAAAGCTAAGAAGTTAAAGAAAAAGGGAAAAGCAAACAAACAAGTAGGAAAAAACAAAACAAAGAAACAAACAAAAAAAGTTTCAAAGATATAAACAGGGAGAGATAGTGTACTAATCGACAGTAAGCTGAACAAGCACTAGAGAGACAGAGAGAGGGCTGAAAAAAAAATTAAAAATAGATAAATGAAAAAAAAAATCTCCAAGTTCAAATGCTATAAAGTTTCAGTCTTAATAATTTTGGTGTTAGTCCTTCAGCCCCCAATCCTGCAGATGGTGTCTCACAAGCAGTTCTGTTGTCTCATCAAAGGGGAAAAAAACCAAAACCAAAACAAAACAAAACAAAACAAAAAAAACACCACAAAGTGTCCCAAGTTCAAGTGCAATACAGTTTCAGTAAGTTTTTCAGCATGCAGGTGTAGGTCTGTTGTTGTCTCATCAAAGGTAGGGAGAAAAAAAAGAGTCTGGAGACAGTTCTGTGAATGGTATCTGCGGCTGTGGCTTGCCTGCCCGCTGCTGTCAGCCTGCTGTTGCTGGAGGCTTTATTTATGCAGATCTCAGGAATGAGCTTAACACCCAGCTGGCCCCGCAGGCTTTGTTTACTCAGAATTCTCCTGTGCGTGAGCCACTGGTACAAGCTTTCCCCTTTCCAGGCACACTGGGAGAGATGACACTGCACCAGCTTTCTCCGGCCAGCTTATTTATTTACAGCTCACATGGGAAGTGGGTCTTCCTCCCTCTCCTGTGGAGTTCTCCTTCCACCACCACTTTTACAAGCTTTCCCACTCCTGGTTGATGGGCGTGTGCCACCACTCCTGCCTTCTCCAGCCAACTTGTTGTGAGGGATTCCCCCCCCCATTCAGCACTCAGGGCACCCCGCCCTCTTTGCTACATTTTTTTTTGTTGTTATTGCTTATTATTCAGTTTTTTTTTCCTTTTTTTTCTGGGTGGGGGTTGGTCTGTCTAGGAGGCTATGCTGATCTGGCCCAGGGTTGTCTGTGGGAGTACCACGTGCCATTTAGCTCACCTTGTGGTCTGCATCTTCCCAAGCCGTCTGGGTGCTGCCATCTCAAAGGGCTAGTTTTTTAATAGTAAAAGGAAAAAGAGTTCAAATATACTGTCCAGTACATAGTCACAGATAGCTAGGCACATAAGGAACTATGTTACATAAGAAGAATTGGACTAAAAATAGATGTGCAAAGATGGCAGATATGAAACTGCAGACTATGCTTAAACATTTAAAGCTTGAAGATAGCTGCAAAGTATTAAAAATTTCAGAAACCTATAATAAAATGGGAAAAGAACTAAATATAATTCCCATAATGAAAAATATAGTATTTGAGAATAGTTAATGGATTTAGCTAAATATTAGTCAGAGACATAAAGGATTCATTGATTAGAAGAATGAGAACAAATTAATCTAGAGTTTACACATAAACAGAAAAAATATACAGAAGAGAAGTTAAGCAACATAGGAAGGTATAACATCAAAGCTCCAGAGAGAATGAAGAAATAGAATGACATGGAAGCAAAATACAGAGAAATAATAGTTTAGAATTTTCCATAGCACTTGAAACACATCAATCCACAGACATAAGAAACCCAATGAAAATCAAGAAGAGTAAATTTTAAAAATCTACACAGACTAAACCCACAGACACAAAAATATAGCAACTGTTGAAAGCAACCAATGACACAAAATTCATCCAATGGGTAAGCTAGATTTACAATTGAATTTCAACATTAATAACAGAAACTAGAAGGTTGGACTCAATGGTATAAAATAAAATGAATATCAATCTAACTTACATGCTACCTGAAAGTAAGGATGAGGGGCAAATAGACAAAAGCACATCCTAAATGGCAAGCTGTGCTTCTCTATAAAAACAATAAGAACATGGACCTAAAAAAGTCAAATCAGCATTCTCAGAAAAAATGGAAATTAACCAAAAGCTTAAATTAATCTGAGAAGTATTAATTCAAATACAATGTCTGAATTTTTGTAAGAACAATGAGCTTTTGTAGCATTTTTGACTTGCGCTATTGCCCTCCCTTCTCCCCAGATCCATGGCAGCCATAAAGTCAATCATCTTACAATAGCTATAACTAGGAAAGCCAACAACCTGCAAGACACCGAAAGACAAAAAGTGGGCTTGGAACTTACCAGTGCTCTCTCCCCTGGAGATGGCTTCTGCTTGGCAGATCAATGATGAACTCCACTTTCAGTGGAGTTTTTTGTTTGTTTTGTTTTGAGTTGTTTTGTTTTTGCTTTTGTTTGGCAATAAGTACTGGGGTTTGAACTCAGGGCCTCATGTCTGCCAGGCAGGCACTCTACCATTTGAGTTATGTCCTCAATCTTTTTTGTTTTGGGTATTTTTCAGACTGGGTCTCATATTTTTTGTCCATGGACAGACTCAGACTGTAATCCTCCTACTTATAGCATCCAGAACAGCTGAGACTATAGGCATACTTCATCACACCTGGCTTATTTATTGAGTAGGGTCTTGCCAAATTTTTTTTTACCTGAACTGGTCTTGAATTACAATCCTCCCAGTCTCTGCCTTCTGTGTAGCTGGGATTACATACATGAGCTACTATGTCTGGCCAATCAATAGTTCTTCTATACACCAATAATAAACTTGCTGAAAAAGAAGTCAGGAAAACAATCCCATTCATGATAACTTCAAAGAGAATAAAATATCTAGCAATAAACCTAGCCAAAAAGGAAAAACCTAACAAAAAGACTTCCATAGTGAAAACTACAAAACACTAAAGAAGACACTAAAAAATGAAAAGAACTCTCACATTCATTGATCAACAGAATTAATATTATTGAAATGGCTATATTAACAAAAGCAATTTACAGATTCAGTGCCATCCCTACCACAATTCCAATGACATTATTCACAGGACTAGAAAAAATAATTTTAAAATTCTTAAAATATTAAGCTGAGCATGGTAACACACTCCTGTAATGCCAGGAGTGGGAGATGGAAGTGAGAGAATCATGAATTTGAGGCTGCATTGTGAGACCTGCCTCAAAAAATAAAATAAAAACAAAACAAAAACCTCAAGACTTAAAATCTTAAATGGAAGCACAAAAACTTCAAATAGCCAAAACAGTCCTGACAATGCTGGAAGTAATATGATACCTGATTTCAAGTTACACTAAAGAGTCACAGTAACTAAAACAGCATGTTGTAAGGCAAAGCAAAGAAAATACTTATCAGAGAGAAGAGACAGCATACAGAATGGGAGAAAATCTTTGCCAACTTATATATCTGACTGGAATTAATACCCAGAACATAAAGGACTTTAAAAAACTGAACACCAATGAACAAATAATCCAAACAATAAAACACACTTAGAGACCAAAAAGAATAGAAGGGAGGACCCAGAAATAAACCCCACACAGCAACAGCCATCCAACTGACAAGCATGTCTAAAACCTACATTAGAGAAAAGATAGCCTCTTTAACAAATGGTGGTAGGAAAACCAGATATCCACATGCAGAAGATGGAAAGTAGGTCCCGAACACCTACCCTGCACTAAAGTGAGTTCAGAATGGATCTAAGGTAAAGAGCACTGGGTGCATCGTCGAGGGGTCCACCGTCTTCCCAGCAAGCACAAGGCCCTGGACTTAAAATGCAGTACCACCAAAAATAAAAAATTGTTAACAGCTATTGATTTTTTTGTAATGTTATTTATCCTGTTACTTTGCTGAATTTGTTTATCAGGTCTAAAAATCTTCTGATGGAGTCTTAAGGGTCTCTAAGGATTAGGATTAAATCATCTTCAAATAGGGATAATTTGACTTCTTCCTTCCCTGTTTGCACCCTTTTTACATCTTTTCCTTGTCTTATTGCTTTGACTAAATTTTCAAGTACCATATTAAGAGCAGTGAGAACAGACAACTTGGTCTCATTCCTAATCTTGGACAAAATTCTTTCAGTTTTTCCCTGGTCAGTATGATGTGTGCTATCGGTTGCTGTAGCTTTCATAGTGTTGAGGCATTATTCTTCTATACCTAGGGTTTTTTTTGGGGGGGGGGTTATCACAAAGGGATGTCAAATTTTGCTGTTTCTGCATTTATTGAGATGATTACTTGTTTTTTATCCTTGATTCTATTAACCTGCTGCATACGTTTATTGATTTGCATATGTTGAACCATGCTTGCATTGCTGGAATGAAATCAACTTGGTCACAGTGTATGATCTTTTCAATGTGCTATTCAGTTTGCCTTCTCAAAATGGCTGCCTGTGACAGCACCACACATTTACATTGAGAAATGCAGACCACTTCTCAAGCTTCAGCGTGCTCTCTGACTCTTGGAGCTAAGTACTGACTTCCTTTCTGCTCTGTATTTGTTTCTGTGCCAATTTTTCCTCACTATGTCTCTCCTTCTTTCACTTTCTGTTTCCCCTCCCCTTTGCCACAACTCTGTGGGCTCAGCACTGATGCACTTTCTCTCACTCTCTATTCTAATAGCTAGTCTTTGGGTCTCTCTACATCTGTATCTTCCCAGTATTAAACCTCAGTGCATTTCTTCAGTCACCCACCTTACTGAGAAGTGATTTTCTGGTTGTTTCAATTCAGAGCTACTGAGAAACTAGAAAGTGTTTCTTGCTTCTCATCTACCATCTTGGATCCAGTCTCCAATATAATTTGTTAATACTATGTTCACTGACATACTCCATCACTAGGTCTACAAGGAAATTCTCTACTAGTGTAATTTGTATCGGGACATACCTTTATATACAATTACTGATAGAACTAAAGCATTAAGTCAATAGCATTGTTTAGAATTATTGCTAATGAACTTAAAAGAATATTTCATTACCTTTCAAAGTCAAGAATTTCACAAGTATATTATTAGATATAGGCATGAATTTATGAGTTTGCTTCTCTTTTGATAATTTCAACTTTTGAAAGACTGAGAGAAAAGTGAGAATTCACATTTTTTCCAAGCATAGTCAGTGCACATACCTTACCTCATTTAACCTTTACAATAACCTATGAGTGGGTACTTTTATCTCCATTTGCAGATATGGAAAAGTGAAGTCATACAGGTAAGTGAGCAGCAGAGCCAAAATTCAAACCCTAACTCCACAGTTTCTGCTCTTTAAGTAACTCTCATGTTACTCAATGTGTGCTGAGGACCACCTAAAATGCAATCATTGAGATGTTCATTAAAGGTTCAGATTCCTGTGCCTTATTTCAGGTCTCTGGAATTAGAATATCTAGGTATGATAACAGAAATATGGATAAGGATTTGGGGAATTAGTTTGAGAAGTAATATGACCAATATATGTTATCATTCTCTACCCTTTCCTTTAAACTTGATCATAGATAGTAATCACATAGGCCTACACAGCAATTAGTAAGGCTAAACTATTATTTGAAGACTCCTTTATAAGCAAGATGACCATAGGTCTCAGCCTGTCCAGGACTAGACCACTTTATGCCTGTTATCCTGGCATCATTATTAATAGGGCTTCATCTCAAAAGTGTTCTAATTTGGACTGCAAATTACATAGTTCCCTACTTATAAATCACTTACTGCAGGTTGTATTTTTAATGCCATTTGGTACTGATGTGGCTAGATAGGGAAGGGGCAAAGGAGGGCAAACTTCAGATTCTAAACAAGATTGTCAACTTATTACAGCAAATATAAAGCATGAAGATATGACTATGTCCACTATCCCAAGCAGACAAGGACAGGCAGAACTCTATTCAAAGTTCATTGTTGCCATGTTCAAACAGATGCCAATAGGAGAAGGGGACCAGGAACTAGAGGAAAGGTTAGTTCGAGAAGAATTAATTTAGAAGGTAACACACATGTACAGGAAAGCAATGCAAGTCAAATCCCTATATAGCTATCCTTATCTCAACTAGCAAATACCCTTGGTCCTTCCTATTATTGCTTATACTCTCGCTTCAACAAAATTAGAGATAAGGGCAAAATAGTTTCTGCCTGGTAGCGAGGGGGTGGGGAGGCAGAGGGAGGGGGCGGGGGGGGTAAGGGAGAAGGGGGGAGAAATGACCCAAACATTGTATGCACATATGAATAAAAGGAAAAAGAAAAAAGGAAAAAATAAAATTAAAAAAAGAGACTTTAAAACATAAACACACACACATACATGCACAGTCTTATAGCCAAGAACAAAATACTTAATGTTTGGCAACAATCTCTCTGAGTATATTCCAAGTTAAAAATTTCTCAAGCACAAAATACATACATAAAATGTGACTGGTATATTCCCTCAAGTGTGCCCCAATACAGTTCAGAACTCAATTTAAGAACTATCAAAGTCAGGTTCTTAGGAATATCAGTGTAAATCCCATGGTCAAACATACACTGCCAACCAAGTTGGGAGGTAGTGATTTGAGACACAATTTCCTCTCCTCAGCCTTAAATACAGCCAGGTGTGGTCATCTGAAGCGATGCTTCTTAAATGCTAACATGCAGGTGAGTTACTGAACTCTGCTTAAAAGGCAGATTCTATTTAGTAGTTCTGGGTTGGAGCCTGATATTCTGCTTCTCCTAAAGCCCCAAGATAACTGCTAATCCACTAGTTGGTTCCACAGATAAATGGATCTGGAGAGAAATCCATAAATATTTACTACAATCTAGTGAAGTAGTATATTACCTACAAGTAAATACTTTTTCAGAGTGACAAATATATTTCCACAAAATTATAAAAATGCTTTATTAAATTTCCATCTTTCACTTGCAAATCTTTATAAGGACAAAAGATGTTGTGTCATAAAAATGTTCAACTGTGTTTGTAATTCAAAGAGACCACAGGAGAAAAACCCATCCTCATTGCCATTTTATCCACATCACTTTCCCATCCTGCCCCTAATTTCTAATCTCAAACCTCTCTATGACACCTGCAAACAATACTCCAACTGTATTGTACAATAGTATTTAGTCATTGGAATTGAAACTAGTGAGAGTTTGTTTTATAGGGAAGTTTCTCCCTAGAAAAAGGATCCACATCTTGAAATTTTTTAGATGAAGCCATTCATTGTGAGGTTATATTATTTATGAAAGAAGTGTGACCTTCCTGCTGAAAGAGAAGTTGGTTTTCAGGAACACAGGCACTATTTTTTGTTGGAAAACTTTCGTATCAAAATAAGACATAACACTTGCAACAAAACATCTCATCATAGGACTTTCTTTTATCAGAGCAGGACTACAGATTGCTCTACCAGATTGTTCTAAAATGTGACTGTTAATGTCTATTTTGCAGGAATTTCTTCAGCAGATACGAACTTATACATTGTGTACCAAAATCTCTAAAAATATGTATTAACTTGACCATCTATCAAAATCTTTCCTCTGTGACCTTAAAATTCACAAAGATTGTTTCTGAGTTTCTATAGATGGGAGAGCAAACGTTAAAGAGACTTTTAATTTTGCACGTGATAGCAATTACTACATTCGACCGATCCTGTCCTCCTCTCTGTCATGGGTATGTGGAAGTTTTCATTACTCCCTTGCAGAAACATAGAGCCACACACTAATTCTGGCCAATGGCTGATAGTGAAAAATGATATGTGTCCCATTCTGTTCAACAGAGTAAAAAGGCAACATGTCTTCTCCATTGCTCTTTTTGTCTACTGAAGCACCTCTAGAAGTGCTTCAGTAATGTGACATAAGATGGGAGAACCTCTAGCAACCTGGCTTCCCCATAGCAAAGCTCCCATTGCCTATGCAGCCTGCACTGTCCATGCTGCACATGTAAGAAGTAAAACTTTATTGTGTTAAATCCACACTTTGAAAGCCAAATTGTTACAACAGTATGATGTATCCCACTCAGACTCAAAAATGTTTTGTTTTGTTTTTTTTGAAGCATCTCATACCAGAGCAGAAAGTAAGAAGAGTATCACCGGTTAGTTCTATTCCTAACCAGTTATGTGACCTTTATACTTCTCTGAACATCATTTTGAATGCTGAATTATATATAGTGCACAAATATCTTATTTGGATGCAGGTTTATATAATAAAAGGAACACAGCTTCTAGAATTAGATATAACTTAGCTCAAATTTACCTCACCATGTAGAAACTATCATATTTTTCATCTATTAAATGCAGATATTGTCTGATTTCACAGCATTTTGAAAATTATATTAGGTAACATGCAAATATAATAATACCACTGACTCATTGTGAGGAATTAACAAATCAACTTCTTTTTCTCTCCTAGTTTTCTGTCAGATAGATACTGTAATTGCCAATTTCCTAATGGCATTGATTAGGAACTAAATAACAGAGACCAGACAGAAACACAGGCCTTCACACTCCATATATCACATCTTTACCACACTAGCTTGCTTTATGTGGCAAAGCTTGTGATGTCAATAGATATTTCTGATAAACATTCTTCTCCACTGGCTATCCCTAGTTTGTAAAACTTACTTACATTACTAAGATCATTTATATACTTCCTTGGTGACTTAGATATGCCCTATATATCCTGAATGAGTTCATCTGTGTTCAGAATTTGAATTAGTAAGCAAATTCACAATAATTTGAAAATCAGCTAAGATTAAATTTGCAGCTCTCGGAATGACTGTTGATGAATGGTGTGCTGGGAACATGATTGAGTGCTTGCCACATTTCAAACACAATCATTAAAATACATAAATTATTTTTGTACCCAAGATTTTCAAAATCTTCATATTTGTTGGAGCCTTTATCCAACAAGGTAAATGAGACTTTGATTTTATAGATTTAATTACTTATGTCATACACGTATCTGCTGGCTTACAGATTTAAAAAAATAAGAACAGATTATTGTGGCAGACATGGAGAATGTCATTTGGTTTGCTCTTTAAGAAAGAACTGGCTATCCAGGTATGTGGTTAGCTGACAACGAAAAACTGTTAATTTCTTCAGACCCTTGCATCTTTTAAGCTAAGCACACACTTTTCTCATGGTGGCCCCAGCCAGTGACTTAAAAGGTATTAAATTTCATTAAAGGAAAGTCAAAAAGTTGAAAGATGGAAGTGAAAACTTCAAAGAGCATAAAATCCTCACAGATTTTTAGCATTTTTCTAATCTTTACAGTTATCTCACCCACATGTAATTCAACAATTGTTTTAACTCACTCATTATTATTGATTAAAATATATTCTTAGAAATAACAATTCTCTCTTTTGCCACTTTCAGTTAGCTTAATATGATGTGTAAATTTTGCAATTACAAAAGCAAGAATCAAAGTATCAAATGATTTGGGAGCAAACACTTGTTAAGCTGGTATACTTGTCATAGTGCTTTGTAAACTTTAACCTGCTTATGAGTCACCTGGAGATTATTAACACTGCGGATTCTCATTCAGTGTGTCTGGGGCTGAGTGCCTGAGCGATCATCCAGGCCATGCCAACATCCAGGTGATGTTCATCATGGCCCTCATCTTCTTTTTTGTTTGTTTGTTTTTTATTCATTTATTCATTTGTTCATACATTGTTTGGACCATTTCTTCCCCCTGCCCCTGCCCCCTCCCTCTCCTGCCCACACCCCTTGTTTCCAGGCAGAACCTGTTCTGCCCTTTTCTCCAATTTTGTTGAAGAGAAGACATAAGCAACAGTAAGAAAGACAAAGCGGTTTTGCTAGTTGAGATAAGGATAGCTTATACAGAGAAATTCCTAGCATTGCTTCCATGTACAAGTGTATTACAACCTGAATTGATTCATCTCTACCTGACCTCTTCACTACTTCCTGGTCATCTTCCCATATTGACCTCTGTCATTTTAAGGTTACTGTATTAGCTCCTCTGCTGTGGGGACATCACTTTCCTGTTTTGGGTTTCCTACCTATCCCCATTCCTCCCATATGTGCTCTCCCCTTAGTGTGAGACCCAAGTCCAACAACATTGCTACATTTGCCCTAGATCTAAAGTCTGCATGTGAGGGAGAACATATGATTTTTGGTCTGAGCCTGGCTAACCTCGTTCAGAATGATGTTCTCCAGTTCCATCCATTTACTTGTGAATGATAGGATTTCATTCTTCTTCGTGGCTGAGTAAAATTCCATTGTGTACAAGTACCACATTTTCTTAATCCATTCATCAGTAGTGGGGCATCCTGGCTGTTTCCATAACTTGGCTATTGTGACTAGTGCTGCAATAAACATGGGTGTACAGGTGGCTCTGGAGTAACCTGTGTCACATTCTTTTGGGTATATCCCCAGAAGTGGGATTGCTGGATCATACGGCAGTTCTATGTTTAGATTTTTAAGACACCTCCAAATTTTTTTCCAGAGTGGTTGTACTAGTTTTCAACAAGGTTTTTGATTCACAGAGCTCAAGCTGTCTGCTTCTGTACCCTAGTCGCCATCTTGGATCCTCCTTTGACCCCATCTTCTTGAGTAACTTTTGGCATGCATACCATGGAAATTCACTAGTATATTTTATAGAGATAAGGAAAACATGGCTGCATCTCTCAAATCAGCAGTTTCTTCAATAATGATAAATGGAGGTTTCATTTTGTTCACACTATGCTAAGCACTTCACATATATTGTTTCATTTAATCCCCTGGACACCATTTGAAAGAAGGTTATATGTCCATTGTGTGGATCACAAAATTAAGGCTAGAGCTACCTCAATCAATGTCACACAGACATTAAGTGGCAGGAGAATAGTACAGAACAGTTATTCTTTGTTTCCAACTAAGATTTTGAAAATCAACCAAATGGAAGGGAACTTATCAGAACTGTAATGGAAAGAGAAGACCAGTCTAATTGCTCACTTTTAAAGATTACAGTTCAAGGATCATTTCCCAAAAGGAATGTGAAGCAAAAGACAGAATGAACCAATTGTTCAAATTCTTAGACTTCAGAACAGTTACTGGGTAAATTAAATCCAAGCCATATTTCATTTATTGAAGGTAAAATTCTTATCTTTATGAATAGAAATACTTAATCATGCTTGAAATTCTCTTATTTATTAATTCAAAATGTTTGTAGATTTTTGACTGCTCATGAATCAACCATACACATTACTTAGTCACAAAAGGAGTACAATGTCAAAAGTAAAAATATAAGGATGCAAGGAGGCCCAAGCTGAGTTTTACTGATTCCTAAACATTTACATAATATAATATTTACATAATATTACATAAACACAAACATTTACTGATGGATAATTCAGTCTTTTAAAAATCCAGCATAGTTTACCTTTTCTATTAAAAAGGACCTAATAGGAAGGATGAGTTGCATTTATATTTTATTCTATTTGAATCACAATCTTTCTACCTAGAAGCAGAAAAAAAGCATCATAACAAACTAGGACTGTGAGCCAAGAAAGCAGAATCCAGATGTTTGAAAATTGTTCTTCTCAGACAATAGTACAACTAAAAGCAATTTTCAATTCAACAAAAATTTCTACTTCAGTTACATTAATTACTAGTTGACAGAATTTTAAGGAATACATTTAACTTCATAATGCACTCTAACAGAAAAACATTTTGCAGATGGTAATTTCAGTCTGTTAAGTAATCATGGCAACTCTTATTCAAATTTTCAAATATTTGAGTGCCTGCTATTGACTTAAAAATGGAACCATGAAATCTCTTTTTTAGAAAAGATGAGAGAAATTGAGTGTCCTGAATGTTTGATCTTAAGACCATATAAAGAATTGCATACAGTTATCAAATTCCCAAAAATGTAAGTACAATGATTGTTTTATTTTATGGTATTTTATACTGAAATGATAGTTACAAAGAATAACCAAGGCTAACTCAGTATGATGGAATAAACTAAACCGCAATTTCTATTTTCTTCTTTAAACCCTTCTATCTTCATGCAAACATTTCTCCCACGGCATTCATAAAATGCCATTTCAAATTTGAAAAAGAAAGAGAACTAGAGTTCTTTCAGTAGTATATGTTACATGGGATCCATGAAACTTTCATCCCCATTTGATCTCAGCAATAAAGAATATGTACTATTAATAAGTATTGTGCCACCATGTTGCATCTTTGATGTTTAATTAGAACAAGTTAAAAGTTGAACACATACTTCATTTGGAAGCAACTTGATATAATAGAATGAAGAATGAGTTTTTTCATATCATTTTTCTACCTAAGAATCCCAACCCTTCTACTTTCCAGCCTGACTGTGGACAATGTGGCCAATGCTTCTGAAGATGGTCTAGAGCTAATGTATGGGATAGTGGATAACTCTCCCTTGGTGCTGACCCTCTCTTCTCTATTTTGGTCTCTGAGGTGACTTTGGGACTCTGGAAACTACATATCCGAGATTCCCTTGCCAGCTGAATCCCATTTAAGCTTTGTCAATGGAACTCACAGGCTGGTGATTGGAAGGTCTCTGGATATTCTCAGCACCTCTAGTTAGATGTGATGACAACATCAACTTCAACTCCAGCTTCCAGCTTCTCTTAACTATCCCAGCACCAGCTTCACTGAGCTCCTTCAGAAATATCAGCCAGCTGCTCTACATTGATGTTCCAAGCACTAGGTATATGGGCCCCAGTACCAGCATCAACCACACTACACACTACTTCTGTGTGCTTCCCCTCCAAGATTCAGGGGGCTGAGCCTTCAGCTCAGAAGTTGAAGTACTACCAGTAGAGTTGTGGGTGGGGTATCTCTCCTTCCATCCCCTGGGTTCTAATAATTTAACCCTGCTCATATTTTCCTCCTACCTGATGTTTGCAAGTCTACCCACATAGCTGAGGAACGCTTTCCCTCATACTTTCTTACCGTGCCTCAGCAAACCACACATTTGTGATCCTTTGGGTTGCTTTAGAGTGGTCCAAATGGTGCATGTGAAGTCTACCATGTCAAGGAACTATTGTATTTCTAGAAAGCATTAAGAGATTAGTCATAGCTATCTATATCTGTGCATCCACAAGAATGTTCTACAGTCAGCAATTCTCTGCATCCTTCACAGCATCAATTTTACCCCAGGAAGTTCCACTTTCTAAGTGGATAAGTTGCTAGTTAATCAATGAACTGATTTCCCTCAAATAAATGTTACCCTTTCTCAAACCACTGACTTTTTTATTAGTGGGGGATGCATTGTGACATTTACCCCCTCTATCATTCTCCCTCAGCCCCCTCCCTCCTTTTTTAGAACAATTTCAACAGGTTTCATTCTTCTATTTTCACACATGAATACTAAATACATCCACCATAATTACCCTCACTCACCCTTTCTTTAAGCCTTCTCCCCTCCCACTGGTATCCACTCCCAAAAAGGACCTGTTTTACCTTCCTGTCATTCATTTTTTTACAGTGTATATTGATAGTTCAAGGGTGGGGGTTCTTCTTGGCCTTTCAGACATGTATATATCAGACTTTAGTCAGATTAATCCCCCTATTACTTACTCTTTCTCCATCACTCTGCTTCCCTATTATTCAACAGTTTGCAGTGCCTTGCATTATATTAACTTCATACATAGATGCAAGGAATGTTTCAACATTTTTCACTCTCTAACATTCTCTTTCCTTCTCCTGCCTCCTGTAGTCTCCTCAGACAGACCTACTAACATAATCATGGTTTTTTTGTGTGATCATGATCATAAATGTATTTATATGTACATTTATCTTACATGTCTAGCTTCCACATATGAGGGAAAACATGCCACCTTTGAACTTTAGCCTGGCTTACTTCACTTAACATGATGGTATCCAGTTCCATCCATTAACCTGCAAACAACATAATTTCATTCTTCTTTATGGCTGAATAAAATTCCATTGTGTAAGGGATCACCGGTTTCTAGGTCCCCCTACATTCCCCAGTATGCAGTCTTTCTCTTCTCTTTTCTCCAACTAAATTCTGTACAAATAAAATCTTTCTGACCTCTGAAAAAAAAATCCCATTGTGTATATATACATCACATTTTCTTAATCCATTCATCAGCCGTGGGGCATCTGGGCTGTTTCCAAAGCTTGGTGATTGTGAATAATACTGCAATAAACAGGGTATGCAAGTGGCTCATATTCCTTAAGGTATATGCCCAGGAATGTCAAACTATTAACTTTTGATTCGTACTTTCATTACAATTTTTCTTGGAGAAGGGGAAAACAAACTGTAGCAAGACAAATTATGTTATATAAAACATACCTCTACCTCTATTCTACCTCCACCTCCACCTCACCTCCACCTCTACTAGAGAGTTCCTTGAAGATTTTTCAACTACTAAGAACTCCTTCTAAAACAGAGATCAGGGACTGAGGGATGGATCAAGTGATTGAGAGCTTAAGAGAGAGGCCCTGGGGTCAATTGCCAATACTACAAAAAAAATCAGAATGCAAAATTTTGTCCATACATTCAACTTTTAGTTATGACATAGCATTATCATAAAAATGATATATAGTGATATGTACCAGACAGATACAATTTCTCTGTCTAGATTAGGAAAATAATGTAATATATTTCTAATATTTCCTGACAGAGTCAATAATAAATAAGTAGAAAAAATTTCCATCCAGCCCAGAAATCAATTATTAGTTGCTATAGCCTTCTGATGAATTAAGCTATTTTCTGAAGTTACCTGATTTCTAAGAAGTCTAAAAGGAAGACACCTGGTCTCCATTGACTTCTGGCTCCCATAATTTTCTTGGCCAATTTATAGACAACTTAAGAGTAATCATGGCATCTTCTATATTTGTCTTTTTCAATGTATATTATTGTGTATATTTGAGGTTTATAACACAATGTTATGGGACACATTTTGTTCATCAACTGGTTACTATCATGAAGCAAATTAACAAAACATCTTATATAGTAACTTTTTTGTGGCAAGAGCAACTGATATCTATTTACCTAACAAAAATCCCAAATACAAGACAATTTTACTAACTGTAATCTTCATTCTGTATGAGTGTTTATTTCTGCCTCACTGGGCTCAGTCTTCCATTGACTGTATTTCCTACTGTGTGTGCAGAACTTCCTTCAGCAATCAGAAAAGTGGGAACACAGCCCTGGGAGAATGTGAGGGTGATAATGTAGTAATATAAGAAGCTCAAGCCCAAGAGGTAATTTAAGTGCAATCCTGTACCCAAACTACTCCAGGTAATAGAATGTCTCCTTGTGGTCTGCAAAGAAATTCATCAATCCTCAGGGACAGAAGGGTTATATCCTGCCTCAAAGAGGATAGCTATGTCCATCAGAGAAGAAACAAATCCCTCATTAAAAGGCCACCAGGGATTAAACAGGGAATTCTCAAAGGAAAAGGAACAAAAGGCCAGTAAATACATGAAGTGTTCAACTTCCCTGGCTCAAAAAGAGATGCAAATCAAAGCCACACTTAGATTTCATCTCACCCCAGTTAGAATGGCCATAATCAAGGGCAATAACAACAAATACGTGTATGCGTATGTGTGTGTTGTTTTTTCTTTATGTCCATCAAGCATGAAGTTCTAGCATACCTCGATTTTTATTATGAGGGTTAAGAATATTGATTTGAAAGTCCAGTTACAATTGAATTGACTGAGACCATGCCTTGACGGCTATGCTGAGTCACAGCATCCTAAAATTTAAAAAATACCAAATGTATGACAGAACAGTTATGTTAATCATGGGCCAGTCTAGTCATTAGTCCATCGAGATGTCTTATTTAAGGGGAACATGTGGGCAATTTTAGTTGTCATGGCCCTGAAGTAAGAACCAGATGCCAGGTATAGTTTCACTATAGAAACCCCCAATTTTAATGGGCCCGGAGCGAGAAGAGGGATACTTCCCGAGCGGGTTGTTGGTTTCACGGAGGATGGTAGATTAAGAGACCATATTATGGTGATATCCATTTTGAAGAGAATTTTTTTTTACTTAATGTGCTAATGTACGACCAATAAAGTAATGTTTTATGTCCGCTTGTAGGTGACTTTTGGTCATGAATATCCATGTTGACTGCTAGTTTTATGTCATTTAGCATTGTATGTTATGGATGTGCTTGCTTATATGCTTGTCCCGGAAAATTATTATGTATGATTATGCAGTTATGTACTATGTACGATTAACATTTAGGGTACTCAAGCATTATTAATGTGGTATGTAACCTAATGCACGATATACGTAGGTTATTGTAATATGTACATGTTAATGTGCTGTTGGGGGTTTGAGTGGTGTAAAATTGAGTGCAGGGGGTAGTTTAATTGTGAGAATATCAGCTTTGGGTGCTGATGGTGGGACTTTGTTTCCTCCCTGATGTCCTAAGGGGGTATTTCCCCATTGTTGGTTTACAAGACCAAAGTAATAATTTATACTATGAGGACTCTTCATTTAAGTATTTTGTTTTCAATTAGGCTGGCAGTGGGTGTGAGGACAAGAATGATGAAAAAGTATAGGATTGATGCTATTTGACCGATGATAATGAATGGGGGTTCAACAGGTCGTCCGCCGATTCATGTTAGGGCGAGGAGGTCTGCAGTTAGTGCTCAGAATAGTCATTGGCTGATTGGGCGGAATACTAGGCTTCGTTGTTTTGATGTGTGGAGGAGCGGGAAGGCCGCTAGGATTAGGATTGACAGTACTAGGGCTAGAACTCTGCCGAGTTTGTTGGGGATGGATCGTAGGATTGCGTATGTGAATAGGAAGTATCATTCTGGTTTGATATGTGGTGGTGTGTTTAGGGTGTTGGCTGGTGTGTAGTTATCTGGGTCTCCTAACAGGTCTGGTGAGAATAGTACTAGTACTAGGAGAAGGGTGAATAGAAGTAGGAATCCAAAGGAGTCTTTGATAGTAAAGTATGGGTGGAATGGGATTTTGTCGGAGTCTGAATTGATTCCTGATGGGTTGTTTGATCCTGTTTCGTGTAGGAATAGGAGGTGGACTATTGCTAGTGCTGCGATAATAAAGGGTAGGATAAAGTGGAATGCAAAGAATCGGGTTAGGGTGGCTTTATCTACAGAGAAGCCGCCTCAAATTCATTCTACTAGATCGGACCCAATATACGGGATTGCTGAGAGTAGGTTTGTGATTACTGTGGCTCCTTAGAATGATATTTGTCCTCATGGGAGAATGTATAAAGGCGGTGGCTATAACTGTGAATAGTAAGATGATGCTGACATTTCATGTTTCTATGAAGGCGTATGATCCATAGTAAATTCCTTGTCCTACGTGTATGAACAGGCAAATAAAGAACATGGAAGCTCCATTGGCCTGGAGGTATCGGATGATTCAACCATAGTTTACATCTCGGCAGATATGTGCGACTGAAGAGAATGCTGTTGTGGTGTCCGATGTGTAGTGTATTGCTAGAAATAGTCCTGTTGCGATTTGTAGGATTAAGCAAATTCCTAGTAGGGATCCGAAGTTTCATCTGAGATATTGGATGGCGTTGGGAGGTCAATGAATGAGTGGTTAATAATTTTTATTAATGGGTGTGTTTTTCGGACGTTTGTCATTAAGAGTTTCTGTAGTTGAATTACAACGATGATTTTTCATGTCATTAGTCTTGGTTTGAGTCCATGTGCAAATTATGACTTATTCTATGTATTTGTTGAGTGTTATGTTTATGTTGGGTTTTGTGGGGTTTTCTTCTAAGCCTTCTCCTATTTATGGTGGTTTTGGGTTGGTTGTTAGTGGTGGGGTTGGTTGTGGGTTGGCTTTAAGTTTTGGTGGTTCTTTTTTGGGGTTGATGGTGTTTTTGGTTTATTTAGGTGGGATGATAGTGGTGTTTGGTTATACTACGGCTATGGCTATTGAAGATTATCCTGAGACGTGGGGTTCTAATATGGTTATTTGAGGTGCTTTGGTGCTTGGTTTGTTTGTTGAGTTGATTTTTTTGGTCTTATTGGTGAAGAATGATGAGGTGGATGTATTGGGGGGTGTTTATAATACAAGTGATTGGGTTATTTATAGTGGTGAGGGGGTGGAGTATGTCAATAAAGATGTTATGGGTGTTGCGGCTGTTTATAGTTATGGAAGTTGATTAATGGTGTTGACTGGTTGGTCTTTGTTTGTAAGTATTTTTATTGTTCTTGAGATTACTTGTGGTTGTTAGATGATAATTGTTAGTGCTAAGGCTATTGATAGTAGGAAGGATAGAAAGTATAGTTTGATTATTCCTTTTTGGTTGGATACAGTGATAGAGGCTTTAATCTGCATGTTAGCTATCAGTTTGGGTGTGGTTTTTTCTGTTCAGATTATGTCTAGGAGGGTTGATGCTGCTTTTTGACTGAGGGCTAGTGTATTTTTGGGTGAAGTACGGTGTACAATGGTTGGGAAAAATCCAAGTATTGTAGAAAATGATTTGGTGTTGGAGTTTAGGTTTAGTTTTAGGTTGTAGGTTATGTTGTTTAGTTCTATTGCGATAGTGAAACCTAGGATAGTGACTCCTAAGGCTATTAATTTTAGGTATAGGGGTATAGTTAATGTGGGGTTGTTTATGGGGGTGATGTTATTTGAGATAATAAACCCAGCAAAAATGCTTCCTACGAGTAGTCGTTTAATAGAATTTGTAAGTTGTGGGTTGTTTTCATTGATGTTGATGAGTGGGTAGAATCGGGGTTGTCCTAGAAGGGCAAAGAAAATGATTCGTGTGCTGTATACAGCTGTAAGGGAGGTTGCAATGAGTGTAATTAGTAGGGCTCAGGTGTTGGTGTAGACGTGTTGGCAGATTCAATGATAGGTCTTTTGAGTAAAATCCTGTTAGGAAGGGTATGCCTGCAAGTGCTAGGCTTCCTACTGTTAGAGAGGAAGTTGTGAATGGTATTGCTTTGGCTAATCTACCTATTTTGTGGATGTCTTATTCGTCGTTGAGGCTGTGGATGATGGATCCTGAGCATATGAATAATATTGCTTTGAAGAATGCATGGTTGCAGATGTAGAGAAATGATAAGTAGGGTTGGTTAATTCCTAGGGTAACTATCATTAGGCCTAGCTGGCTGGAAGTTGAGAATGCGATGATTTTTTTGATGTCGTTTTGTGTTAAAGCGCAGATTGCTGTGAAGAGGGTTGTGATAGCCCCTAGGCACAGTATAGTTGATATGATTAGTTGATTGGATCCTAGGAGGGGATGGAATCGGATTAGGAGGAAGATTCCTGCCACGACTATTGTGCTTGAGTGGAGTAGGGCTGATACTGGTGTGGGGCCTTCTATGGCTGAGGGAAGTCATGGGTGGAGTCCGAATTGGGCTGATTTTCCAGTAGCAGCTAGTAGTAGGCCTAGTAGGGGGATTGTTGTTATTTTAGGGCCCATGAATAGTTGTTGAAGGTCTCATGAGTTGGAGTAAATTAAGAATCATGCTATTGATAGGATGAATCCAATGTCTCTGATTGGGTTGTATAGGATTGCTTGTAGTGCTGAGGTGTTAGCGTCAGTACGTCTGTATCATCATCCAATGAGGAGGAATGATATAATTCCTACTCCCTCCCATCCAATGAATAGTTGGAATAGGTTATTTGCTGTAACTAGGATTAGTATGGTGATAAGGAAGAATAGTAGGTCTTTAAGGAATTGGTTGATGTTGGGGTCGGAGTGTATGTATCATAGGGAGAATTCTATGATTGACCATGTTACGAATAGGGCTACTGGTACGAATAGTAATGAAAAATAGTCTAGTTTGAGACTGAGTGAGAGTTTTGTGGTGTGGATGGTGAGTCAGTGTCAGTTGGATACGATGGTTTTGTTGCCTAGGTGAATGAATATGATCATGGGGATTGTGCTGGTGATGAATGCTAGTTTTACTGAGGTTTTGGTGTATTCAGGATAGTTTTTGTTTTTGTAAAAGTCTGTTAGTGACATTAGGATGGGGTATATGAGGATGATAAATATTATGATTATGGATGAGGTTAATATGTTTATTACTTTTATTTGGAGTTGCACCAATTTTTTGGTTCCTAAGACCAACGGATAACTACTATCCTTTAAAAGTAAGAAAGCCATATTTTTAGGTATGGTGGCATGAGTTATCAGTTCTTGCATACTTTCTTGGTAAATAAGAAAGTTTTATTTTCTGATTCTAGATTCACAATCTAGTGTTTTTGTTAAACTATATTTACAGAATATTGTGCCGAGAATGATCTTTGGATTTAAAGATAGTAGGAGTAGGAGGAGTAGGTGGAGGAAAACTAGGGAGTTTTCTCATGTGAATGATGGATGAATGTTATTTATGTGATAGGTAGGTTTGCCTCATTGAGTTGTGGTTAGTATGTATAGGGTATATAAGGCTGTGATTAGTGTGTTAGTTGAGGATGTGGTGAAACAGGAACCCTTATACACTGTTGGCAGGAATGCAAATTAGTGCAACCATTATGGAAAGCAGGTATGGAGAGTATTCAAAAAGCTAAAGATAGAACTGTTATATGATCTAGTGATATCACTCTTGGCCATCTACCCAAAAGAGCATAAAACAGGATACCACAGAGACACCTGTACACCAGTGTTGATCACAGCACTGTTCACAATAACCAAGCTATGGAAACAACCCATGTGTCCTACAACTGATGAATGGATCAAAATAATGTGGTATATATATATATATATATATATATATATATATATATATACACAATGAAGTTTTATTCAGCCGTAAGGAATAATGACATTATGTTAAGTGAAGTAAGCCAGGTTCAGAATGACAAAGATCACATGTTTTCTCTCATACATGGAAGATAGTTCCAAAAGGAAAACATATATACAAAAACAAACATGATCTTATACAATCTCACAAGTATAACATATTTGTAACAGTGGAACTACTCTATGGAACTTGAAGAAGGCGGGAAAGGAAAAGAGAGTGATAGAGCATCAACAATATCGTAAGGTAGAGGACAAAGGATATGTGTTGAAAGCTGGTGGAAAAATGGGGGAGATGGGAGGTAAAGGGTTAAGGGAGAGCAATGGAAGGGGTTTAACAGACCAAAGTAAGATATACTCACAGTGGGGATACATTGAGAAACCCCTTTGAACATCAACTTAGATATTGATAACAAAAGACAGGACTGTAAAATAGTTACAGTGGGGGGTACTTTGGGAGGGGGGAGGTTGAATGAAGGAGATTAAGGTGAGGGAATATGGTTGATGGACTTCATATACTTATATGAAACAAACCTCTTACAATAGCTTTAAGTGGGGCAGGGAGAGGGTTGAGGGAGAGAGAGGATGGGGGTGATCTAACCAATGTACATGATAAGCTTATTCGGAATTGTCACTATGAATTCCCCCTGTGCCATGAATATATCCTAATAAAAAAAAATTTTTAAAGGCCACCAGGGAAAGCAAGACTTTATCCACCCACAAAACCCCATTCTAGTACCCAAGAAATACCTACCCCCTTTCAGCTATAATGGTACCCTTAATTTTTTGCTCAGATTTTTTAATCAAACCACATTTAGGCTTTCCAAATGCCATTTTCACTCAACTACTGTTGACATTTCCAGGCCCTGGCAAGGCATAGTGCACTTCAAGTTCTTGTGTTCTATGCCAGGAGCAAACAAACTGGGCGCTTCTCGCCCATCAGCAGGCAGTGCTTTCCAGAATTCTATCAACTGTTTCCTTTTGTTTGGACTGGTAAGTGGCTACGCTTTTCTTCTCAAAGATTAGAAAATAAAACACGACATAAAATGACTATGCTTGCCTGAAATTATTTCCATTTTTAATTCAAATATGCTTCAACTCTCTAAGATTCTCCTTATTACTGGTTGCCATTTGAATTTGTAGCTTTTTTCATAGTTATATACTCACTTTAGAGTGATAACCTAAAGACATTCTTCTTTTAGAATATATTTTCACAGTGCTTTTTCTTACATTCAGCAAATTGAAGATAACAGTTGCATTACTATCCAGAGGGGGAAAAGCTAGTGAGGAGAGCTGCAAATTAGTTCTTCTGTCTTTGTCTTTAAAATTCCAAGCCAGATGAATCTAGTTTTAACACTTAAAAAATCCCTCTAACACCTCATGAAAGAAATGATAAGCACGACACTCTACTTTCTCTTAATTACAAACTTTATTGATGGTCTTCTTTGAATGTGTGCATGTCCCAGAGTTCACATTGTCCATCCTAAAATCCCCCTTCTGTCTTCTGAGAAATTGAAAATGTGCAAACTAACTGAACATGAGTAAATTAACTGAGTTTATGACATGTTGTTAACTCCTAGTCATTAGTGACATAGACGTGGATATCTCACACTCATTCCCTTCCAACAGCATACTCAGATGCACACATATCCATACTAGCAATAACCCAGAGCAATTTCCAAACAAGCTTATCATAATTTAAACCAACTTTATATTAAATCTAACTGGGTTTATTGTGATGAAGTTCTGCCAATAACAAGAACTATAAAATACACAGAGAAATTAGTTATTTTACCAGAACTGAAGAAGGAAGTTTAGGTAAACTTAAATTACTTTATCTTTCCAAAGAAAATGTTAAGATTTGAATGCACTTCTGACTTATCTGTTCTTGAGTTATTGCTAATCTCTGGAAAGAAAAATTGTCATAACTCATAGCACCAATTCCATTCTCCCAAAGTTCTAGCTCCTATCACTTGGTTATGGCTCCTTATACCTAGCAATTAATCAAATACTATCATGACCAACCCGCTTTGCTCCTTTGGCCATTTATCTAGCTCTCGTTCTAATTGCAGTATATCCAGATTGAATTCTCAGTGTTTCACAGCTTGTCATGTAATAGTTACATTAGAATAACCCTATTCCATCTGTAACAATAAAAAGTATCCTAACAGGAAAAAAAGTAAGTGAAATTGTCTCTGTTTGCCTACAACATGAATTATAGACAATCCTAAATATTCCACAAAAAGCAATAGTCAGAACTGATAAATTCAGTAAAGTTGCAGGGTATAAAATCAATATATAAAAATCAGTAGCATTTCTGTACACTAATAATGAACTATCTGAAAAGGAAATTAACAATCCCAATTTGTAATAGAAAAAAAAACCCAATACACTCAGGTTTAAGTTTAGTTAAAGGTGAAAGATTTATATACTGGAAACCATAAAACATTGATTAAAAATTTGAAGAAAACATTAATGAATGAAAAGACATCCCTTGTTCATAGATTGAAAGAATCAATGTTTATAAACCCATACTACTCTTAACAACCCACAGATGAAGACCCTATCAAAAATTTTTTTTCACAGAAATAGAAGAAACAATCTTTAAATTTGTATGGCTCCACAAATGACCAGAAAGCAATTTTGAGCAAAAAGAACAAAGCTGAAAGTATTGTGCTTCCTGACTTCAAAATCTATTATAAAGGAATTATAATCAAAACAACATGGTATTGGCCTAAAACATATTCATTGCCTAAAGGAATTGAATGGAAAGCTCAGAAATAAAACCATACATGTATGGTCATTGATTTTTGACAAAGTACCCAAAACATACAATGGGGGAAGAGCAGTTATTCAATAAATGATGTTTGGAAAACTATTACACACATGCAGAAGAATGAAATTAGACCCTTGTGTTAGAACATGCACAAAAATTAACTTTACATGGATTGAAGACTGAAGTACAAGACCTGAAACTGTAAAACTGGTGACAAAACATGGGGAAAACTCCACAACATTGGTCTGGGCAAAGATTTGTCAACTATGACTCTGAAACCTGAAAGCTCCAGCCATAAAAGCAAAAGGGATTGCAAGAAGCTTCTGCACAGCAAGAAACAACTGACAAAGAAAGAGACAACCTACAGAGTGGGAAAATATTTACAAACCATACATCTGATAAAGGATTAATACATATATCTCAAAAAACTGAAAAGTAAGAAAACAAATGACTCAATTAAAAAATGGGCAAAGCACCTGAACTGACCCCCAAAACACACAAGAAACAAGTCTTGATGCTTCTTTTATTTCTCTCTCTCTCTCTCTCTCTCTCTCTCTCTCTCTCTCAATGCTGGGGATTGAACCCAGCACGTGCTAGGCAAGTGTTCTACCATTACGTGACATTTCCAGCCTTCATGCTTTTATTTTAACTCATAAGAAAATTTTAAAGGTCCATAATGTAAGCCAGACAGAAAAGCTAATCTATCTGATTAAATAGCATTGTCCCAAAAAAGGGCTGATGCTTTTCTCCAAAAAAGGTACATTTTTATTACTAAAATATTTTTCTCTGTAGTTTAGAATTAGAGTTATTTACATTTTCTTATGTAGTCACAAATTTTTATACATTAGCTCCTTAAGATATTTGAGCTTCGACTAGGATCACTTCAAATACTTTTGTAAATTTAAACAAAATGTGAAATAAATACACACAAAAATATTATGATAGCTTTGTTCACCTTGGCTTTGGATGGAAAAGATTGCACACAAAAATTTTAAGTATGGGATTAGTTTTGGAATCTTAACTCCCCTGGTCCTAATTGCCAGGAGCGTCACCAACACATACTAGACACTTGTGCCAACTAGGAAAAGATGTCCTAACAGGTGGAAAAATAATAAGCAAATGCCTTTCCTCTGTATGACCTCTTGGCACTGGAACCATCTTGTAGATAGGATTGGTCCTGGAAGAAAGGAAGAGCTTTCACTTTTGAAGACTATATAGATGGTAGAGCGAATGCAATCCTTCATCACAATGAAAGACTCTCATATTACAAATAATAGAAACTTAAAGATTTGGTCCCCAGTTAGACTTTGAAGATGTTCACCCAGCATCAAATATCAGGAAGACACATACATCCTTAGCACATGTGGACTTGTTTCTTTATCCAGGGGTAATTGCTCAATCTTGTCTTTTCTACAATTCCACAGAGCTCCCATTCTGCAATAACTAATGAAGCTGGATCTACAACCCTTCTTGTCACCTCCATCCAGCTCCTTCTCCCTAAAACCCTGTTGTCTTCTCAGTGTCTACTCAAATAGCTTGACCAGTCTTTTCAAGCAGGCTACTAGCATTTTGCTGTACCTTTCCTTATGGATGAGATTTTCAAAGAGTTTGGTCATGTCTGTTAATTACCTCTGAACTCCTTCCATTTTGCCTACATGTCTCAGATAGCAAGAAGGCCAGGATGAATATCTTACTCATGGCAGGACAAAAGGGACATGCTGCCTTCCATGATGATGATGAAATTCTTTGAGCTACTTTCTTAGCAACTTTTTAAAAAATACCATCTCCCATGTAAGATTTGTGTATAATTTTCTACTAATAACTTCAGCTATAATTCTGCTCCCTAGGTTTATTCTCAAAAGTTATTTGTAAAATTACTTCTCTCAATACATTAGCTTCTGCTTTTAGAGAGTACCATGTTATTTGTATTATTTCAATATTCTTTACATTTCCATTTTCAATTTTTAGAATGAACTTTTCAGGCCACGTGCAGTGGCTCATCTGCCTGTAATTCCAGCTAGATGGACATCAGGAGGATTAGGTTTGAGGCCAGTCCTGGCAAAAAATTAGCAAAGTAAAACCCCATCTCAAAAATGCCCTCAAAAGAAAATGGGGCATGGTGGTTCGTGCTTATAATCCTGGCTACATAGGTAGGAAGATTGCAGTCTAGGCTGGCCCAGGCCAAAAAAAAAAAACTAGCATGAGACCCTATCTGAAAAATAAGTACAGCAAAAAGGGTTTGGGGTATGACTCGAGTGGTGGAATGCTCACTACTAAGTACAAGGCCCTAAGTTCAAACCCCTAAGTACTACCAAAAATTTTAAAAATAAAAATGTATTTTTCAATCTGAAATTTTTAATTTTCAAAAATGAAAATTAAAGTGCCTTTTTAAAAGCAAAATCTTTTAAGATGCTCGATTAAAAATTAATCTTGTTTAGAAAGTGTCAGACTAAATCTCTTTACATAACAAATTCCTACAGATTACTTTTTAAAACAGGATTAAAAGGTCTTATAACTAACCTTTTGTTTTGACATAACATTAAATTAACAGAATGCTTTGCAATCCATAGTCTTTGATTTCTTTGTCAGGGGAAAATATGATCTCAAGTGTATCCTATCTGAGAGTCATTATCTATTGCTGACAATTGGAATAACAGAGGTACATATATAGTTTTAGGATCTTTAGGAAATGTAAAGTAAGCATTAAAAACAATTTCTCAAAGAATACCATAGATTAAAAATACATGTGCTCTCAATGATTTATTTATTTAAGAATAAGAAATCACTCTGTGTACAGTAGTAAATATAAAACAAACAAAAATCACTGGCAATGTCCAAAAAAAACAAGAGAAAAAAAATCCCAATTGCTTGTTATCCATGCAACAAGCAGCAGAAAAAGGCAGCGTGAGGTTGGTCCAACAAGACAAAATGTTTTATCCAAAGTAAAGAAACACACAGTCATTAAGAAAAGTCTAGAGAAAAAGGACATAGCTAAAGTGGTAGAGCCTGCCTAGCAAATGCAAGGTCCTGAGTTCAAAACTCAGTACCACCAAGAAAAAAATTCTAGTAACCACAAAAAGAACTACCCAAAACAAAACTGAGCTGTGATGTGACAAGGGAAACTTGTAATTGCTGGGCCCTGAAACATTTGTAAATTGTGCTTTGGGGATACAGAACATTTTTGTCAGCATTGAATGAGAACAAAGAAATTATTCATAAAGGAGAAAATGCACCAAGCAAATGTTTATCTAAATATGTCTAGAAGGGAAAGAGTTTTCTTCCTTAAAAAAAAAATAATAAATCACAATTCAGGCCCTTGCCAAACAATACTGACTCATTTCACATAACTTACTTTTCATCTTGAAATGTCCAGAATATTCTATGTTCACTGAAAAAAGTTAAATCAAGTAAAATATAGATAAGAATGATAACTAAAGACAATAAGGTAACTTACGCTTTTACCACACAAAAATATTTATGGCAATTACCTTATTCTGCCCAGGATCGATCATGTAAACAACACAATTTGATTTTAAGTGGCTTATTGTTGACACTCTTTCTAAGGAAGTTTGAAAATATTTCTGGGGAAACATCAATCAAAAATGTGTATGTTGACAGACTTCAATATACTTAAATCTGGTTTTCTGCATTTGGGTGAGGCTTAGTCAAAATAAAAAACTCCTAGATTCGTTTATGGAGGGAAGATGCTTTGAGAGTTCCCTCACCAGTAACTTAACACTGAATTGATAGGTCTGACTTTGTTTTTAACCAGGGATATAGGCACACGTGACAGAAAGACAAATCAGTTTAAGGGGAAAGAAGTAATGCATTGGCTTAGCTAGCTGAAAAAGCCAACGTTAAACTGGCTGAAGCAGTATGTCTAGACCAGGCCAGGCAAAGCAGAGTGTTAGCAAAGGCCAGGGAGGGACACAAGACAAGCTCAATAAATGACATTAAAGAACCAACTTGGACCAGGCTTTTAGAAATCAAAATCAAAGCAGTGCTCTATAAAGAATGTTTTCCACATTTTAAAATTTACTGTTACTGATAAAACATATATGTGAATGAAAACCGAATGCCATTGCTATTCATTTTAGATAAACTTTATAATGGATAATGAAGCAAGACCTATGAGCACAAATCATCCCAGAGAATCCAGAAGGTTAAGTTGGTGTTTTGGTTTTGGCACAGGGATACATGTAAGATACAGAGGAAGCAACAGCAAACCATGGTGAAGACTTACTGTGAGGTCATAATGCATAGTGTGTCATGATTTGGGGCAGCATACGTTGAAGACTGGCACATCTTGCTAAAGATAACTTTTTTTTTTTTTTTTTTTTTTTTGCCATGCTGGGGTTTGAGTTCAGGGGCTACACCTTGAGCCACTCCACCAGCCCTTTTTTTCTTTTTTTCTTTTATACAAAATTTTAATAATGATTAATTTCATGAACATTATAAGGGATGACTCCAATGTTCTTTCTTTTTTTTTTTTAATTCATATGTGCATACAATGTTTGGGTCATTTCTCCCCCCTTCTCCATCCCTTACCTTGCCCCCCCACCCCCTCACTACCCAGCAGAAACTATTTTGCCCTTATCTCTAATTTTGTTAAAGAGAGACTATAAGCAATAATAGGAAGGACCCAGGGTTTTTGCTAGTTGAGATAAGGATAGCTATACAGGGAACTGACTTGCATTGATTTCCTGTGCATGTGTGTTACCTTCTGGGTTAATTCTTCTTCTTTTTTTTTTTTAATAAAACCCATAATTTTGCACAATTAACTAAAAAAGTCCTGCATTATAAAACATGCAGGAGGCACCTGCAGCCACTATCCCTTTATTTTTTATTTATTTTTTTATTTTATTATTCATATGTGCATACAAGGCTTGGGTCATTTCTCCCCCCTGCCCCCACCCCCTCCCTTACCACCCACTCCGCCCCCTCCCTCTCCCCCCTACCCCCTCAATACCCAGCAGAAACTATTTTGCCCTTATTTCTAATTTTGTTGTAGAGAGAGTATAAGCTATAATAGGAAGGAACAAGGGTTTTTGCTGGTTGAGATAAGGATAGCTATACAGGGAGCTGACTCACATTGATTTCCTGTGCATGTGTGTTACCTTCTAGGTTAATTCTTCTTGATCTCATCTTTTCTCTAGTTCCTGGTCCCCTTCTCCTATTGGCCTCAGTTGCTTTTAAGGTATCTGCTTTAGTTTCTCTGTTTTGAGGGCAACAAATGCTATCTAGTTTTTTAGGTGTCTTACCTATCCTCATACCTCCCTTGTGTGCTCTCGCTTTATCATGTGCTCAAAGTCCAATCCCCTTGTTGTGTTTGCCTTTGATCTAATGTCCGCATATGAGGGGGAACATACGATTTTTGATCTTTTGGGCCAGGCTAACCTCACTCAGAATGACGTTCTCCAATTCCATCCATTTACCAGCGAATGATAACATTTCGTTCTTCTTCATGGCTGCATAAAATTCCATTGTGTATAGATACCACATTTTCTTAATCCATTCGTCAGTGCTGGGGCATCTTGGCTGTTTCCATAACTTGGCTATTGTGAATAGTGCCGCGATAAACATGGATGTGCAGGTGCCTCTGGAGTAACAGTCTTTTGGGTATATCCCCAAGAGTGGTATTGCTGGATCAAATGGTAGATCAATGTCTAGCTTTTTAAGTAGCCTCCAAATTTTTTTCCAGAGTGGTTGTACTAGTTTACATTCCCACCAACAGTGTAAGAGGGTTCCTTGTTCCCCACATCCTCGACAACACCTATTGTTAGTGGTGTTGCTAATAATGGCTATTCTAACAGGGGTGAGGTGGAATCTTATGTGGTTTTAATTTGCATTTCCTTTATTGCTAGAGATGGTGAGCATTTTTTCATGTGTTTTTTGGCCATTTGAATTTCTTCTTTTGAGAAAGTTCTTTTTAGTTCATTTGCCCATTTCTTTATTGGTTCATTATTTTGGGGAGAATTTAGTTTTTTAAGTTCCCTACATATTCTGGTTATCAGTCCTTTGTCTGATATGTAGCTGGCAAATATTTTCTTCCACTCTGTGGGTGTTCTCTTCAGTTTAGAGACCATTTCTTTTGTTGAGCAGAAGCTTTTTAGTTTTATGAAGTCCCATTTATCTATGCTATCTCTTAGTTGCTGTGCTGCTGGGGTTCCATTGAGAAAGTTCTTACCTATACCTACTAACTCCAGAGTATTTTCTACTCTTTCCTGTACCAATTTTAGAGTTTGGGGTCTGATATTAAGATTCTTGATCCATTTTGAGTTAATATTGGTATAGGGTGATATACATGGATCTAGTTTCAGGTTTTTAAGACTGCTATCCAGTTTTCCCAGCAGTTTTTGTTGAAGAGGCTGCTATTTCTCCATCGTATATTTTTAGCTCCTTTGTCAAAGACATTTGGTTATAGTTGTGTGGCTTCATATCTGGGTCCTCTATTCTGTCCCACTGGTCTTCATGTCTGTTTTTGTGTCAGTACCATGCTGTTTTTATTGTTATTGCTTTGTAATATAGTTTGAAGTCAGATATCATGATACCTCCAGCATTGTTCTTTTGACTGAGTACTGCCTTGGCTATTCGTGGCCTCTTGTGTTTCCATATAAATTTCACAGTAGATTTTTCAATCTCTTTAATGAATGTCATTGGAATTTTGATGGTAATTGCATTAAACATGTAGATTACTTTGGGGAGTATCGACATTTTTACTATGTTGATTCTACCAATCCATGAGCATGGGAGCTCTCTCCACTTTCTATAGTCTTCCTCAATCTCTTTCTTCAGAAGTTTATAGTTTTCCTTGTAGAGGTCATTCACATCCTTTCTTTGGTTTACACCTAGGTATTTGATTTTTTTTGAGGCTATTGTAAGTGGAATTGTTTTCATATATTCTTTTTCAGTTTGTTCATTATTAGTGTATAGAAATGCTGATGATTTTTCTATGGTGATTTTATATCCTGCTACCTTGCTATAGCTATTGATGGTGTCTAGGAGCTTTTGAGTAGAGTTTTTTGGGTCTTTAAGGTATAGGATCATATTGTCTGCAAATAGGGATTTTTTGACAGTTTTTTACCTATTTGTATTCCTTTTATTCCTTCTTCTTGCCTAATTGCTCTGGCTAGGAATTCCAGTACTATGTTGAATAGGAGTGGAGATAGTGGGCATCCTTGTCTGGTTCCTGATTTTAGAGGGAATGATTTCAGATTTTCTCCATTAAGTATAATGCTGGCTGTAGGTTTGTCATTTATAGCTTTTATAATGGTGAGGTACTTTCCATCTATTCCTAGTTTTCTTAGAGCTTTTATCATGAAATGGTGTTGGATCTTATCAAAGGCTTTTTCTGCATCTATTAAGATGATCAAGTGGTTTTTGTCTTTGCTTCTGTTAATGTGGTTTATTACGTTTATTGATTTTCATATGTTGAACCACCCCTGCATTGCTGGGATGAAGCCTACTTGGTTGTGGTGAATGATTTTTTTGATGTGTGGTTGAATTTGGTTTGCGATTATTTTATTGAGGATTTTTGCATCAATATTCATTAAGGAGATTGGCCTATAGTTCTCCTTTTTGGAGGTGTCTTTGCCTGGTTTTGGGATAAAACCAGGCTTTATAAAATGTGTTAGGCAGTTTTCCTTCCCTTTCTATTTTGTGGAACAGTTTAAGGAGGGTTGATATCAGTTCTTCTTTAAAGGTCTGATGGAATTCAGCAGACAATCCATCAGGTCCTGGACTTTCTTTTTTGGGAAACACTTGATTGCTGCTTCAATGTCATTTTGTGTTTTAGATCTATTTAGTTTATTAATGTCCTCTGTGTTCAGTTTTGGATGATCATATGTATCTAGAAATCTGTCCATTTCTTTAAGATTTTCTAATTTATTTGAATATAGGTTCTCGAAGTAGTCTCTGATGATTTCTTGGACTTCCATGGAGTTTGTTGTTATCTCCCCTTTTGCATTCCTGATTCTACTAATTTGGGTTTTTTCTCTCCTCATTTTAGTCAGGTTTGCCAGGGGTCTGTCGATCTTGTTTATTTTTTCAAAGATCCAACTTTTTGTTTCCTTATTTCTTTGTATGGTTTCTTTGGTTTCTATTTTATTGATTTCAGCTCTTATTTTTATTATTTCTCACCTTCTATTTGTTTTGGGATTTGCTTGTTCTTGTTTTTCTAGGAGTTTGAGATGCATCATTAGGTCATTGATTTGGGAGCTTTCAGTCTTTTTAATATATGTACTCATGGCTATAAATTTTCCTCTCAGGACTGTCTTTGCTGTGTCCCATAGATTCCAGTAGGTTGTGCTTTCATTTCCACTGACTTCCAGGACCTTTTTAATTTCCTCTTTTATTTCATCAATGACCCATTGTTCATTAAGCAATGAGTTATTCAGTTTCCAGCTGTTTGCATGTTTTTTGCCTTTACTTTTGTTGTTGAGTTCTAGTTTTATTGCATTGTGATCAGATAGAATGCATGGTATAATTTCTATGTTCTTATATTTGCTGAAGCTTGCTTTGTGCCCTAGGATATGATCTATTTTGGAGAAGGTTCCATGGGCCCCCAGCCCTTTTTTGTGATGTGTTTTTTCAAGAGTTTCATGAACTATTTGCCCATGCTGGCTTCAAACCCTGATCCTTCTGAACTCTGCCTCCTGAGTAGCTAGCTTTACAGGCATGAGCCACTGGTACCTGGCAAGATATCATTCTTTTCTGAATATTTTGTGGTTTTTGGGACCCCTTCTGCTGATCATGATCTTCCTGAACTATGTTGTTGTGTGAAAATGGTCAAATCATATAAGGGAATTAGGTGCTATCACTTAGCAGGGTATGGTCTTTAATTCGGAGGGGTGCCTTCCATGGGGTTAACTGACCATCAACTAAAATAGGAACTCAAGATGGGGGAAGAAAGCCTCACAATGGGCCTGCTCTGGGATTGAGCATATGGAATTTATTTCTATGTGCTCTTTGAACACTTAGGGTTTCACAGTCTGAGAGACACAAAGGAAATCTTCAATAGCATCTCTTTTGAAACAGGACATGATGCACTAACTCTAAGCTTTGAATGAATTTCTCGTGCTCCCATGATGACTGTAAGAGAATCTATTTTCCAGAACCGCTGTTGTGTCTCTCTTCATTCCTATTTTAGCTACTTTTCTTTCCACTCGTTCAAGACTTCCACTAACCTCAAAGCCACAAGAGACTCTCTTAGTGTGCTTAGAAAAGCTGCTCAGAACATCTTCCACCTACATTTGCAGATCTGCTTCAGAATATGCCCCATATCCATGCCCATTCATCCAAATCTTTTTGTTTTATTCTGAATGTCAACACCTTCCTGGAGCCAGCATAGAAGGTGAGGCTCTAATCAAAGCAAGAACTTTCTGAAATCACTAGTCTTTCCTGAAATGGCAGATTTCATGTATGCCAAAAATGTTGGAATCAGCAGGAGAAATGGGACCAGAGAAACTGGCCAGTATTATATCTCTATTGGGTCCAAGAGGACATCTGCTATGAAGGGAACTTGTTGCCATGATTCTCCAGAGAAACAAAACCAATAGGAGGGGTGTGTATGTGTGTGTGTATGAGAAAGAGAGAGACAGAGAGAGAGAGAGAGAGAGGAGAGAGAGAGAGAGACAGAGAGAGATAGACAGAGATGAGACGAGATTTTTTTTGATAATTATAAATCCCAAAATGTGCAGGAAGGATTAACAAGCTGAAGACAGAGGAGAGTTGATTGTGTAGTTTCAGTCTGAAGGGCAGAAGCCTTGAAACCCAGAAAGAATCAATGTTCCTGCTTGAGTATGATAGCAGGAAAAATCTGGTGTCTTAGTTTATAATAGTTTTAGGTAAAAGGAATTTCATCTTAATGGAGGAGAATGAGCCATTTTTGCTATTCATGCCTTCACCTGATTGGATAAGGCACACCCACATTAGGGAGGGTAATCTTTTACTCTGTCTACTGATTTGAAAGTTAATCTCATCCAGAAATACCAAGAATAATATTTGATCAAATGTCTGGATACCCTGGTGGCCCAATCTTATTGACACATAAAATTGACTCTTCCAAATACAATTATACCTTAAATACAGTAAAATCTTGACACATAAAATTTACTCTTCCAAATACAATTATACCTTAAGCCAAAGCCCAAAATTAATCATTTGCTAGAGGCTACAGAGCTCAAGGTTTGCCTTGCTCATCTAAAACTGAGTGCTCCACTCAAGACTTTTTAGTGGTTTGAGGTGATGAGCAGAAATATTGGAAGTTCTATGTTATGAATTCTGTATGCAATCTGAATCATACCTCATGAAATTTTGTACAGCTAAGATTTAGTGAAATTATTCAAAGCTATGAATTCTTGTTATGTTGTTCCCAACATTAAGAAACTTGTAAACTTCTTTTATGAAGAATCAAATAACTTAAATATCCACTGACCAGCTTCAGAAATAGTGTTAAGATAATTACTAGCTTTGATTTAATCAGTTTTTCCCCCCAACATTTCTTTTGGAATGCACAAATAATAAAATTTAGCCAAAATGCCAACCTCCAAGAGAAGATAGATGAGTTGATATATTGCAATTCTATTGTTATGCTCAAACATTGAGAATTTATTCTGAGCACAATGACTCTAAGTTACAACAAAGTAACCACTGTCAAAAGCAAAAAACAAATCTTCAGTTCTCACTTACTTACCAATGGTGTTCATTTACTGGAGTGAGATATTTTTAAATTATTCCATCAATAAATATTAAGTCCAAAAGGATGTAGACATCCAGCTTGAGTTTAGAGTCGGATAGGCCCTGAAAAATCAAATGTGATGTTGTCTGAGAGTCTTGAATCTGTGAGGAACAGAGAGTAGGTTATCTCTAAGGTAAACTCAAGTAAAGGACCCAAGAGCAGAGGCAGTTCCAGACTGTACAGCATCGTCTGCAATGATGAAGGGCAATGAGCATGGTGGAGACCAGGCCCCTCAACCCATTTTCCAGGAGCCATGGAGGGTGGTACAATTATTTACAGTCTCAGTGAGAGAAGGGCCCCTGATGTTGAATATCTTCTCATGGCTTTATTTTCAATCAATACATCTTTTACATTGAACTATTTATTTACATATTTTGTTCATTTTTAATTGGGATTTTGTTCCCTCATTACTGATTTTGAGGTTTCTTTATATAGTTTAAGTGCAATTCTTTTGTCAGACATGAGATTTGCAAGTATTTTTCTGTTTGTGGCTTTTTTCTCTTAATGGCTCTCAAAGGGCAGAAGTTCTTAATTTTTATGAATTTCAGTTTACAAATACTCCTTTTATCAATGATTATTTTGGAGTTGAATTGAAGAAATATTTGACCCAAAGTTACAGAGCACTTTTCTATGTTTCTTCTCAACATATTTATGATTTTAGAATTTATATGTAAGTCTAGGATTTATTTTGATTGAATGTTTGTATATGACACAAGTTGTGGATCAATTCTTATTACTCTTGCTTTGGGAAGACCTGGAGGGGGTGTTTTCATTTATTTGTTGTTTTGCACATGGATTTCTAATAGCTCCAGCACCAGGGTGGAAGATTGTCTGTCACCCTTTCTCCAATAAATTGAATTTGTGCTTTGTTGAAAAACCAATTGACTACATATAAGTGGACTTATTTCTGGACTTTCAATATAACAGTTCATTAGTCTGTATGTCTTTCCTGACAGCCCTATCCAAATGTCTTCATGATTGTAGCTTTATAATAAATCTTGAAGTGAAAGTGGGTAAGAGCTCTGAAAGCAGACACCCTTGTCTTGTTTCCAGTCTTGAGGGGAAAGAGTTCACAGTCTATCTCTATTAACTGTAGTGTGAGTAGTGGCATTTTTGTAGATGCTTCTTACAAGTTGAGTAGGCACCCTTCTATGCCTTTTTTTTTTTTTGAGAATTTTTGTTGTGAATGGACACTGAATTTTCTTTTCAAATTACTTTTTCTCCATTGTCCTATCTCTATTGAATCAACTCCAATGGAATCAAATTGGAATCAATAACAGAAAGATAATAGAAAAATCTCCAAACACTTGGAAACGAAGCAACACACTTCTAAATAATCTACAGGTCAAAGAAGAAACCTCAAGAAAAATCAAAAGATAAATTGAACTGAACGAAAGTAAAATAGAACGTATTAAAACTTGTAGGAAAAAGCTCAATCAGTGCTGAGAGCAGAACTTACAGCACTAACTGCTTACATCGGAAAAGAGGAAAGTCTCAAATCAATAATCTAAGTTTCCAAGGAAAAAATTAAAGAAACCCAAAGAAAAAACGGGAAGAAATAATAACATAAGAGCAGAAATCATCAAAACCAAAACCAGAAAACAACAGAGAAAGTCAATGAAACAAAAGCACAGCTGGGTCTTTACACGGGTCAGTAAGATTGAAAAACCTTTAGCAAGTTTTACACAAAAGGAGAAAGGCTATAAATTAGCAATATCAGTAACAAAACGGCTATCAGTACAAGTCTTGCAATCACCAAAAGGATAATAAAAGCATATTGCAAGCAGTTCTACACAAATAAGTCATTTGACTAGACCCTGTATCTATGAAGGAAGTTGAGTTTGTAAGTTAAATTCTCTCCACAGTTCAGAATTGGGTGAATAATATCCTAATTTATTCAGAGGGCTTAAGCCTCCATCTCAACCACCTGGTAATCCTATCATGGAACACTTGGCAGACTTTAAGAATAAAATATTAAAAATAATTTGTTAGTACTTATAAAAATAACAGGTCATAATTGAAAGCCAGTATGGTTTCAAGTGAAGATAAGAAAACTAAAATATTTCTGCTTTCTACTTTGAGGGGTCACTAGCATTTTATTTTCAGCACAGAATTTTTATCCACTTGGATGAAATCATATAAGAAGTATTTCCTTATTACTTGAGAAATAAAGAGGGACTTATTTCATATTCTGAATGGCAGTACCTAGAACCAAAACATTCTAGACAGTCTATAACAAAGCCAAAAGTAATAAAACAATATTTATAAGAAAAATACTGAAGATCTTGAATTTATATTTAAATCCATGATACAAATATTGAAGGGAATAGATGTTAACAGACCTTAATAAACCTAAGGGGTTTATTTTGACTATATAGTCAAAAATGAATTAACATTCCATCTATGATTTGGCTGTCATCAGCCAATGCAGCTGCAGGTAGCATTAATGTGAGGGAGATATTATGCCTGGTCAGAGGGCAGAACATAGAACAATGATTATCAGCTCCTTTGTAATCACTGGAAATTTCCAGGAAGTACCTATATGAATGCTCTAGAAAATATCCTGCCCTCTGGATATCTAGACCTGTTGATATTGGGTATCTGAAACTTTCCTAGTGAGAGTGTCCTAAGTGACTTCTAAACTTCCTACTATCTTCAAAACTTGTGTTTTATGCTGGAAGCTTCTCAGCACCTTGTCTTACTGTCCCTTTGGGCTACTTATTATGAGGCCTCTGCTGCCCAACGCAGATGCCAGGTCCTGTACAGATTCCCTAGATCCTGGGAATGACCCTGTCATTTTTATTAAATCATAGTCTTTCCAAAATTATAGTTTATTATCTGCTGAGGATGAAATCTAAAGGCTAAAAGAGGGAAAAGGAAGAGGATGAGATTCGACAAAATCTATTTTTACTTAAACTTTTAAAAAAGAAACTATAAAGATGATTTAATCAATTTAAATCACTACAGCCAAGTTTCTATTATCCATTGTTAAATATCAGCCAAACACTTCAAATTACCAATATATTGAAAAGTTCTCTACTATGCTCAAAGTGATCAATGGAATTTCAATTCTAAAAATCATCCTAGCATTTCTTTCCAAGATGGTTTGAAAAGTATTTAAATGAGCTTCTAACAAATGAGCTTTAAAGATAAAGACAAAGTATTTACTAAGTATATCAGGTACTACCAAACCTAAGTCCCTAGATGGGTGCTAATTATAATCTCATTTAGAATTTTTTATTGACACACACTTAAATCTCAGGGACAAAACTGCAGTTAGTTTGCTCACAACAAGCCTTGTCTCAAAGATTAATGACTCAGAAGAGGTAACCAATAGACCTCAGCCTAAATAAATTTTAAAATAACCATCCCATTATCTGAAGAAACAGATAGCAGGCAGTGCATTTGTTTGTTTAGTCAGTGAACTTGGGGGCAGGAAGATGAGCGTGTGTGTGTTCTACTAACAAGTAATGATAGTACTCCCCTAGCAATATTAAGACATTGATCAATGGCAAGGTTGCATCTCCATTAATGCCTCTATTGGTTTTCTGTGTATTTCCATTTTCTTTGCTTCTCACTAGCAACTCAAGTGCCATTTTTCCTCCTTCAACACTCAAACAAGTTGGAATAAAGAATCTAAGACACTGCCAATCTAAGTGTGACCTAAAATATGCCCATTTGCAGCCACTCCTCTCTTCCCTCAAACATCCTAAGATTGGGGCTAAAGAAAGGGAATGTGGTGGGAGCGAGTGGGAAGAGAGAGAAAGGCAAATGAGGCAGGAAGTGGGAAGGAGATTCATTGTCCTGCTAGGGAACGGAGTAGAAGGGACTCATTGCAGAACTACTCCAAGTGTGGATGTTTCAATTACCTGGGCCACCTGCCATCAACAACCCAGGTTAAAATTCCTTGACTAGAGGTTGGGAGAGCAGTATACCTTGAAAAACACAAAAGGAAAAATCTCTCCATGACTAAAATAGAATTGACCATAACCGTTGGAATTTCCTTAAGAGCTGGTATAGCAGCAGAAACATGAATTTCTTAGTAGTCAGAAGAGAATCTCTTAGGTAGTTTTCCAAAACAATGCATGAAGGAAAATTCTCATTCACCTGGGCATGATATAAACATTGATCTTACTTCTACAACACTGGCCATATTACTCATTACCAGCAACAGGCTCTACTATTAAATCTAGAAATGGTAAAAACTGTAGGAGTCCCACCAAGTATCATCAGGCATATGCAGTGTACTAAGTAAACCTCAGGAAGTAGACAAATACACAGCCAAGGAATTGATATTGGGATGTAATTCATGCACCCTGCAGAAACATGATGAGGTCTATCACACAGCTACTACACAGTGATGGAGAAGAGCACTGGGTTTAAGTTCTGGTTTCAGCCCTTGCACTGAGGCTTTGGGAAAATTGCTGAAGACTCCAGCACCCAGTAACCTTCTCCCTAAATAAGGTTAATAAAATGACTACCATTTACTGAACTATAATTTAGTACTAAACCCTGTCCTAAGACTGTTTTCATATTTCCTTTTTTCTCTACAACAGCAGACACAGAAGGATAACCAAAAGAGGCAAGGATACAAGAATATAAAATTAACAGCCCCAGCCATCAGTATATATCCAACTGTATAGCAGGCCTACATAGGAACAAACAGAAGGGGGAAATCCACACTAGCTTTGCATAGAATAAGATAAACTTTTCCTAAGTTAATTGAACAAAAATTATGTGGGATAATAATAGGCTAATAAATAGATACACAGGCTATGGACTCATGGCAGACTCCCAGATTTCTGAATCAAATCATCATCCTCCACTTGCAAACACCAAGTTACACAGATATTAAACAGACCCAGCTTCCTCCTTTGTAGAGTGGAGATAATAGCAATGTACCAATGGCAGGTAGCTCACAGATATGTTAGGATTGCATGGATAAAGGTAAAGCATTGAAAGCATGGTTGGTGAATTTTATCTACTATCATCTTGTTCAGTGCTGGACTGAATGTTAAAGGAAATACACAAATGTAGTACTTGGCTCTTCCCCCAGGAGACCAGAACAAGATGGTGTATCTATGATGACATGAAACAGATGGTCTAGATGCTGACTGGTGATGTTGGGAAAGCTTTAATAGCAAGAAGGTTTCACCAAGAGGAATCCTGGGTGAATGTGTCTACAGAAATAGAGGTAATTAAAATGGAGGGGAGGAAAAGGACTGTGAGGAGATGGAGTGGCTGTCCCTACAGAAGGCACTGGTTGTAGAAACAGGTTTATTTTGTAGGCTGCATGAAGGACAAAAATAAGTGGCACACATATTCTTTTGGAAAAGGATAGGTTTTTGAAAGTTCTCAGAAAGTGTAGCTCTTATAATTTGCTTCATAAGCAACATACCAAAAAGAAAAAGAAAAAAAATTAACTATGCACTTTGTCCATTTTAAAAAGTCCTATTATCCACCTCCTTAGGAATTCTGACAGGCAGACTGGTAAAAATGGTCATCCTAATGTATAATGTATTCTATTAGGAAAAACATTCTAACAGCTTTTTTTGGGGGGGGGTGGAGAGCTTTATGAAAATCTCAGAATAACTTCAGTCTGATAACTACTCCACTTTTTCATTTTAAGCACTAAAAGAGATGTGCCCATACACCCCCTGTAGAGTCCAGCTGTGGCTTTGTAATGGGAACAGGTGCCTCCCCAAATGCTTTGGTATTTGTAAAGACAGTTGTGCACTAACCAATTCTGTCAGACATTTGAGTCCTTCCTATATCTAGGGGACTGTAAGTAAAGTGAACCATCTGATTCACAGACAATAGCCATCTGGTTGGCTAGCTTCCCTTACCAAATCGTGAACTGGTTTCTGTCTCTGATTAAGTACTGAGTGAATCAAAGACCAAATTGCTGTAAAATACGATACATTATATTAGTTATTCTTGCAGCTATATTTGTTTCTCAGCTCATAACTCATGTACCAATTAAAAACCTGCAGGGAGCATCTTTCTTATTCAGCCACAGTCAGTATGAAGGGACACAACATGTGTGGTGGCCTGTCCAAATGCAGGTCACTCACAGACTCAGGCAGGAAAGACAAGGTTCTAAAAAAGTTGCAATTCTTATACTGAAGTGAGTAAAAGAAAAATACATACTGCTTAAAAGCTGAAAGAAAGTTCTTCTCAGCAGTCTGTCTGGAATAGTTCTTTTGTCAGGTAGGAGGAAGTTCCAGGAAAATAATTCTGAGCTACTTCGATCCCAGTTATGTGTAACAGGAATATGGTTTTGACTTCTAATATCTCCCAAAGACTTCTGTGTTGAAGGCTTGGTCCCCATTGCAGCAGTGTTTAGCAAGTAGGGCCTTTGGGAGGTGCTTGGATCATGAAGTCTCTGATCTCATGAATAGATTAACCATTTATGGTTTTTAGGGAAGGGGCTTCCTGGCTGCCATGAGGCAAGCAGCCTTTTACCACATGCTCCCACTATCACATTCTGGCTCACCACTGGCCCCAAAGTGGCTGGGCTGACCATGTACTGAAAACCAAGGAAAGGTGAATAATGTAACAGGTAAGTCCAAGGCAACTTTAGTGTGCTTCAGAGCATGTTAAAATCCCAATTGATATGCTCCATCCCCAGAGTTTCTGTTAGTCTGAGGTGGGGCCCCCCCAAATTGCACATTTTACAAGTTCCTAGCTGATGCTGAGACTGCTGGGAATCACACTTAAAACCATGTTCTAGGACAGTCTAGTAAAACAAATCAATTTTCCTCCCAGGCAGCCTTCAGGTGACATAAAAACATTGAAGGAAGTCAAGTAAGTTACTGCTTCTTTTTAAAGCACTTGGTACTTTGGCTTTAAATGCCAGTGTGCATCTCTCCTCAACAATCATGGGGGGAGGATTATATTGTTTCCACAATAAATGAACCCCTATCACCGTGTCTGATCCAGGATGGGGTACTCTGGAGAATAAGAATAGGTACAGCTCTCACACTCAAAGGAACTGATGTTCAGGGCAGTTGAGGTAGAAACTCCCATTCAAAGGGCCTGAGTATTTGTATTTAATTCATCTTCAAATTATGAATTACAGGAGATTCTGTGCTAGGTGCTGCCCAGGATACAACCTGTAATACACAGATGGAAGTTCTGGGGCATTCTCTCTTCTATATAGACTCTCCCTTCTCCCCTAACTATTGGGCTAACAGAAGTGGTTAGTTTTGATGAAAACTCAAGTGTTTGTAGGTACTACCTGGTCCACATTGTCCACTTCTCAAAATGGTGGGTCATTGTTCATTATTGGATGACATCTGCGCTTTAGGTGTGTGTGTCCTGTTTGGCTGCAGCTCCTTCTCAGGTTTCAGTTGTCTTCCCTTTTCCTTCCTTTATGGATCAACCACACTGATCTGTCTGATCCTCAAGCATGCTCTTCCTGCAGTCTCCTCTCCTAACTCCTCAGTCTCTGCTTCAATGTTTCTTTCTTATGGGAACGTCTCCTGATTCCCACCTCAGATATTTCCTTTGGAAAGCCCCTCACAGTGGAAATGACATGGTTACCTACATCTGTGTATCCTGATACATTTAAGCACTACAAGGTCAGGCAGTATCTGTCCTATGCATTGGAACATTCTCAGAACTCAGGCAGGCTGCATTCCAAGATGGCGGCTAGAGGGAGGAAGCAGAAAGCGAGCCTCCTATAGTGAAATCTTGGAGAGATGCTGGAGACACACCTGGCAGGCAAAACCACTGAGAAGAGGCAAAACTTTGACCCCTCCACACCTCCAGCTGGCACAGAGAATCTCCACTTCACGTTAAAAGAAGAAACCAGGAGGGCCCCCAGGCCACCAGTCTCCCGTGCCCAGACAGCCTGGGAAGATGTGGACAAGGTGAGCTTAGCAGTACTACGGTATTCCCACAGACAATACTGGGCCAGAGCAGCATAGCCCCCTGGACAGACCGACCTCCACCCGGGCAAAAAAGAGAAACTGAATAACAAGCAATAAGAACAATAAAGACACGCGGGAAAGGGTGGGGCACACTGAGCGCTGAATATTGGAGGAAGGGAATCTTTCCTGGAACTGTAAATAAACAAGTCAGGTGGGCCAGAGAGGCTCCAGTGGGAGCAGGGGCGTGTACCCAGCAACCAGGAGCGAGAAAGCTGGTGAGAGTGGCGGAAGGAGAAAAACTCCACAGGAGAGGAGGGAAGACCCACTTCCCATGTGAGCTGTAAACAAACATGGCGGATGGCAGGAGCAGCAGCACCACCCAGTAATCACGAGTGGGAAAGCTTGTAAAAGTGGTGGTGGGAGGAAAACTCCACAGGAGAGGAGGGAAGACCCACTTCCCACGAGAACTGTAAACAAACACGCAGGCCTGAAAAAGCGGGTGCAGTGTAACCATCCCCAGTGTGACTGACAGCAGTGGACAGGCAAGCCACAGCCGCAGATACCATTCACAGAACTGTCTCCAGACTTTTTTTCTCTCTCCCTACCTTTGATGAGAAAACAACTGAACTACATCTGCATGCTGAAAAACTTACTGAAACTGTATTGCATTTGAACTTGGGACACTTTGTGGGTTTTTTTTTTTGTGTGTGTGTGCAGTTTTGTTCTACTTTATGTGTCCCCTTTGATGAGACAACTACAGAACAATATCTGAGGCACCATCTCCAGGATTGGAGACTGAGACAGACACCAAAATTAAGACTGAAACTTCATTGCATTTGAACTTGGAGGTTTTTTTTGTTTGTTTTATTTTTTAATTTTCTATTTTTCATTTTGTTTTATTTTATTTATATATATATTTCTTTCATTTACTTATTTTTTATTTTTATTCTTATCTTTATTCTTTTTATTTATTTTCAATCCTATCTCTATCTCTCTAATATCTGTTCAGCTTACTGTCGATTAGTACACTAACGCTCCTTGTTTACACTATTGAAAGTTTCTTAATTGATTCCTTGTTTTGTTTTCTCCTACTTCTCTGTTTAATTGTTTTTCCCTTTTCTTTAACTTCTTGCTTTCCATCTCCTCTCACCCTTCCATTCTAAATATGACCATCATTATTATTACAAGCTAGAAAATACTTAATTGCACACAGTACAGGGACAATAACAACACCAAGGGCAATGACGGGAAGACAGAAAAAACAGGGAAACCAGGTTCCCCACAGCAAAAAATTAGTACAGTAACCAGAGGGAAATGAAGAAAACAGATACTCAGATACAGACACCAACAAAATGAAGATAAACTATGTCAAAGAACCCAATGAAGCCCACAAGAATAATTTAAAAGAAGACATACTACAGGTACTCAATGAGAATTTTATAGAGATGATACTGAATATGGTCAACCAAAATGTACAGGAGACACTCAAGAAATTCCAAGACAACAAAAATAGAGAATTTGAAAAAGCAAAAGAAGAAATAAAGGAAAGCATAGAAGCACTGTATAAACACCAAAGTGAAAGAGAGAACATGATGACTAAATGGATAAATGAACTCAGGACAAAAATAGACAACATTAAAGAGGAAACCAGCCAGGATATGGAAAACCTCAGAAAAAAGAACGAAACAGAACTGCAAAACAAAACGGAAGGCCAATCCAGCAGAATAGAACAAACAGAAGACAGAATCTCAGAACTTGAAGATGAAATGGTAATTAAAGGAAAAACTGAAAACTATTAATTAAACAACTCCAGACCTGTGAAAAGAAAATGCAAGAACTCACCAACTCCATCAAAAGACCAAACTTGAGAATCATGGGCATCAAAGAAGGAGAAGAGGTGCAAGCGAAGGGAATACATAATATACTCAAAAAAATAATAACAGAAAATTTCCCAAATCTAGAGAAAGATATTCCCATACAGATGCAAGAGGCTTCCAGGACACCAAACAGACCAGATCAAAATAGACCTACCCCATGAAATATCATCATTAAAACAACAAGTTGAGAAACTAGGGAAAGAATATTGAAGACTGTAAGAGAGAAAAAACAAGTAACATACAAAGGTAAACCCATCAGAATAACAGCAGACTTCTCAACAGAAACATTAAAAGAAAGAAGAGCGTGAGGTGAGATCTTCCAGGCACTGAATGAAAATAACTTCAACCCCAGGATACTCTCCCCAGCAAAACTATCATTCAAATAGATGGAGCAATAAAAGTCTTCCATGATAAGCAGAAACTAAAACAATATGTGACCACAAAGCCACCATTACAAAAGATTCTGCAAGGGATTCTGCACACAGAAAGTGAAACCCAACTTAACCATGAAAAGACAGGCAGCACCAAACCACAGGAAAAGAAAAAGCAAGAAAGTAGAGAGTAACCTCAACTTAGGTACACACAATCAAACCTTCAAACAACTAAGACAACTAAATGACAGGAATCACCACATACCTATCAGTACTAACACTCAATGTTAACGGACTTAATTCACCCATCAAAAGGCACCACTTGATGAAATGGATTAAAAAGGAAGATGCAACAATTTGTTGCTTACAGGAGCCCCATCTCACTGACAGAAATAAGCATAGGCTTAGGATGAAAGACTGGAAGAAGATTTACCAAGCCAATGGCCCCCCAAAACAGGCAGGATTAGCAATACTTATCTCTGACAAAGTAGCCTTCAAACTTACATTGATCAAACGAGATAAAGAAGGACATTCCATACTAATAAAAGGGGAAATAGACCAAAAGGAAATAATAATCATCAACCTGTATGCACCCAATATCAATGCACCCAATTTCATCAAACATACCCTGAAAAACCTAAAAGCATATATTAATTCCAACACAGTGGCCGTGGGAGACTTTAACCCCATTATCATCGATAGATAGGTCATCAACACAAAAAATCAATAAAGAAATCCAAGATCTAAAATATACAATAGATCAAATGGACCTACTTGATGTCTACAGAACATTTCATCCAACTTCTACACAATTTACATTCTTCTCAGCAGCCCATGGAACCTTCTCCAAAATAGATCATATCCTAGGGCCACAGCAAGCTTCAGCAAATATAAGAAAATAGAAATTATACCGTGCATACTATCTGATCACAATTCAGTAAAAGTAGAACTCAATAACAAAAGTAAAGACAAAAAAACATGTCAACAGCTGGAAACTAAATAACTCATTACTTAATGAACAATGGATCATCGATGAAATAAAAGAGGAAATTAAAAAGTTCCTGGAAGTCAATGGAAATGAAAACACAGCCTACTGGAACCTATGGGACACAGCAAAGGCAGTCCTGAGAGGAAAGTTTATAGCCATGAGTGCCTATATTATAAAGACTGAAAGATCCCAAATCGATGACCTAATGATACATCTCAAACTCCTAGAAAAACAAGAACAAGCAAATCCCAAAACAAATAAAAGGAGAGAAATAATAAAAATAAGAGCCGAAATCAACGAAATAGAAACCAAAAAAACCATACAAAGAATTAATGAAACAAAAAGTTGGTTCTTTGAAAAAATAAACAAGATCAATAGACCCCTGGCAAACCTGACTAAAATGAGGAGAAAAAAAACCAAAATTAGTAGAATCAGGAACACAAAAGGGGAGATAACAACAAACTCCATGGAAGTCCAGGAAACCATCAGAGACTACTTTGAGAACCTATATTCAAATAAATTTGAAAATCTTAAAGAAATGGACAGATTTCTAGAAACATATGATCATCCAAAACTGAACACAGAGGATATTAATAAACTGAATAGATCTATAACACAAAATGACATTGAAGCAGCAATGAAGAGTCTCCGCAAAAAGAAAAGTCCAGGACCTGATGGATTCTCTGCTGAATTCTATCAGACCTTTAAAGAAGAACTGATACCAACCCTCCTTAAACTGTTCCACGAAATAGAAAGGGAAGGAAATCTGCCAAACACATTTTATGAAGCCAGTATTACACTTATCCCAAAACCAGGCAAAGACAACTCCAAAAAGGAGAACTATAGGCCAATCTCCTTAATGAACATTGATGCAAAAATCCTCAACAAAATAATGGCAAACCGAATTCAACAACACATCAAAAAGATCATTCACCACGACCAAGTAGGCTTCATCCCAGGGATGCAGGGGTGGTTCAACATATGAAAATCAATAAACGTAATAAACCACATTAACAGAAGCAAAGACAAAAACCACTTGATCATCTCAATAGATGCAGAAAAAGCCTTTGATAAGATCCAACACCATTTCATGATAAAAGCTCTAAGAAAACTAGAAATAGAAGGAAAGTACCTCAACATTATAAAAGCTATATATGACAAACCTACAGCCAGCATTATTCTTAACGGAGAAAAACTGAAACCATTCCCTCTAAAATCAGGAACCAGACAAGGATGCCCACTATCTCCACTCCTATTCAACATAGTACTGGAATTCCTAGCCAGAGCAATTAGGCAAGAAGAAGGAATAAAAGGAATACAAATAGGTAAAGAAACTGTCAAAATATCCCTATTTGCAGATGACATGATCCTATACCTTAAAGACTCAAAACACTCTACTCAGAAGCTTCTAGACATCACCAATAGTTACAGCAAGGTAGCAGGATATAAAATCAACATAGAAAAATCATTAGCATTTCTATATACTAACAATGAGCAAACTGAAAAGAATGTATGAGAACAATTCCATTTACAATAGCCTCAAAAAAATCAAATACCTAGGTGTAAGCCTAACAAAAGATGTGAATGACCTCTACAAGGAGAACTATAAACTTCTTAAGAAAGAGATTGAGGAAGACTATAGAAAGTGGAGAGATCTCCCATGCTCATGGGTTGGTAGAATCAACATAGTAAAAATGTCCATACTCCCAAAAGTAATTTACATGTTTAATGCAATTACCATAAAAATTCCAATGATATTCATTAAAGAGATCGAAAAATCTACCAGAAAATTTATATGGAAACACAAGAGGCCACAAATAGTCAACGTAATACTCAGTCAAAAGAATAATGTTGGAGGTATCACGATACCTGAGTTCAAACTATATTACAAAGCAATAACAATAAAAACAGCATGGTACTGGCACAAAAAAACAGACATGAAGACCATTGGAACAGAATAGAGGACCCAGATATGAAGCCACACAACTATAACAAACTTGTCTTTGACAAAGGAGCTAAAAATATACGATGGAGAAATAGCAGCCTCTTCAACAAAAACTGCTGGGAAAACTGGTTAGCAGTCTGCAAAAAACTGAAAGTAGATCCATGTATATCACCCTATACCAAGATTAACTCAAAATGGATCAAGGATCTTAATATCAGACCAGAAACTCTAAAGTTGATACAGGTAAGAGTAGGAAATACTCTGGAGTTAGTAGGTATAGGTAAGAACTTTCTCAACGAAACCCCAGCAGCACAGCAACTAAGAGATAGTATAGATAAATGGGACCTCATAAAATTAAAATGCTTCTGTTCATCAAAAGAAATGGTCTCTAAACTGAAGAGAACGCCCACAGAGTGGGAGAAAATATTTGCCAGCTACACATCAGACAAAGGACTGATAAGCAGAATATATAGGGAACTTAAAAAACTAAATTCTCCCAAAACTAATGAACCAATAAAGAAATGGGCAAGTGAACTAAACAGAACTTTCTCAAAAGAAGAAATTCAAATGGCCAAAAAACACATGAAAAAATGCTCACCATCTCTAGCAATAAAGGAAATGCAAATTAAAACCACACTAAGATTCCACCTCACCCCTGTTAGAATAGCCATTATTAGCAACACCACCACCAACAGGTGTTGGCGAGGATGTGGGGAAAAAGGAACCCTCTTACACTGTTGGTGGGAATGTAAACTAGTACAACCACTCTGGAAAAAAATTTGGAGGCTACTCAAAAAGCTAAACATTGATCCACCATTTGATCCAGCAATACCACTCTTGGGGTTATACCCAAAAGACTGTGACACAGGTTACTCCAGAGGTACCTGCACACCCATGTTTATTACGGCACTATTCACAATAGCCAAGTTATGGAAACAGCCAAGATGCCCCACCACTGACGAATGGATTAAGAAAATGTGGTATCTATAAACAATGGAATTTTATGCAGCCATGAAGAAGAATGAAATGTTATCATTTGCTGGTAAATGGATGGAACTGGAGAACATCATTCTGAGTGAGGTTAGCTGGCCCAAAAGACCAAAAATTGTATGTTCTCTCTCATATGTGGACATTAGATCAAAGGCAAACACAACTAGGGGATTGGACTTTGATCACATGATAAAAGCGAGAGCACACAGGGAGGGGTGAGGATAGGTAAGACACTTCAAAAATTAGCTAGCATTTGTTGCACTTAATGCAGAGAAACTAAAGCAGATACCTTAAAAGCAACTGATGCTAATAGGAAAAGGGGACCAGGAACTACAGAAAAGGTTAGATCAAGAAGAATTAACCTAGAAGGTAACAACACATGCACAGGAAATTAATGTGAGTCAACTCCCTGTATAGCTACCCTTATCTCAACCAGGAAAAACCCTTTTTCCTTCCTATTATTGCTTATACTCTCTTCAACAAAATTAGAGATAAGGGCAAAATAGTTTCTGCTGGGTATTGAGGGGGTTGGGGGGAGAGGGAGGGGGCGGAGTGAGTGGTAAGGGAGGGGTTGGGGGCATGGGGGAGAAACGACCCCAGCCTTGTATGCACATATGAATAATAAAAGAAAAAAATTAGCTAGCATTTGTTGCCCTTAATGCAGAGAAACTAAAGTAGATACCTTAAAAGTAACTGAGACCAATAGGAAAAGGGGACCAGGAACTAGAGAAAAGGTTAGATCAAGAAGAATTAACCTAGAAGGTAACATACACGCACAGGAAATTAATCTGAGTCAACTCCCTGTATAGCTATCCTTATCTCAACTAGCAAAAACACTTGTTCCTTCCTATTATTGCTTATACTCTCTTCAACAAAATTAGAGATAAGGGGTAAAATAGTTTCTGCTGGGTATTGAGGGGGTGGGGGGGACAGGGAGGGGGCGGAGTGGGTGAAAAAAAAAAAAGAACTCACGCAGTGTCTGACACAGGAAAGACTCTGGACAGCATGACTCAAGAGCTTACTCTGTGGCCTGGATGACAAACTGCACCAGAACATATCTTCCTGGAGGAGCGATGGCCTTCTTCTCCTATCAAAGGAGCTGTAATTTCTGGAGGGCCCAGGTAGTGAGGTGGTCTGCTATCCAGTATGATACTGGTCCTGTCTCACTCTTCATGGTGACAATGCAAGGAGGTGGGTTAGTGGGTTTTTTTCCATCTTTACCAGGTTTGTAAGTTTCCCCAAGAAAGTTTCCTTTTCTTAATCCATCCTGAGATGTGGAATTTTTCCTGAGCTCTACTGCATGAAACATGGCAACTCTAAAGGTGCCCTTTTCTGCTTCCTAAAGAAAGCTTGGCTTTATGAGATACTCTGATGACTCACATTTTCATCAACAGCCTTGACATTTCTCTCAACCTGCAGCTGCCCCTTCTACACCTCCAACTGAATGTCTCACAGAACCTCAAGCTTCCCTCCCCCAAACTGTTTTCCTGATCTCCTTCACAAGCCCATTGCTCCTTGGCTTCAAGCAAGTCTTAAATCATCCTTAATGCCTCTTTTCTCAAACATGACATCAATCAACAAATCATATTGTCTCTGTCTTCAAAGCACATCTGCTGTCTGACCCCCCAAACCCCCACCATATCTACCAATACTACTGTGTTCCTAGCCCTACTTATACTTCTCGGAAATTACTGTATTAGCTTCCTGACCTTGTCTCCTTGCTTTGGTGGGCATTCTTCTGTGGTTTCTTTTCAAATACACATTGATTTTGTAAAATCTGAGATCATAAAGCAGGTCACCACTATATAAATGGTCACAGCCCTATAAATGCTTCCCATTGAAAGGTAAGTACAAAGCCCTTCCTGTGGTCCACAGGCCTTCACAGTGTGATGCCTCCTGCCACATCTTTTCTCACTTTCTCCTTACCGTGGCAGCCACATGGCTTCCATCCTGGGGCCTTTGCACACGTCATTCTCTTAGCTTGCAACACTCTGCCTGACATCTGCTAGCTAGTTCTCTCACTTCCTTCCTCATAAGGTCTTCTCCTGTTAAAACTGGATCACCACCATTCTCTATAAATTTTCTTCTGTAATACCTGTCCTTGAGTAGGTATGCTTCATGGAAAGCACAGTATTGTGGTCCAGTTCTTAAAGATAACATCTTGAATAGGAAATAAGGATAACAGAAGTACGGTGAGGCAGACAGTAGGAAGCCAGCAGGAATTGTCTGTACTATTGTACAATTGTACTATTGTACAATTACATCTCAGTGAAGGCTCTAGAACTGGGCTCTATCAAAATGGAAATCCTGACTATAAAGGCCCTTCCATTTAAGACAAAGATTAGCATGCTTGCTGCTTGTTGTAATTGAGTAAAAATCCCCACAGTGTGGAAATGCCTATTCCTGAAAACAGAAATTCTTTGGTACTGGGAGACAGAATTACGACACCAGGTATTGAAAAGAAACAGAATAAAACAAAGATTGTTGATCAAGAAAATTCCTTTTCTAGATGGAAAGATTCAGCTCAGTGTGAAAAACAGCTTAGACAGAAATTTGGAAATCCTCAACTGGCCAAAAGTCTCTTCAATCTTGAGATCAAAGAGTAATTTCGAAAGTAACGTACAAAAATGTTTCTTCAAAAACAAACAAACCAAAACAGGTTCTATATTAATCACATCAGTAAGTACCACATTTCCACAGGGGTCTTTCTAAGTGAAGTAAAATATTAACTGTGGTTTGTTTTCAAATTGAAAAAAAAGCAATCCAGGTACACTTAGAAATATTCACAAAAGGATGTGCCAATCAAGAGAAGTATATCAAAGCTAATGAGCTATTTTTCTCCATTCATTTTGAACTTCTTAGGAATTTTCATGTATAAATATGATAGTTTTATCCTTGTGAGAATTGTGCAGCTTAAAATTTTTGATGACCTTTAAATTTTGTGGAAGATAGAAATTTAGCAAGAATTTTCCACAATAAGAAAAAAAATCTGCAGAAAGCTGAACCAGTATAAACATTCACAAAGATTACACCAAAATATTAATGCTCTTATCATTAATCATTGTCAAGAGCTAAATATCATTTTGTTAACCACAAAATCTATCAAAATTACTCCAAGGTAATGTATATGTATTTTGTCCTTCCCCTCTACCACTTCTATTTGCTCTAGGCACAACTTGTATTCATCTTCGGGTACAATCTTTCATTATAAAAGATATAGCTTTGCTTTCAAAGTGAATTGAATTACAAGCCTTTTTTGACTACTTTTCAGTGAGTGAGTAAAGAAAAAACTATTTAATCTAACTTAAAGTTTTACTTAAGCACTCAGCTAAGTAAAAATTTTAAAGGAAGTTCTGCTTAAAGATAGAAGATACCATATGGTCCTGGCTTCGTGTGAAATTTGATTTCATTTTGTAAGTTGAATAAATGAGCCTATTAATTAAAATGTACTTATAAGATCTCTTTTTGATTTTTAAAAACTGAAGCAAATTAGGTCATTTGAATTGCTATGTATCTTCCTAGCAATTTAAGATGCAAAACAGTGCATTATATTAATAATCATCCTTTCTCAGAGGATACTAATTTACTTGGTTCCCATATCAATTTAAAATCTTGAATTCTACAGGACACTTCATATGAAATGCCAAAAGAAAATTTAGACTCCAAAAGAAATTTTGGGTAGCCATAGTAGTTTTAGAATGTGCACTTCCATTTGCTTTTTCAGCTTTTCAATTCTATTTATCTTAAAATTAGTCTCACAAGATGTTATATTGTTATAATTCGGTATTTCTGCATAATGTATTTGAGAAATGTCTGGTAATTCTCATTATTAGGTAATTTCATGATTCAAAACTTCTGTTACTGTTTTGATGTTGGCACTTACTAAGCTATCTTTTAATGCAAGATCCAAACAAAACCTTTTTTCAAAAATCATTGAGAAGATTTACCATTTTCATTTTGAAGACAGAGAAAGCAAAGGAAGGTTAAAAGGTCTGTCAGATTGCATGGTTGAGTCTCTTATCTAACAAGATAAATAATTCTTTTGTATGAAGTACTATTACCTTGGGAAAAAACCAGCCTCTACCGAGCAGGTAATTGCTGTTCATTTTATCTAGAGCCAACTGAAGTAGAAATTAATGGAAACTAACTATAAATCCATGTAAAAAAAAAAGAAATAAGCATCTCCTTATCAATTGACAAAAAAATAAGACTGATTAGTTTTTTATATTCCCAGTTGAATATGCCATTAAACACAAGGACCAAGCTTATTTTGTATTTGTTTTCTTCAAGTGTCTGCAAATAGATGAAGGCTACAGGCAGAATCTATTTTATAAGTACATAGTCTAGCATCATGAGCAGATCATAATGGCACCAAACTCATGATTTTGTAAGAGGAAAGTTTTAAATTGACAGTAAATGGACTGTGAAGTAACTTGAGGCTGAAAATAAAAAGCTCTCCATGGAGACACATACATAAGCACCCACATGCCAACAAACGCTGAAAGTGCTTCACACTGTACTATGTGTACAGTGTACTGTGTACACAGTACTATGTGTACTGTGTCCCCCCACCAGGGACTGGTGGACAAAGAGTGGCAATCATCTCCTAATCACCTCCATGTTTCATCACATGCCACCCACTGCCCTTCATTTCAGCACCTGAGACCAATGCAATGTCTTAGGATCCTGTGAGCTAGCAATGTTGGAGTAGTCGTTGGACCAACACTACAAGTCAGAAAGCATATGCACAAAACTCCTTATTAGATAGTTGGCAGAAGTATACGGGAAATTTCAAGTCCTACGTATTTATTGGGAGAAGACACTGGCTCCAGGGCAAAGTTTAGCGGACTAGTACATAATTACTGCATACTAATTAACTGGTTTCTAAAGTTAATCATTGGCTATACTCAGTCTTACACTTTTGTTACAATCCAAGTACTTAAGGAAGACCATGATTCTATATTTAGGCTTGATTAAGACAGCTCTTCCCTGAGTTAGTCAACCCAGGTTTTACTGTCTGAAGACAAAAGTTGAATTGAAAGAGAGGAAAATATTTCATATTTTTATAAAGATAAAAGAAATTCCCACAATAAACATTCTCATGTTACCGAGGCACCAAAAAGGTACATACAATGGAATTACTTCTCACCATTAGTTTCAGGGTACAAAACATGCTAAAAGTTGCATTACAGTTTCATGAAATCTGCCTGCCAGGTGAAAATATCCAAATGTAGACTCACACAAGCTGATCATTTTGGAGTATAATATTTATTAAACTTCATCATTGATATCACTGTTATAACCAAATCAACCCCGAAATAAATTTTGACATTTAAAAACTGAACATACTGAATTTTTCAACTATTTCACTTACATGTACTTTTTAATTCTCATGCAGTGCTCATAATTAGGAAATACTGTACATCAACCACTTCATATTATGCTTATTAAGGATGAAGTTCAGAGGGTAAAAAAATGCCAACATAAATTCACTCTCCAAAAACTGTTCATAGATACATCAGTCACTGTTCTCTATAATTACGCATTTATGTTACATTCTTATGTAAAACATATAATTGTAGTCACATAACAATAGTTATGACATGGCAATAATATCATTTCAGAAAAGGATAACAAATGAGACCAAAAGTTGAAGAGACTGAAGCATATAAAAGTCACTTGAAACACCATATGCACTTCAGTGTTTTCCACCTTCCTGTTGGAAAGAACATGCACAAAGGTTTCTTAGCAGGTAGTTGTCAGTAGTGCATGAAAAATTGCCTTTCATGTTATATATGTTGAGAGAAGATCAATGCCACTGAGGAAAGGGAGCTTTGCTCATTATCTTTTAGGTCTGTCTATATCATCTATAGCTGCCAGAAGTTTTTGTCTTGCTTTCTTATTGATATGGGATCCCAGGCAAACATTCACCAAATTGGTTAACTGCTTTGTTGAATATTCCTGTTCACAGAAAGAAGACAGAAATTTAGAACCCAAAGGACATACATATGACCAATGCTAGAAGAGGCAGGCAGATAGTCAATGTCAATGGGTAGTTTTAAGCACTACAAACCAGTGAAAAACAGTGGAAATTATAGTCAAAAGACATAGAAGACAAACTGCTTACTGAGTTGAAAAAGCAGAAAATAAGGACATAATCATATGGAAAAGCTCCCCATACCAAGCATATTTAAGTGATCTACGTTGAATAGAACTACTGGAAAATTAAGAATCCTAAATAACAAATAACCAGTATTTTCTCCCACAAAAGAAAAGTAATCAAATTTATATTAAAGGAAAAATCTATCATAGAATGAAAGTTAACTATTTAATATTAAGGTCTTCAATCATTATTAATACATGCCAGAGTGTTTAGCTTGTACCATTTCATAGTTGAGAGGTACGAAGCTTAAGTTCTGTAACAGACTCTATCTTATGAATTATTTCAATGTTACTATATTTAATCTATATTAATGTTAACCAACTTCAGTCTTTTCCTACAACACACTTGCAGGAAGAAGTAATACTCTCTCTCACTTTGACAATATGTCCAGATATCACTGTTATAGTTCAAAAAGGGTCAAGGATTTGTTTAGGCAAAGGACACTGCACGAACACACTTTGAAAGTGGTGAAGAACAGAATCATGTTAGTTTATTTAAAAGCAAATGTTTCTTTGCATTTCACTCTTATAATTTTGAATTACATAATACACCAGACAAGAACAGCACAAAACTTAATTTACTGTTTTTGAGCTCTCACCCTGTGCTCTTTGATCCAGCGTTCCATGTCGTTCTCAGTTAGGTAGTAGGCTTTGATATAGGTTTCCACAAATTCTTTGTCAGGAATGGGCCTAATATCGGTTAGTTTCTCAAGTTTCATTAAAAACTGTTGAAAATCTAATTGCATCAAGGCACGACCCTCATTACTGCACTTCTTAACAGTGGCATATCTAAGATACAAAATAATAACACAATACAAATAATGGGATAATTAGAAAAAGAAAACTTTAGGTACCTAAACTTTTCTCTAAACCACATATAGATAGATTGTCCAAAGCTGAAAGGGTTCAAGGAAAAACAGCATATAAGCCTTGGGTGTCACAAGGGGAGAGTTGAATTATCAGGTTTTAAAAAGCCATTTTTCCTATCTAGACTTCAATTTCCTCATCTGCAAAGAAAAGAGAATGAATAATTTCAAAGTTCTTTGTTGCTCTATATATGCACTGTAGTTCTCTGCACCCGATCAATACAGCTGCCATAAGAAAGCAAAAAGTGGTATTTTTGTTAATCTGGCTGCCAAGAGTTATTTATAAAACGAAATTTTGAGTACTCCAAAGTTTTATAAATCTAAGTTTTATAAAACTATTCAATATTATCAATACTCAATGCAAGGGAAACAAATGAAATAATTCTCCAATGAACACTGTATATATTTTCCATGATAAAATAATTCATAGACTTATTCCAACACCCACACTATTGAACACTGCATGTTTTAAGGTGTACTAATAATAACAATAAATATATTAAGCTTAACAGAACAACATTTTATTCCTCCTCAATCAGTGTTATCACTCCTTCAATCAATTATACATACCATGGAAAATTCAACCTTAAGGAATGAGGTATTTCCCCTAATGAAACTTGTAAGAGAATACAATTTATTTTATTGACCAAGCTTTTTTTCCCCAATAAAGTGGTTCATACATAAACCTAAAATGTATTACTCACTTTTTTACTTTAAACAAATTTACTGAAAGTAATTTTCAGTGCGGTTGTTGACACAGTGTTTTATGACTTATATCAACTGCTAGTTTCCATACATCGTGCCAAGACAGTAGTCAGTCTGTCCCCAACACCTTCCCACTTTCTAATACACTCTTTTTATAACAAATGAGAGATAAAGAGAAGTTATACCATGACAATGTGAGAATTCAATTGACGTGCAATTTTAGATCACTACACAGTCTTTGACATGGCTGTTCACTTTCATGGACATTTTGAATGGAATATGTTACTGTCTTCTTTGTATTCTACAAGTTGCGGGCAAAGCACACAGATCTGTAAATCTGCACATGAAAGACTGATACAGTTGCCAGTGATTCAAAAATGATGAACAGTGATGGAAGGAGTTGTGAGGATTGGATTTGTCATCAGAAAACCAGTAGTTTATATGCCATCTCTGTATTTGAAAACTGTGAATTTGGACAATTTACTTAACCTCTTTAATTCTTGATTTTCTGAGCCTAAGCTTTCTTATTGACAAACAGAATAATAGTGTCTATCAAAAAGAGGTAAATCAGGATTTGGTGATGTAATTCTGTGAAATGTTTGGTTCAATAAGTGTCATATACTTAGTATTAAACTAATGTTAAGAATAACTACCATTACAAAAATTTTATTAATAGGTAATAATTATTATTTTAACTTTCAGATAATCTAATGATTTAGCGTTCCTCAGTCATCTCCTAGCTTAATTCTGTGTCACCAGCAAGAAAAAAAAGCATAGACCAAGACAGGCACAATGGGGTTTAGGGTTTCTTCTCAAATCATACTTCAAACTTGTCTGCCTATCATTACCTCTACCTGTTTTATCCATCTTCTAGTCATAGCATACAATATTATCCATATATTATAATTTATCAGTTAAGAAACAAGTAAGATAATGCTTTCATGAAAGACTTACCCTTCCACAATAGTTCTATTAGCCAGTCGTATACAATGTTCCCAAAGGATATTAGACACAGGCAAAGGTATCCGAACTTTCTTAGAAACTTCATTTAACCTCCTATTAAACTGTTCAAATTCCTAAGAAAACAAAAGTCGTGGACAATATGTGATTATCATTTTACTGCTGCAGCACTTCCCCACAAAAATGGTAAAAAAGAAAAAAAATACTTAGAATCAAAACAAGTGAAGCAAAAAGGAATTAATGGCAAAGATAATTTAGGTTTAGTGTGAAGATGTCTAAAAATATGAATAGGCTGTGTTCTAGTACAGAACACACTACATTTCATCTGAAAAGAACTAAGTGTTATTAAGTGACTAAACAATGTTAATAATGTCCAAATGTTTCTGCATCTCCAATGTTTCTCTGGTTGTCACTATGAACAAACAGAGCTAACTGACTTAATTTGGTTTAAAAATATCTTTGAGAACCATAGTTTTATTTTTTAAAAAACATGTTAATAAGCTTTCAACTGAAAGTTAACTCTTTATGATTTGTCTTCCTTAGAGAGCAATCTGATAAATTATTCTCTTTCCTAAGCATTGTCTGAATATATTATTTTGTACCAAATGATTTGAAATCAGGTCACAGCTACAAATTTTTAGCACAAAGACAAAAAAAAACTCCAAAATATTTTCTATTTTGTACAGAAAAACTGAACATACTTTATTGTCTGTTAACTTTTATTTCTGACAGGACTGTACTAAAAATAAAAATATATACAATGAGTTTAGAAAATCCCAGTAATTAAATGAAAGCAGGAGATGGTGCACCCTTCAAAATGTGGTGTCTTTGAACTACTCTAATCTAAATATGTTCATTTATAAAAGGACATGCCATTGACCCGTCCTTGGCAATATTTTCATAAATTTAGAAGACTTAAAATGATGTTTGTCTTTAGTTTCCTGAATAGAAAAGTGACACCACATTTGACAAGTCAGGGCTGATGTGTGTTCAAACGTTCTAATGGCACAAAGGAGAAAAAAATCTAATCCTATCATCCCTAGTCCAGCCACCACATAATGATAACTGTGTTACCCTCTACTCTTCCGCTACTTCTCAAATCACAATTTTCCTTGCTGATTTATTTTTAACAGTTCACTGCTTTTAATTTTTTTTTTTTAGAAGAAGTGGATCCTCAACCCACTAAGTTTTCCTTTGAAAAATGAAGTTCAGTAAGTAATGCTCTTCATCTGTTGCTTCACTTCCTGGATCTCACAAAGCATAGCATTTGATATGGTGGTTATTTATGTATTCGCTACAGTAAACTGCTTTGGATTTCAAGAGTTATAGTCAATAATTTTCATTAACAGTTAATTTTAAAGATAAAGCTATATTCTTGCTGTACAAACTGATGGTCTACTTACTACTAAATTCAACATTCAAGAATGCTGCTTATTAAATGAATAATAGAACTATTTCATTTTACTTGCAATTCTCTCAGGGCAACGAATGTGGGCTGCTTTTCCCCGATTTAAAACTTGGAAAAGTAATACAAAGAATGGAAGTTATCACAGATAACTAACCTTTATGCTTAAAGAAGCTATAGTCTGCTAAAAATTGGATTCAGGTAAATAATCTGAATAACACTGGTTCTTCCTTTTAATAATCATGCTTCCTAGAATTAAGAATACTGAAGAAAATAACTACTTCTGTTATGCATATCTGCTGAGTGCAGAAGTCCTTTTCTTACATTCCTATGAGTACCACTGTTGGCATGTGGCATGGTCCGAATGTGTGTTCCCCAAAAATTCATGTGATGAAATCCTAACTTCCCGGGTGATGACACTGAGAGAGGGGTGTTTAGGAGGCAATGACTTACATTAGAGCTTTTATAAAAGTCACCAGAGAGCTGACTTGCCCCTCTTATCATGTAAGGATACACAGGAAGGTGACATCTATGAAAAATTGGGTCAGACTCTGTCTGACCTTGAGCTTGGACTTTCTGGCTTCCAGAGCTATGAGAAATAATTTGTTTTTAAACTACCCAGTTTATAAACACTTTGTTATAGCAACCTGACTGTCACAAAAAAAATAGAATCAACTTTTTGCAAACAGAATTGTTAAAAATGAGGAGGGTGCCATTATATAAAAATTATATTGATCTTTTGCATTCTAATTTAAAATATGCAATTAAAATTCCTTGTATACTCTGGAAACCAAAATTTTTCATTTTATTATCATTAAAGGTCAATGATCTTTTAATTCCAAGGTGGCAAAGAGAGTACCCTGTGCTTACTCCTCCTTAGATCACCATGGAAACTTGAAGACACTGTTTACAATGGCTTCATCAGTTCTCAGGTGTACCAGGCCAATACTTATTGCCTTGAGCAAAGCAAGAATGATGTGTAAATGAGATAAAAGTCTTTTAAAGAGGGTCAATTTCTTTTCATCAACAAAAATGAAAAACAAAATTTTTCTGAAAGCAGCTTTCATCTTCTCAGATGTTCTTCCTGCTTCTCATATCCACCTGGCTCATTTCCTTATTTCCTTCAGGCCTTTTGTCCACTCACTTTATCAGAGGCCTTCTGTGACCAGGGCAAATAAATGGCAACCCCCTCTCACCCACATCCTGTCATTTCCTACCTTTCTTTAGCTCTGTGTGCACATGCATATGTGTGTGTGTGCGCATGTGTGCGCGTGTGTGCATTTCCCACAGCACTTAATGTATTTCAATCATCTGTTCACTCTCATGTCTGCATTGGCATGGATATTCCTTGAGGGCACATAAATTCCCTAATTCACAACTATACTTCCAGCACATCTATCAGTGCATGACACATGTCCAGTGACCTCTAAATAACCACTAATACATAAATGAAAACAAACTACAATTCTTTCTATGAAATCTATGAAATGTTGATCTTTGAAAGCACAGATCTGTTGTCATGAGACATTGCAAAAATAATGTGATTTCTAGAAAATACAACTTGGAATAATCAGGGACATGGTTACATACACGCTAACCTATAGAAATAACACCTAGTTAAACAGAAGTATCTTGTTGACCTTAGAGTCATGGCTATTGGGGTTGTGTTATATAACATGAAAGACAGCCATGGTTGCAGTAATCAAACTCTAACTCAACATGAGAAATTAGTGAGCAAAAATTTAAAATCTATAGAGTATTCTTAGGTATAAATAAGATCACAGAATTTAGACAGTAAGCCTATTCCACTTTGGGAACTTTAATACCCCTCCACTAGACATTATTGTCGTAACCATTTTAGAGCCATTGCAAAAAAGGAATACTTCTCTGGGGAGAATGGTCTTCAGCAAAGAGTTTCCCAGAGCACTTGCCTTTAACAATGCATCTACATATATGTTGTGTTGTGACATAATTTCTTTCACATCCCACTTCACATTAGTCATCAGGAGCAGCATCTGTTCATAATCAATAGCTTTACCAGCTACAATCCAGTAAATTGGTTTACGAAGTTCACTAGCAGTTGAAACTGTCTGAAATGATTACACAGAAATGTAATAATTATTTCCTAAAATTATCAAATGTATAAACATTTTGTCACCATTTGTGGTATACATTGTATCTGAAAATGAGACACTATACATTTGAAGATTTATTATGAAAATATCTTAATCCAAGGGCAAAGCTTTTATACAAAATACAATTTTGAGACAGTCCATAAACTTGAGACCACTGATGTTATAATTTTACAAGAACTAGAGATTTTCTTGAAGACTAGAATTATTTTTCAAATTATTCCACTTTTCTCCACTCGTACTCCAGTACACTAGTTCAAGATTCCATTTATCTTACTTCCAATAAATAATGGCCTTCCAACTGGTCTCGCTGCCTCTGGGCTTGCCATCCAGAGTCCATTGCTCACCCGCCCCCAAAGGTTCCTTCTAAAACACACACCTGGGCATGCCTCTTACTTTTCAAGCTCTACGGTAGCTTCCCAGTGCCCTCAGAATAAAGTCCAACTCCAGCTGAGAATGCTCTGGAGCACGTGGCTTCTGCTTCCAACTTTCTCAGAACCTGCCCTCTTCGCTGCCTGGTAAGCTGCACTTTCCTCAGCTGCTCACCAGCACCAGGCTCTCTCTCACCTCCTGTAGTTTGGACTCCATCCCCAACTCACTCTTTCTCCCTCGCTTGTGTAATTTAAACATTATTCCCTCCAGACAGCCTTCTCCCAACCACAACTCCCCTTCTCCAGCCACAATTAAATTTGTTGTCATCGCTCTTTCCCTTCATCATAGCACTTAACACAATTTATAATAATTATAGTTTATATTAGGCTGTATTTCTATACAATAGCAATGAATAATCCAAAAATAAAACTAAAACAGCAATTCCAACATAAATAAATAATACAGTTTTAATTGGCTTTCTCTCACTAGACTAAAAGTTACATGAGTGCTCAATAAGTATTTGACATAGGAATGTGAATGAATAAATAGATGAGTGAATAGTTGAATATTCTATCCAGTTCGCCTGGGGCTTAAAGGCTGATCTCTAGTAAAAAAATAAACAAGCAAACAAACGAAACAAAACCAATGTAAATAATCAGTGACAGTCCCATACTGCTCGAAGTTGAAATGATACACAAGAGCATCTCTGACCTGAGAGTAAAACTGTTGCAGGAAGGGCTTTTTGACTGCAGGCATCACAGCATCCAGATGTGGCTGAAGGAACTCAAACTGCTCAGCCAAGAATACCCTAGGGAAGTAAACAGCTGTGTAAACATGCTATGCAGGGTTAGAGCCCATCAGTGTTTTTGTGTAAGTAATATTTTAAGATCCCCAAGAAAAACTTTTAACAATTAAAAATATTTTCCATTTTAGTGAACTACCTTGTACCCTGAACTTACACGTTCACTTACAATCTACACAATAATCAATGCTCACTTCATACTGAATGGAAGTTGGGATGAAAGAAGAGTGACTTTAAAGGAGATAATCAGGTTACCACAAAGTATAGAGTTAAGATGCTTTGCATGTAAAAATGAGCACCGACAAGAGGCCACGAATAGCCAAGGCAATACTCAGTCAAAAGAACAATGCAGGAGGTATCACAATACCTGACTTCAAACTATATTACAAAGCAATAATAATAAAAACAGCATGGTACTGGCACAAAAACAGACATGAAGACCAGTGGAACAGAATAGAGGATCCAGATATGAAGCCACACAACTATGAGCAACTTATCTTTGACAAAGGAGCTAAAAATATACGATGGAGAAATAGCAGCCTCTTCAACAAAAACTGCTGGGAAAACTGGTTAGCAGTCTGCAAAAAACTGAAACTAGATCCATGTATATCACCCTATACCAAGATTAACTCAAAATGGATCAAGGATCTTAATATCAGACCCCAAACTCTTAAGTTGATACAAGAAAGAGTAGGAAATACTCTGGAGTTAGTAGGTATAGGTAAAAACTTTCTCAATGAAACCCCAGCAGCACAGCAACTAAGAGATAGCATAGATAAATGGGACCTCATAAAACTAAAAAGCTTCTGTTCATCAAAAGAAATGGTCTCTAAACTGAAGAGAACACCCACAGAGTGGGAGAAAATATTTGCCAATTATACATCAGACAAAGGACTGATAACCAGAATATACAGGGAACTTGAAAAACTAAATTCTCCCAAAACTAATGAACCAATAAAGAAATGGGCATGTGAACTAAACAGAACTTTCTCAAAAGAAGAAATTCAAATGGCCAGAAAACACATGAAAAAATGCTCACCATCTCTAGCAATAAAGGAAATGCAAATTAAAACCACACTAAGATTCCACCTCACCCCTGTTAGAATAGCCATCATCAGCAACACCACCAACAACAGGTGTTGGCGAGGATGTGGGGAAAAAGGAACCCTTTTACACTGTTGGTGGGAATGTAGACTAGTACAACCACTCTGGAAAAAAATTTGGAGGCTACTTAAAAAGATGGACATCGATCTACCATTTGATCCAGCAATACCACTCTTGGGGATATACCCAAAAGACTGTTACTCCAGAGGCACCTGCACATCCATGTTTATTGCGGCACTATTCACAATAGCCAAGTTATGGAAACAGCCAAGATGTCCCAGCACTGACGAATGGATTAAGAAAATGTGGTATCTATACACAATGGAATTTTATGCAGCCATGAAGAAGAACGAAATGTTATCATTCGCTGGTAAATGGATGGAATTGGAGAACATCATTCTGAGTGAGGTTAGCCTGGCTCAAAAGACCAAAAATCGTATGTTCTCCCTCATATGTGGACATTAGATCAAGGGCAAACACAACAAGGGGATTGGACTATGAGCACATGATAAAAGCGAGAGCACACAAGGGAGGGGTGAGGATAGGTAAGACACCTAAAAAACTAGCTAGCATTTGTTGCCCTTAACGCAGAGAAACTAAAGCAGATACCTTAAAGCAACTGAGGCCAATAGGAAAAGGGGACTAGGAACTAGAGAAAAGGTTAGATCAAAAAGAATTAACCTAGAAGGTAACACCCACACACAGGAAATCAATGTGAGTCAATGCCCTGTATAGCTATCCTTATCTCAACCAGCAAAACCCCTTGTTCCTTCCTATTATTGCTTATACTCTCTCTACAACAAAATTAGAGATAAGGGCAAAATAGTTTCTGCTGGGTATTGAGGGGGGGAGCGGGAGGGGGTGGAGTGGGTGGTAAGGGAGGGGGTGGGGGCAGGGGGGAGAAATGAACCAAGCCTTGTATGCACATATGAATAAAAAAAAAAAAAAAAAAAATGAGCACCGATAACAGAAAAGATTGAAAAGAGAATATGGTATTTTTGGGATGGTTTCTTTTAAAGATACCATCCAATTATATAAAAAAACTCTTGAATCCATAGATTCATCATGTGACACTTTTCACAAGTAGCCAAACATTCCTAATATGCATAGCTAGGCGAGGCCTCACAAGTGCACACCAGGTGCAGGGAGCTGGGGTGCAGGAGGGCAGTCATGGCTGGTAAATGAGCCTGAACCCCACCTGCAGAGGCACTGCCACTAAGTACTGTTTTTCTCCATTTCTTCTTATGTATGCAAACATTTTTTAAGTTATCCTGGACTATATTTTATGGAAGAAGCTATATGCTCCTATTGAATTAACAAATTTGGGGATTTATAAAGGTCAGGATGCATTCTTGCTAATGCCAAAGATGAATGCTACTGAACAATAATAATGTAACTACTGACCCCTACAATCTTCAGTCAACAGGGAATTATAAAGTATAACAACTTTTTTTTCCATTAACACTGGGAAATTAACCAGTGCTCTTAGCAAGCACTCTACCACTTGAGCCATATCCCAGTCCTTTTGTTTTTATTTTGGTTTTGAGACAGAGTCTCACCAGTGTTGCTCAGGCTAGCCTCAAATACATGATCCTCTTCCCTCCGCCACCAGAGCATCTGGGATTATAGCTATGTGTCACCACACCTGGCTATACCATAATGCTTCATAAAGTTTGTGTTGCTAAAGATCAGAACTTAAAAGATTTCCTTCAATTAGTTTATATAATTGAAAACCAACAATATGGCTTTAAAAATCCATTGGCAATCTATGTAACATATACTCAGAAACACATAAGTGATATTTAGAAGTGATAGTTGTGTACAGCTAGAAGCCTAATTATATTTAAAGTTGGTTTTATAACTTTTCTTACATGGTGAATGGCAAACCAAGTGCTATTAATGACTTACAAGGATTCTGTGGCTACCACTCTTTCTGCCAACCCATACAATGTATCCCCAGATGTCAAAACCACTAGGTGACTGAGGTGTGGGCTGGGTATCTTCTCCTTTCTTTCTTCTGCTGCGGTGAGTGTGGCAGTTGAATCAGCTGAAACCTCCTGAAAAGAAACACATGCACAACACCTGAAACAGCAAAGCAAGCACCTGTATGACAAACCTAGAACTATAATTAAAATACATAGACATACATTAATTATATTTATTTTCAATTCTTTTTTCCTGCTTTTATGTTTTGTAACTGTTGGAACTTTCTTTTTTTTTACTAAGTGAAAATGATTCTATGTATCACCCAACAATAGATGCTACCATCTGGGCATGACCTGAAATTGGCCAATACGAGGCATCTTTAAGAAGTAACATAGAGACAAAAGTGTTACGTCCCTCAAGAAGTGGTCAGCGAGGGAAATGGTACTGACCCCTTGGGAAGCAAACTGGTAAAATTGTAAAATATGGTTTGACTAACCACTTTATGCCCAAATCTTAATCAAGGTAACCTTGGTATAATCTTAAGCAGGCACAATTAGAATGTAGTTATAAACTGAAACAGAATCCACTGTATTGCAGATGTCTGCGGACAGTTTTGATGACAAGGAAGAGGTCAACGTGGACAGCGGAAAGGGACGCCTAGAAAGCAAGGAGTGCTGGACTCCTCAGTAAAGAGCCACTGATTCAGACAAATGTTCATGTAGTCAACAGCAGCAAGGCAGTCTAATCTACAGACAGAAAAACTCATTAGACTTCAAATCTCTGTTTCACTTTCATCTGATGCCATGCTCACTAGGGATCTTCTCATTACTAATTTACCTTTCCAGGTATTCTGATGCCAGGCAAATAGTACCTTTGATGTGAGTTATAAATATTACTGGACCTCACAAAAATATACCCATATTATAAACAAATAGGCTGGGGGGGGTGGGAGTGCCTTAAGAGCTTGATACATTTAGGTGACCAAGCTTCCTTTTGTGTTTATAATATTGATGTCAGCATATTAGTTACTCAAACAGTTGCTACATTCAATATCAGAGAAAGAGAGACTTATTTACTATTTTTCCAGGCAGTCAAGATGGTAACATCAAAATTGTACTGTATAAAGAACACCTCCATGGGAGCATGGTTCTCAATAAATGACTCCTAACAAAGCTGATGTGATTACAATCTCAAAGTCAATTCACTGTGTGAGGCCATAAAGAAATTTTATAACCAAATATATTTCTAATAACAAACAATTCGCTTGAATTAGAAATGGAAATTATAATCTTATTTTAACTATAGTACCTTTTCCTGTAATGGCATGGTAACAAAATCCACTCACTACATTTTGAAAAAAAAATTCAGAAGAGGAACTTAGAAGAAAATAATTAATATAATAAATGCTAGGCAGATGTGCTATTATCTTTTTTAAAGTATGGCAGGAGGGGTCAAAGCACATCCCTAACAACCACCAGCACCTTCAACATAAACATGCTGAGTGCCCTTTACTTGCAGAGCTCCTCCACAAAAATCCCCAGAGATCACAGCAATTGATGCCCTCACTTCCAAAGGTTTTCATGAGAATGTCTTCTTCCTTTGTTCTCAGTTAACACTTGCATTTTAGGCATAAAATTATAATAATTATTTGCGTAAGGGCTAAAGGCCAGCATTTACATTTAAGGAAGTAATACTTGAAATGAGCAAGCCAGGCACAAAAATGTCAGGCTGACATAAATAAATGGTATGTGCTTACTGTGCACTTGGATGGAAAAGCTGCTAAACTGGGTAAGTGTTTCAGTTTGTAGCCATCCAACTAGCAAAAGAGGACAGAACCACTTTGAAGACTGAGAAAGAAATCTTAATCTTTATTCTCAGAGCAAAAGTCACATTTTTTCAGCCATTCTTGTCATTAGCCTACTACTACAAAGAGAATTTATATTTATGGATTTTCTGAACAAGTTTTAAAATACATTTTCATTATCAAAGGTTCAAGCTGGGCATGATTGTACCCATCACTAATCACAGCACTAGGGAAGCTGAGGCAGGAGGATTGCCAGACTGAGGCCAGCCTGGGCTATGTAATGAGACACTGTCTCCAAAATCAAAGCCAAGCAAAACAAAACAAAACAAAAGAATACAATGTTGGTCAAAGATCTTAAAATAAAAAAATTAGTTAGCATCACCAAAAAGAAGATTAGAAATTCATATCTCTGTTATCATTTTTGCCCATACCAATTTCCTTTCCTATTTTTTTCTCCACTAGACTTCCTCTGCTAGAATTTTATTTGATGTGTCAAACATATTTTCTTAGTTTACACTGATGTTACATGATAAATTACTTTAGGTAGTATTTCTAAGATCAAAGTGATTCCATTTTGCCTTTTACAACTTAGGGAAAAGTAAAAATTAGAAGATACATAGAGAAAATTATGAAAAAATGTATATTAAGATTTTTTACTGACATATAAGAAAAAATATTACTTCCACATTGTTGGTTCCATATTGATTAAGCTATAAATTATTTTACTGTCCAAAAATGTATTAAATAGTAGGAAATCAACTATGTTCTCTGCCAATATAGATGCAAACTAATGAAGCAAATTAATATGTCAGCTTAAAAAACCTGAGGTTACATTTTAGTAAATAATACCCCTTGTAGAACTAATACATGCTGATAAAAACTAGAAAAAAATGGTAAAATTTTTATCCCTAAAAATGAAACAGCAAAAAAAAAAAAAAAAAAAAAAAGGATTTGAGAAAAAAAAAACAGGCTATGTCAACCAAGGATCCTTTAATCTGAAAACGAAGATCAAGGATAGAAATGATAGCAAGGCCAAAAGAACAAGCCAGATAAAGACAGGAAACATGGAACCAGGGACTGGAGTTTATTCATCTATTTATGAATATTTACTAGAGATGTTATGTGTCAAGGAAAGTACTATGACTACACAGTCAGCCCTCCATATCCATAGGTTCCTTGTGTGTGGATTCAACCAATCAAAGATCAATAATAATTTGGGGAAAAAATCATCTGTACTAAACATGAGCAGACCTTTTTATTCCTTGTCATTATTCCCTATATAGGTGTCTCTGCTCCAATAAAATAAAACTTCTAAGAGAAAGAAACAGGACATAGGAATTATCTTTTCTGTGCACTGATGGATTATTAGCACCAAAACATATCTGGCACACAATAATTATTGCACATTTATACATACATACATATATGTATGTATAAATATGTACATATATATGTAGCCAAGGTTGACGTGGAACTCTCAATGCTTCTGCCCCAGCTTCCCAAGTGGTGGGATTATAGGTGCGAATCACCACATCCAACTAGTATTTCTTAAAAGAATGATTACATTGCTTTATAAAAATTTCAATAACAGAAGCATATACATAATATAGGTACTATGAAAAAGAGGAAAATTATCGTTTACTTGGGGTAGGTCAAAGGAAAATCCACAGAAGTCTAGGCTTAATGTAGATGCAGAGAACTGTCCTGAAAAACATAAATTTCTGACAACAGTGGCTAACCACAAGAAATTATTTTTCTTATACTAAATGATTCTGCTGGATTAAAAACTACTGAGTCACCTTTGTGTTGCTCACTAATCTTCTTGTGTTTCATCATGTGACAGGACAGTCAAGAACTGGGGCTCCCTACTACATGGCAAACTATACCCAAACTTTCTCCTTAAATTATAAAGTGATCTCAGACACTCTCCCACACAACTCTTCAGCTTATACCAGTATCCCAATCACAGAGATCTGCCAGACTATAAACAACTGTTTTACATCCTCATGTACTTAGTATAAATACTAGAGCTCAGGCACTTCATACATAGATACAAATTTATGTATAGTTGATTAGGTGATTAGCTCCTATTTCATATAACTCAAATTATATAATTCCAATTCATTACTTACCAGATCAATAAGGCTTTCTTGTATCCTGTTTAGAGTTGTTCTTAGTCTACTACTACTAAGGCCAAGTCCTGTTGATTCTAACTGAAAAGGAAAAAAAAAGAAGGTATGTTACATGCCTCTGAAGATAATCTTTCAAATGATATACCTTCAAACTAACCAAAGTATTTGATGAGTTTTCATTCAGATGCTTAGGCTGCAGAGGTTTCCCAAGTTACACTTAAAAATTCCAGCACATCAAGCAAAGTACTATCAGCCCCAAAAGAAAACAAAGAACCACTTATTCATGGGCACTTACAGGTCACAATTACCAGGAGAGAGGCCATCAGAATTTTTCCCCACTAGTTATTATTACTAGTTACAAAACTCAAGGTGATAGTATACTTCTGTACTTAAGGTATACTGCATTGTGTTTATGCAGAAGCAAAATATAGTGTTGATAATTTTTCTCTTATACAAATTAGAGATAGCCTAAGTGTTCACTCAAAATCAAATGAAAATTTCTCCCAGGTTTAGTAAACATTTTACAGTACAGAATGTTTTCACTATGAAAAAGCCAAAGCACTTAAAAAAAAATTTCATGTGCTAGGCACCTGTGACTGACACCTGTAACCCTGGCTACTTGGAAGGCTGAGATCAGGAGGATTGTGGTTTTTTTCAGTACTGAAACAAAACAAAACAAAACCTTTCACACAAGAGCATAAGTGAGAGGAATGACTTGACTGTTAAAACATGAAAAGAAAAACCAGAACCCTTTTGTGATGATTCAATAGATGAAAATAAATTTAATTGAGAAGTAATAATGGATACATACAGGCATTTGGAAAATAGTTATAATGTTCTTTATGAGTCAATAAATTAAAAAAACATTATTAATAGTAAACTATAAAACATATAGTATCATTAACATATGCATAGAATTTTTTTTCTTTGGTGGGACTGGGATTTGGACTTAGGATTTTGAGCTTCTAAGCAGGTGCTCTACCACTTAAGCCACACCTCCAGTCCAGCTCTGGTTATTCTGGAGATCAGGGTCTCTCAAACTATTTGGCCAGGCTGGCCTCAAACTGTGATCCTCCTGATTTCAGCCTCCCAAGTAGCTAGGATTACAGACAGGAGCCACTGGCAACTGGCTTCTTGACAGAAATTTTGTATGTGTGACTAGGTGACTATGCATACACAGAAGCATGAACACACATTGTTATTCTTCCCATCCAAAATGAAAAACTGGCTTCTTGACAGAAATTTTGTATGTGTGACTAGGTGACTATGCATACACAGAAGCATGAACACACATTGTTATTCTTCCCATCCAAAATGAAAAAAATGAGAACTTTTTAACACATATATTAGGAAGCCTCAAGTTAAAATAGTTATATAAAGCATGAACTCATTTTATAATACATTTTATTTTCTCTAGGTTTTCTACACCTCATCAATTCATCTCCCCCCTTTTCACTATTATTTATTATATGTAAATTAAATTCATTAATCTTAAATAGTTTGATGAATTTTGATAACTGCATACAATTCTATTACCAGCACTGCAACCAAGATACAGAATTCTCTCCCCCTTAAAAATGTCCTTGTGCCCCTGGCACTTATCCTCTTCACCCATCCTTAACCTCTGACATGTCAGGGCGGTTTCTGCCTATGTAGAAATGTCACATAAACGGAGTCACACACTGATTATCTTTTGAGTTTAGCATCTTTCACTTGGCTTGCTTTTGAGATTCGTCTGTGTTGTAACTCTGTTAGTGTTCTGTGCTCTTTTGTTGTCTAACACTACTCCACAGTACAGCTATACCACAATCTGCTTACTTATTCATCAGTCTCTACAAACATTCAGCCCCGTCTGTGCTAGGTGCATAATCCTCTATGACCATTCAGGTGCATGTCTTCTCAATACATTATTTGCAGTTCTGTTGGGTAAATATCTAAAAGTGGAATTTCTGATATAATAAATATACTTTGTGAATTTACAAGGTACTACATTACTATTTTATAAAATGGCCACACCATTTTCATTTCCACAAGCAATGTATGTGAATTCTAATGGCTCCATGTCATGGACTGAATATTTGTGCCACATATCCCCACACACACCCTCAAAATTCATGTTGAAGTATTAACTTACAATGTGACACTATTTAGAAATGAGGCCTTTGGGAGATAAGCAGAGTTAGATGAGGTAATGAGAGCGGAGCCCTTGTACAAAGGGATTAGTGTCCTTACAGGAAGAGACAATAGAGAGCTTATTGTATTCGCCCTCCGTCTCCCCTCATATGAGCAGAGGACAGGTCACATGAGGACACAGTGAGAAAAAGGCCATCTGTAAGCTGGGAGGAGAGCCTCATCAGGAACAGAATTGGCCAGTGCCTCCATCTTGGGCATTCCAGCGTCGAGAACTGTGAGAAATAAATTTGCTCTTTAAACTGTCCCATCTATGATTATTTTGTTACAGACCATTGACATCGTTAACAGCTTGTGATGCTGTCAGTTCTTTTAATGGCAGCCATTCTAGTGGATTCTAGTGGTGTGACAGTGTGTTTTCTAATGTGCATTTCTCTGGTGACCAGTGATGCAGAGCATCTTTTCATGTGCTTATTAGCCGTCAAATAGCTTTTTTGTGTGTGAAGATCTGATGTGTTCCCACTTTTAAATTGGATTGTCTGTGTAAACATACCCTTTCAATATGGTTTGCAAGATTTTGTCAGTCTGACTTGCTTTTTTGTATTTCTGCCTTTCAAAAAGGCAAAAGTTGCTAACTATAAAGAATTCCTTTCTATCAATATTTCCTACATGCTTTGTATGTCTTTTTCAAAAGCCTAATTCCAGCGTCACCAAGACTTTCCCTAAGTGTTTAAAAGAGGTTTCACTGTTTGGGGATTCTATTTAGATTTTATAATAATGTTTATTTGTATTTTAGTGCATAGTATAGGAAAGAATTCAGGTGAGTTTTTTTTTCTTCTTCTTTTCATACATATTTTTTTCTAGCGTTTCAGCACAACTTACTGAAAAACACTTCTTTCTTCAATGCACTGCCTTAGTGCCTTTTTCAAAAATGAACTCACATGAGTACAAGTCTATTTCTAGATTCTGTTCTGTTGCGTTGACCTATATGTCTACCATTAGGCCCATAATACACTATCTGGAATAGCATAGCTTTGATATAAGTCCAACTTTGTTCTTAAAATTTTTTGGTAATTTTGGATCCTTTGGGGGGTGTTTGTGTGTGTATTGTGGTGTATACTTCATGAAAAACAAAAAAGCTTATTACAATTTTGTTTGGGATTATAGTAAATTTACAGATTTGGAAAGGACTGCCTTTTTTACAATATTAAGTTTTCTAACATAAAAACATGGTATATCACTTTATTATTTATTTATATAGACTTAATTCCATTTCTAATACTCTAACATTTTTCAGTGTAAAGTCAACGAAGCTTTCTTTTTTTTACTTAATATTCTAACTATTTGGTGTTACTAATTTTTGTATATTTACCTTGTATCTAGGAGCCAGCTAAAGCTCTATAAATTTACTTGTAGATTCCTTAGGATTTCCTGTAAAAACAATCATGTCATCTGCATATAAGGACAATTTTACTTCTTTTCCAAACTGCATGGATTATACTTATCTCAGTTTACAACAAGGACTAGGATGTCCAACACAATTTAAAATAAAGATGGTGAATCAACATCTTTCCCTGTCCCTCATCGTTAGAAAGCTGAGACTTTCATCATTGAATATTATGTTAGCTGTTATACAGAGACCCATAACCAGGTTGAAGAAATTCCCTTTTCTTACTGGTTGTCCAAGTTTTTAATCATAAAAGGGTATTACACATTGTCAAAGGCTTTTTTGAAATCTATTTAAATAATAATAGGTTTTCTTCTAAAGAAGCATGTTGACCAGTGAATTACATTTATTTTAGAATAGGATTTTAGGCTATTAAATTAATTTTGTGGTCTCAAGACAAACACCACTTGGTCATGAACCAATTTACTGATGCCTTCATAAGCATTTCTTAAGATCTATGCTTATGAGGGATATCGGTCTGTTATCTTTTCTTGTGGTGTCTTCTCTCCTTTAGGAATTGTTAGGGTGAACAAAAGGGAAGCCATGTTAGGGGATCCCCACCCTTGTAGGCAGCTTACTGGAAATATCCCAATACCCATGACCTACTGGAAGGATCACATCTAGCCTCAAGGGAAGGACAAATTCTTGGGAGGGGCGGTCTGGAGCTGCTAGCAACCTATCTACCTAATTACCACTTACCCTCTGGAAAAATTTTCCCACCCAGCAATACTTCTCCAGACCCCTCTCTTTTATCTACTGCAAGTCTGTAAGCAGCAGTGGGGTTCTGGTTTTAGCTAGAAACTCCCCTCTGCAAGGTTTCTCCCCAAATAAACTCTGTCCTGGCATCTGAACCATCCTCCCTCACCCCCACCCCCTCACCCCGCCATCTATTCTGTGTCTCTTTCAGTCTAACAGGAATCAGGGTAATACTGGCTTTACAAGACAAATGGTCAAACATTGCCTTTTTGAAAGTCTATGTAGGGTTAGTACTTTTTGAAGCTTTTGATTTATAAATTTAATTTAATTGATAAAGAGCTGTGCAAGTTTTCCATTTTTCTTAGGTCAGTTTTAACAAGTTGATTTTGCCTAGGAATTTGTCCATTTCATCCAGTTTGGCAAATTTATAGTCATGAAAATGTTCATATTTCTCTAAAGTTCATTTAAAATCTGAAGTATCTATTGCAATGCCCTCCCTTTCACTTTGCTATTGATAACTTGTCTTCCTTTCCCCCCCTTATTAGTAAAGGTAAAGTCATCATTTTATCAATTTTATTCAAATTTTATGAAAACCAGCTTTCAGTTTCAGAGATTTTGTTCTATTGTTTTTGTTATCAATTTCTTTTATTTCTCCATTTATCCTTATTCTTTCCTTCCATCTGCTCTTTTTGGGTTTAATTTGCACTGCTTTTTCTAGTTTCTTAATCATTAACTCCTCTTTTCTGCTATTAGCCTTTAAAGCTAGATATTTCCCTTTTAGCACCAATTTAGTTGCATCCCACAATTTTGGATATGTTGTGTTTTGTTTTGTTTTTGAGAGAGGGTCTTGCTATGTAGTCCAGGCTGACCTGTTTGTGACTACATAGCTTGGGTTGACCTCAAACTCAAGACTCTTCTGGTAATACATTTTGTTTGCTAATCTATTTTATCTGACATTAATATAATTACTGGAACCTTCTTATAATTAATACTTATATGGCACATCTTTTTATGTTCATTCATTTTCAACCTATGCTTTTATATTTAAAGTGGTTTTTGTTTTTTAAATGTGAGCTTTTAAAAAAATCCATTATATCTTTGACTTTTGAATGCCTAGTCTATTAACATGTAATGTAATAATTAGCTGGGTGTGCATCTACCACCACATATATGTTTGGGTCTTTGGGTCTGCTTTCTTGCTTTTTGTGATTACATATAAATATATTTTTATAATTCTATTTTAATTTTCCTCTTGGTTAAAAAGTTAAAGTTCTCTGCATTATTTTTCATGATTGTCCTATGGATCATAACACACTGTCTTGACTTCTCACAGTCTATGTACTTTAACAATGCTCTGAATTACATAGTATTCAGAAATCTTCCGACTGTACAGATCCATGCTCACACATCTTGTTATGGCTGTCAAAGGTAATAGATCTACATATATTAAGAACTCCAGAAGACAAGGTTATATTTCAATTTTAAGCAGCTATCTGGTTTATAAAGAAATTAAATGAAAAAGAAAAAGAATCCTTTGTATTTCTCCAAGTTAACTGTATTACCAATGCTTTTCATTCTTTCCTGAAGATCTATGCTTTCATCTGGCATCATTTCCCATCAGTGCGAACATCTACAAGGGACAATCTCTGGAGTCCCATTCCATCATCTTGCTCTGCTCTCTTTGAACAACTCATTTGGATTTCTTGTGGGGATGTTGTGACAAATTCTCTCTCTCTCTTTCTCTCTCTTTAGATCTTGTGTACAAATATATTCATTTTATTTTCACTCCTGAACAGCACTTTTGGATATAAACTTCTGAACATAGTTTCTGTTTTCTTTCAGTACCTTAAAGGTATTTTACCTGCCAGTTTCTTATGAGAATTCAGCTGTTAATCAGATCTGGTCTCTTTTGTATAAGAAGTCTATTGAGGTTTTTGAGAAACAGTTTCATATTTTTAAAAAATTTTATTTATTTTTGCTTTTTTTAAATTATTCATTTATTCACATGTGCATACGTTGTTTGGGTCATTTCTCCCCCCTGCCCTACTCCCCCACCCTCACTCCTCCTTCCCTCCTCAGTTTCATCTTGATATGCCCTACTTGAAGCATGATTCTTCATGTTTCTTCTACTTGCTATTTTTTTACCATCTTGCATCTGCAAGTTTTTGGCCAATGTTTCTTTTAATATATTTTCTGCCCCATTCTAACTCTCCTTGCATGTATTTGATATTCTAAATACATGCAAATAATCTAAAATATCTGTAAGACTGATCATTTTTATTTTCCTGTCATTTTCCCCTATGTTCTTTACAATGAATAATTTCTATTGATTTATCTTCAAGTTCATATATTCCTTCCTCTATCATGTACTTGGTTGGCAAGTACATTCAGTAATTATTTCCATTTGCTGAAATTCTATTTTTCAGTTGTAGGACTTCACTTTGATTTTTTTATTACTGTCACTAATAGAACCTCCTATTTTTTTCCTAACTTGTTCATGCATTGAAAACACTTGTTCTACTTCACTGAAGGGGGTCAAAACTTCACTTCATTAGACCGTCTTTTTAAAATCCTAATCTCTTCTAATATCTTTATGTTGGAATAGATTGACTTTCTTTTAACTTCAGATTGCATCTCACTGTTTTTGTTCTATGTACATTTCATAATGTTGAGTTATAATAATTTGATTCTGGACTTTGTTATCTTTCTCTCATAAATACTGATTCCTTTGTTTTTAGTATGCAATTTTCTTTGCTGGGCATAACTACACACTATCTCTTGTGTAACAGCCTTGTTCTCTGTTCAGAACTTTTTTCATTGACTAGGTTTGCAGTCCCCATAAACATGATCCATGGGTGAGTTAGGGAGAGGGGTAAACTGAATTTGAAGATCTCCTCTCTAGCTCTTTCCCTTCTCAGCTTCATTTCCTCTTTTCAGTGCTCTACTTTCTTTCTTGGCTCTACTTTTCTGGTTACCCAGTCCATAAAGACCACAGGCTTCCCATGTTTACCTCCACCTGTATGTCACAAGCTCTGCACTAAGCCCTGCACTAAAAATCATAGAGATAGAATTTATTTTTTATAAATTCCCCTTTCCCCAACCTGCACATTAACATGAACTACCCACTAGTGTCTATCTACTTCTTTTGCTTAATCTCCAGTATCTTCAAACAATTGGCTTTTTTTGGCATAACATCCAGAGTTTATGGTTGGTTTTTGCAAGGAAGGTCATCTTTGTAAGGTTTCTGTCATACCTGGAAATGGAAGTTAATTCATCACAGACTGTCTACAAAGAAACAGTTTTACTAATAAAAGGTAAACTTAAGTGAGACATACAAACTGTTGTCAAGTAAGATCTACTTGGATAAGATCTACCTGAGTAACTAGAACATTGATCCATGTGCCACTGTGTGCTGACTACTGTGTGAAAGTAAGCTATAAAATGGACTTTGCAAGAGAATGTGAATGGGAAAGATGAAGGAAAACATAACTCTAGAGGGGAAGAATGGGGACAAGGCAAGATAAAGCAATACTATCAGTAATATTATTACAATGGAATCCAATGGATTAGATACAAAATAGAGTATGGCGTGTTAGGTTATAGCCAGTTCAGTGAAGAACAGGAGTTTCTGGAAGAATTAGTATCAACAGAGGAATCCTTTAGACTAATGCACACACTGTTAGCCCTAAAATGACATTCTAGAAGCCAGAATCTCTGGGAAAAAGATACTTATTCTTCATCATGGAACATCCGTCTAAATTCACTCATACAAGTCCCTTTCTTCTGGGAAAGAAGCCAGTGCAACCATGGATTTGTTCTTCCCATAGTACCCATTATTTGATTCCCTTTTTCTTCCTACCACTTAAGGTTCAACAGCTAACAAGGCAACTTGGAGTATGTACGTATGCATATTTGTATTTATTTATTTATATGATTATGGAAACCTCTAGGAGTTCTAAGGGGCTTGAAAGGCTTATTCTATTAAGAAATTTAAAGCTGTATGTTCTGTTTTATATGTATACATATGCTTATTTGTGCTATTTATGTTATCTTGTTCCAAAGGGGGTTTAAAATAGCTCATTAAAAAGAATATAAACTTGGCAAGGTTTAAAAAAAAACTTTAAATGTACACAAATAGTAGAGTCTGAATTATAAGCTATTCTATATGAAGATGTGCATATTTTCAACATTCATATCATAGCTAATAGCAAGTATTACAAACTATAATTTACTTATAGAAAAAGTCTTAGTTGGGCACTGGTGACAAATGCCTGTAATCCTAGCTACTCAAGAGGCAGAGAGCAGGAGGATCACAGTTTGAAGTCAGCTGAGGCAAATAGTTCATGAGACCCTATCTCAAAAAAAATCATTACAAAAAAGGGCTGGTGGAGTGGCTCAAAGTGTAGGCCTTGAGTTCAAACCCCCGTACTGAAAAAAAAAAAAAGAAAAGAAAAAGTCTTTTTTTTTAAGTGTAAATAAGAGGAACTGAAAATGCTACATTTACTCATACTCATATGCAAATTTTATATTAGCTCATGTAATATAAACTATTTCTACTAACACATGAGTAGAACAATGTTAAGGATAGAAATCCTTGTAACTAACAGTTAATTGCTTCAATATAATTAAATAGTTCTTACTGAGTCCAGCAGAATTGAAAGTGCTCTTAATATAACATATAAGGTTAATGTGTTCTTTAAAACATAACCAATCTTAAATAAAACTTGCAGTATATTTTACAATAAGCACCAAACTATACTTTGCCAACTTTCTCAGGTTCTAGTAAGGCCCACTGAAAACAAATCTGTGCTGTATACAATTAGATAGAAAGTCATGTCTTGAATGCATGTTCCCAAAAGTTTAAAATGATTCTGTTTTAATGTATCTAAATCAATAATTTTGTCCAAAACTGTTCTGTGCAATATGGTAGTCATTAGTCACATGTGGCTATTTATCTCTAAAGATAAATTAACTAGAATTAGGTACAATTAAGAATTTAGTTACCAAATCACCTCAGTCACAATTCAAATGCTAAACAGCCAGTGGGCAGTGGAAATACGAACATTTCCATTTATTGCAAAATTACATGGAGGGCACTGGTCAAGAGGCATAGTCTGGAAGACACAGTAAGGCTCTTCTACAAAGCTGATAGACTCTGACACTTAGCTAATAGTCCAGAATGTCTTCCTCTGTTAGTATCTATTTACTGAACTTCTAAATTTAGAGACATGGTTAGTATACACTTTAAAGTAACAAATTCTGTGGCAATACTTTCTTTCTAAGGAACATTTTTCAGAAGGAACATAAGGAATTCAGACCCTACGTTAAAAAAAAAAAAAGATCATGTCTTCAATATATTTTGAACAAAGCAAGATATGAATATATTAAAACTTACATGTTTTTAAAAAGGAAATATACTATTAGAAAATTAGTATCACGATAGAATCCTCCTACTTAGCAGTACTGTCAGACATCTAGCCAAGCCACATAATAATTTCCAAACATGGGATGAGGTATTTGACTACACCATGATACACTCCATTAGGAGTAGAAAAAAGATAAACTTGGTAAGAGCTTTGGAAACACAAAAAAGTGGTAAAGGAAGCATTAATTCTCTAGAAGGTAGATGGTCTAGTTCAAAAATCTTCATGATTTTAATAAACATTTATTTGTATCTTCTGAATGTATTAGTAACAGCTAAGGTTTAGTCAATATTTAAAAGTCTCATTTATGGTGTACTAGTTATACACTAGGCCAGATTTAAACAAAGCAACTGAATGTTTTCCATTGGCAAAATATGTCAAAGGTAGAAACACAACTTTCATTTTTTCTGCCCCAAATTTGGGTAATATACAATATGTTTATCATATCAAAGCTTAAAATTAATATGTAAGTAAGGCAATTAGGCAGACAGATAACTGATATTAACAATTCCCCAAATAATATATATGTACAGAAAGACTGAAAACTTAAATTTATATTTTAAAAATAAATAAATTTTGAAAGAAAGAGATTTTTCCATCCACAGGTTGACTTACTGAATCATTCCGACCAAAAAAGGTATATATTGCATACAAGTAGTAATCAAATAGCTGAGATGTGAAGTGGATAACATCAAAGGCGATGGGCTTAAGAATGCTCATCATCTGCATGTACTTCCCTGCAAAGGAAAAATTAATAGAACAAAGTTAAATTCTGTTAGTCCAGAATTATAAAAAGATAAAAAAATATTAAAGTATTTCTTTAAAAATGGCTCTGACAGTGTGGCTTAAGAGGTAGAGTGCCTGCCTAGCAAGTGCAAAGCCCTGAGTTCAAACTCCAAAAATATAAACATATATGCATTTGTGTGCATATGTGTATACATATTTAAATAAAATGAACTACTGCATCGCACAGTCACACGAACCACGTTTTAAGTACTTAGCAGCTACTGCGTTAGACACAGAAGAGATTATGAAGAGGTCCAACACCTTGCAAAGTTCTGTTGGACAGCACTGATGAATGATTCCTGCTGCCAATAATGATATAATTATTACATGGCTTGTCTACTGACAGTTTTCTGTGTAACAAGAATGTTTTCCTCTCATTACAATTTACTGTTTGTTAGTTTTTATGGAGCTCCTAAACTTTTCTAGAAATGACATTATACAAACACAACATAGTCCCTCTGTTCTAGAAATTTAAAATAATTTCAAGAATGTTTAAGCATTGAACTACAGGTGTGGCTCAAGTGGTTGAGCATCTGCTTTGCAAGCACAAAGTCCTGTGTTCAAACCCCAGTCCCAGCAGAAAAAAAAAGAAAAAGAAATGTTTAAGCATAAGGCAAAATATAACATATGTGAGAAAACATTTTTTTTTCATAAGCTTATAATCACATAGCAAAATTGCAAGAGAAAAGGACACAAGATTGGCCCTGTCCATTCCCTTGTGAAATCTTCTCAGAGGCCAAGAACACTTCTTCATAACTACATCACTCAGGAGCTCAATGCCCTCAAAAGGCCAAGAATATATACTCCTCATTCCTTCCTTTGGGAGATCCCAATATTCCCTTCTCTCCAGTATATGATGAGTCATAGAAAAAATAATTACAATTTTAAAAATATATTTAGTTAGTTTGATGAGGAACCTGGATTTTTTGTTTGTTTGTTTTTTGCACCACTGAGGTTTGAACTCAGGGTCTCATGCTTGCTAGACAGCTCTTACTTCTTGAATCACTCTACCAGTCCTCAAACATTTTATTTATAATCAAATATCTACAATCACAAACTTGCTAATGTATTTGAAGGATCCATGAGCGACTGAATCAATAACAACAACTGCAAGTCCCTTGTTCTGTTCTATTTTCTGTGGGAAACAATAGGGAAAGAAGCGTATCTACTAAACATGTTCTACACCTTGGCAGAAGTAAAATGTGAAAACAGACCACTTAATTAATTCCCAAATGAAGAGAGTACTAACTCCACTTCATGTAGCTCATAGCTATGTACTTTAAATAGACAGCACTGAAGATAGCACGACTCAAAAGGAAACACATGAATGAAGATGAAATGAAAAATTTACGCTAATGCAAATGTCTCAGTATCTGTCTTAATTTATGTGATGGACAATTCTAAGGAATAGTCGGATGGTCAGAAAGAAAAATACAAGCATATATCAAAATAAAGTAAAAATCATTCAATTCATTTTGTATTCTTACTCCTATTTACAAGTCTTTTGTTTAAAAACCATTTTTGTAATTACTTTATATATTCAGACATTATCTAAAAGTCAAATTTATAAAATATTTGAAAGATATGCTTCTAGAATATTTTGAATTATTGTGCTGATACTTCCTCAGCTACAAACATACAATTACTTAAACTGCAATGAGTTAGCATAAACAATGTGACACTGTGAAGAAAAAAGTGGAAAAATATTAATCATTTGAAGAAAAACAGAGATGATTAAGCAGATTGCAAATAACTGGGTTGATACATACCCAGAATACACAACACTTTCTGACAAAATTAATCACTTCTTATATAATCTTGAAAAAAGACACAAAAATGAATTATTAATAGGTAAAGGCTATTTTTATATGTGTATTCAAAAAGAAAAACAACTCATTTTTCATCACCACTCTGAAAAAAATTAAATGTAATGATATTCATTCATTCATTTAACAAAAACTTTGAAGACTTTACTATGAATCTGGTGTCCTTGTGCTAAGGCACAAGGAACCAAGAGTCCCTGCTCCAGTACCCTGACCTTGTAAAGTTCTGACAGCACTGATGAATGATTCCTGCCACCAATAATGATATAATTATTACATGGCTTGTCTACTGATAGTTTTCTGTGTAATAATAATGTTTTCCTGTCATTGCAATTTACTGTTTGTTAGTTTTTATGGAGCTTCTAAACTTTCCTAGAAGAAAAGTTTACTGGAAGATAACGATGAATCAGAGGAGCATTGCAGAGCATAAACTTGAGGATTCTGGCTTGCAAGTTCAAGAGGACCAAATGGGTAGAGAGCAGGCCTATTAATGTTATATCCAACTCCCCTGAATCTCCAGAATCATTTTCTTATGACCTTCACTAGATTGTGCTCCTTGGATTATCCTCTCAAAATATAATGTTCAATGTATAGCAACCAAGTCCAAAAATATTTTAAGGCTGTCTTAAAATGTAAATTTATAAATTATAGCATCATATACTATCTTATTAATAACACTATCAATAATATATTAATATTAAAATGTAATATAAAGTAAGATTTTTCCTTAAATAATACTATGAAATATTACATATGAAAATATTATTTTATAAAATAATTTTAAGCATGCTAGGCACCAGTGGCTCACTCCTATACTCTTAGCTACTGAGGAGGCAGAGATCAGGAGGACTGCAGTTTGAAGCCAGCATGGGCAAATAGTTCATTAGACCCTCTCTCAAAAAAAAAAAACCCATCACAAAAAAGGACTGGTGAAGTAGTTCAAGGTGTAGGACTTGAATTCAAACTCCAGTACCACAAATAATAGCATGCCAGGTGCCAGGGGTTCACGCCTGTAATCCTAGCTACTTGGGAAGGTGAGATCTGGAGGATTGTGGTTCAAGGCCAGCCTGGGCAAATAGTTCGTGAGCCCCCATTTCTAAAATAACCAGAGAAAAATGGATTGGAGGTGTGGCTCAAGTGGTAGAAGGCCTGCTTTGCAAGCAATAAGGCCTGAGTGCAAACCCCAGTCCTAACAGCAAAAATAAATAATAAAAATAAAATAATTTTAATCATAAAACAAAAATTATTGTAATACTTAAGATTACACTTATGATTTCACTGACTTCTGTAAATAGATCCAAATATCTGAAATAAATTTATTTTGAAAACAACTGATGTAATTACTTGTATTCGTTTTTTTTTTTTTTAAGAAACTATTATTTAAATTATCTATTAAACAACCAGGAATTTTCCTGTTACTTAAGCACACATTGTTTTACATTTTAATTAGAAAAATATAGAAAGGAAGCTATGATTTTCAGTTTGGTCCCTGGGCCAGCTGCACCAATGTCATTTGGAAGCATGTTAAAATGCACATTCTCAGGTTACATCCCAGACCTATCCAACTGGAGGCTCTGGAGAAGGGATACAACTTTCTGTGTTTTGCCAAGTCCTCTAGTGATTCTTATGCATGCCAAAAATTGAGAATCAATGGCTTAGCTCATCAAAAAGATAGTGATATGGGTCATGAAATCTTACTCCTCCTAAATTTTCTCTCGCCTCTCTACCATTTATTCAGGACCTCCTTCACTGGCTTCTCTTGCTATCTCTTGCTGTCTATCTAATATATCCATATCTATTGTTGTTCCCTAGGTTTCTATGCTCAGCTATCTCCTCAGATGTTTATACGTACTATTGTGGAGGGGAAGGGAAGGAGGAAGAAGTGTTAGAGCTTCCACCTGATTCTCTATGAACCCGAAAGGTTAAAAATCACTGCCAAAAGAAACGCATCCACTAACATGGCTTTAATATATTTTATACTAATGACTCAAATTATGTGCTCTGAAGTGATTTTTCTCCTGAACCACTGATCAAACTACCTACAGACTATTTCTACTTAAATGTCTCATGTACCTCTACATGACTCAATAGTTTCCCAAACTAGGTCATCCTGTCATCTTTCTTTTTCATTTGTGGCATTATAATTGGTAAGTGTGCAAACTTAAAATGTAAGAGTGATTCCTCATAACTAATTCACCAATCTTGTCCTATAGTTCTAAAATCTCTCAAATCGCCCTTCTTCCATTACAACAACCATTGTGTCATATAGGCTAAAGTCTTGTCATGTCTTGACTTCAATAGCCTGGCATCTTGTCTTTGACCTTCCCTAGTTTTCCCTTACCACTAGTTAATCCACTATATACAACTATATCTAGAGTACACTGCTTGAGATTGTTGTTTAAAACCCTTAGCCTTTATGGAGCTCGCATCTGAGCTCAAGAAGGTTCTATATCTGTGAAATCCAGTTCTTGCCCATCTTTCTTGCCACATCTTCCCTGCTTCTGCCTCCTGCCTCCCTTCCTGCTTTACACATACATGCAAACTAAATGGCTGTGTTCTCTGAATACACAATCTTATACATGTTATTCTTTCAATGCAGAATGGCTTTAACAACTTTTTCATCTATAAGAATTTATTCACCTTTCAAAGTCAGCTAGGGTGAACACCCCCCACCTCTATGAGCCAGTACTGTAACTTGCTATGCAAAAGAGAAAATTAATCATTCTTTCTCCCTGTCTCTTTTTTGCTTATTTATGTTTACAATACCACATTGTAATTTTTTTTCTTTGGTATTGGGCTCCTTAAATACAAAGTCTATGTTCTCTTCCACTGGCAGAGTGCAGCTCAAAAAAAAAAAAGTAAAACATACAATTTCCATATTATAGAAAAATAATTAATAGATATGAATTAGTTCACAAATAAATAGAAATGTCTTTTAAGATCTGAAAAATACTTAAGCTCAATTGTTCAATACATATTTAAACGAGATGCCATTTTTAACCTATCAGACAAGCAAGCATCCCATGAAGTAATAAAAAAGAGCCAGATAAGGAATAGTATATTCAGTGACCTAATTTTTAAAATGAAAACAAAAAAATCGAGAGTGAGGAAATACATGTATTAAACATACTTGTAAAGGCATACTAATATTTCTAAAAGCAAACAGAAGAAATTGTTTTCTCTAAGGAAGGAGATTTGGACCTCAGAGGCTCTATTTATGCTTTAGGGTATTTTAATTTTTAACCATTTCCATACATTATCTTTCAACTTAAAAAACTCAGTGATAAACATATTACAGGTTCATTTTTATGTGCTGATGTATATTCTAGCATCTATGTTTTCTCAGCTACCAAAGCAATACTCACATTGTTGTAAACTGTGTAGCTGTTCATTACAAGTTTGGCCTTTGGCAACTGAGCACCAGTCCCTCGTGCCTATCAAATGTGCTCCAGAGCCTCCAGGACAGAGAACCCTGAATACCAAAATTATTTCTACGATGAGACAGACATATCCCCTAAAATTTCTCTGCCTTTACCTGGAAGAACCCATGACTTTTTCCTTACACATCATTCTGAGTAGTCCTCTGCACTAATGCGAAGTTTCACTGAGCCTCCTAAGTGTACAGGTACAACCCAGGGCTGGAAGCCCCATTAACATTTTTATTTAACCTGTCCTAATTATCTCTCAAAGCAAATACTACCTGAAAGAGATGTTTCATATATGCTTTGGATGTTTTAAAATATATTTCTCAACTACTCAATCACTCATTCCTTCTTGCTCCCGGACACCAAAAAATAAGCTATTTTATTTATATAACTGAGCCACTTCCTCACAAAGGGAGAAGACATTGCCTTTGTCAGTTTAGAATCTTCATACTCCTCAGTGCAGTAACAGAGGATGGAATAGAGTATTCACTAGTTGGGGATCCCTGAGTGGATGGTTCCTTTCAAATTCTGTCTTATGAATATGTACAAGCAGAGGAAAAAGACATCAAATGTCTACATGGGGGACAGGAGATAACAGCATGACCTCATCCCCCCCCCCAAATGAGAAGACAAGAGAGTTAAATGATCATACTCAGCACTGCTTCCTATTGCAACTCTAGTGAAGGATATGGCAACGGAGAAGGCCCTTCATTCAGTAAGGTTTTTGCAGCCTACTTTATACAAAGGCTCATAAGAATGTGGCACTTCTCAGTTTCTACAAATCCACTGTTAAAAAGCAATGGCCACTCTGTTAATCAGTAATCCTTACATGAGAATTTTTTGACATTATCTTTTGAATTTAGCATCAGGAGCACATTTCTACCATTATTATAGAATAATGCAAAAATGCTTTCCTATAATAAGAATAGCAAGACACATTATTACTTAAAATCTTTATGCCTACCAATAAGTTAGAGTTACATTTGATGCTAGCATTTCATGATATCCTCCCTCCTCCATTTGTTTTAGCCTTGTATTTTGTTTGATTTGACTCAATGAATGCATGCCTTTTCAGAGTAAAAAACACCTTGACTACTTCTATTCCCTTTTGAACTGGCTAAGATTAAAAAAAAAAAAAAAGCCACTTACATGTGTGGCTGGTTGCATTATTCTCTCCAGTTATCTATTCTGCCCATCCTCTGTGAATGCATTACACAGCCCTGTCCACCTCTCTTGACTTGCAGTGCTTCTTCATATAAAAGCACATGCCCCTGTGGTTGAAAGTCACTAATATGTCAGCATTGTTTATTGCTTCAACATAATCAGCAAAACCAAACTACATCTCAACTAGTGTGTTCAGACACCTAAAACTACCAAGTCTAACCTAGACTAAGGAGGATGGCAAGGATTCTGAAAGGTTTAGAAATTCTATCAATGAGTACCAGATAAGAGGATTTTGTACACTGAGTCTAGAAAATGGATTGAAGTAGAAGTATGAGGGAGGAAAGGACAGGGTAACTACATCACATGCCTAAAAAGCAACCACGTAGAAGAACAGGAAGAAAAACACTACAGATTTACTCTTTTCCTTTAAAGAACAAAACTAAGTCCAGTAAACACAATTAGTAAGAGCAATGACATCAGCCTAATAGTAGAACAAGCAGTCTTGCAAAATAACATACTTAGAGTGACTGTGACTCATGAAACAAAAGCTTGGTGGCACCACATATTACTGACTTTATGGGAAGAAAACCTCTTTTTTGTGGGGACTTATACCAAATGACCTCTCAGTACCCTTCCAATTCTAATTCTGCAAACTCTAGTAGGTTATTCATGATCCCGCTCAGTTAGCTCTCTTGTATAAAAGAAGGAAAGCTAATTATCCTGACAAAGCCACAGAACAGCTTTTTAGAATTTTTCATTTTCCTGTGTGGCATGAAAATTTATACCTTTTCTTCACAATTCATTATTATTTTTCTATATTTTCTTTAAAGAAAGTAGGACTAAAGCATTCTGTACATTTTATCCTATTCGTTAATGAAATTTAGAAATTATCTTGAACACAGACCATTTCATTAGAGCTAAGATTAATCAACCAAAGTAGTAGGTAAATATCCTCACAAACAGAATGAAGAGAATTTTACAGAAAGCCACTAAAATCCCTGATTGTTATAGATGATGATGTGAGAAACAACTCTTTGTCATATGTATAGACCTATTTGTGAAGGATGAAGGCTGAGAACAAATACAATGCTGAAATACTGACATTAAAAATCTACATGGTCCTCAAACTTGCATATTCAAAATGGCATTTCTTTGTTTGCCTTCTATAAAATCATTAGTAAGGGTCTTACCTGTAATAAGAACACTTCCTATTTTCTGAACATTTAGTTTACAAAAAAACTCTTGTGTATAAAAACATGACTCTGCATATACGACAAGATCGTTGTGAAGCTCTATGAAGCAATTAGGTGGAAAAATACCATGAATGTGAAACTGGTACTACAATTGTCATACACATACTCTAACTCAACTAGAGAATTTTCACTGCATTTCAATTAATCGAAATATTTTAGAAAAATTAAGAGGATGCAAAGACTTAATAGGCAATTAATTGAAAAAGTGAAACTGACATTAATATCAGAATCCTACTATTTGGAATATTTACAATGAAAAGTGTTAACATATAACATTCTTAAATCCCTACTTCAGGGGACACTGATTACCATACAAAGAAAACTTCAGGTAAAAACCATTCAGTGACAAAAGTAAACTTTAACCACTGAAATATTTTTGTATAAAAAGATTTGACTACTTACCAACAAGTCTTATTACATTCAATGTTGTATTTGTTAAGATAGGTGCATTCACTTTATTTAGACTGTAGTCTGATTTCTTCCTGCTTTTTAGGGTTTCTCGGGAAACACTTCATAGGGAAAAACAAGAGAGCTGCAATTAGAGTTGCCAAGTAATTAAGTTACTCAGTTTAGCATCTGGCTCTCATTCACTATTTATTGAAAATTGGCAAACTTTTAAAAAACAGATTTTCTAGGGAAATTATTACACATCTAAGTTACAAATGTACCAAGTTTCCTAATTTCAGAAACTTATGAAAATAGTACCCTTCTGAGAATCTAAATAAAATATGAGATATAATGGCAGAGTCTGGGGTTGAGGGGTAGTGCCAGAATCAAAGGAAAAGCAGAAGTTATGTAAGTGCAGGGAAAAGGGGAAAGCAGGTAATTGTGTCAGAGGTTGAGAGAACAAAGTACAATGAGAGAAGGACAAGGTTTTCACTATGCGGGCATGAAGACTAAGTGGGCAGAGAAAATAGTGACAGGAAAGAGGTAAGTGAAGACCAGATCACTGAAAGCAATCAAACCTAAGGAGTATGAGCTTTATCTTGAATGAGGTGATAAGACAATAAAAACTACACCCAGGAAAATGGCATGATTAAATATGTATCTAAGAAAAACATCTAAATTTATATCTAAGAACGGATTGGAAGGGGGCAAGACTGAAGACAAGAAGCCAAGGTAAGAAGGATGATTTAATAATGTAGCACAGAGACCAGGCGTGATGGCTCTTATCTGTAATCTAGCTACTTGGGAGACAGAGAGCAAGAGGCTCACAGTTCAAGGCTAAGCCCATGCAAAAATCAAGTGAGACCCCATGTTAATTAATAACTGGGCATGGTGGTGTATACCTGTCATCCCAGCTATCCAGGAAGCACAAATATGAGATCACAGTCCAGGCTGGTCTGGGGAGAAACGCAAGACTCTACACCAAAAAATAACTAAAGCAAAAAGGGCTAGGGGCAGGGTTCAAGTGGTACAGCTGCTGCCTAGTGAGTATGAGTTCACTCCCAGTACCACCAAAAATAAATAAATAAATATTTTTTTGAAATCTGGCACAGTGATAATGTTGGTAGGATGGTTACCACATCTAACACAAAGAAAACTGGTATCTTCAAGGGACACTGCAAAATTAGAATTGATAGCAGTTATCAGTTGATTCTGTTAGTAATTCACATAATTCCTCTTCTTAGGGGAGATTAGAGGGTTTAGGAGGCTGTATTAACCTAATGTATATATTAGCTACCCCTCTCTTATTCGTTCACTTCATTCAATTGAAATAGACCATTCCTTTTTGCCAAAATATGCCCAAAACATAACTTATGAAGAAGTCCAGCAAAACAGTTCTAATCTTACATATGTAAAAAACGATAAAAACGAAATTTTCCAATTAATATACTCAAAACTATACAAACTGCTTGCTTTTAAGGAGATAATTATTTCAGTTAGGGTTTTAAGTTAATTATTAATTAAATATTAATTACAATAATTAAAATTAATTTAAAATTAATTAAATATTAATTTTAAAAGTGTGTGCTGTCATTTTTAAAAAGCATATTTGTGGCCACTAAATGTCTGACAGTAATTCATTTAAACACATCAGAATCAGGCCCACTTAATTGGAGATGGTAGCAAATTCTATTAAAATTATAATGCTGAAGAGGATAGTTCATAAAACAAAACTCAACCACTAACAGGAATCCTTAGTAGAAGGTTCAAATATAAAACCCAAAAGATGCTTGGAAAGTAAGTGGGGATTTGCTGAATTTACTAGATTGAGGTAAAAACTGTTGATCTCTTAAATTAAAAGCTCTTTGATTATGCCATTTTCACCAGATAAATTTTTTAAAATATTTTTTAAAAGATTAACTTGTAACACTACTTGAAAAAAGGAATTAGAATCTTGCTGCAAAAAACAATGTCAAACAAGCTGTACAAAAGAAAAGCTACTTTAAAACCACTTTTTTAGCCATTAAATCAACTGATGTGAGTTTTTTGATACAATAACACGCAAACTCACAGTCAAACGAACTGATTTGTGAAATGTCAGAAGTAGAACTTTTCATATATATTTTTTATTTTTCCTGAAAATTCACTGTTATGGACTATAAGGGAAAGCCTACATTTTCAGTCTCCCTAGAATCATTTTTTTTAAACACATTAACTTCTGTCATATGATATGTTGTAACTACAAAAATTTTTAATTTTTGATTTTTCATAACCTTCAAAGGAAGTCCTAAAATATGTTATGAGCACAATCCAAAATCAAAAAAAAAAAAAAAAAACATGCAGAGTAAGAACAAGCACCTTTTCACTGGAGCATCACCTGTCTGCTCGTCCACGTAATCCTGCTTGAGCTCTTCAGGGACATCACTGTCACTGTCATATTCCTGGTAGGCACTCTTCTCTTGTTCATCAGATTCATACTGGAGAGAACACAGCAGGAGATTCAAAAATGGGAATAAGGAGCCACCTTTACTGTAGTCTTTAACAGAATAATAGTGCCCAACTGCATGGGAAGCAATTAAGTATAGGAAAATTCTTAATAAGGAAGTTTTAATTTTGCAACAAAGAATCATATTATCCATCCATTTTATTCAACATCATAATTTAACCAGCTCAAAAGAAAAGAAAAAGAAAAATGCCACCAAGAAGAGATTGAATATCCAATCTGGCACACTGGAAGTATTAATTCAGCTTAATAAATACATACCACATATGCAGATTCTCTACTTCATTATGAGAACATTTAGCTGCAAGAACAGCTTAGAAAATTATGCACAGCACCCAGAGCCAAAAGTAACAAAAACAGGTAGGCTATTATACTGCTGTTGTTCATGGTTCAATGCTAATGAATCAACAGCATATATTAAATAAGTTGTCGTTAACAGAAGCATACATAAAACAAAGTTATATAAAGATGGGTTGATGAATACTTGTGACCCGAGCGTCACAGGAACCTAATCCTATCTTCTCCAAGAGCAATAGTTCAGTATTTGCTAACTGAGTGTTCACAGCAACTTAATAGAATACAACTCCTGCAAATAATAAGCATTGAATACTATGTGAGTTTTGGTTTGTTTTTTTTTGTGGTGGGTTGAACTGGGATTTGAACTCAGAGTCTCATGCTTGCAAAGCAGGCACTTACCACTTGAGGCACACCTCTATTCCATTTTAGTCTGTTTATTTTGGATATGGGGCGGGGGAATCTCACAAACTCTGCCCAGGTTGGCCTCGAGCCCTGATCCTCTTGACCTCAGTCTCCCAAGTAGCTAGGATTTAAAGACATAAGGCACTAGTGCCAGCTACTATGTGAGTTTTAATTAACAAATCACTATTATAGAAGAATAATATTACTTCAATATAATTGGATTGACTTTTAATTCATCTCATTTTAGTCTATACTTCATAGAGGCAAAATGTCACAAAGAATCACTCACCTATAATTTTAAATATGGTTTACTATGAAATAATTTAAAGTTCATGATAAACTATAATAAGAGTATATTTTCTGGTAGTGCTTTTAAAATATGTCTTCAGTTCAAAAAAAAGGAAATTTCAAAACTAAAATAGACAAATTCATGGATTTTACTCTCTTTGACATCATCACAACTAAAATAAAAATGATAATAGAAGCTGGGCATGGTGGCCATGTGCCAATAACTTCAACAACCTGGGAGGCAGAAGATCATGAGTTTGAGGCCAGCCTGGGCAAAGTTAGCCAGACTCTATCCCAAAAACAAAAGACAAAGGTCTGGGTGCACAGTCAAGTAGTAGAACGCTTGCCCTAATACATAGAAATGTAGGGTTTGATGCAAAACACTGCAAAAAAAAAAGGAAAATATGTGGGTTCCTCTAGAAATGATTGTAGATCAGAAGGTCAGAAAGGTGCATCAAACAGCATCCTAGACCAAATGAAATGGTTTGAAAACACCCTGAAAAGAACTATGAAGAAAGTATTCCCCATCCCCCTCATTATAAATTAGGGAAATTCAAAGTCACAACCTTAAAATAATTTGCCACAGGCCACACAGCTAATAAAGGTGATATTTATTACCTGCATTCAAAACCTTCATACTAATTAAACACTACCTCTAGTTAATATTGCTTGTGAGCTGCTCAAAGTATTGTTAACATACCATACTTCTAATCCTAAAAACATCGCTGTCAAGCAACCAAGGAACTCATTACTCTCTCTCAGATAAAAGACATGGAATAGAATGACTAACGTCATTACCCAGAATGGAGTTGAGGAACAAGTACAGCCATCGATTTGTACAGTAAGTCACACAAATATTCACTGAAGAAACTATACTACTACTCAGATTAGTAATCCAGTAAGAAAAAGCAATCATAAAGGCAAAATTTATAGCATACTATGAAGTCACTATCTATGGAAGTAATCTTGTAGTAAGTATGTAGATAGGAAGGTAGACAGGAGATGGATAAATAAATCAAGCAAACTACCTTGTTCACTGGATAGAACACTTTCAAACAAAGAAATCCCACTTCTGTTTCACTGAGTTTTAAAAGCACCACATACCCCATTGGAAGCCAAAACATCTTCTGTTTCTTCATCTTTGTGGTTGGCCTGAATCTCAAATGGATTCCCACCACTACAGTACTGTTCAAACAATGTCACTGTTTTTGAAGAAGATGACATTGGCTGCTTACTAGGAGAAACTGATGGGGACCGAGATTGTTCCATGAATTTAAACTCCTAGACATTAAAAAAGCCAAAAAAATTTTAGGAACAATCATAAAATTCAAGTACATAAGCATCAATGTAGAGTTAGAAAAAAGTCATGACCTTCAGGTTATTTGCTTCTAAATATTACAAGTTGTGTGAAATCACAATCTTGGACATTCATGTTTAAAAATTTTCATAAGGACCATTCAGTTAATGGTATACTTAAGTCAGTGTTGTCTCCATTAAGCTATTTTTGGTTTATTTTAAGAAACTACACAGAAAAACTTTGAAAATAACATGAAATTTGAATAATATCTGCTAAAAATTTTAATAGAGCAGCAAATGTCCTAGCAAAATACAATTTTAACACATAAAATAATTTATGAAAATAATTGTTTGGCCTCAATGCCCCAAGTTCAAACCCCAGTATCATCAAAAAGAACTGGAATGTTCAGTTAAGCATATGTTTGCATCATTTAAGATATTCTATACAAATCTATCAAATACAAAGAATGAAATATATCTTTTCTGTTTTACCTCTGTCTATAAGCTTTCATTTCATTTTCTTCAAATGCACATACCAGGCTAGATCATTTGTTTTTTACTCCTAGCTTGCTTTTAACCCATCACATTCCATTAATTCCTTATATAGTATTGTTAAAGTCTCCTCGCTTTTCCATGCTTCAATAATTACCTCATCTATAAAATGAGAGGACCTAACTAGATCGGGAGAATCCAAATGCTAGAACTAAAGAGCTGTAACAGTTGCTCCAAATCATGCATTACCCACATGAGTCAGGGCCAAGTTCAAAATTACACATCAAATTAGAGAAATAGTCGAAAAACCTCAAAATTACAAAATTTTGTGATATCACAAAATTACAAAATTCTGTGATATCACAAAAATTAATATTTTTCTATATTTAAAAATATTAATCCCAAACTGAAATGGTTTTCATAAACAATAATATTCTTCAAAGCTCCAATGATATTAGTAAAAGATATTTTTAAAGGGTACATTGGGTTGTTAAGTTTTACATGATATAGGTATGCATTTTCTTTTTTAATTTCAACCACACATTAAATCAGATCCATCATAATAGCTAAGAATCATGCAATTATTTTTATAATTATAGACTAGGGGTTAATGTGAATTAATGAGACAATTAAAAAATTAAATCCACCAGAATACATGTGTCAAGTGAACAATGGGTTGCAAACAGTTTTAAAGGTAATTTCTTTGAAGGAAATGTCCAACTAAGTTGAAACTAATGTTTCAACACACTTCTTTTTAAAAGCTGTCTTATACTTATACCAAGTATGTGTACAAACATGCACAAATTTAATGGTTAAATAAAATCATTTAAATAGATATTCTAAAATTAATGTTAAACTTACAATACTAAATAAGGAATTATCTTAATTATTTGAGAATTTAAAGATTCTATGCAAATTTAATGTTAATTAAATTAATGTTAATTAAAATTAATGCTAATTTTGTTTGAGAATTTACTAATCAACATGTTGCAGTGTTTCTAATATTTCCATATTAAGAAAGTAATATGATAGAACTAGATAAGAAACTACTATAAAATTTGAACATTATGACTATTGTCCTATCAAAATAACTTCTCCTGGCATATTATTTAAATTTATCCAGATTAAGAAAATTGCTTCTAGAAAGTCACTCTTTCCAAAAGCAAAACCTAAACACACTGTTCTTTCAAAACATGGATCTAAGGCCATGCATTGCATTTTGACATTTGGTATTTTAGAATGCAATCCTTCGCACAGGAATATTTACCTACAATGTGTTTCAATCAAAGGAAATATCAAGCCAATTAAAAGACTTTTTCATAGATTACTTACTCTATAAAGATCCAAGTAATCCTATTAATCAATAATTAGTTAAGAGTATTTTTTAAAGTGCCTCTTTTATTTCTGAGGCATTTTCTCATGATAGGCAAACAAGTAAGTATTGAAAGTAACCATTTTTATTTAATGGTATCAAAATACAATTAATTTCTGAAAAATGTAAATATAGAAGTAGACATGTTCTGAATTCAAAAGAAAAAAATCATTTTTAACCATAACTTTTTGGGCTGAAGCATGTAAACTGAATTTTGAAAATACAGATTTTTCACCACCATAAAGATCCTTCTCTCACAAGAGGCTTGATATTAATGGTTTAAGGAAGGAAGATGCTACATTGTTCTTTAATCTGTTTTATAAATGCTCACACATCTGGGGGTTTATTTATATAAAAATTAAAAATTTCATGATGACAAAACAGACTACTTTGATCTTAAGAAAAACTTACATGAAGTTGCAATATGCTGAAATTTGACTTAACAGGACAAAGTTCCCAAGTCTCATTCTCTAAGAACATTCTCAGTTCATCAAGCCGTGTTCTTGAAAAAAGAAAATGAACATTCCACAAGTAAGAGGAAAAGCACACTGCTCACAAGAATTGACAAAACAAAGTACAATATAATTACAGATTATCATTATAAACATAAGCAACTCTGAGAGCCCACTTAGATTAACACTGCAAACAAATGTTTCGTTTTACTCATTAATATCTTGTAATCCTTAAGAGAAAACTATTAAATGTTTATTAAGCTGAATATATTTTTACTATATTGCAAAAATAATAAATGTGTAAGATATGGCATTTTTATTGAGGAACTAAATTAAAAGCTTGTACTCATGTACTTAAAAAATACTTGGCTAATCATGTATCAATGCCAAAAATACGAAGAAATAAATTACAGCTTCTATGAGATCATAAATACCAATACATGCTTTATGCTAAATACCACAGATTGTAACTATATTTACTAAGCCACAATATCAAATAATTATCACTCTCCAAAGATCTCTAGCGCAATGCCTATTTGCACAAAGCATCTACAAATTAAATGAGTAGTATGGCATGTCTTAACCGAACAATCACACTGATTTCTCCTTTCTTTAAGGCTACTGCTCTATCTATCCTGAGTAACTGGCACATAAATAGGGAATCCCAGAAAAACAAATCCTTACTTCTAGCAGAGCAATGGCTAGTGCCTCCTATTTTTCTCCTTCTTACCATAAGTTGTTACTACCATACTAAAAATAAGATATAGACTTTTTTTTTAAAGTCCACAGACTCTAATGTAAATAGATGTGTATAAAAAATAGGAACTATCCAACATGTTTGGATAATCAGGCCAGGGCTTTAAGATTATTATAAGTTATAAAATAAAGACAAATGTACAAAATGAATAAAAAATAATTTTAAAAACTCACATAAATAACAAACAAGAGAATCAAAAATCATTCCAGAATATTATACTGAAAACTATAATAACTCTGACTAAAAACTGATTAGATAAGTAAAACAGACCAGAAGTACCAGAAAACAGGATTAGTAAACTTGAAAACTGGTAACAAAAACAGCCAACTAAAGCACAACTGCAAATAAAATAGAAGAAATAGAAAAGACAGTGAGACAGTCAAAACAGCTGGTATGCATGCAATGCAAGGCGAGGACAGAATGAGTAAGCAGAAACAGGATTTGGAGAAGGACTGGATGAGAATTCACAAAAGTGATTGTATCCATGTCTAACTCCATAGACAATAATTAAATAAAAATTTACAACTCAATAATAACAGCCAGTGCATATGATAACTTCTTTAGTCATTAGGGAAATGCAAATCCAAACCATAATAAGATACTACTCATACCTACCAGAATAACTATAATCAAAAAGACAGAAAATAAATACTGACAAGATTTTGGAGAAATTGGAACCCTAATACACTACTAGTGGGAAGGTAAAATGGTGTAAGTACTTTGGAAAATAGTTTGGTAGCTCCTCAAAATGTTGAACACAGTTACTGTAGAATCCAGCAATTCTACTCGGTATGAGTTTTCTAAAACAAGTTACAACAAACTGAGTAATTAAAACAAGAGCAATTTATTCTCACACAGTTCTGGAGGCCAGAAGTCCAAAATCAGGAGTGAAAGCACAGTGTTGGGAGGGCAGCACTGTACCAGAGGTTAGAGCCTTTCCTGGCTGTTGGCAGTCACTGGCATTCCTAGGCCTGGAGCCACAACACCCGTCTCTGTCTCTGGTATTCACATTGTCTTCTCCTCTGTGTGTGAACAGCTCTTCATCCATGTTTGTGTAAAATCTCACTTCTTTCTCTTATTTGTGATGGTATTTAGAGCACACCCAGATAACCGAAGATTTCATCACAAAAATAATGTTTTTGTATGCTGGTTATGGAACCCAGGGCCTTGCACATGTTAAGACACATGCTCTGCCACTAAGCAATACCCTCAGCTCTTCCTCATAAAATTCTTAACACAATCATACCTTCAGATACTTTTTTTGAAGTAAGTTAACATTTACCATTCCTAGATATTTAAACCTGGTATTTGTTGTGCATGTGCTAAGAGGAAAAAAAAAAAAGAAGGCCATTATTTTTTCAACCTACTTTGATAGAATTAAAAAAAAGAAAAGAAGAAGCCTTTCACAGGCAGGAACAGAAGTTTTCTCCCTAAAAAAGATAATTCTCCCATCATCTCAACCAATGTACTTTTAGGGTCCTTGAAAGCATTTTATAAACTTTGATTATTATAGTAATTACAAGATCAAACATACTTGTTATTAATTAGAGTGTTTGACAATTATACATGGCTATATAATTTTTATGTCATTGTTGTTCAAATTAGGAGATCTGTGCTTTTGGAAATTTTGCATCTCCTAGCAAAAGAATGATAATGTTGACTATATACAAATCATGAGTGCACAAACATAAAGAAATTTGGGGGGAATAAAATTTATAATTTTAAAAGTTAAAAATTTGCAATGAAAGAAACCTCACACACTCATATAATTTTGCCTAGAAAAAGATAATGTCATGCCAACTTTAATACAGATAACACAAATATAATTCCTAAATAGGTGATGGTCCTCAAAGAGTAAAATGCTTCTATTTTCACCTTTTTATCATGACTAGATCTTCATACTAAGAGTCTAAATGGACTCAAAGTAAGAATAATTTGGTTCAAGGACTTCTTCAACCTCTCAAGAGCTATATTTGGCAGGAGAGGACTATGGAACAAGTTATACATACATTTATTAAGAAAATAAAAACACATTTGATCTATTTCATATTTTTCAGTATTTATATATAAAGGGATATTAAATTGGGATTTAATAGATTTAGAATCATCAGGGGCTAATGTAATTTTAGTCAATTCAACAGATATACAATGATATCAATTCAAATTGCCTATTGAATTAATCTTGCTTTATAAAGAAACAAATATATTTCAGAACACATTGATGGTGGTGGGCACCAACTTTATGAAGTGACTTTCATTATAGTTTTCTAAATAGTAACTGTTAGTGGAATGATTATAGCCAGTATACAAGAAACACTGTTTAAACATTGGGGAAAGAGAATACAAAACAGTAATTAACTTTCTGCTTTTTAACTTAATCTTTATATTATACAGTGCAGGGAGAAAAAGGGGTAAGGTGTGCAGGCAACAATTATATAGACCTCTTAAGACAGGTACCTCCATTTACAATGATAGAACTATAGCCCAGAGAAGTTTAACTGTTTGCCTGAAGCAGGGTACCAGTGGCTCACACCTGTAATCCTAGCTACTCAAGAGGCAGAGATCAGGAGGATAGCATTTCAAAGCCAGCCCAGGAAAACAGTTGGCGAGACCCTATCTCGAAAAGCCCTATCACAAAATAATTGAGCTAGTAGAGTGACTTGAGGTAAAGGCCCTGAGTTTAAGCCCCAGTACCAAAAAAAAAAGTTTTTGACTGATACCAGAGAGCTGGCACATAACACAAAGTGGTACAAGAAACCAAATCTACCTTCTCTACATCTAGTTCTTCTAATAATCAGTACAGACTCATCAATGAAAAACAAGGTTCACAAAATGTTTCTAAGAAAAGTTCTTTAAAAGCATCTTCAGTTTTATTCATATTTTTTTTTAATTTTAAAAATTCTCTGTTCAATTTTAAAATTCAAAGGCTCTGCTTTGGTATAAGCTCAACTTAAATCTTTTAAAATAATTTACTTAATAGCTTACAATTAGGATAGAAAACTTGTATATAATATACTTAGTGACTAATTAATCAATAATTTGATGTCCAATAATCTCTCTACCAACTTGCCACATTATTACTGTGAGCAGGTATTGACTGTGAACAAGGACAGAAACCAGAATCTCAAATCCTCACTCTCTCAGGCACCAAATAATAGTAACAAAATCAAAACTTAGCTGTAAAAAGTAAAGGTTCTGAATAAAAAGTAAGATATAACTCAATTCAAATGACACAGTTTAGGATCTGGCTCATATCAAGAAAGGTCTAACCAATCTTAATTCTCGCTTCTCCCAACTTAACACTGATTCAAGCTATCATTCTGCTGTGTGAGCATTCTTTTCCATCTTCATCCACTCCCCAAACTATTCCTAATCATCCTTTTTAAAATTAGCAGTGATGGCTCTGCAATGCAACAGAGCACACAATCTTGACTTTGTAGCCAGACTCTGAGTATCACACTCTCTATTCTAGCAGCCTTGTTACTCCTAAAAGACAGATGCTCTCAAGCACCCCTCTGCTGATTTAACTTCCTTTACTATTCACACCATAAACATGCAGGCATGAATAGTGGCCAAATTCTCTCAGTGAACCCTGGTATAATGATCATTTTTAACTCTAAGAAAATCAGTTCAATACTTAGCTCAACATTTGAGCCTCCCAAGACAGGAATATGCTAAGATTTTCAATGAATACAAATGAGAAAATTTTATCATATTTTTGATGAAACATTTTAACTATCCTAGAAAAGCTACAAAGAACTTATTCAAATTCCAAAGTAATTGTTTTAAATAATTAATGTTATAAGAATAATCATTAGATAAAAATATTCCATTAACACCGAAATAAATTTATTTACATGTTATTAGAGTTCTTACCTATGATAGTTCTTAAAATAATTGACACTTTGCTTTCTGATAGACTCTTGCAAAACTTCAGACTTGCTACCACAAAATTCTTCTCCAACTTGCATCAACCTAATCAGATAGAAAGGTTTATGCAAATTTCAGCAACATCCTTACAAGAGCAAAAGAAGTCTGGGTTCTCCTTCTTCAAAGATAACAAGTCATAAAAATTTGCATATTTAAAAAATTTTAAAGATCACAAATCCAAAATGTTTTAAAAACATAGAAAGGACAGAAATATTTAAATACATTCACACATAAATCCAGATGCAATTAATCATAAAAGTACAATTATCTTAATTTCCATGAAGAAGTTACACAAAATAATTCCTGATTTCTTTGATTACTATGATTGAATGAATGCTAAAGAATCAGAGAAGATCTCAAACATTACCTGCTGATTATATCCAAAACAAAGATGAAATCATCATATTTGAAAATAGACAAATCAGTTCCAAGCAAGTAAGTTTTTACTTTTAACTGGACATCCTGTAAGACAAAAAAAAAAAAAAAAACTTCAAGAACCGAATATAAAGAAAGTAAATTCTTATATCCATTTACTCTAAAGTTGCAGATTAAACTGAAACAGGAATATATTCTTAAGTTGATAAACAATATCTAGTCAGGCCAATAACCAACATCTTTAAGGGCAAAACAGAACAATTTTTCATGAATATCAAATACAAAATAGTAATGGCTAGAATCCCACAATTTAAGAGTTTTATTAAATTCTATCCAACGTAAAAACACATATAATTCTTACAAGAATTATACAGTCATAATGGGTACATGGACAAATATTTTTATTTATGCATAACTTTGGTTAATTAAAAACCTCAAAAACAAAACAAATTCAAATTTTAATAACTATGTGAAGTGACTAAATATAAGACAATATATAAAAATTGTACCTTTCACATATACCTGCAAAGAGCCTTAAAAATTATAGATTTTGCTTAAAATAGAGGTTAAAAATAAAATATGCTAGGAATAATTGTAATACAAACTATCAGACCTCTAAGAAAAAAGTACTAACTTTAATGAGATACAAAAAGAATTTTCAATAAATTAAGGGTAATAGGACTGGGTGGGTGACTACACAGTATAAAGGAATCAATTTTCCAAATTAATACATAGATTCAATGAAATTCTAACCAAAATCACAAGAACTTTCCTTCTGATTAACCATTCTAAAATTTACCTAGAACAACAGACAACACTGTTTTTAAAAAATAAAGCTCTGTAAAGACTGAATAAAAATGATAAGTAATGTTATACTCATTACTTATACTGTCTGTATTAAATACAGCAAAACCTATTTAAAATAAAAGAATGCTAATAATATAGCAACATATAGAGAAATCAACACATAAACAGCCCAAAAATAGTGATGATATATATTCTGCATGTATCATATATAATGGCTTCATGAAGAATAGTAAAAATTTGTTTTCTGATTATTTATTTTGTGTCAAACATTATGCTAAGAACTTTACATATTATCTAAGGTAACAAAAGCCCTGTTGAACAGGATTTATGAACCCCCCTAAGAGGAGAAACTGAGAAAGGTCAAGTAATCATCTAAACTCAAATGCCCAGTGAATGACACAGCTAATCCTTGAATCCAGGTCTACCTGCCTTCCAAGTCTCCTTTCTTCACTCTATCTTGCAATGAACAAAGTAGAAAGTGGTAAAGGGCAAACTAACTAGATTAGGAGGGAAAAAAAAAATCTCATATGAAATGTCAAAAGAAATACAAAATGGATTAGGAAGTATTTTTGTATATTTTCAAAGGAGTAACAATTAGAAATTAGAAATTAAATAAAGTAAAAATATTTCCTGAGTGTCTATTAATATTCCAGGTAGTGTTCTAGATTATTTAGATAAATATTTATAATCACCAGGTGGATATTTAGCTGAGCTTTACAAAGGGAAGGGCTTTTTTTCTTTCAGTGCTGGGGTTTGAACTCAGGCCCTACACCTTGAGCCACTCCACCAGCCCTTTTCTGTGATTTTTTTTTTTTTTTGAGATAGAGTCTCACGAACTATTTCCCCAGGCTGGCTTCGAACCACAATCCTCCTGATCTCTGCCTCCTGAGTAGCTACTAGGATTATAGGCGTGAGCCACTGGTGCCTGGCCAAGAGCTTTTTAAGAATAAATAAAGCATAAGAACTCACAAGATGACAAAAGTCAATAGTTTGACATCATAGGGCTGACAGTGGCTCAAGTGGTAGAGGGCCTGCCTAGCAAGCATGAAGCCCTGGGTTCAATCAAACTCCAGTACCATCAAAAAAAAAAAAAAGTTTGACATCACAAAAATGCTGTCTGCATACTGAAGATAAGAGAATATAAGACAAAATAAGATAAGTAATTACTCATTACAAGTCATTTAGACTCTATGAAATAAATAAGCAAAAAAGAACAAGTCATTCAAAACATTGTAATAAAATCTCAAAAGTTCAACCCTCTAATTACAAGAAAAAGTGTCTCTCCAAAAAAAGAACAAATTTTTACACTGAGAGGGGGCACAACTAAAACACCACCCAAACAGCACTTAAAATAAATGGATGGTCAAAGATTTGTCAGGCAGATATAAATGAAATAAAGATAATAGGGCCAGGCACAGTGGCTTGCACCTGTAATCTCAGCCACACAAGAGGCATAGGAAGGAGGATCGCTGTTTAAGGCCAATCAGGCAAAAATTACAAGACTGTACTTGAAACATAACTTAAAGCAAAAAGGGATGGAGACATGGCTCAAATGGCAGAGTGTTTGCCTAGCAAGGACAATGTTCTGAGTTCAAACTCCAGTACTACATACATGCATGCATACATACACAAATGTACAAGTAGTAGCAATAACATCAAGCAAACTAGAATTCCTGAGGAAAAATGCCTCAGGAATAAATCTTAAGGGAAAAAAAATCCTCTTTGATGATAGGTAAATTCTTTTCCTAATCCAACTCTTACTTGTTCACTGCTTTATCTGACTCCCTCCTTAGCTAATTGTGCTCTGGAATTCAGGATTTCAGGTGTTAGGAAGGTGATATAAGGAGGCATCTAGAGCCATATCACCCTGAACATACCTGATCTCAAAAGCTAAGGAGAGTTAGGCCTGGTTAGTAGTAGGATGGAAGAAAGGTAACATGATACAGCATATATCATCTAACACTCCTCTAGTGGGGTCTGTGACGACATCCTGTAATGTGTGGGCGTCCACTGTACTGGGACAAATAAGGACTACCAATATCCTAGGGACAAAACTGGTCAAGATCTGCTGGCAAATGAGTTCAACTCAGGTCAAATTTTACCTGCTAACTATGTTACCAAAAAACACTCGTTTTTCAGAGCACTTGCTTTTTTCAACAGCATTGAGTCTTATAATCACAACTTAATGAAAATTCAATGAGTTTCTAACATCTGCAAAGACCTCTTCCAGAACAGGTTGAGAATTAGGTTTGGGGATGCAGAAGGTCTGAGCAGTAGTGAAGGAGAAAATATTCTAAAGCTTGAAACCTAGAACACAGTAATTGCTCTTTGAAAGCAATTACTATAAAATCTGGTCAAATAAAAAATCAGTATTATTAGAAACATTAAAATCCAATTTAACAGCCCATTAACATGGTCAGAGTGTGTACAGTCTTCCAAGGCTCTACAACATACAAAAAGAGTCACCCTCAAAGAAATTACACTTTGATAAAGGAAGTGTAACATTTTAACAAATTAAAAAATTATCTGATTACAATACTGAGCCACTAAACTGAAAACCTTAAAAAAATACTGCTATAGTCTCAATTTTTTAGTTCCCTCAAAATTCATATGTTGAAATAATAACTTCCAAGGTACAGGTATAGGAAGTGCTGCCTTTCTGCAGAGATTAGGTCATAAAGGTGGAGCCCTCATGACTGGGATCAGTGCCTTTATAAAAGGGGCCTGAGACGTAACCTTCTTCATTTCTACTACGTGAGGACACATAGAAGCACCATCTATGAGTCAGGAAACAAGCTCATCAGACACCAAATCTGTCAGATTTTTGATCTTAAACTTCCCAGCCTCCAGAACTGTGAGACATAAATTTTCATTGCCTCTAAGCCAACAGTTTGGGGTATTTTGTTACAGTTGCCCCACAAATTTTTTTGGCCAATAAGCACGTAAGAGTCTCTCAAAGGCATAAAGCTTACTAAGAAAAAAAATGTTCACTTGATATTAGCCACATGTCATCTACTTAATGGTCCCTTTCCTAAAATTAAGAGAAAAGGACATTAAGAAAACATGAATAAATGAAATTAAAGAAACAAAACATCTCAATAAGAAAGCATAAATTTCTTTAGGAAAGCATAAGTTTGCTAGGACTCTAAAAGCAAAAATATAATCAAGAAATACATATTTCCAATGGAGGTTTTCGTTTTCAAACTAAAAGATGTTTCTGTTGCCACTTACAGTCCAATATAATTACCAACTAAATTACAAAAATTAAATTAAATGATATCTTTGTTCTTAAGAAAAACCAATGTATAATTAAATCTTCAAAGACTACAAATACAGAAACTTTCAAAACTTAATTGTTAAAGCAACTTTGACATGAAGGTTTCTATTGCTTCTATGAAAAAATAATTTTAAAAAAGCTCAAACCTGCCATATTCGTGTAAGTCCATGTTCTAATTTCTTTTTTATGTAGCCACGATCAAAATTAGTTTCTTCAGTACCCATCATATTACTCCCTTCTGAAAACAAAAGATGATATATATTTTTAGAGTTAGTTCAAGGTATTTTTGTTTTCCAAAAGTATCTACTTGGCCTATTATTTTTGTAACCCTATGTAAAATACAGAAAATGTGTTTAATACTTATACCTTCCTCTCATTTTTGTGAGCTTATATAAAATACAGAAAGCTCAAAATTTATACACTCAAAACAATGTCAAAAACAGGTATCAGAATTAAACCCATTTGATAAGATAGATCTCCTTAGATAGTGAAATGCTAAAAACACCTAAGACCACTGGCTCAAATGACACTAGAGCTAGGATTCTAGCACAGGTAGGGTGGTCCCAGGGTTCAGGTTCTCAATGGCCACAAACTGCCTATTGTAATATCATGTAATGTGGCTGATGCCAAGGCATTACAACAGGACCAATTAACCCAATTATCAATTAATTTTTTTTAATATGCAAGCCAACAAGAGTAGACTGCAGAAGTACTCATGCAGGGAAGTAATGATGCATAACTGTATTTTTTTCATAATGAATAATAGTATTAATCAGTCTACACAAATAGTACTACAATGTCTGGTTCAACAGGTAAGATCAATGATCTGTCTCAAAGCAAATTTTCCCCTAAAAATAACAGAAAAACATATTTAAAAAGAACATACCCCTCACCATGTGTGATCCTAGCTACTTGGAAGGCTGAAATCAAGAGGATAGCGGTTTGAGGCCAGCCTGGGCAAACAGTTCATGAGAAACCCAACCCATCTTTCATCTCCAAAAGAACCAGAGCAAAGTGTACTGGAGGCATGGTGCAAGCACCTGCTTTGCAAGCGTGAAGCCCTGGGTTCAAACCCCAATCCCATCAAAAAAAAAAAAAAAAACCACTTTTGTGTTCACCTTTGTGTGAATAAGCTGTGCAGAACACCTGAGTATATTAGCATCTCCTCCTAACAAGGAAAAGCCGTTTGCATCACCTCCTGCATCGCCTCTTGGGGAACCACACCCAATCACACAAACTAAGCACCTCAGAAATTGGAAGTTACTAAAAAAAACTCAACTGAATTAAATTGCATGTGATATTAAAAAAAATCTGTGTAGTATTTATTTTACCCATATTAAACAAAATGCCAAAAAAATAACTTAAAGGCATTTTGACTATTTAACCTTGGCTACTATTCAAAGATACTTAAGATACACAACAATATAAATGAGGCAATTTAAGTAGAATGCCTCATAAACATAATTTCTTAGACTTACTTTTTATTATTTACTGTCTGTACACAGTCATTTAAAGTTATACTTTCCATTTAAAGAAGAATAAATTTCTGATGAAATTCAAAATCTTCCTGTATTTTCAGGAAGGGAAATATCAATATAATGATTAAGTCTTAGAATCTAGCTTTATTAGTACAACTTGAAAATTAACAAAAGAGATCAACACTGAGCATTTACCATTGATTTCATAGTAAATTTGAATGGACAATGACTCCTCTAGCTTGCAGTGATAAATACTAAAGAAATTTTTTTTTAAGAAAAGCACTTCCTAAATAATTCATTCTTAAGTCCATCAGCACACATTCCTGGAAATGGTACTACTGGCCACTTTTTTTAGTAGTTACTAATCACTTCCTTTCCTGAACATTTAATTTGTGGTCACTATAATACATGAAAGCCTAAAGGCATGCCTGTCCCTTTTCTTTTTTCCTACTCCAGATATGTGGCAAGCTTATAGTTCAATTTTTAAAATAAAATCCAAATAATTTCCTACCAGCAGCTGAAGCACTGTCCTCACTGTCATGCTTTTCATGCCATTCCATGGTCCTGTAATAGCTGAGCATAACTTCCCACAGTGCTTTGCACAGGTCTGCCAGGCAAGGAATATAGCTGTCTGGTGTAACATGCTGAAGAAAATGAGAAAAGCCAATTTTCAAATTATTGTATTTACTTAAAATACTTGTAGCCAATCAAAATGTTATGTTATTAATGAAATTTATTTTAGAAATTAGAGATAAGTAGGAAGACTTCTTCCAGTAATATGTCTGTAGAGAAAATTCAATGGTACGGTTTTTTTCAAGTAATTCCCCTTTCAACATGACTTTTTAGTACTCATTATTAACAAGAGTCCATACACTGTCAACCCATTATAGTCACAGAATCATAGTCTTTAAGAAATTATTGCATTAGCAGATGTTCTCCTAAATGGCAGTGTAAACTTACCAGATAGATGTTTTCAAAGATGCGCTTCTAAACATGCAAACATGGCTTTAGATTTATCCTTGGACTTAAGTCACAGCGAGCAAAATAGGCTGGATTTATAATTCAATCATCACATTTATGCAAATTAAATAAATACATTGAACAATCTTCAGATTCCTAAAATTATATGGCTACAGATACCCTGCAATTAACAGCAACACTTTAAGGTCATGTTTTACATAAACAAGGCTATGAATCAACATGGGATCCCAAATCTTCTCCATAATGGAACTGCCTGGTCTCGTTCCCTCTTCACCCTTTGTGAAAACAATCAGTCGTTCAGACTTTTTTTTTTTTCTATCCTATTTTGCAGGCTGCCCATTTGTCAGAATGCAGCATCTGTTCCACCAGTGGTGAGAGTCTACGATTCTTTCAATCAGCCATATATGACCATGCCAATGAAATACTCAAGTGCTCAGACTGGTATAAGGAAGCCCCCCAGATACAGAGGCAGGAGAGAATAGCTGTGCAAAGACAGCTACAGTGAGGCCGGCACTCACGAGGACAAAAGGGGCCGTGGTCCTCTCACAAAAGCTTTCTCTTCCCAGTGATTTCCCCTCCTCAAAACTTGTCATTTACCATTCTGTTAGCAATTAAAAATCATAACAGTTTTGTGTAAACATATTAAATGTCTGAACCAGGAAATAATAAAACAAAAGAGTTAAGCTCTGGGGTCAGACTGCCTAAACTAGGTTTATGCCAAAATGCTAGAATCATTTAATCATGTAAAACAAAATTATTATGATTTGCCCTAGTAAATTCCTAAGTAAATTTCCTAAGAAGGAAAACCAAATGATTACCTCAATATATGGTGAGAGAAAAAAAGCTGGCATCAATATGATTCATTCAACACCCATTTCTAATTAAAAATTCACAAGAAAGTAAAAATGGATGGATAACTCCTTAAGATGAGGAAACTGCTAGCCAGGCATGGTGGCTCACACCTGTAATTCCAATTACTCAGGAGGCAGAAATCAGGAGGACAGTGGTTCAAGGCAGGTTCAGGTAAAAGTTAGCAAGACCTCCATCTCAACAAATAAGCCAGCCATGGTGGACATTCCTGTAATCCCAGTTACACAGGAAGCATAGGTAAAAGGATCATGGTTTCAGGCTGGCCCAAGCAAAAAGTGAGACACTACCTAAAAAATAACCTGAAGAAAAGTGGAATGGAGGCATAGCTGAAGTGGCAGAGTTCATGCCTAGTACAAGGCCCTGAGCTCTCAAACCCCAGTACCCTTACCAAAAAAAGATGAGGAAATGCTAAGGAATCACCACTGTGGTCAGGAACAAAATAAGGATACTTATCACCTCAGTTCCTATTTAACAAAACTCTGAAGGTTCCAGATAATGCAATTAGACTAGAGAAGACAATCAGAAGCAAAAGAAGAAAAATGACCGTGTGCTGATGACATAATATACCTGGAAATTCCTAAAGAACCAACAGCAAGACTAGCGCAAGCAACAGAAGAAGGTCACATGTTATAAAATTAACATGCAGAAGAACGCAATAGCATTTGTATATAAATAATAATCATTTAGATACACTAAATGAGAAATCCCCATTTACAGTAACCATAAAAGAGGTAAAAAAAAAAGCTTAGGAATAAATCTCACAACAAATGATCAAAAAACTCCATGAAGAAAATCATGAAACGATCCTGAAAGACATAAAGGTAGACTTAAACAAAACAGAAAAATCTTAATTCTTGGTTAGGATATTTCAACATCAAGATGTCCTACCCAAGTTAATTTATGACCTTACTGTGCTACCAAAAAAAGGAAGTTCAGAAATAGATCCAAGCTCATAAAAATCTAGCATTTGATAGAGAAGGCAAGTCACACCACTCTGGCAAAGACGGTCCTTTGCACAAATAGTGTTGGAAAATTAATTAGTCAGTTTGAAAAGGATAAAATTAGACATACTCCTCACACCATATAAGAAGAAACTCCAATGATTAAGAGAGCTAAGTGAAAAAAAATGAAACTCTACTAGCACTCTAACTTTGCATAGAGAAAGCTCTTTTCTAATTTGAAATTCAGAGGCAATAAAAGTAAAATTTGATAATTACTACATAAAAGTAAAACAATTTGTGTGGCAAAAACACCACAAGCAAAATCAAAAGGCAAATGACAAACTTGGAAAATATTCACAACACATACTTGCAATAAAGAGCTAATAAGCCACTATCTATAAAGAACTCCAAAGTTTGCAAAGCTGGGTGTGGTGGGCAGGAGGACTGCTTGAGCTCAGAGCTCACAGCCAGCCTGAGCAGCATAGCGAGACTCCATCTCAAAGCTGCAAGAATAACAACAATAACAAAAAAGTTTGGGAATAAAGACAAGAAACCCCAAAGAAAAATGGAAAGAAAGTGTATGAACACACCTCACAAACAAATCATAAAAAGTAGACCTGAAACATGAGAGCATGTTCAGCTTTACTTAGAACAAATAAAACTATAAGAAAATACAAAATTCTCACTCATCAGATGTCTAAATATTTTCAAGCTGACAACTGACAAAGATTTGCTCCTTAACCAAGCTCCAGCCAGGCTCCTCTGAGTCCTCTGGGTACCTGGGACATCAACACATACTATCACAGTTTCTAATGGCCCAAAGCCACAACTTAGTATGACCCTAACTCCCCTGACAGTGCCTGCCTGAGAAAACTCAAGGCTGCCAAAAGAACTTAGCTTGTTCCAGCCAGCACCTGACGATGGGCTACTCTCCCAGTCTCTGTGTGAAGACAGCAACCGAAAAGCACCAGTTAGCAAACCCAAGTGGGTTTCATAGGGACCAAGGTCTGTCCTCACTTTTTCACAATTTTCCACGGTCACCTCCTCCTGCATTCACACATTCTCCCCTTGAAGTGTCCAGTTACCTTTGTACAAACTGAAGAGTAATTCAATTCACACTGGACTCTGCTCCGTACTACAATATACATTACTGATTAAAATCTATCCTTACCAGTTTAGCAACTGGTTTTAACATCAAGAACACTCTGTTGGCAAGGCTGTGATGAAACATTAGGATACACTGCTGATGAAGATGCAAAATATCCCAGGAAGGGAAATCTGGTACCACCTAACAAGTTTATATATTTTCCCTTCAACTAGAAATCCAGCTTCAAGAAATTTATCCTAAAGATAAATCTCAAACAATGTGAAAAACAGGTGCACAAGGTTATTCATTGAAGGATTATTTGTAATTGTAAAATGTTAAAACCTATCTAAATGTCCAACATGGAAGACTGATAGAATAAACTATCATGCACATACACAAAAGAATATTATGTAGCTGTGAAAATTAATTTGGGGTAAACACTCATGCTTACTTACATAATTGCTACTTTTAAGTGAACTAGTCTTAATTCTTTTTCCTTGGTTTATTGTAGCCTATCATTACACTTGATCTATCTCTTATACTGCACACATATATTAAAAACTAACACTGACTAATCAACTAACCAACAGAAAAAGGCTAAAAGCAGATAGTAAAGCAAAACTCACAAAAATTTCTGAGCCACAACTCAGTAATCATTCACTCAAATACAGGCACTCTTCTATAAGCCAATTTCCCCAACTTTCATAAACTCAACTTTCCATAAATTCATATTCATATCATGCAAATATGTTTAATCTAAGCATATACCAATACTCTTTGTGGTAGATATGAAGAAGGCAGAATTAGTCACAGTTTGGAAAAATCTAAGACTATACAAATAACAGCGTTATAGTTCACCAATTAATGTTTATTATATTTGTCACAGTTCAACAAACCAGAAAATTAAAAGTTAGACCTACTACCTTCTATTTGCCACCTAATCACTGTCTAGACACATTATTTGTCTATTTGAAGAAAAGAAGGTCCTTTCCTATGTTAGTGAGATATACACAGATGTAAATGTCAATCTTTTTAAACAAGTTGAAATTATGCAGTGACATTATAGCAAGCCTTTTTTCTCATTGATTCAAGTATAATTCACAGATTTAGCTAAACCACTGAACTTGCCCAAAAACCTCTCTCAAATTTTACCATCTTTCCAATATATTTATACATACAAGCATAAGAGTAAGATATATTCAGAACCAGTTAACAAGATGAGTCTTGCCTCAGTTTATACTCTAAAACAGAAATAAATATAGAGCCCATTTTACTATATATATGTGTGTATACATGCATACATATACTTTTGTATATATACTATAGATATTTTGCCATATATATACTTATTGCATATACATGTATGTAATAAGTATTTCAAGGAAGAAAGGCAAACTGGGATAGGTAAAAAATAATGTCTTCAAAAGGTCTAGGGACAGGGCAGGTATGCTTATCTCTGTACTTGAAAACTATGCTGGCAAAAGGGCAGAGTCATTTTGTGGTTAGTTTGGACCACTTTCCACTACACCATGCAACCAGCTGGTGTCAACTCAGATCAACAAATGCTTATCATGCTTTTAATGCTATGTTCTTAATCTCTTGCATAGTACTTTCTAATTACAAAGATCACCTCCAAATTTTAAACAAGAAATCTTATTACACAGACTTTGAAGAACCATGACCAAAGAGATTCAGAAAACCAATAAATACACAATACTTATGGAAGTAATAAAAAAAAAAGGACAGTGCAAGAAGAAGACCTGAATTTCTGAACAAAGAGCCTACACAACTTCTACCCAGATGTAAATTCGTCACACCTGCAGAGCATAATGGAAAGAAACTAAGTCAAGGAACTTGGAGACCTTGGCTCCAGCTGTCACTAGGTTCACAACCTACCACTTGGTTTTAGAGAACAAGCCACTCTGGATCTACCGCACCTTTCATAAAAGTGTTGGGGACACCTGGAACTTCATGTCTGATGGTGGGTTAAATAATTCATCAATTACTACTTAACACTGAAACTTGGTTCAAGTTTCAATTAAGGGAAGTCTGAATTTGCATGAGACCAGGAGGACCTCCTGACAGAGGAACACTATACTGTAACTCCAGGTTTATGTCCCTATCACGTACAGAAAATAGCAATCAAAGTCTTGAATGAATCAATATAGAAAATATTCACAAACTGAGACACCTCAAAAATTAAACTGCCATGAATTTTTTAAAGTTAAGAACAGATAAATAACAGAAATTTATTACCAATATTTCTCTGTGTTCTACAGCTATTTTTCCCACTTTCACATTCTATAGAGGTTGTGTGGTGAGAAGAGGGAAAAAGAAGAATGTACAGTCTTTGAGAAATATTTAAAAACATGCAGAAAAGAAGGAATATTTTAAGTAACCTAAGATTTAAAGAAAAAGGTCCACAACCTCTATAGAGAAGACATACATGCCTCATCAACTTTGGTGATCACAAAGGAAACAAATGCCCTAGGATTCAGGATTTAGAGAAGCCAAAAATCCAGATGTTATAATACAAAAAGCTCAGCCCCTCTACCATGCTTCCCAATCATTCTTCTAATAGAGTCTTGTGTTTTTGTCCAGGGTCAGCCTCAGGCAGAAATCCCCCTACCTCTAGCCTACCTAGGATTACAAGCACAGGCTATCAGACCCAACTTGGTTTTTTTTTTTTTGAAAGAGTCTCACTAACTTTTGCCTGCGTTGTCATCAAACTATAATCTTTCTATCTATGCCTCCTGAGTAGCTGGGATTCCAGCTTTGTCATCATGCCCAACCTTTATAATTCTTTTATAATTCTTTATAAATGAATATTTTCACAAAATCCACTTCAAAATCCAGCTCATCACCAGTTTGGAGTTAACATTTGGCACCTTCCTTCTCTACTATTAAGCATCCCAATCAACCTGATCAGAATTAAAATGATAAAAATATTAACTTATCAAAAGCACCAGCAATGTTAGCTTTGATTATAATAAGTAAGTTTAGGCCATTTTCAAAGAATAGTGAAAATCCACCAACAAATATAAGCAACATTTCTGAATTTGATGCACACAAAGAATGTCATCTTTTGAAAGTTGCTAAAGTGCAAACTAAAGTGACAAATATAAAGAAACTGAGGTTGCTAGAGTTAGTTTTTTACTTTTTATATGATTTACTTTTCTACCCATCAGAAACATCTATTAACAAATCCCTAAGGGAATTTTAGGAAGGTGCTTTTTATGTTAAAATGTCAAAATGGAAATTTTAGGGGTATTATTTTGTTCTTGTATCACATTTAGATTTAGCCTTCTAATCACATCCTAACACATACGAAGAGAATGGATGTTCTGGCATCTTCACAGAGATCCAAACTTCACAGCACCCCAACTCATGAGTGTACACACACACATACACAAATTCACACATACACATACACACAACTCATACTGACAGATGGATTTCAAAAAACAATAAAGGTTATCAGTAGCATTAGATGAATGCTCCTAGCACTGTGAGCACCCATCACAAGAAGTTGCTGAGGACACTTAAACTGAGATGCTTCTGAAATGTGCTGCTGGCCTAAACGACAGTAGGCCTAGGGAGCTAAAGTCACTTGTGTGGGCTTATACTCCGGTCCTCAGTGAGTGTCTGCACCAAGCAGCTACAAGACCCTCCGATCTCTAATCACTTCTGTGTTTGCCACACTGTACCAAAAAATGAGTATCTTAAGCACTGCCTAGCCATCAGAAACCAGAGAGGTAGTAACATACAGCAGAAAGAGCGTGAAAATGGATGGGACATGTTTGGGCTTGGGGGGTAGGAAGGCAGTCCAACCTGTAACTGACTTGGTCATGATTCTAACACACAGTGTCATGTGCACATAGGTTCATGTATCTCAATCCTGAGGGCTAAAGCAAATCACCTAGAGTCTGTGACACTCCACGGATAAAATTAAGCACGTGCACAAAACTCTGCTAACACCTGACTGGATTCACTCATTGTTTCAAAGCACAAATATATCATGGGGGAAAACAGTCATTCTCACCTACCAGGCATTCCATCACTAATGCTAAATACGCATGTACATGTAAAGACAATGATGTTGTCTTTACATCATGTTGAATGATTCCAACTTGGAACTAAGAAACATGCAACTGCTAAGTTGTAAACAGAAAGTGATCCTTTAAATATTCCCAGGTTTTCCAATTGCTGTTAAATGGCCTTAATCGAATAGTATTGGGCTTTGAATTCAAGACCTCATGGTTGCTAGGGAGGTGCTCTACCACTTAAGCTAAACCACCAGCCCTAGAGGGGTTAATATTATAAAAGAAGCAAAGTGTGTATAATCTGAATATATACTGTCTTTAAAAGTTTCACATTATAAAATGCTGTTAATTCACTAGGCAAAATTTAAATATAAAAACATTATCAAATTAAGAAGAGGACTTGTTTTGGTCATGTTTCAAAATTTTTTTTCTACCAGTAAATTTGTTTTCATTTCCGCTGACAGCTATGTACCACCCTCTAAAAACTGGGTTGGTGCTTCAACTTTTACTCCTAACCTCATCTCCCCACAAATCACACAGCGGCAGTCTAAAGCACATTGATAGTTTTAAGGGTTCTTAGACTTGTACAGTGGAGAAGACTTCCAACATTGAAGCCAGTTCAGGTGAACAGAAAACCCTTCCACCTTCCATGTAAGACAAGGAATGTGGCTTGCCCACATAGCTACAGCCCAAAGCACGTATTCCATGGGTACACCATAAACAACCAGTCCATCATAATGAAATCCAGTTAAACCAAACCAGACAACCCCCTGTTCCTCACAACTGCCCCAGGTTTCCTTGTTCTCATGCCATTGCACATGATATGCCCTCTGTGTCCCTGGACCCATCTGTATACGTTTTTCCCTTAGTTAGACACTATATATGTGGTAAGAGTAGGTCTGTTAGCTAAAGTCTTAGTTTAAGCTAAAGCTAACCTGAGTAAGCCCTCAAATAAATAATATTCTTGAACTTTAAAGGTTTTCTCTCTTGCACCAAATTTTCAAATCTATAGCATTAGCATCAAAGAAAGACCCACTAACCTATCCACTCAAATCAACCAACTTTACCTCAACAATTATATATGTCCCAGTTAATTTCTTTAACATCTCAAATATATCAAAGTGATAAGCAACACAACTTATTTTTATATGTTTCTTTGTTGTACTTGGCAATTAAACTATTAAATAAAAAGTAATCAGCATTTTGTGTTCAGGGAAAAAGATAAAGGCAGACAACTGCTGCTTTGGAGTGTAAATTGAAACACTTTCTAGAGGGCAATTCTGGAAATACATTTGAAAACGCTTTAAAATGTAAAAAACTTTGACAAAGCAATTTCATTTCTTATGATTTACCATAAAGCAATAATTAAAAGACGGGTGCAAAGATCTGGCTTTGAGAATACTTACTACCAAACTGCTCATAATGACAAAAGCTAATACTGACATAAATAGTCAAGAACAATCAACTAATTAATTAATCCACAGGGTCTCTTACACTGAAATACTGTCAAGTCATTCAGTAATATGATTTGTATATTTAAATGAAGCTCATTTATAACACACTAAGTGAGAAAAATGATATAAAATAGTGTACATAGCTGCTTTTCAAGGTTATCTACTTATGTATATATTAAAAACATCATTGTATGCAGAAACATATAATTACTTATTTTGCTTGTCTTTTCCAACAATGTGTTTTTTTAATATTATTTAATTACTACCTATATAATCTATATTATGCCCACCTCTGTAGACTATGAAAAATATAACAATATATCAGTAACAGTCTAATTTAAAAAGTCAGAAAAAGAAGAATAGAAAAGAAGCAGTTAGTTCTACAAAGAACTCAAAAGCAAAATTGGTGCTATGAACACTAAGTGTAGCTCTGAACTACTGGGCAGTTATCATCTATAGTAAATAAAGTCAGTGTACTCTCACAGCATCTGATGAAGGAAAACATGCTAAACCTTCACAACAGCCCTGAGAATCTAGGAACAGAAACATGTTTTCCACACAAAAAAGAGATTTGTCTTTAGGGTTTATATGAATACCAAAACATACTAAAACTTCAACAGAGGTCTTTCCAAAAATATTTATTGACCCCCAAAACACTGATAGTGAATTGTTATAACCCAATTATCAAGAATTAAAAGCCTGAAATGATGGGACCTTAGATCAGTTTTTAGTTTGTCTTTCTATGATGTACACATAAAGGGACTCTATGAAGGTACAGAGCCAAGAAAAGATGCTGACTGTTGGCTTTCTTTTCCTCCCAGGTAACCCAATTAGATATCAATTGTGTCAACATCACCCCAACTGGAGACAAAGTTGGCAATCCAAGTTACTCAAGAAACATTTATTAAGCACCTCTATCATGCCAGATACTGTGAGAACACATTAAATTACTTCAAAAAGTTTTTGAGCAGATAGCTCACACTTGTCATTCTAGCTACTTGGAACTATGAGATGGGGAAGATCACAATTTACTGTCAGTCTGGGCAAAAAGTCTGCAAGACCTCATCTCAACAAATAGCTGGGTAGGTGGTATGTGCCTGTCATCCCAAACTACACAAGAGGCTGAGATTCAGAGGATTATCGATTCAGGACAACACAGACAAAAACTTCCTGAGACCCCCATCTCAATGGAAAAAGAAAGGCATAGTGGTACAGACCTGTCATCTCAGCTACTTCCAGAAACATAAACTAGGATAGTGGTCCAGGATGTCCAGGGCAAAAAGCAAGACCTTATCTCCAAAACAGCCAGAACAAAAGGGCTGGAGATGTAGCTCAAGCTGTACAGGGCCTACCTCACAAGCATGAAAGCTCTGAGTTCAAACCCCAGTACCATCCAAAAAAACCCCACTTTTTTCCTAAAATGATTGCTCTATTTTTCCCAAAATATAATTGCATTACAAGTTCATTTCAAAAACACAACTCAAAGCTCATTAAGATTATTTGGAAATTAGCAGTTAAAAATGGTCAAGAAAACTTTAGCCAGCTTAGCCAATTCTATTTTCATCATATTAATCGATAACATCCTAATTAACATCTTGAAATAAGTTCTCAAGGGAAATGCATCAGCCCACCAAAGATGTGTTATTATGAAAATATGATGAATACTTCATAAGCTTGCAAATAACACACCAGAGGTTCCCCTTCAAGGTCAATAAAGAATGTCCAGGTGGTGTTTATAAATCTTTCCACAAAGTAGTATAAATACATAGGGTGCATTAAGATGTAAATACAATCACAAACAAAGCTTAATTTTTTTCAGTAAACAAAATTACCACTTTGACTCTTCATATTGTCCCTTTGCAGAAATGAAGTTAAATTCTCCTTTGAAAACTTTACTGCTAAGTACTAGTCATTTATTTGGTCTTTAAAATAATGTACGCATTTGTCTTAAAAGAACTTAAATGTCTAGTCTAAAAGTAGTACACCAATACATTCAAGAAAAACCAGACTGGAAGACTATGGAAATAAAAAATTGTGCTTTTAAATCAGTTTAGAAACATGGTTTAGTATTGAAAAAAAGTGTATTCAATTGCATTTATTTTGAGACAGTATCTCACTATGTAGACCAGGCTGGCCTTGAACTTATGGTCCTCCTGCTACAGATTCCTAAATGCTGGGATTACGGGCATGTACCACAATGCCCAGCTACAAAATTATTTTTAAAAGCTCAAAACCAAATAAACTTTTAAACTCAGAGCAATGGTGAAAGGAAACAAGACAGAGATTTCATAATAGGACAGGATTCTGATGGCCTTAAGAACTCCGACTGTGTTTACCAGAGTTAATAAAAACAGAATACTGATTTTACCCCAGATTTCTTTTTACAATAAAAGGATTTTTATAGGCTGACATCTGAAAGCAGCTAAAAATAATAGTATGAATAAAGCAAGTAGATGATTACCTCTTCTCATTTCCAATCTTTCTCCATTTAAAGGAAGCACAATTGTTCCCTGCTCAGGAAAACTCCATTCCCCTTACTCTTATCATTCAAGTATCTTAATTTTAATGATATTTTAAATACTATTTATGATAAGGACTTCAAAATATTGCCATAATACAATGAAAATAAACTGACAAAATGCCTAGGCTTACTCTCCTCATTTCCAAAATATGCCAGTCAACACCCTCCATGAGGCTAAAGATGAGGCTGCCTCTTGCTTTCCTTATGCTCCATTGCCACATTTGTTCCCACACATGTGTGTCCTCAATAATTATTACCACTTACTTTTAATAGGGGCTAACATGATTCCTTACTGCTACATACTCAACAATTAAGAGCCTTACATTCTAATACAAGGCTCCATTATGAATTATCTCCCTTGCTGAGTTACACCATTCCAGAGCCTTGATATCTGTTCCCACTATGAAATGTATTTTCCTAATATCCTTTCAACAGCTTATTTATTCAACTTCAAAGTCTTCCCTCTATTTTTACTTTCTTGTGCTAACCACCATCTTCATAAAACTCACTAAAATGTTCACATCTTTTATCAAATTAATCATAATCCATAAACTGGACAGGAAAGAAATATTTTTTTCCTAATTTTACATGACTGTAAACATGTGAAATATGACTCAATATAATAAAATAACATTTAGGTTTCAAAAAGATGTGCATCCCTGTCTGCCTATAGCAGCACTGACTAGGAACCCCAGGATGACTTCTAGGAAGCTTAGATAATTGCAGGACTACTTCAATTTTCATCAAGAATAGTGCCAAAGAAAATGGGCCACCTATTAGCATACACATCAGTGTTTCCACTTTATTATATTAACTCTTTTCTTCAAAAGAAATTCCTCAATGAAGCCATTGCTGACATTTGCTACTATTCATATCACTTCAACTAAAACTACTTCAACTAATGTTTTAGCACAATTAACTATAAATCAAAACACCACTACTATTTTGGATGAATACTAATATATGTGCCTGCTATTGTGCATGTGAGTTGTCTATAATTAAGCTCTAGTATATTAATAAATCATTTGTTTCCATAATTTAATTATACATTCTTTACTTACTATCACACATATATGGACAATTTTGTAATGATGTTTTGAGAGATAATTTTAATAAGCATTTACTTAGATGAAATCCAGAAGCATAAGTTATTTAGTAACTGATAATTTAAATACATATAGTTAATTCAATAGGTTATTTGATAATCAGTTTAAGCGAAATTCAGAAGAAACATAGTATGATAACATCTTGAGCACAAATATTTACTCATAAAAATACAAATGCTAACTAAAACTTTCAACTTTATATTATTTACATGCACAGATTTTCTCAAGAAGTGTAAGTGCTAATGACTTTGACTTTTAAAAGCACAAAACACACTATCAATACATGCAAACACACATGCCAGATTTAACCAGTGTAAACAGAAAATGGGAGAACATAAATCTGTTTTAACTACTAAGAATTATTTTCTGCTTTAACAGAAAAATCTCTAACTTGAAATAAATTGCTTTTCCACTTAAATCACCTATTAGTTATAGCAGCACTAACTGAATAAATTAAAGATGATCATTTGATTATTTAATTTCTAAATGGATACTATCAACCTAAAACATACATGATTAAAATAACATTTCAAAATTATTAAAATTTATCAAATGATGGCAATTATTTAAAACTGGATAGTTTTAAGTGTAATTATGCAACTATTTCATACTTAAAGTTAATGATCACAAAATTCATGAAACAGTCCTAATATATCAAATTATTTTTAAAAGGCACTCGGACATGTTAAGAACTGTCATTATTAACTTAATCTTTAATACATCATATAATAATCATACCCTTCCAGAATATTTGTTGCAGCTCAAGTAAGAAAATTTCTCTAGTTCCCAATAGAACTCATATATAACCTGTACTTTTCACAAACTTGTCGAAGAATGAAGATTAGCTTACCCACACACTAATTACTGGACATAATTACAAAAGTGAACAGGTAGCTACTTCTGAAAATTGTTACACTTTCCTGAGCTGTCATTTGAAAAGATTCAAGGGTGTTTCAAGTGAGAGAGAGAGAGGGCATCTCTTCAAATGAAAGAGACCACAGTAAACAATGATCTCCACATTGCCAAACCAAGTGGTCAACTCTATAATCACCATACTCAGATTCTCAGCAGTATCTGACATAGATTTACACTCCACTCTTTTCTTTCTTCCTCCCTTCCTCCCTCCCTTCCTTCCTTCCTTTCGGGTGGTATTGGGGACTGAACTCAGGGCCATGTGCTTGACAGGCAAGTGTTCTACCATTTGAGCCATGCCTCCCCTCACCCCTTATTTGGTTTGCTTTTTAGATAGTGTCTTGGGCATTCGCCCAAGCTAGCCTCAGACTACAATCCTCCTGCCTCTCAAATAGCTGGAATTACAGTGTGTTCCACCATGTACAACTCCACCCTTTTTTTTTTTTTTTTTACTATTTTCATTTTCATATGCATAAGAATCCATGTCACACACATGCCAATTTTAAACAAAGATCTTATTATCATATCATTCACTCAAGTTGCTTACTACTAATAGTTTTACTTAATTCAGGTCTTAATTAGAACATGAAAGTATCATCTGAAATCAGTAATGATCTTGCTTCTACCCTGTATTCTTTTGTCATATGTTGTACTTTATTTTCCCTATGGATTAGGGCATGGCATGTGATTACTGAATAATTCTTTTTCAGAAACATTTTTATTGGCATATGATAGTTATACAGGAGGTTTTGTTGTAACATTTCCATATATATATATATAAAACCCCAGTTTGGTTCATCCCCTCCATTATTTAACTTCAACAGGTTTCAATGTTGAAACATTCCTTATTCACATTGCTATGACACCACCATCTCTTATTTTTCCTTCTTCCTAGCCAGCTGCTCTTTCTCAAATTCTACTAGTCTCTTCTCCCCCTACCTCAACCCTAAATGTCACAAAGCCCACAGCCTTAATGTCTTTTTAATCTATACCTCTTTCCCCAATTTTCTTACCCAGACTTATGGCTATCACTTACAAGTAGGTACTAATGATCCCAAATCTGTATCTTCAGCCCTGGTCTCCCCATGTTCTTTTATCCAACTGTTTCAACAAGTCCATTTGAATGTTTAACAGGTATCAAAAAGGCTGGGTGTGATGCTACACACCTGTATTCCCCACATTCAGGAAGCTAAGGCAAGAGGATCACAAGTTCAAGACCAGCCTAGGCTATATAGCAAGATGCCTCAAAAAAAAAAAAAAAAAAGAGGAGTATTCTAAGATGGTGGCTAGAGGGAGGAAGCAGAAAGTTAGCCTCCTATAGTGAAATCTTGGAGAGATGCAGGAGACACACTTTGCGGGCATAATCACTGAGAAGAGGCATAACTTTCACCCCTCCACACCTCCAGCCGGTGCAGAGAATCTCCATTTCATGTTAAACGGAGAAACCAGGAGGGTCCCCGGACTGCCAGTTGCCCACCCCCAGACGGCTTGGGAAGACACGGACCAGGTGAGCTTCGCAGTACTGCGGTACTCCCACAGACAAGCCTGGGCCAGAGCAGCATAGCCCCCTGGACAGACTGACCTCCACCGGGGGAAAAAAGAGAAACTGACTAATAAGCAATAAGAACAATTAAGACACGCAGGGATAAAGTGTGGGATGCACTGAGCGCAGAAGATTGGGGGAAGGGAATCTTTCCCGGGACTGTAAATAAACAAGCCCTGCAGGCCAGAGAGGCTCCAGCGAAAGCGGGGGCAGGGTGCGCACCCAGCAACCAGGAGCGGGAAAGCTTGTGAGAGTGGCGGAGGGAGGAAAACTCCACAGGAGAGGAGGGAAGACCCACTTCCCACGTGAGCTGTAAACAAACATGGCAGCTGGCAGGAGCAGCAGCACTACCCAGTAATCAGGAGCAGGAAAGCTTGTGAAAGTGGCAGTGGGAGGAAAACTCCACAGGAGAGGGGGGAAAACCCACCTCCCACATGAACTGTAAATAAACATGCAGGCCTGACAACATGGGTGCAGTGTCACCTTTCCCAGTGTGCTTGGAAAGAGGAAAGCTTGTAGCAGAGGCTCCCACACAGGAGAACTCCGAGTAATCAAAGCCTGCAGGGCCAGGTGAGTGCTAAGCTCACCCCAGAGATCAGCATAAATAACACCGCCAGCAACAGCAGGCTGACAGCAGTGGGCAGGCAAGCCACAGCCGGAGATACCATTCACAGAACTGTCTCCATACATTTTTTTTTCATTTTCTCCCTACCCTTGATGAGAGAACAACTGAATTATACCTGCATGCTGAAAAACTTACTGCAACTGTATTGCATTTGAACTTGGGACACTTGGTAGGGCTTTCTGTGTGTGTGTGTGTGTGTGTGTGTGTGTGTGTGTAGTTTTTGTTCTACTTTATGCACCCCCTTTGATGAGACAACTACAGAACAATAACTGAGGCACCATCTCCAGGACTGGAGACTGAGACAGACACCCAAATTATTAAGACTGAAACTTCACTGCATTTGAACTTGGAGGTTTTTTGGTTTTTTTTTTTTTAATTTTCTATTTTCCATTTTATTTTAATTCATTTTTACATATAGATATTTCTTTCATTTACTTCTTTTTTATTTTTATTCTTAGCTTCATTTTTTAATTTTTGATTTTCAATCCTCTGTCTAATATCTGTTCAGCTTACTGTCAATTAGTACATTAACGCTCCATGTTTATATCTTTGAAACTTTCTTGTCTGAAACCTTGTTCTGTTTTCTCCCTCTTGTCTGTGTATTTGTTTTCTCCATTTCTTTAACTTCTTGTTTTCCATCTCAGCTCACCCTTCCATTCATAATATTACCATTGTTATTATTACAAGCTAGAAAATACTTAATTACACACAGTACAAGGACAGTAACAACACCAAAGACAATGACGGGAAGACAGAAAAAACAGGAAAACCAGTTTCCCCACAGCAAAAAATTAGTACAGGAACCAGAGGGGAATGAACAAAACAGAAACTCAGATCCAGACTCCAACAAAATGAAGATAAACTATGCCAAAGGACCCAATGAAGCCCACAAGAATAATTTAAAAGAAAACATACTACAAGTACTCAATGAGAATTTTATAGAGATGATACTGGACAGGGTCAACCAAAATGTACAGGAGACACTCAAGAAATTCCAAGACAACAAAAATAGACAATTTGAAACAGCAAAAGAAGAAATAAAGGAAAGCATAGAAGCACTGTATAAACACCAAAGTGAAAGAGAGAACACGATGAATAAACGGATAAATGAACTCAGGACAAAAATAGACGACATTAAAGAGGAAAACAGCCAGGATATGGAAAACCTCAGAAAAAAGAATGAAACAGAACTGCACAACAAAACAGAAGACCAATCCAGCAGAATAGAACAAACAGAAGACAGAATCTCAGAAATTGAAAAGAAATGGTAATTAAAGAAAAACCGAAGAACTATTAATTAAACAACTCAAGACCTGTGAAAAGAAAATGCAAGAACTCACCGACTCCATCAAAAGACCAAACTTGAGAATCATGGGCATCAAAGAAGGAGAAGAGGTGCAAGCGAAGGGAATGCGTAAAATATTCAACAAAATAATAACGGAAAATTTCCCAAATCTAGAGAAAGATATTCCCATACAGATGCAAGAGGCCTCCAGGACACCAAACAGACCAGATCAAAATAGAACTACCCCACGACATATCATTATTAAAACAACAAGTTCAGAAACTAAGGAAAGAATATTGAAGGCTGTAAGAGAGAAAAAACAAGTAACATACAAAGGTAAACCCATCAAAATCACAGCAGACTTCTCAACAGAAACATTAAAAGCAAGAAGAGCGTGGGGTGAGATCTTCCGGACACTGAATGAAAATAACTTCAACCCCAGGATACTCTACCCAGCAAAACTATCATTCAAAAGATGGAGCAATGAAAGTCTTCCATGATAAGCAGAAACTAAAACAATATGTGACCACAAAGCCACCACTACAAAAGATTCTGCAAGGGATTCTGCACACAGAAAAGTGAAACCCAACTTAACCATGAAAAGACAGGCAGCACCAAACCACAGGAAAAGAAAAAGCAAGACAGTAGAGAGTAACCTCAACTTAGGTGCACACAATTGAACCTGCAAACAACTAAGACAACTAAATGACAGGAATCACCACATACCTATCAGTACTAACGCTTAATGTTAATGGACTTAATTCACCCATAAAAAGGCACCATTTGACGAAATGGTTAAAAAGGAAGATCCAACAATTTGTTGCTTACAGGAGATCCATCTCACTGACAGAAATAAGCATAGGCTTAGGATGAAAGACTGGAAGAAGATTTACCAAGCCAATGGCCCCCGAAAACAGGCAGGAGTAGCAATACTTATCTCTGACAAAGTAGACTTCAAACGTACATTGATCAAACGAGATAAAGAAGGACATTACATACTAATAAAAGGGGAAATAGACCAAAAGGAAATAATAATCATCAACCTGTTTGCACCCAATGTCAACGCACCCAATTTCATCAAACATACCCTGAAAGACCTAAAAGCATATATTAACGCCAACACAATGGTTGTGGGAGACTTTAACACCCCATTATCATCAATAGTTAGGTCATCCAAACAAAAAATCAATAAAGAAATCCAAGATCTAAAATATACAATAGATCAAATGGACCTACTTGATGTCTACAGAACATTTCATCCAACTTCTACACAATATACATTCTTCTCAGCAGCCCATGGAACCTTCTCCAAAATAGATCATATCCTAGGGCACAAAGCAAGTCTCAGCAAATATAAGAAAATAGAAAGTATACCGTGCATACTATCTGATCACAATGCAGTAAAAGTAGAACTCAACAACAAAAGTAAAGACAAAAACCATGCAAACAGCTGGAAACTAAATAACTTATTACTTAATGAAGAATGGATCATCGATGAAATAAAAGAGGAAATTAAAAAGTTCCTGGAAGTCAATGAAAATGAAAACACAACCTACCGGAACCTATGGGACACAGCTAAGGCAGTCCTGAGAGGAAAGTTTATAGCCATGAGTGCATATATTAAAAAGACTGAAAGATCCCAAATCAATGACCTAATGATACATCTCAAACTCCTAGAAAAACAAGAACAAGCAAATCCCAAAACAAATAGAAGGAGAGAAATAATAAAAATAAGAGCTGAAATCAATGAAATAGAAACCAAAAAAACCATACAAAGAATTAATGAAACAAAAAGTTGATTCTTTGAAAAAATAAACAAGATCGACAGACCCCTGGCAAACCTGACTAAAATGAAGAGAGAAAAAACCAAAATTAGTAGAATCAGGAACACAAAAGGGGAGATAACAACAAACTCCATGGAAGTCCAGGAAACCATCAGAGACTACTTTGAGAACCTATATTCAAATAAATTTGAAAATCTTAAAGAAATGGACAGACTTCTAGATACATATGATCATCCAAAACTGAACCAAGAGGAAATTAATCACTTGAATAGACCTATAACACAAAATGAAATTGAAGCAGCAATCAAGAGTCTCCCCAAAAAGAAAAGTCCAGGACCTGATGGATTCTCTGCTGAATTCTATCAGACCTTTAAAGAAGAACTGATACCAACCCTGCTTAAACTGTTCCACGAAATACAAAGGGAAGGAAAACAGCCTAACACATTTTATGAAGACAATACTACACTTATCCCAAAACCAGGCAAAGACACCTCCAAAAAGGAGAACTATAGGCCAATCTCCTTAATGAATATTGACGCAAAAATCCTCAACAAAATAATGGCAAACCGAATTCAACAATACATCAAAAAGATTATTCACCATGACCAAGTAGGCTTCATCCCAGGAATGCAGGGGTGCTTCAACATACGAAAATCAATAAATGTAATAAACCACATTAACAGAAGCAAAGACAAAAACCACTTGATCATCTCAATAGATGCAGGAAAAAGCCTTTGATAAGATCCAACATCATTTCATGATAAAAGCTCTAAGAAAACCAGGAATAGAAGGAAAGTACCTCAACATTATAAAAGCTATATATGAAAAACCTACAGCCAACATTATACTTAATGGAGAAAAACTGAAACCATTCCCTCTAAAATCAGGAACCAGACAAGGATGCCCACTATCTCCACTCCTATTCAACATAGTCCTGGAATTCCTAGCCAGAGCAATTAGGCAAGAAGAAGGAATAAAAGGAATACAAATAGGTAAAGAAACTGTCAAAATATCCCTATTTGCAGACGACATGATCCTATACCTTAAAGACCCAAAAAACTCTACTCAGAAGCTTCTAGACATCATCAATAGGTATAGCAAGGTAGCAGGATATAAAATCAACATAGAAAAATCATTAGCATTTCTATACACTAACAATGAGCAAACTGAAAAAGAATATATGAAAACAATTCCATTTAGAATAAACTCAAAAAAAAATCAAATACCTAGGTGTAAACCTAACAAAAGATGTGAAAGACCTCTACAAGGAAAACTATACACTTCTGAAGAAAGAGACTGAGGAAGACTATAGAAAGTGGAGAGATCTCCCATGCTCATGGATTGGTAGAACCAACATAGTAAAAATGTCAATACTCCCAAAAGTAATCTACATGTTTAATGCAATTCCCATCAAAATTCTAATGACATTCATTAAAGAGATTGAAAAATCTACCGTGAAATTTATATGGAAACACAAGAGGCCATGAATAGCCAAGGCAATACTCAGTCAAAAGAACAATGCAGGAGGTATCACAATACCTGACTTCAAACTATGTTACAAAGCAATAACAATAAAAACAGCATGGTACTGGCACAAAAACAGACATGAAGACCAGTGGAACAGAATAGAGGACCCAGATATGAAGCCACACAACTATAACCAACTTGTCTTTGACAAAAGAGCTAAAAATATACGATGGAGAAACAGCAGCCTCTTCAACAAAAACTGCTGGGAAAACTGGTTAGCAGTCTGCAATAAACTGAAAGTAGATCCATGTATATCACCCTATACCAAGATTAACTCAAAATGGATCAAGGATCTTAATATCAGACCAGAAACTCTAAAGTTGATACATAAAGAGTAGGAAATACTCTGGAGTTAGTAGGTATAGGTAAGAACTTTCTCAATGGAACCCCAGCAGCACAGCAACTAAGAGATAGCATAGATAAATGGGACTTCATAACGCTAAAAAGCTTCTGTTCATCAAAAGAAATGGTCTCTAAACTGAAGAGAACACCCACAGAGTGGGAGAAAATATTTGCCAGCTACACATCAGACAAAGGACTGATAACCAGAATATATAGGGAACTTAAAATACTAAATTCTCCCAAAACTAATGAACCAATAAAGAAATGGGCAAGTGAACTAAAAAGAACTTTCTCAAAAGAAGAAATTCAAATGGCCAGAAAACACATGAAAAAATGCTCACCATCTCTAGCAATAAAGGAAATGCAAATTAAAACCACACTAAGATTCCACCTCACCCCTGTTAGAATAGCCATCATTAGCAACACCACCAACAACAGGTGTCGGCGAGGATGCGGGCAAAAAGGAACCCTCTTACACTGTTGGTGGGAATGTAAACTAATACAACCACTCTGGAAAAAAATTTGGAGGCTACTTAAAAAGCTGGACATCGATCTACCATTTGATCCAGCAATACCACTCTTGGAGATATACCCAAAAGACTGTGACATAGGTTACTCCAGAGGCACCTGCACACCCATGTTTATTGCGGCACTATTCACAATAGCCAAGTTATGGAAACAGCCAAGATGCCCCACCACTGACGAATGGATTAAGAAAATGTGGTATCTATACACAATGGAATTTTATGCAGCCATGAAGAAGAACGAAATGTATCACTCGCTGGTAAATGGATGGAATTGGAGAACATCATTCTGAGTGAGGTTAGCTGGCCCAAAAGACCAAAAATCGTATGTTCTCCCTCATATGTGGACATTAGATCAAGGGCAAACACAACAAGGGGCTTGGACTTTGAGCACATGATAAAAGCGAGAGCACACAAGGGAGGGGTGAGGATAGGTAAGACACCTACAAAATTAGCTAGCAGTTGTTGCCCTTAATGCAGAGAAACTAAAGCAGATACCTTAAAAGCAACTGAGGCCAATAGGAGAAGGGGACCACAAACTAGAGAAAAGGTGAGATCAAAAAGAATTACCCTAGAAGGTAACACCGACGCACAGGAAATTAATGTGAGTCAATGCCCTGTATAGCTATCCTTATCTCAACTAGCAAAAACCCTTGTTCCTTCCTATTATTGCTTATACTCTCTCTACAACAAAATTAGAAATAAGGGCAAAATAGTTTCTGCTGGGTATTGAGGGGGTGGTGGGGAGAGGGAGGGGGCGCAGTGGGTGGGGCCAGGGGGGAGAAATGACCCAAGCATTGTATGCCCATAGGAATAATAAAAGAAAAAAAAGATATCAAACAGAATGCATGATTTCTACTGTAGTCTTGCTGCTTCCCAACCATTCCTATAAAAGCAAATGTGCAAATGTCACTACCATTTCCTACTTGTTCCTCATTCTCTTTCTTATACTCTGTATCACCCCATCAATAAGACCTACTTCAAAAAGAACTCAAATCTACTCACTTGGACTTCTTACTTATTGTGTTGTATTACCTAAAAAATTTGTTTATTTTTAAGAGTGAAAAGGAAAAACTGGCTATAGATACTGACAGATCACATGTATATACACAGAAAGACTGGACAAAGATAATTCCTTAGAAGCATCCAAGATTCAACTGCAAGGAGAATTCACAGCCAGAGAAAGAAAACTAAAAGCTAGAAGGCAGAAAGTCAATTTAGAAGCAAATGTACTACAGTATCAGCAGCCTTACATTTGTATGACTGAATCTTCAGTTTTTCTATGAAGAATATTACAGGAGAAAAGAAAAAGCTTTGGGCAAGCATGTTTGTTCTTCTTTTAGTAGCATCTTCAAGTGGTAGGTACAGAGAAAAAGGGAGTATCAATTTAAAACCTAAGAGGGAGACATATGAACAATAATTAAGCTACTACATACTGTACAGAGATCTTTGTATTGCAGCTTTTGGAATTTTGTATCCGTGTTTCCTGCACATAGTTCCACATAACCAAGGACAACTTGAAAGACAGTATTGTGAATGGCTTGAGTAAAGTGCATATGAAGTTGATCCATTGCAGTCTGTGGAAAGCAAAACATACAGTTCATATGAACATTAAGTTCATATTCTTAAATAAATTTCAACAGACTGGAAACAATCTTCACAAATTATTACTATAGCACAAAGATCAGTATTATTCCTAGAATTAACTGTAGTGCAGATAATTTGCAAATAACCCTTCATATAACCATGACATCAAACCACTCAAGTCTAAAATGTAAATACTGAGTTGCTCTTTATTTATAAAACATGGCATGTACAATCAATAATCACACCTCTGGATTCCCACTGCCATCAGACATTCATTCTTGTACATTGTTCAGGACACTCCTCCATGGTTGACTACTCAGAGAAGCCTTTCCTGACTATCCTATGTAAACCAGTACTTCCAACCAGTACTCTGGCATGTATTACCAGAGAAGTTATGACTTTTGGGGGCTAACAGGATCCTCTGAAAAGTCTGATAAATGCAATGGATCTCTTTTATAGGGAGTCATGCTGGCCTACTTAGGAAACAATGAAACAATGAAGCACCATATTAAGGAGCCACATTCCAGGACCAAGCACGAAGGTAAAAGAGTATACATCACCTGCACTATACTTTATTGGGGTTGAGGGGTTTGGGATGGTTTTTTTGTTGTTGTTGTTTTTGTTTGTTTTGGTTTTTGGTTTTGGGCAGGCTTTATTTATTTTCTTGTTTTTGAGACAGGGTCTAATTGTGTAGCAGAGGCTGGCCTTGAAACAGTGATTCTCCTGTTTCCACCTCACAAATGTAATATACTTCTCCTAAAACCTATATAAAATAAAAAATATTAACCTGACAAGCACTTCACAGTCCCAAACTTCTGTATGTTTTAATCACACTGTACACATTCTGAGTCTATGTGAAAACTATGTTAGCACTGTTAATTTAGCATTAAAAATGTACTTCATTAAATGAAACCTTAAGGACACTCTTTAGCAATATTAGCATGAAAGTCAATAGATTTCTGATTAAGAAAAAAAGGGACCATCCTTTTAAAACTAACCTGTGTTTTTCCAAGAAGTCGATAAGCTTGTTGAACCTTGGTATAATGATTAATGTCAAAATTCTTGCAGATTTTAGAAAGAGCTACATCCAATTGTTCCTTTGAAATTAAAAGAGGAAATAAGAGGTGGTTAGAGAATTATTTTCAAGGCAATGAAAAGAAAATATTAAGACTAATCTGTCATTTATAATTAATACCTATTTACTAGCATACTGGATTTAGTAGTTAAAAACAAATTTAAATTAAATACAAGTACAGTTATAGTTATAATTTATTAGCCACCATAATCAAGTTTACTGTGATATTACTAGCATCAATTTCTATACCTTGAAACTCACCATATGTTTCAAGGGAAAAAAGTAAATATAAGAGTTTCAATCTTATTTTTTATTCTTTCTCAACTTTATATAACCTCAAGCCTCTGCTAAAACATTACAATTACATATGAACCAAATTTGTGGGACTATTAGAAAGTAATAAAACAACCTTTCTGTAATCAAAGACAAGTAATTTTCAAAAAACACTGACTTTAAAAGTATATACCTCAAGGTTTATGCTTTTATATGTAAATGCACTTCTTTGTTTGTGGGTTTCCATTTCAATGATTTCATTTTTTAAATAATGACTCAACAAAATATACAATAATATTTTATATTAAGAGTGAAGAAATACTAAGCTCTCAGTAGAAAGCCTTCATTAAAAATTTTCAGAGGACAGTTTACTTACAGGATTCTAAGCAGATGCTTTTGTGATTATCAAATAAATTCATTCTTACAATTAGCAAATACTTGCACTTATGATCAAAGACTACTTTCACAAAAGGTCACTTGAAAGTCCAACTTTAAGCATTCTAAGAACCTTATCAGGAAAGCAATAATATAAAACACTAGGAAAATAATCAAATAATTCTTGTTTATATTAAAATGAAAAGTCTGCTTTGCAAAGACTCCCAAGGGAAGAAATGAATTAGGAATACAAGCAAGGCTTCATGCTCACAAGGACTATCTTTTTTTTTTTTTTTCAGTTTCTACATTTTTAAGGAATTGTATGATATGATTAGGAAGTTTAAAATTTTAACAGGGTTTTTCACAGTAAGCCAATAATCACTCAAAAGTAAATTAACTCACTAAACTAAATAAGAAAAGTAGTAAATAAAATATAATTAGTATATGTAAAGTATTTTGGCTATAATATAATTTACATGAGAATATACCTACAACTAATAGTTTGGAGACTTTTTTTTCTGGAAATAGTGATACTTTCAAGTACTGTTTTGAGGTTTCATAATTCCAAAAGCATATTGAATTTACAAGTAGATTAACCCTAGCTTGGCAATTTATGGACATTCCAAATGAAGAGATTAAACATAGTAATGTAGGAACATTGATAATAACATAAACGCCAAAATGCAATGTTGCACCTGTGCTATTCAAAAGCCACTGGGAAGAAAAAGCCATTTAACTTACAGTAAAACCCTTCTTACCTCAATTTGTTCTAAAGTGTCTTGCAGCTTTGAATTCAACTCACTATTAAATAAAACAGAGTCAGATATTTAAAAGGCACAAGTTAAGTGTTAATCAAATAAGTTAGTGCAATAAATAAACAAAAGTATCAATAGCATGAGCAGTGAGATGTGCTGATTCTACAGACAATGTAGCAAGGCAAGAAAAAAATAACAGGAAAAGAAAGAGAAAGAAAAAGAATTACAACTAGCAGTAAAAAGACTGTATGAGTAGAAAATGGTAAAAATCTATAGCTAACACTAAGAACTTAAGAATTAAAAATTGATAACAACTTTTAAAGATTAAAAAGTAAAAATAAAAAGTAAAATTTTAAAAATGTGGTTAATTTCTACATAGCAGAACAAAGAATTTGAAAATTAAGAAAATTTAAATATTTTAAAAAACAAATATCTGCGAATAAGTCTAACAAAAACACGACATTATCAGGTTAAAATAAGCTAGAGTTAAATATATAAAAGCATATGCCATGTTCACAGATTAAAATCTTCATCAAAATAATCTCCTAGAACAACTGAAATTCTAATCAAAATTAGAGCAAACTTTTTTATTTGTAGAAACTAATAAGCAGATTCTAACATTCACGTGGCAATTTAAAGGGCTAAGAACAGTCAACAAAATCTTGAAGAACAATGCCATAGAGCATATACTAAAACAGGTAAAGACATACAAAGTTATGGCAATAAGACAGTATAATGCTGACATGAGCAGATCAATAGCACAAAAGGAAAATAAGGGTCTAATGGCTAGGATGGATAGCTGGGAATATCCATTGACAATAAACGCATGAATAAATGAGCACTTGAGTCCATCAGTCATCAGGGAAAGCAGTTACAAAACACTGTAACAAAGAAGCAAAACCATTTTTAAAAGTTCAAAAATGACCACCAAATGCTGGCAAATGGAACACTTACTCAGTGCTAGCAAGAGGGTAATTTACACAACCTTTTTGAAAAATTGACTACTGAAACTCCACACATATGCTGTATCTCAGCAGTTGTAGTCCTGGCAATATATCTAACCGAAATGCAGGTATGATGCTTGCTGCATTATTTGTAATAGGTAAAAAATTAAAACTAATGTACTTAAATCATTGTATTTCATTACTAAGAAAGATTAGTGAATTCTCACAAAAAAATCTAATCACAAAAAATTTTAAAAAAAGAGACTGACTTAAATTGTTAAATAGTAAGAACAGGTGAAAGATGTAACTTAACATACATAAAAAAATCTTAATGGCTTTTTACAACAGGTATCTGCTGAATTATAACTTTGACTCTCAAGTTCCTAACAGTCAGAGCAAATTGGGAGGAACACAGTATACAATTCGGTGGCTACAATATCAAAACACACCAGTAACTTAAGAGGAGAAAAAACAAGAAACAAAAATCGCTTTTGCTGTCTTTAAGTTCTGAGAGAATATTCTACAAGATCTGGATAAAGGAGACCTTTTATCTGCAAAGGCTCAACAGCCTTGACATTAGCCTTACAGTATATACAATAATGAAGCTCTTTGCATTGCTTCCTACAGGGCCTTTCAGTGCACACTGAGGAGATTAACAATAGAGGGAGACAGACATACACATGATATATAGATAAAAAGCAATTTGTCAGAAATTAAAGCCAACATAATATAAGCACCCATCTCTTAGTGATTTCAACAACAAATTTCTAAACCTCTGAAAGAATCTGAGCATTTTCTTTTACATCCTACTTATCATAATTGTATTTTGGTTTAAAGGTGAGAATTGGTGATTGATTCTATTCTATAGTAAAACCTAAGAGTGAGCAAAACTGTATCATTTGACAACAGTATAATGTTGATACCTTATTAGAAAAATCAAGATCTCTAACCAGGATTTGTACCTGATATGTAGCTAAATCCACAGATGTGTGCTAAGAAAATGCTTATAGGCAAAACTCAGATTTTCCTTTGAAAAATGACTCTAGGCTGGGCCTCAGTGGCTCACACCTATAATCCTAGCTGATTGAGGCTGATGTCAGGAGGATTGTGGTTTGAGGCTAGGCCAGGCAAACAGGTTGTGAAACCCCTTCTCCAAAATAAACAGAGTAAAATGGACTGAGGTGTGGCTCAAGTGGTAGAGCACTTTCTTTGTAAGCACAAAGCCCTGATTTCAAACACTAGTCCCACAAAAAAAGACAATTTCTAGCCAAAAAATAATTAATGAATGCATAAGAATGAGAGCTAGACTCCAAAATGATACCGCAAAAAGGATAGCCATGACTAATTAAGTTACCCTAATTAAATAAATCCTCACCCCACCCCACAAAAAAAAATGCATAAAGAAAATGTGGTATACATGTGCAATGGAGTACAATGCAACCATAAAATACTGTCATTTATGACACATGGATGAACCTGGAGGACATTATTTTAAGTGAAATAATCCAGGCACAGAAAGACAAATGCTGCATGATCTCACTCACATGGAAAGTCTAAAGAAGTTGATCACATAGAAGTTGAGAGTAGAATAGTGATTACAAAAGTAGAATAATAGTTATCCCCTAAGTATATACAATTTTTATGTGTTAATCAAAGTAATATAAAACAAACAAAAAAAAACAGTATCTTCTTCTCTCCCCCAAAGTGTTTTCTTCTGTGTTGATTCATAGCAACACCACCCACTCAATTCCAGTTGGAGCTCTCAGTCATCTGCAATTCTTCCCTCTCTTTACCTGTAACTGTAATCAAATCCTAATGATTCTACCATTTTGTTTCAGTACTTCCTGTATCTCTACCTACGTATGCCTACAATTTCTCAGTTTTGTGTCCTAACTCAAACATTATCACTTCTTGTTTGAATTATTTTAATAGCCTCTTAATGAGTCTCCATAGGCAACAAACATGCCCCACACGTCCTTCATTTACTTGAAAAATACCACTGCCAAACACTGAACAACACCCTCCAAAGAGCTGTCCAGAATAACCCTGAGCAGGTGTCTGACTTCACACTGGCTTTGGTCAGTATTCTATGATTAGGCAGAAAAAGTGATTTCAAATAGCTGTGGGCCCTACCATTCCCTTCTGTCTTACATTCGGCAGTTTTATATTTGTTTCTTGCTTGATCCCTAAAGACAACTAAGTTTGCAGCTCTTAAAACAGAAATAAAATCACTATTAATGTCCTGCTTTAAAAAGCTTTGATAGCTCCCCACTAAACTAAGGACAAAGCCCACATTGGTGTAGTATGTAAGACTCTTACATACCATGTAATGAATAATTAATTTCTTATTCACTTTCCAATGGCTGTATTTTAGCTAAATGGACTGTATGAAGTTTCCCAGTGACAACCCAGAGTTTCACACCCTCTTACATTGCACACTATTCATGATAACTAGAATATCCCTTCTCCCTCTTATTGGCACACATCCACCTATCTTCTCTCTCTCATTGGCATCCATCCATCTATCTTTCTAGCCTATTCAAATGTCATCCTCTCGGGAAGGTCTTCTCTCTCTCCCCTAAGTTTCATAACACTCTGTTCACAGCACCCTGCAATATGGTATGGAGTATCTGTGACTATGTCCTACAAGGCACAAGCCTCCAAGAGACTGAGCTTATTCGCTCAATGACTCCCCAGAACTAAACTCATGACCTGACTCAGAGCAGGTAATAAATATCTGCCGAGTCCAATTTGAAATTCAATGAAAAATGACAAAATTTTACTATCAGTTCTTTAGTCCCCATTTTCTATCTCAATAAATAAAATTACAGAGATAAAAAAAAAAGGGAGGAGAATGTTTTTGAAGAAAAAGAACTACACTAGACTCTGGGTCTGCAAGAGGTGTGCTAGTAAGGGAAAAAAGAGAGAAACATTGCTGAAGTAGATCCACTCCTCTATCATATGAAGTTGAAAAGTTCACCAAAGGCTGAAGCTAGAGTCAGAGAGACAAGGACAATGGAATAATGGTAATTTAGAACTCATACGCATATTCTTTTAGGGAATATTTAAAGTTTGGAGGAAAAAGAATCATGCTTAAATTCACTCACAGATAAACACAATGATTTGTTCAATCTAACTATAAAAATGAGTGATAGTGCTTATTTATAAAATTACCATAAATCGAGCTGTTGTTTTTATATAACTCATACTTTTTCTAATACTGCTATTATTTATAGTTAAATGATTATACGTTCCATGAACTGAGCTAAGGCAAACAGGGTAGTATAGTGACAAGTAGAATACTGTACATATAAAATATATGTCAGAAAATTGATTTTATTAAAAAGTCTTTCAAAATCTACAACTACAGTTTGATAACAACTGACTACTAAGTAAATATACATATATAAAAATTAGTAATTAAGGAGTGGGCATTAACTGTACAGCTTTTAAAGAAGCCCTTAGCTATCATTTAGAAATGTGAATCCAAGTCATTTCAGCCAATTAATCAAAGTATGTTGAAAGGATCTACTCAAAGACATTTTAATAAATAAAAGCTACTTTTATGGTCAAAAAATTACTAGTTCTAAGACAGAAGGCTAAAAGCTTTTAAGAGCTATCTGCAAGCCGAATGGGATGAACTGATTAATTCTGCAGAGCGTTTTTGCCATTTGTAGAGAAAATATTAAAGGCAACATATCTATAAATAACTAATTAGTGGTGTTCTTTAGAACAGCTGCTCTAGGACACATGTACTTGCAAAAACTAGTCTTAGAAAGGCTGCAAATAAATCAAAATTTTGTACAAATTTGACCATATGAAAAGACAAAAAGGCATAGGGATAGCTGGCATCATATTGATGTTTACCTGGTCTGTTTTTTACCAGTCAAGTGATTTCAGTCAAATCCCTTAATATCTTTGGGCATCACTTTCCTACATAAGGGTAGGCTAAATCAAAAAGTTTGCTTCCAGCCCTATTATGTGCTAAACATCAGTTACTCAACTGTTAGATATGGTTCTTGAAAATTTGAAAACTTTTGGAACAAACTTAAGTAAATGTATTTTCAAGTTTATATGTATGGCCATTATCCCTAAAAATTCTAGTCTGTTTAGATTACAGCATATTCCAGGGATTTCAGTCTACTCATGACAACAGAGAATTTACCAACAGACCTCAAAAAAAACACCTGATTTCAAAATACAACCCTGAGGTACCATGAAATAGCTACATGACCTTTCAAATCAGGTGTGAAAAGATTATCTCGTCAGATCTTTGTCCTCAGCCAATTCAGAAATCATGACCTAACAGAACGCAATCATTCAGCACAAAGCTCAGAGTCCATTACTAAACATTCAACATTCAAAATATCTCCAAACTTTATATGCTGCAATTCTAGAGCAGAGATCATAGCTCATGGCCAAATCCAGTCAGAAGACTATTTTTTTTCTAAACCAAGCTTTATTGGACACACTCCATTTGTTTACATATCAACTATGGGTACTTTCAGACTACAAGCTGAATAGCTGCAAAACCTAAAATATTTATTATAAAGCCCTTTAAAGGTAAAGTTTGTCAACCTTGTGTTAGAGTTTAGCAGAACTTTTAGTTGATCAATTAAAGTTTTAAAAGATTTATAATACATATACAAGCTAAATATATTTAAAAATTGTGTAAATTTAAATATATATAGTATTTATATATATCTGATAATTGAGCAATAGCTTTCATTTTTCAGAGAAAAAATAATTTTTCTTTCAACCACGTATATGGACTTTCAAAATAAGAAAATTTGGGGCTGGAGGTATGGCTCAAGTGGTAAAGCACCTGCCTTGCAAAGCGTGAAGTCCTAAGTTCAAACCCCACTACCACCAAAAAAAAAAAAAAACTTACTTCCCATGCACACCATGTTTTTTAAAAGTTCTCAAAGAGAAAACTGTAACAAAACAAGACAAAGAAATACACTAATTGGAAATATTGTATAAAAAATAGCAGAACGTGAGTAGGATCTAAAGGACAAGGTAAAAATGTTCAATAGAAATTAAACATATACCAATAGACCTTGATCTTTATATTTTATAGAAAAAAAGGATTCTAAGCTCAATCACTCTACCCAGTTCTTCAGATAATATTTATAAATCACAATACAGTTAATTATTTCTATTAGGTTAATATATTTTAGAAGTACACTACTAAAAAAGCATGGAAGACTTAATTATAATTGCAAATAGAATATAATTATTATAAACTTGGCCAAGTAAAAATAAAGCCTGGAAAGTGGAGAAGAGAAGAAAAAAACAGAAAGTATACCAAATTCCTATCTCATTGATATTTTATCCTAGGGAGTAAACAGATGATGCATCTAAAGACAATTACAGTGATAAATCAAGAAAAAGAGATTTTAATAAACTACTAAGAAAACTGTAAAAGCAATTGAACATCATCTTAAGCCAAGTTAGCCAGGCTCAGAAGGCCAAAAGTTGCATGTTCTCCCTCATATGCGGATTATAGGATGAAAACAAATGCAGCAATATTATTGGACATGGGTCACGCTAAGGGGAGGCCGCACAGAGTAGGGATAGGGCAAGGGAAGGAAACCAAAAACTTGAGTATAGTTGATATGCTCACTCTATAGGAATGAATATAGAAATCTTAAACTGATCAGGGTTACCATGGGAAGGGGACTAAGGAGGAGGGAAGAGAACTAGAAGAGATGAACCAATTAGGGTTGTAAAGTATATACACATGGAAACAACACAAGAAAACTCCCTGTGTAGCTATCTTTATCTCAAACTAACAAAAACATCATGTTTCTCTTATTATATTATATGTTTTTTCTTCTACAAAATTGGAGCACAGGAGGGCAGAACAGGTTCTGCCCAGGAGGTGGGGGGTTGGCACTGGGGGAGGGAGGAGGTGACAGGAAAAGGTAGGAGGATGAATATAGTGCAAATAATGTATACACATGTATGCAAATGCAAAAATGATACCTGTTGAAACTGTTCCAGGAATTAGGGGAGGGGGGAATGAAAGAGAGCAGTGGAGGCAGTGAATTCAAGTATGATGTATTTGATACATTGTAAGAACCTTTGTAAATGCTACAATGTACCCCCACCCAGCACAAAAATTTTTTTAAAAAGGAGTTTACTCCATGAAGTAATAAAGAGAAGGACAACTGAGGTAGAAATAAAAAACTTTATGCTTTAAGACCTTTTTGATGAAATATTATGCTTTTTTCCATAAACAGTGCTGCATGGAGGAAGACAAAGGAAACAAGTTAAAATAAGAGACAAAAGTGCAGGTGTCAGAGTAACACAGTATCAGTAACTCAGTGCAGCACACACAGCAATGACAACTAATGGTCAAAGTAATGGATCTAACTAACAGGTCTAGTGACTCAGCAGAAACACACGAATCTCATACTTTACTCAAGGGAGGTCCTTAGCCTGAGCTAAAGAAAGAGAAAGCAGGCACATCTCCTAAGGGAGAAATTAAAGACAACAGAGGAAGAAAAGTCCCTAGCACTGATGTTCTTATAGCTAAAAGCTCTGATCACTTGCTGTATGACTTAAGTTCTATGATCTGCAATTTTCACAAAAGTTCCAAGACTGTATTGAGAGAAAATAAAGGATGCTATAAAGATTATGAAAAATTAAATACATCTGTCTACCTTAAAATACAGCACACAACAAACTAGTTCTGATAGCACACAAACTTCCCAGTACATAAAACACAATGCTCTCAGGATCCATCAAATAGTTTCTCTCAAATGAAATAAAAAGTAATAAAGTAGTTTAAACTTTGCAGAAATTCTTCTTGAAACTAATTTAGATAAATTTGAAGTAAAAAGAAATTAAATGCTTCATTCACAGACACACTTTAATATAAACACATTTTGATTCTGATTCCCAGTAAATTCCCACAATATGACTCTGTCAATCAAGTCAAGAATTTTCAAATAATGTAAAAATGATCTGTCAGTCATAAGTGAACAAAATTGGCATTTCAGTTTCTTTTATTAAAGAAGCTGAAATACAGCACATCAAGGAAGATACAAGGTGCAGAAGAGGTACCAGTTTTCATTCATTTTGTACCCAGTTGGGTGCATCATGATATTACTGGGCACTACATGTATTAAACTGTATCATCATATAACCTGAGATTTACTAGCTACACAGTCAATGCCTCTTTGTGCAGAAGCAAATTTGTGAATTCTGATTTTCCCACTTTCAGAATCATAAGTCAGCCCCCAAGTTGCCCCACATAATCTATTCCAAAAACCTCTCCTTAGACCAAAAAGGTCTCTGCCTGCAACTTATACCTTCATTTCCAACAGAGGAGTGACTAGACATGAAAAGAGTAACTCACAATCTACCAAGGAAAAATTAGGACATGGTTGAGCAGGTACGTTTACATATGAGCTTGCTTGAAATGTTTTTTAACAAATCATAAGAGAATGCAGAAATGCTCTAAATCATGCAGTGCTTCTCTTACAGGACACTTCAAAGGGGAATATATTTATGATTTCCTAGTATTCAACAAGAATGAAAGTAGATTTAAATGTTTAAAAATTAGTATGGAAATTTAATTAGAAATTAACTGCTATTCCTAAGGTTACCAGAGTGTCAAGTGATTTTTTTGCTGATTCATTCAGATCCAAGCAAGATAAATCTTGCATTTGGGTAAATAGCACAAGTTTAGGTCATAAGAGTTTTTAAAGTGCTGATGGATCCTGTCTGAACAGGTCTAACTACAGAGCTCAAAAAACAGATACAAACTGTATTAGAGGACCAAAGGAAAGGAGCAAAAGAAAAATAAATGCACAGAATAAGAGAAATGTACAACCAATCAACAAAGATAAAAATAAAAGGATATTAGAAAAAGTGGCTTTCATCTTTCTGAACTCAACCTTTCTCATGTGATGAACTAACCTAATCCTATTACCTATAAAAGAAGTATTCCTGTTTATATGTGTGATCTAACAATTGCACTGATAGCAGCAGAACAGAATGGTGCCTACCAGAGGCTTAGGAGAGGGAAATGGGGAGATAATAACCAAGGGATACAAAGTCTTAGTAAGAATAAGTTTGAAGTGGGTATCAGTGGTTCACACCTGTAAAACTAGCTACTCTGGAAGGAGAGGTTGGGAGGATCTCGGTTCAAAGCCAGCCTGGGCAAACTGTTCATGAGACCCCTTCTTGCAAATACCTAACACAAAACAGAGCTGACAAAGTGGCTTAAGTGGTAGAGTGCCAGCCAAGCAAGTGACAGGCCCTGAGTTCAAACCCCATTAACACCAAAAAAAGGTTGATTTTTTTTTTGAGGTCTATTGCACAGCACGATGAATACAGCTAATGACTGAGTACTGTACATTTTAATATTGCTAAGAGAATCAATCTCGAATGTTCCCACCACAAAAATGTCAAATATTTGAGGTGACAGATAGGCTAATAAGCTTGATTTAATTATTCCACATTGTATTCAAAAAGTATAATGTGACTTTGTGTTCCAAAAATACATCACTGTAATTTGTTAACACATAATATAAAGTATATACCAACCTAAAACTATATAAATAAATGTTTTAAATTTTAAAAAAGGAACAAACTTATGCTCTCCTAACTTGGAACAAAAGGGTAAAATGACGGGTGAGGGGACAGAGGAGAGGGGCATGGCATTAGACAGGATGAATGTTGTCTTAACAAGGCAAACCGCTAATACATGCTGGAGAACTGCCAGCAGATGGGCTGTCATCATACCAAACAGCTCCAACTAATAGCTGTGCTCTCTAAGCCACTCACACTATCACTAATTTACCAAGTTAAAACACAATTCTAACTGCTTTCCTAGGAAGCCTAAGGTGGGATCCCATTACAGTGAGTCCCTTGGAACATGAGTATATTTATGATTATTTCTACCTATCTAAAGGGAAAGACAAACATCACTCATATATGTAAACATAGCATGCTTCTTAAATACTGCATTGCCTAAAATAAAACAATTACTAATTTAAATTGTCATTACAGGTCTTTTTCAATTTCTAACATTTTACCATGTCTGACAATTGTAATATATACTGATAATCCCTCCATTTACCAGTGTATACATTAACATAAAAGTGTTTAGAAGCCACATCATGCTAACTTTAAAAAGTCCAAATAAGAATTTCTTTCAAAGACATTTTTGTAGCCAACTCTCATCATGTAAGACATTTACTTAGCATACCTAAAATCAAATTTTTAATTAATCAAAATACAGTTTCAACAGTTAGTCTGCTCCCTCAATTTCCTGCCACCAAATTCCACACTCATTCTTTCCTATTATAATAGATGGTGACCTTTTCAGAGTCAATCTCTGCTATAATCCCTGCAAAGACTTAGTGTATTATTACTAAGGTCTCGTTTTATTTTTAACCTCTCACTCTTTTCCATCAGTTTTCAAATATTTGAGTTTCTCCCTCTTAATTCCACATCTTTCCCCTTCACAAAATTTATTATATTTATACTTCAACCAATTCCCACCAAAACTGTCCCAGAAAAGGTTGGCTATGACCTCTCTGCTGCTAGAAACCCAATAAAGAAATATTTTCAGTCCTCATTTTGCTTGGTAGGTCTGCAACAAAGATTTTATTCATGGCCGCCAGAATTTTCTACCCACAGCCTAACTAACTCCTGTTCCCCTCCTTCAAGTCCTCCTTAGTCTTGACCTCAGAAGGAAAGTGAGATCCTATCCACTGTATGCTCAACTTCTACCCAGTTCTACTTAGGTAAACTCAAGTTCTTCCTGATAGATAATGTTCTCTATAAAGCCAAGAATTTGTATTGATTAAATTGTGTATGGTGGACTATTATACTGTCAATTTCAAAGCAAAACTGCCTGAAATATATCTACCTAAGAAGCAAGCTTTTACCACTATAACAGATCACCACAAAATGAACTTAGTGGATGCTTTATGTTTTTTCAAGATCTAGAACCTTCATTAAAAATTTCCAAGTACATTCAACATGAGAGCTAACTAGAACTAAGTCTCTATTCACTTGAGCTAATAAGTATGAATGACAGCATCAAGTTTTTAGTAATGATAGTTAATCACTCTCAAAAAGGACAAAACTGAAATAAGAAGTATGTTACCTCAAGCTGCATGATCCTAAAGAAAAAGAAATACAATAAATATTTCAACAGAATCTCTAGGAGGAAAATATCTCTTAGCCTAAACTCAGCAAAGACCTATGATATCAAAGTATATTAAAAGAAAAAAATAATTCAAACCTGTATAATATTTTGCTCTATCATACTCCTTTTATTTTTCAGATAAGAGCAACCAACATCTATGACATCAGTAAGTCATGTTCAATGACTGGTAGAACATCCATACAGGAGAGACAAAGGGGTTGCATTCTGGGATAGGTACAGATTTAATTTGAAAGTGGGTTCGTTTAACAAGCATTCTATTTTTACTTAGACTGCATGTTTATTTGAAAGATGATGTAAATTACAACTAGGGATTACAGCCTCCCCAGTTCTGATAGTATAAACACTTCATTTTAAACAAACCAAAAATCATCACTAATAAAGTTAGAACTAATACCAAAAGTTGCAGCAACAATTTTGCATTCCACCTTTTATAACCGAACATTTTAGACAACAGACATAACACATTAAATACACAATCACTTAGGTATTACACAGATGATTATTACATAAACTGAAATCATATTTAAATTTTCCAAAAGACTCATCATGATAAGCCAAATGCTTGAGTCATCTGGATCTTAAAAACAAGCTGCAATAATATTCTGAATAGTTCTATGATGGGCAAGGTTAAGGAGGAGGAATTCCCAAGAGACACAGTGGAGATAGGAGCAGATTTATGTTTGTCTACTATTCAATCAAACTGGAAAGAGTATGAAAATAAGTTCCAATGAGGTAACAAGAAGAGGCAAAATTAATAAGCATTTGTTCTTTCACACCTTAAGAACTGTTACTCATAATTTTATTGTACTGCCCATTTATAAACATGAAGGTTAAATAAGAACCCAGCACTTTATATTAACTGCCAATGTTTATCAACATCATATGTTGCAAAACCCCTACATAAAATAACACTAACAATAGAATCAACTTTAAAATTTTTTTATTACCATACCTTATACAACTGTAATGTTTAAAAGTGCTGGCAGCATTCTGACATTCCAGGCACAACTGAATAGCTCCTGGATAGTCTTCCTCCTTAAAGATAACAACAACGGAAGCCATTAGACTAAAAACATTTTTCTTAAAACCCCTGATAAAAACACACCTCTACTAATATACTAACCAAATTTATGGAAGAAAAAATTTTAATTCCTCTTAAATAAAGATCAGATACCAATGACAGATAACAAAATATAAAGAGGTACTACCTCTAGGTCTAAAATATATGCAAAGAAAAAATATTTAAGATAGTCTGTTCCCTCAAATACATAGTAACATCCCTCTAAGACCATAACTTATATATAAAGTCTATAAACATTAGAAGCTGCTTCACAGGGAAAGTTTTAACTGTTTATGTATCTTTTTTCAGTTTTATTTATAGAAAATGTTCCATAACAGTATGCATTCCATTTGTAATCAAGACTCAACCACCACCACCAACTACCACCAAGAAAACAGTAAGTACTTCTAGAGAAACAAATATTTCTAAACAAAGAAAGAAAGAAAGAAAGGTGAAATGTTAATTAATAACTACCATTGTTTGGATCTGAAATGCCCCTTAAAGATTCATGTGATAAATAAAGGCTTGGTTACCAGTCTGCCGGTGCTATTGGGAGGTAGTGAAACCTTCAGAGGCAGGGCCTTGTTAGAAGAAGTAAGTCATTGTGGGTGTGCCCTTGAATATTATATTGACAGCCACTCCCCCCAGTTTCCTGGCTACCATGAGGTGAGCAGTTCTCATCTGTTATGCCCTGCTACCATGATGTACAGACTCACCATAGGCCCAGAAATAACAGAGCCAAGTAAACATGGACTAAAACTTCTGAAACCTTGAACCAAAATAAATCTTTCCTCCTTTCATGATTCTCTCCAATATTTTGTCACAGCCATGGAAAGCTAATGCAGTATCTTCAGAATATTTTTGTCACCTAAACAGTAATTTAATGTCAAATGAATTTTTCATGTGGATCTCTCAAACCTAGTTTCCACTAATGTTTAGAAGTAATACAATGCTTATATAGAAAACCACAAAAAAATTGCCCCTGTGCTCATATCTAAATTCAACAGATGCAATTTAAACTACTGGAGATGCTGAGTAATGACAAAATACCTACCCAAAGGAACTCAAATATCATGTTCACCATAATAGTTAATATTTCATTATGCTCTGGCAAACCTTATTATGACAGAAGTAGACACATAATGCTAAGAAAGCACTGAAAAGAAACAGATGGCTTACTCAGAAAACCAATTAATATATGAGATACTAAGCATAAAGTATCACACATTCCATAAATCACTACTATATTTTAAGTGCAAAAGATAATCTTATTCCTATTTGGATGCACTATCATCAAAAGACTGAAGTTAGCATTCCAATGTTACTACTAAGTAAATATTTTCCCAAATAAATTTGGTTTTCTAAAAGAACTATATATTATGCTGACAGAAAAAGGCTCTAGGAAAAGTTCCTTTACTTGTTTAAAAATGCTGTTTAACGCATATACCAATTCAAGAAAAATACAGTTCTGAATTTTTTCCATTATAATTTTTGATATAATACTAATTTAGCATCACCAAATTTCCAGGTTTGTCAGCTTACCTCTAGCATTTCACTTAAGCGTACATCTGTTCTTTGCTGAAAAAAAAAACAAAAATCAAAGGTAAAATCTGTTTCAGTCACAAAACTAAATTTTAGTTAAAAAAAAAAAAAAAAACCTGTATATACCAATGTCTTTATAGTTCTCAGAGATTTCAGAAGTCCAATCAGCAACTGACGTTTCCTTTGATTTGCAAGAAGGCCTAAACTAGCTTGAGTAAAACCTTCCTTTGCAATATTCAAGTGTCTGCAAAAGCAAACAATAACTATTTAGAATTTTCTAATACAACAAGAATACTATCCACACAGAACAACTAGGCAACTAATGAGGCAGTGACCAGGATTGCTATGAAAGCTGGAGATGATGACAACTATTTGAAAACTTAGGCAGTGGCTCAGTGTAAAGCACACATGGTCAATGACTAACACCAATGTGCAAACTCTCAGTGATCCATGATTGGAAGAGCATATAAATTGAGAAAAAGCACCTAAAAACTTAGCATAAACTTTGACAGAATAACTTCACTCTTTGTGAATCTAATAATAAAACACTGGCACTGTATCATGTCTTTTGTTGTTTCTTTTATTTCATTTTCCTAAGAACTTATTTCTATTGCATTTTATAGAAATAGCAGTAGTCTGGGTAAATGAAGACAAAAACACTGGCCCTTCACCACAGTTTAGGAAGCACTAGTCTAAACAATACACAAACTAACTTTTTTTTACCTATTAGTAGATTTGTAGATATTTCCCAAATGCCCACAGTGTGGTTTTTAGATCATTATATATGCTGGCTTAATGCATGGTATTCTATAAACTATAGCCGTAATTTTAAAACTCAAGTATCAATGACATATTTCAGCAATTCTTAAATATTTTTAAGCTTAAGAATAAAACATCACTGAAAGCAATACCTCCTCCCATTTGTGCAGATAACAGCAGCTAATTGAAGACCTGTCTGTAAAGAAGTAACTCTTTCAAGTTCCTATAGAAAGATTAGGTACAGGTTATTTGAGGTATCTTATTTTTCTTTCTGATTCATGTGGTACTATAACAAACACTCCATTGGGTTTTAAAGAAAAGTCTGCTTTGGAAACAAAGTAGCAACAAAAAATACCTGAACTTGAAAAACATTAGCATATTTTTTAAAAGTTATTTAAAATGATTACTTCCAATTGATTTTCTGACAGATGACAAAATATTTAGTCAGTACTGCTTATAAGGAAAACTTAGATGTTTCAGAAAGGAATAAATAAAAGTAATATATCTTTTTACATGTTTCTACTCAACAAAACTTCACAGAGAAATTAAGACATGATAAATATGATTTCTGTTTGCTAAGATGTTCTGACAATGAATGCCTTGATCCGAACTTTTCAATAGATTTTTGAAGGCTCTTGTTTTCTAATGAAAACACAGATTCAGCTAGGCAGTTCCAATTTTATCATATTTTTAAAGCCAAATTATACTGCCATTAAGCCAAATTATATTACTGATCTACATATCTGTTATAAACTTCATGCAAACAATTTTCATTGGTTCTTCTAAAGTATAGAAAATCAAAGTTATCTCTTTAGAATTCTCCATAAAAACTCTTTCGCTTCTTCAATTTAATGAACTGTCCCAAATGAGAAATACATACATTCACACAGAGAGAGAAAGAGAGACAGAGAGAGAGTATGGTGGTATAGAACCACAGACAAAAGAATATAATCACAATATTTTAAGTTTCAAGCATAAGTCACTCAACCATTTTTTAAATTTTACCGTAAAAAAACAGGAAATATTATCCTACCTTCACATAAGCAGGCTGTTTTTCAAGGATTAAATCTGCTACTTTTTTAGAGACCTACAAGAACATGTAATCAAATAAAGGATGTAAAAGAAAAGGATTCATACTTCCTATTACACTTTACATTTAAAAATTCTGCCAAGAATATTCCATAGGTCTTCCAAATAACTTCTAAAAGAGCATTAGTATCAGAATACTATGGCCATACACATTTCTTTAAGTTATGAAATTAGTAAAAGAGATAGTATAATCATGGTGCAGTACCTGGAACTTAGCAGAAACTCAGTAAATGGTCTTTATTAATGTTAATAATATGAGTATTATCTAGTTTAACAAACAGAAACAAAAGTGTAATCATCATTAAGGGCATAAGATAAGACTTAAAAGATGAATTTGTTACAACAAATTCTTAATCAACTGACTCTATGGAGACAACTTCTGAGAAAAAGAAAACATATTTGTACCCTTTAGATCCTTAGTATCACATAAGAAGACAAACAAGCAATTTGGTCCCCTAATTCTGAAAAGTACATGTTTTGTGGAATACAATATGCTAGATTATGTTTTTCAATTCCATGAATAATGTTAATATACCCAAGTTAGAATCCTAGTAATTTTGAAGAGAATGTTTTTTTCCACAACTTCAGGGTCCCACAGTTAGAAAGTTACAAGGCAAGGATTCAAGCCTAAATTTATCAAATGGCAATGGGGCACATTACATAAAGAATAATGCCACATAAAGTATGCATCTGAAATGTACTAACTTAAACATGTGGAAGCTAAGAGAAGAAAAAAACGTGTCACTACGCACTAAAATGTAAGTCTCTGAAAGCACAACACATTTTTACTACACAGCCTCTAGAGCTTAGGCCCTTTCTCCTGCCGGAGCCCACCCCACACCACTGTTGCCCCCAGGAAGACTCCAGCACCCTCTGAGACCTCTGGGTATAAAACAGAAGAAAACAGAAGTGTTTATCTTCCTTGATTTGCATATGATTCCTAAAAATCATGTTAAATTCAAATAGATGAACTTATTACTATTACAATTGCTTCTCTAGTTTAAAGAAATTAAAGACCATATGCTATACCATTAACTAATCTTCTGTAGTGAACTGCATAAAGAAAAAGAACATCAGAGGAAATCTAGACCTAACCTAGCCCTTTATGGGTAAAACAAAAGAGGTTTAGTGAGGTCAAGTGACCTGCTCAGTATCCTAATTAAACAATGACTATAACTCAGCCTTTCTGGATCTTAGTCTTATATTCTCTTTAAACCCAGTTCAACTAGAAGCAGGGACTTTTATTGAGATAACAAGACTCCACTACAAAACTATGGCTAGGGTAAATCATACATGACAAAGAGCCTAAAGGTCCTGACTAATCTGAAAGCAAGTTCTAAGTTCAGGATTCCAGAGAGAAAATGCTAAGCTTTAGAAGCAAAACTATCAAAGTAGCATAAGAAAAACTGCACAAATCCTAAAACTTTAATATATCATCTGAGTCAGTCATCTTAAATAACAGGATTTGTTTATATATTAATATATAGTCAAAACCATGAAATTTATAAACATTATACCTCTGTTGTTTCCATTACAGCTTTACTAGACAAAAATGATTTTTACTTACTGCAGCTTGCTGTTGTTTTAATTTGTCTCTATACTCTTCTATTTCTTGCAAATTGAGAATGGGTGGAAGCTTCTATAGAAAAAATTATAAAGAAAGAATAAAAAGCAAGTGATTTAATTTGGTTTTATTTACTTGAACACCTCTGACTACTATAGATAAAAAACAGCATCATCCAATTGTCCTCCATTATTTCTGCCCTCATCTAAGCTCTCTCACTATTCTGGCTAGTGGGAAACCCCACTAGCACTCAGACACCAGGCAGAGTGACGGTGTTTCCATGACCTGTGCCAGAAGAATATGAGAAAAGCCTCTTATCCCTAATTCCCCCACTTCAACAGCAGCCACCCTACTTGTCTACAATAGAACTCAGCACAGTTTTTCCTCTAGAATATTATGAATGATAACTAAGTACTACAGTGGATTACATTCTGGATTGTATCTACTTTTAGTGGATAGTACAGGAAACTAACAAAAATGCATTGCAGGAAAAATACATACAAAGCAAAGAAACAGATTCCAAGGCTCAGTCAAGTGATGGCAAAACTTCAGAATGAGTTGGAGACAAATGACTTTGAAGATACTGCACATAATGTAAATATACATGCTGCATTTGGTTTTATCTAAAGCCAAATTTTATTATTCTAATTTTTTGAAGTTACTATAAATTTTAAATGTCAGTATTGCAAATATTATTGAATCAGGATTCTTGAACATAATCAATATTCATGATTAAAAGCCTTAGCACTCTAGCCAGAATGTGGTGGGGCACACCTATAGTCCCAGCTACTCAGAAGGCTGAGATGGGAGAATCTTGAGCCTAAGAGCTGAAGACCAGCCTGAACAACATCGTGAGAACCCTGTCTCAAAAACATAAAAATTAAAAAGTCTCACAGCTTTTCCAAACCTATTTAGGCAATATAAAATAAGACAGAAACAGCTCACTAGAGTACTAATTGCTAACAGCTGAGAACCAAAATACAGAAATGTTTCCCTAATATCCTACAGTTGCACTTAAAATCACATTTTTAAAAATAATTTGACCTTTAAATAATGCTGACAGCTCATTTAATTACAATGTGATAACCACATACCTGTCCTGATTATCAAAAACTAAATAAATGCCCCTAGAAAATTCCAATCTCATAAATTCAATCACTGAACAAAACAGACTTTAGATAGGCTTTCATGGAAGTTTTCTTTTACCTCCAGTTCATATTTAACAATATCAAATGAATCTGCAGAAAAATATACTTGTTCAATACTATTAATTAGCTCTTGTTCAGCTTGAGGGTCACTTGGCTGTTCTCGAAGTTCTCTGAATTCCTCCTTTAAAAAAGAAAAAAAAGCCACAATTATAGAACTTATAGCTATTAAAATTCCATCTGCATAAAAACAAATGATCACCTATCTTAATAGTCATATATCTTCTGAGAACCATTCTGACCAAGGAAACAAAATAATTAGAAACCAGAAACATTTGTGAAAAATTAAATAGACAAATGCTAAAAACTGTTATCCACTGGGGAAAAACACTGATTCAGATTTTATTCTCAACCCCCTGTGTTGAGAACAAGGTTGAAAGAATTTAAGTGTTTAACAAAAGAAAAAAAGTGACTACCTAAATCTATCATAAATGTATATATCACATATACACATATACACTCTGAGCAGCAGACATCTAACTCTGCTGAGAAATCTCAGTGCACAGCTAAGCAACACTGGCTCCAGAAAAGGTTTACAGGCTCAGGTGGGTAATTCTACAAGGCTTCCTTCAGAAGGTACCGATATTCCAACTAATGACCTGACCGGGAACCTAAAGCTCTGGATTCGGCAAAACACGGTCTTTCTAATGACAGAGAATGGAGCTTGATGGGCTAATACAACAAGAGAGAGCTGGGCAGACACCTCTCTAGCCCTAACGTCAGCATCCTTACCCTTCTTAACTTCACTGCACCACTGAATAAAGAAAATTGCCTCAGTTAAATAGGCAATTTCAATAATATGGACACCCTCACCACCATATCCGTTAATCAAGTGTTAATTAAGTGTTAATCAACAAACACTTAACAAGTTAGCCATTCAACTCTTATTTAAATTAAACTCAAACATGTTTAGGTACACAAAGAAAAACTATCATTTAAAACCACTAATATAATACTTAACAAAAATCTTAATTAACCATCACTAGGCTACATAAAAATTACCTGGTCAATTAAACATTATTTCCCAAACAGAAATATTCTATTTTATTTTTTCACAGGACTTATTTTTCATTTATAAATAGAGCCACCTTGGGTATCTTTCACAGGGAGGAGGCAGTACTGGGATTTGAACTCAGAGCCTTATGCTTGCTAAGCAGATACTCAACTACTTGAGATACACCTCCACCCCTTTTTTGCTTCAGTTATTTTTCAAGGTAAGGTGTCACATTTTTGCCTGGGCAGCCATAGACCACCACAATCTATGGCCTCTTGCATAGCTGGAATGGCAGGTGTGAACCACCATGTATGGCTTATTGATTGAGATGAGGTCTCTCTAACTTTATGCCCAGGCTGACCTTGAACTGTGATCCTCCCAATCAATCTCCACTTCCCAAGTAGCTAGGTTTACAGGTGTAAGCCACCACATCCAGCCTTAATTTATATTTTATTTGGCAAAATCAACTACAAAATTATGACCTATTATAAGTTCAAGTTAAAAGGAAATATTTGAATAAGTCAGAAACTTAAAATAGCTTATTACTTATATTTAAAATTCCAAAGAGCTCAAAGTTATAAAAATCAAACTGAACTTATAGAATATACTAATACATTACCAAAGGGAAAAAAAAAAGATCAAAGACATGACCACAACCACCAGGGATTCAATACACAAACTGTGAGTAAAGTAAGAAATTCAGCATCCTAACAGTGGGAGCTGTGTTTCAGGACAAGGAGAGGCTTTTCTATAACATGCTAACCCATTTAGCCCCTGGTCAACGCTGCTGAGGCAAAGACTTAGTTAGGTTAAACCCACAGCACTTTGTGGAAGGGAAAACTCCCAAGTAGCCTATCAGTAGGCAATCTCCATAAAGCCAATGGAAATCTGAAATGACAGTGAGATATGAAGCAGAAGAGGAGGTCAGAAATTCCTGTCAATCTCTCTCCCTAAAAGTCCACAGGCATTTGAAATACCAGCTTCCCATGCTGCAGTCCTGGAAGAAGGAGTAAGGTGCAAGTGAGGATATGACAATTTTGTCCCCCTAGGAATTCTGCAGCACCATAGGCAATGGCATCATTCAAAAATTTGTTGAAGATTATGAAAACTGTTGGGATTGATAAATGTCCTTGATATGCGACACCATGCTGAGGTTCTCCATACAATACCTAACTGATTGACCTAAGAGTAAAGACACCAATTTTTGTAGCCCCTTTGTGCCTTGTTTTTTTATCCATAAAAGACATTTTCTCTTTTCTTTCTCTCTCTCTCCACCCCCCTCGCTCCCTCCCTCCCTCCCTCTCTCTCTTTCTCTCAAAATGCTAAAGGGAAAACATGATTCCATTTTAAAATATCTCATAGGTGTACCTTTCACAACTGTGATCAATCTGTAAAAAAGAGGGCAATCTGTATAGTTGTAAGAAAGAACAAACACTATTCCTCCCTAGAGAACTAAGCAATTAATATCACAGACAGCAGCCACACTCACCACACTCATATGATTTCAAAGAACTGACATGGAATACTGGACAACGAAGTGTAAGAACCTGACCTAAGGAGAGGCATAAAACTTTGGAAGGCAGGAAAAGAAATGTAACGTACAGCGTAGAACTCAACCCAAAACAAATCCGCTGATACATCGCTCTGAACCCTGTCCTTTCAGTCCATTTGGTGGCTTCTGTGCAAATACACATCTGAACTCATTCAGACAAACTGCATTCTGGAAACAATCAGATCACTGTGTTCTTTTTAGCTCCACTGCTTCTACTCTAATCAATCTCTGAATGTCCCATTGCTGTAAGGGCTGCCTGCTCAATCAGACTGCACACTTGAGAACTCAGACTGCTCCTTATTCTCCATCATTATGCTCCCTAGTGTCAAAGCACAGTGCAGATAATAATCACTAATCAAACTAAAATTAATTTAGCAGTCAATTCAAAATTTTCCACAAACTCTTAACAAAATGTCTCTTCTAACTAGAAGTAACAACAAATGTTAGATGATGTAGGAATGCCTTATATATGTAAATTAGGAAAATAAACAGTACCAACTATATTGCATATTACCCCATAATTTTTACTTCTTGTGATTAGAGACAGATATACAAACACCATAATTCTTCACCTAAAAGAGAACCAATCTGGCAAGCCAATGCGTAAGTATATGGTAAAAATTTTACATAAACAAAATGAAAAGGTTTCCTATGAAAAAAATTTACGGCAAATGAGTGGGAAAGTACGAAATGAAGTTCCTTACAACATATTAAAATGTAATTTAAGAAAATGTATAAAAATATTAGATATTTAAGTTAACTTTGGGATAACATATTTGTTTTATAAACTGTTGTTGCATGAATAAAATGTTTAAAGGATTTCCTCTTAACATAAATTCTGTGTCACACAGCATGCACTAAATACAGATTGACACTAATAGTGGTATAAGCATCTGTAAAAACTGAAAATCCAAAACAATCTGTCAACAAGCACAGACTATCAAAAGTGCCACAACTACATCTAAACAAAGAAAATGTATATCAATGTCACCCCAGATTTAAATCTGGAGAAAAACTATAAAGTAGTGCGTTTAACTGCCAACAGGAGAAAAGAAAAGCACAAAAGGAAAAACGAACAAATCAAATCTCCCCATATTATCATTAGGAGATAGCCTCCCACTTCAAGGCTCTATTTCCTTACCTGCCCTAGGCAATGTAATTCCACATAACAAACAACTTTTTATTCCCAATATGTAAAACTTCCCCAGACCAGGTCACACAAACAGGCATGAATAAAATTCAGCTCTTCCCTCAAATAGCTGCCAAGAGTAAGAGGGGTCAGATGAGTAAGTAAACAACGATAATGCAAGGCAAAACATAAGGGAAATGCAGACAAGACAGAGGGTACCGAAGGACTGTGAGTTCACATCTGATGGAAGAAGTGGCACTTAGAGACTGTAAGAATAGGTAAAATTTCAAATTTAGCAATCTGGGGAAATGAAGTATAAACATAAAACAAAGCTGAATGAAGTAAAAACACTCTATCAGGAAAGTAGGCAACACATTCAAGCAATAAAGGGTGGCTTCCCACGGCACAGAAAAATATAATGTAGCAGAGTCTGCATGAACACCATGAGGCAATAAAATGCAATAACTGAGATATTTTAATCCAATATATTTATATATATTTGAACTGTATTTTCCTTTATTAAAAATAAAGTATCTTAGCACATATCACTGTGCCAGATACTCTATCAAAAATAAGCATAAGTGTTAAATATTTCTTAATACAATAAACCAAGGTGAATTACTTTAAGAAAGTGGTAAACAACAAAAAAATTATTGATATTTTAGAGGCTGGCTTTTCCAGTAGCCATAAAATACTATAAGACTGCATATAAAATTTCCTATACTATTTTTCTACTTTGATCATCTGTGATAAAGCTACATGAATGTGTACATTAAAATGTACATTACAAATGTAACTGTATGAAAATGAAGAAAAATAATAATAGAAATTTAAGTCAAGACCTTTGATTTTGGCAGACTATTTTTCCTCTCAACATATAAAGGTTTCATGAAAACTGGGGATTCAAGTCCATAAAATAATATAAGCCTTCAAATGTAAGGTGTTATAAAACACTTCCAGTATTCTTAAGATTTCTAAGGAACTAGTCTATAACTTTACACCTTTCCACTTAAGGCTTCATCTCTTAAGGAAATGTACCCAAGTTTAGGAAGGAAATATAGACTACAAATTTTGGATTTAGCTGCTATTTCCAAATTATCCAAATTATCCAATTATACCATACAAATTGAAACTACCAACCCAAGTTCATAACTTTCACTTCTTTTCACTTTTAGACATGTAAAAAATTATGACAGCTTAACAATTCTCCTCACCATTAATTAACTCAGTATTCTCTTTAATTTTTAAAAGTAATATAGCCTAATTTTTTAAACTCACAGAACAGCTTAGAAACTCATAATCTTCAGTAGTACGATTTTATCCAAAGATTTAAATAAAATCTAAAATCTATACTTCATGGGTCAGGCTTCACAACACTACAGCAAATTTGTTGAATAAATATTGAAGTCCCAATTCCTCTTTCTGTACTTAGCTTATTAAACCACCATCCACACTGAATACTTGATTATCTATCTGGATGGCGGAATGCAGAGAGAGAGAGAGAGAATGTGTCAGAGGTAAGAGTGAACAAGGGAGAACTTTTGGTCTTTTAAAGCATGAATTTTGTGTTTTAGGGTTTTTGTTTTACTACTAACATTTCATTGGTCAAAACAAAATGGTTATTCTGTTACAACAAGTTCTAAAAAACAGAAGCTATCGTCCTATAAAGTTAATACCACATTAGAGCTCTAATGGAAAGCAAAATAAAAAAAAATTAGTCACCAAAATCCATACAGCTAAAGGAAGAATAAAATATGAAGTTTTCAATTTAATCAGTATTATTAGTCATAAATCATTAAACAGATAGAGGCTGGATCTATTTCCAAACAAAACAGCATTCAAAACCTATTTCATGATCAGATACCCTAAAACCATGTACCATGTATGTTTATACTGAATGGCCAGATGTCTGATGACATAGGGAAATGGCACATTTTCTTAAAATCCCCAGTAGAACAATAATAATAATCCATCAAAGGTAGTCGGTTCATCAGTTTCTCTGTGTGTGTTTTAAATAAAACATAGCTTTTAAAGACTACCCCGTTTTTCCTCAGGCTTCCAGCACCATCTAGTGGAATACTGGTGGGACTACAATTTGAAGATTTCAGCAAAATGATTTATAGAAAAAAATTTTTAAAGGTTATTATATGGCATTATTTTAATCCAGATTTACAACACACTTAAGTGATAAAATTATCTATTTTAATCATTTTCTACAGAAAAAAGATTATGAATAACAGATCATTAATAAAAAATTGATTTTAATCACAGAAAGTTACTGAGTTGAAATGAATTAAATCACAAAATTAGACAGCATAAATTTCATATTTGATCTCTGCCATACATTTTTATCTATTTCTTTTATAATATAGTTAAACATACCAGCTCAAGCTCAGGACTTTGTTGTATTTTTAACCAACATTTTCCTAAATGTATTATATGAAAAGGAAAACATTAAAGACATATTTTTGTGCTTTGTTTTATGTTTTGTTTTGTTTTTAGTTTTTTTTTTTTTTAATTCCACGCTGGCATGAAATTTGCTACGTAGTCCTGGCTGGCATGGAACTCAAGATCCTCCTGCCTCAGCTTCCCTAGTGCTGGACTGAAGACATGCATCACTGAACTCAGTGAGACATCAAACTGTTTAAAGCCATCTTTAAAATTATTTCTAAATTTCTGTGAACAACATTAAGCTGTTTGCCACTGCCTACACATTCAGAGGCTAACACTGGAGAAAAGAGACATCACAAATTGGAATGCAGACAAAAAAATTTAGTGTGTTCATTTTTATTTTCCTTTTAAAATCTCATCAGACACTCTAAAAGAAAAAATACTATCCATTCAGAGAAAAGACAGCACAGCACCTCCAATCTCAGTGCTTTCCACAAACTCCTTCACCTTCCGCAACCAATAAAATACTCAATCTTGGATTCTGCTTTTAAAATGTCCCTCACATTTAACTCTTCTCCATTTCCTACCCTTTGTGTTCTTCTTTTAATCAGCATCATGGTCTCCAGCCTCCACACAACAGCCCAACCAATACACCTAGAATTTTCCTTAAATTAATCACCAACTCTAGAATATCCGACATTTCCTTCCACCTGCTCCTGATTCCTCCTAGCTGTGTTATCCCCCTGCATGCACTACTTTGCAGCTATCATTCTTACTTGTCTCCCTCACTTAGGCTGAGGTAGGGATAGAGTCTTGTATCTCTTTGTACTTTCAATACAGTATAGAAAAGTCTGCGCTATTTTTCCAACAAAATCCTTAATTTCCAGTATCTAAATTACCACTGAACTGACATTTTCTCTTATAACAAGGGCAATGTCATCTTGTCTATAAAATGTGGAAAATGTTCCAGATGATTTCTAAGGTTTCTTCCCCCTTATTATTTATTTAGTTCTCAAAAATAAAAAGTAAAATAAAATAAAACAATAACCTCTAACTTCTCAAACATACCTATATGCCCTTCCTCAGTTCCCCCTCAATACCCTTCTTTTCCTAGTGAGTTGAACCACATGGAATTTGCCAATATTTGACCAGGTTTTTTTTTTCTGGACATTTCTATTGTTCTCCTGGATATGAGTACATTGTGGCATTTATAAAAGGTCTTACAATGTATCAAATACATCATACTTGGATTCACCCCCTACACTGCTCTCTTTATTCCCCCTCCCCTGATTCCTGGAATAGTTTCAACAGATATTATTTTTGCATTTACATACATATGTACACATTATTTGCACCATGTTCACCCTCCTACTCCCTTTCCCTGCCACCTCAACTAAAAGCCATTTCATATGATTCATCCTAATATCTGACACACACATACTTATCCTTTATACTAAAACCTGTTAATGTTCTATAACCTAAGCTAATCTATTTCTTTCTTGAAATCTTAATTCCTTGTTACAACTTAGGCATTAGGACAAAAAAAAAGGTAAAAGAAATAGGACCATTCCTGAAGAGCACGGATGCCCTTTCTTTAATGTTCTATCTATACAGTGATGAGTGGGATAATGCTATTTATTAAATTAAGTTAATATTTAAAAATTTCTCTACACAGCATTTAAATTGACTACTAATGGCATAGTTAGGCCCAAAAATATCTATCTAAGCTAAATTATTGGGTATCTTATTTTCTAAATCCAGTAATACACCTGTAAGCATTTTCTAAGCAATATGCATTACTAAATTTAAAACCCAAGCTTCAAAATAATTTCTAGAGCATTCCATTTTTGTCAAACCACAACAAAGGAAGGAAGCATCTATATTCTTATGAACCCCCCAGCTTTACGGAGTGTATCTCACTCTATTACCTTCTTAGTACTTGTCATAATCTGTCATCTCCTTGGTTACTATCTGCAACTATTTGCATGTAAGTAAGCTCCCTGACAAATGTTTTGGCTTCTCACACTGTCCTGTCAGTCCCTGCAACATGTCCAGCACATAGTAGATGCTCAAAGATTTGTTGAAAATGTACAAGGAGAACCAGAAGGCAAAATTAATCTCTACTATGCTGTTGATTTTTGTGATTTTTTTTAAGTTCCTTTTTATGTTTAACACAGTTTTTAGTCACATCATATACTACTTTTATAATAAAGGAAAAGATTATTTTAAAACAATCATTTCAGAGGCACCCTCTCTTGAAACTCCCCCAAGTCTGGAGGCTCTACTCTCCTGCCTTATATTTTTCTATCTCAATAAAATCTTCCACTTTACTCACAAATAATAATCATTTTTTTTTTTTTTTTTTGGAAAGGAAAAAATGGTAAGTTTATTTTTTTTTTTCTTTTTTTTTTTTTTTTTTTTTCATTTTTCTTTTATTATTCATGTGTGCATACAAGGCTTGGTTCATTTCTCCCCCCTGCTCCCACCCCCTCCCTTACCACCCACTCCGCTCCCTCCCGCTCCCCCCCTCAATACCCAGCAGAAACTATTTTGCCCTTATCTCTAATTTTGTTGTAGAGAGAGTATAAGCAATAATAGGAAGGAACAAGGGGTTTTGCTGGTTGAGATAAGGATAGCTATACAGGGCATTGACTCACATTGATTTCCTGTGTGTGGGTGTTACCTTCTAGGTTAATTCTTTTTGATCTAACCTTTTCTCTAGTTCCTGGTCCCCTTTTCCTATTGGCCTCAGTTGCTTTAAGGTATCTGCTTTAGTTTCTCTGCGTTAAGGGCAACAAATGCTAGCTAGTTTTTTAGGTGTCTTACCTATCCTCACCCCTCCCTTGTGTGCTCTCGCTTTTATCATGTGCTCATAGTCCAATCCCCTTGTTGTGTTTGCCCTTGATCTAATGTCCACATATGAGGGAGAACATACGATTTTTGGTCTTTTGAGCCAGGCTAACCTCACTCAGAATGATGTTCTCCAATTCCATCCATTTACCAGCGAATGATAACATTTCGTTCTTCTTCATGGCTGCATAAAATTCCATTGTGTATAGATACCACATTTTCTTAATCCATTCGTCAGTGGTGGGACATCTTGGCTGTTTCCATAACTTGGCTATTGTGAATAGTGCCGCAATAAACATGGATGTGCAGGTGCCTCTGGAGTAACAGTCTTTTGGGTATATCCCCAAGAGTGGTATTGCTGGATCAAATGGTAGATCGATGTCCATCTTTTTAAGTAGCCTCCAAATTTTTTTCCAGAGTGGTTGTACTAGTCTACATTCCCACCAACAGTGTAAAAGGGTTCCTTTTTCCCCGCATCCTCGCCAACACCTGTTGTTGGTGGTGTTGCTGATGATGGCTATTCTAACAGGGGTGAGGTGGAATCTTAGTGTGGTTTTAATTTGCATTTCCTTTATTGCTAGAGATGGTGAGCATTTTTTCATGTGTTTTCTGGCCATTTGAATTTCTTCTTTTGAGAAAGTTCTGTTTAGTTCACATGCCCATTTCTTTATTGGTTCATTAGTTTTGGGAGAATTTAGTTTTTTAAGTTCCCTGTATATTCTGGTTATCAGTCCTTTGTCTGATGTATAATTGGCAAATATTTTCTCCCACTCTGTGGGTGTTCTCTTCAGTTTAGAGACCATTTCTTTTGATGAACAGAAGCTTTTTAGTTTTATGAGGTCCCATTTATCTATGCTATCTCTTAGTTGCTGTGCTGCTGGGGTTTCATTGAGAAAGTTCTTACCTATACCTACTAACTCCAGAGTATTTCCTACTCTTTCTTGTATCAACTTAAGAGTTTGGGGTCTGATATTAAGATCCTTGATCCATTTTGAGTTAATCTTGGTATAGGGTGATATACATGGATTTAGTTTCAGTTTTTTGCAGACTGCTAACCAGTTTTCCCAGCAGTTTTTGTTGAAGAGGCTGCTATTTCTCCATCGTATATTTTTAGCTCCTTTGTCAAAGATAAGTTGCTCATAGTTGTGTGGCTTCATATCTGGATCCTCTATTCTGTTCCACTGGTCTTCATGTCTGTTTTTGTGCCAGTACCATGCTGTTTTTATTGTTATTGCTTTGTAATATAGTTTGAAGTCAGGTATTGTGATACCTCCTGCATTGTTCTTTTGACTGAGTATTGCCTTGGCTATTCGTGGCCTCTTGTGTTTCCATATAAATTTCACAGTAGATTTTTCAATCTCTTTAATGAATGTCATTGGAATTTTGATGGGAATTGCATTAAACATGTAGATTACTTTTGGGAGTATCGACATTTTTACTATGTTGATTCTACCAATCCATGAGCATGGGAGATCTCTCCACTTTCTATATTCTTCCTCAATCTCTTTCTTCAGAAGTGTATAGTTTTCCTTGTAGAGGTCTTTCACATCTTTTGTTAGGTTTACACCTAGGTATTTGATTTTTTTTGAGGCTATTGTAAATGGAATTGTTTTCATACATTCTTTTTCCGTTTGCTCATTGTTAGTGTATAGAAATGCTAATGATTTTTCTATGTTGATTTTATATCCTGCTACCTTGCTATAGCTATTGATGATGTCTAGAAGCTTCTGAGTAGAGTTTTTTGGGTCTTTAAGGTATAGGATCATGTCATCTGCAAATAGGGATATTTTGACAGTTTCTTTACCTATTTGTATTCCTTTTATTCCTTCTTCTTGCCTAATTGCTCTGGCTAGGAATTCCAGTACTATGTTGAATAGGAGTGGAGATAGTGGGCATCCTTGTCTGGTTCCTGATTTTAGAGGGAACGGTTTTAATTTTTCTCCGTTAAGTATAATGCTGGCTGTAGGTTTGTCATATATAGCTTTTATAATGTTGAGGAACTTTCCTTCTATTCCTAGTTTTCTTAGAGCTTTTATCATGAAATGATGTTGGATCTTATCAAAGGCTTTTTCTGCGTCTATTGAGATGATCAAGTGGTTTTTGTCTTTGCTTCTGTTAATGTGGTTTATTACGTTTATTGATTTTCGTATGTTGAACCACCCCTGCATCCCTGGGATGAAGCCTACCTGGTCGTGGTGGATAATCTTTTTGATGTGTTGCTGAATTCGGTTTGCCATTATTTTGTTGAGGATTTTTGCATCAATGTTCATTAAGGAGATTGGCCTATAGTTCTCCTTTTTGGAGGTGTCTTTGCCTGGTTTTGGGATAAGTGTAATAGTGGCTTCATAAAATGTGTTTGGCAGTTTTCCTTCCCTTTCTATTTCATGGAACAGTTTAAGGAGGGTTGGTATCAGTTCTTCTTTAAAGGTCTGATAGAATTCAGCAGAGAATCCATCAGGTCCTGGACTTTTCTTTTTGGGGAGACTCTTGATTGCTGCTTCAATTTCATTTTGTGTTATAGGTCTATTCAGGTGATTAATTTCCTCTTGGTTCAGTTTTGGATGATCATATGTATCTAGAAATCTGTCCATTTCTTTTAGATTTTCAAATTTATTTGAATATAGGTTCTCAAAGTAGTCTCTGATGATTTCCTGGATTTCCATGGTGTTTGTTGTTATCTCCCCTTTTGCATTCCTGATTCTACTAATTTGGGTTTTTTCTCTCCTCATTTTAGTCAGGTTTGCCAGGGGTCTATCGATCTTGTTTATTTTTTCAAAGAACCAACTTTTTGTTTCATTAATTCTTTGTATGGTCTTTTTGGTTTCTATTTCGTTGATTTCAGCTCTTATTTTTATTATTTCTCTCCTTCTATTTGTTTTGGGATTTGCTTGTTCTTGTTTTTCTAGGAGTTTGAGATGTATCATTAGGTCATTGATTTGGGATCTTTCAATCTTTTTAATATATGCACTCATGGCTATAAACTTTCCTCTCAAGACTGCCTTAGCTGTGTCCCATAGGTTCCGGTAGGTTGTGTTTTCATTTTCATTGACTTCTAGGAACTTTTTAATTTCCTCTTTTATTGCATCGATGATCCATTCTTCATTAAGTAATGAGTTATTTAGTTTCCAGCTGTTTGCATGTTTTTTGTCTTTACTTTTGTTGTTGAGTTCTACTTTTACTGCATTGTGGTCAGATAGTATGCACGGTATTATTTCTATTTTCTTATATTTGCTGAGGCTTGCTTTGTGCCCTAGGATATGATCTATTTTGGAGAAGGTTCCATGGGCTGCTGAGAAGAATGTATATTGTGTAGAGGTTGGATGAAATGTTCTATAGACATCTACTAGGTCCACTTGATCTATTGCATATTTTAGATCTTGGATTTCTTTATTGAGTTTTTGTTTGGATGACCTATCTATTGATGATAATGGAGTGTTAAAGTCTCCCACAACCACTGTGTTGGCGTTTATATATGCTTTTAGGTCTTTTAGGGTATGTTTGATGAAATTGGGTGCGTTGACATTGGGTGCGTACAGATTGATGATTATTATTTCCTTTTGGTCTATTTCCCCTTTTATTAGTATGGAATGTCCTTCTTTGTCTCGTTTGATCAATGTAGGTTTGAAGTCTACTTTGTCAGAGATAAGTATTGCTACTCCTGCTTGTTTTCGGGGGCCATTAGCTTGGTAAATCTTCTTCCAGCCTTTCATCCTAAGCATATGCTTATTTCTGTCGGTGAGATGAGTCTCCTGTAAGCAACAAATTGTTGGATCTTCTTTTTTAATCCATTTTGTCAAACGGTGTCTTTTGATGGGTGAATTAAGTCCATTGACATTAAGTGTTAGTACTGATAGGTATGTGGTGATTCCTGCCATTTAGTTATCTTAGTTGTTTGAAGGTTTGATTGTGTGTACCTAACTTGATGTTACTCTCTACTGTCTTGCTTTTTCTTATCCTGTGGTTTGGTGCTGCCTGCCTTTTCATGGTTAAGTTGGGTGTCACTTTCTGTGTGCAGGATCCCTTGCAGAATCTTTTGTAATGGTGGCTTTGTGGTCACATATTGTTTTAGTTTCTGCTTATCAGGGAAGACTTTTATTGCTCCATCTATTTTGAATGATAGCTTTGCTGGGTAGAGTATCCTGGGGTTGAAGTTATTTTCATTCAGTGCCCGGAAGATCTCACCCCATGCTCTTCTTGCTTTTAATGTTTCTGTTGAGAAGTCTGCTGTGATTTTGATGGGTTTACCTTTGTATGTTACTTGTTTTTTCTCTCTTGCAGCCTTCAATATTCTTTCCTTAGTTTCTGAACTTGTTGTTTTAATGATGATATGTCGTGGAGTAGTTCTATTTTGATCTGGTCTGTTTGGTGTCCTGGAGGCCTCTTGCATTTGTATGGGAATATCTTTCTCTAGATTTGGGAAATTTTCCGTTATTATTTTGTTGAATATATTACGCATTCCCTTCGCTTGCACCTCTTCTCCTTCTTCGATGCCCATGATTCTCAAGTTTGGTCTTTTGATGGAGTCGGTGAGTTCTTGCATTTTCTTTTCACAGGTCTTGAGTTGTTTAATTAATAGTTCTTCGGTTTTTCCTTTAATTACCATTTCATCTTCAAGTTCTGAGATTCTGTCTTCTGTTTGTTCTATTCTGCTGGATTGGCTTTCCGTTTTGTTTTGCAGTTCTGTTTCGTTCTTTTTTCTGAGGTTTTCCATATCCTGGCTGTTTTCTTCTTTATTGTTGTCTATTTTTGTCCTGAGTTCATTTATCCATTTATTCATTGTGTTCTCTCTTTCACTTTGGTGTTTATACAGTGCTTCTATGGTTTCCTTTATTTCTTCTTTTGCTTTTTCAAATTCTCTATTTTTATTGTCTTGGAATTTCTTGAGTGTCTCCTGTACATTTTGGTTGACCCTATCCAGTATCATCTCTATAAAATTCTCATTGAGTACTTGTAGTATGTCTTCTTTTAAATTATTCTTGTAGGCTTCATTGGGTCCTTTGGCATAGTTTATCTTCATTTTGTTGGAGTCTGGCTCTGAGTTTCTGTTCTCTTCATTCCCCTCTGGTTCCTGTACTAATTTTTTGCTGTGGGGAAACTGGTTTCCTTGTTTTTTCTGTCTTCCTGTCATTGTCCTTGGTGTTGTTACTGTCCCTGTACTGTGTGTAATTAAGTATTTTCTAGCTTGTAATAATAACAATGGTAATATTGAGAACGGAAGAGTGAGCTGAGATGGAAAGCAAGAAGTTAAAGAAAAGGGGAAAACAAATATACAGACAAGAGGGAGAAAGCAGAACAAGGTATCAGACAAGAGAGTTTCAAAGGTATAAACAGGGAGTGTTAGTGTACTAATCGACAGTAAGCTGAACAGACAATAGAGAGACAGAGAGAGGATTGAAAATCAAAGATAAAAAAAATAAAAAATAAGTATATGAAAGTAATATCTATTTATAAAAATGAATTAAAATAAAATGGAAAATAGGAAATTAAAAAAAAAAAAAAAAACCAAAAAACTTCCAAGTTTATATGCAATGCAATTTCAGTCTTAATAATTTGGATGTCCGTCTTAATCTCCAGTCCTGGAGTTGGTGCCTCAGATGTTGTTCTGTAGTTGTCTCATCAAAGGGGATGCATAAAGTAGAACAAAACTACACTCACACACACACAGAAGAAAAAATTTTAAAAAAGCCCCACCAAGTGTCCCCAGTTCAAATGCAATAGTTTCAGTAAGTTTTTCGGCTTGCAGGTGTAATTCGGTTGTTCTCTCATCAAAGGTAGGGAGAAAAAGAAAAAAAAGCGTCTGGAGGCAGTTCTGAGAGTGGTACCTGCAACTGTGGCTTGCCTGCCTGCTGCTCTCAGCCTGTAGCTGGAGGCGTTATTTATGCAGATCTCTGGGGTGAGCTTAGCACTCACCTGGTCCCACAGGCTTTGTTTGCTCAGAGTTCTCCTGTGCGGGGGAGGGGGGCCTCTGCTACAGGCTTTTCCCTTTCCAAGCACTGGGAAAGGCGACACTGCCCCGCGTTGTCAGGCCTGCGTGTTTATTTACAGTTCACGTGGGAAGTGGGTCTTCCCTCCTCTCACAAGCGTCCCCGCTCCTGGTTGCTGGCGCGCCCCGCTCCCGCCAGAGCCTCTCGGGCCGCCCGGCTCGTTTATTTACAGTCCCGGGAAGGCTTCCCTTCCCCCAATCTTCAGCGCTCAGGGCGCCCCACCTTCTTTCCAGCGTGTCTTAACTGTTCTTATTGCTTAGTACTCAGTTTCTCTTTTTTTCCCGGGTGGAGGTCAGTCTGTCCAGGGGGCTATGCTGCTCTGGCCCAGGCTTGTCTGTGGGGAACCGCGGTACCGCGAAGCTCACCTGGTCCGCGTCTTCCCAAGCCGTATGGGCGCCGGCCACTGGCGGCCCGGGGGCCTCCTCGGTTCTCCGTTTAACGTGAAGTGGAGATTCTCTGCGCCGGCTGGAGATGTGGAGGAGTCAAAGTTATGCCTTTTCTCGGTGATTATGCCTGCAAAGTGTGTCTCCAGCGTCTCTCCAAGATTTCACTATAGGAGGGTCGCTTTCTGCTTCCTACCTCTAGCCGCCATCTTGGAATCTCCCTCTAGCCGCCATCTTGGAATCTCAAATAATCATTTCAAATTAAAATTTTCCATTGTGTCAAAATGCTTTCAATAATTTGGAAACCTTAAATGAAGATCATTTTTTGGATTTTTGTTTTGGATTTTTTAAGACATAGTCTAGCAGCTATACAAAAATAAATCATTTCATAAATGTGTTTATGTTATAAGTACAAAGTCATATCTACGTTAAGAAAATATAATCATCATTAAAGTCATACCACACCACACTGTGGAGGGAATTTCTGAACCTGAGTCTTCCTAACTGTCAATCTTACTGAGTGCAAATCCCATCCTTATCAAACTAGTCTGCTAACTACAACTGTGCCACACTCTGGACACAACAGTTCATGTTCTAAAAATTTTCCAGAGAGAAAGCAGCAGCTTTCCTCACCCTCTAGCACTTGCAATGTTGCAAGCAAGCACAGAGAAAACAAACTGCATGAGGAGCTTATAACACTTTTTTAGAATAAGGCTAAACGTGGATTAGAGTATTAACATTGGTAACTATTTTACAAGCCAGTAACTTCTCAATATGTGCCAAAAAGATCAATGCCCAGGCTTAATTGTCACCTAAACCATTTTCATTTGCTGAACTTATGATGCCATACTGGCCGCTCTACCAAGGGCCAGCTATCTCCAAAGCAGTGGAAAGTCCATAAAAAGACTGTGCAATGAGATCATCATACATCCCTTCTGGAAAAACATCAAAGCTCAAGGTTTAAAGACAACAGAAAGTTCTTATTAATACATTCACATATTTTTTTAATGAGACTCACTCATCAATTTGACACTGATTCTAAAACATGTAATGCAATCTAACTCAAGGCACACTCACGATGCATAATAACCTTTTTCCTTAAGTCAAAAAAATAAAGAGCTGATTCTCAATTAGGATATAGTTATCCCTTATTTTCTAATTGCATCACATTCAGTTTAAGTTTCTATCTGAACAACTCCCTGCAAAAAGATTCATTAGACTTTCACTGCATTGAGATAGGATGCTCAAGGCTGACCTAATATAAAGGCTAAGCAGTAAATGCAAAATTCACTTTAAGGAGGAAGATGCCCCAAGTCATGGGAATCATGCCATTAAGCAGCTGACACTGAGATGGGAGAAGAAGCCTTAGGTTGCTGGACAAGAAAAACAAGCTCTATGATTAAGATGCCAGACACAGAAAACAGATAGTGCTTTCAAATATGATCTTGGAGTTTAAAATCTTAAGAGCAGACATTCAGAATGCCATCTTTTATCTGTGGTAGAGATGCTACACACCGTAACTCCAAGCAGCAGCACTCCAGAGACAGCAGGGACTTACCAATGGTTAATAATTCTACTAGAAGAAGCCAGCTAGCTTTCAAATAACACATATTAAATTTGCAAATTGAGAAGTGCACATGAGTATCAGGAGGTTAAAATCTGTTATCTATGCAATTTAATATAAGTTGTTTTAGCTGCTTATTCAAAAATCTCTGCACAAAAATACAATTAACAATAATTTCTGGCTCAGAATGTTATCATATAAAAAGTCTGAAGTAAATTATTTTACCTTATTTCTTCAAATTATAGCAGATAAATCAGTAAGTTAAATATACATATATATGTGTATGTCTTTGAGCTAAGAACTTGATATAAACACTAAATTTATCAATTTTGCAGTTTCTGCTTTACTATAATGAACCATTCAGCATCTCAACACATATGAAAGCAAAATCAAGACCTATGCCTACTGTACTATAAAAATTTACCTAGCTTATCAAATAAGCACCTGCCTGTGGGAAAGAAAAGCTTCTGTCTATGAGTCAATTATTATCTAGAGGCAATATTTTCCTAAGGAAGTAAAGTCATATTCACACATGGAGATCAATACCTTTCCAGGAACCCGCAGACTTTCAATGGCACCAAGATCACTGAGGCTCTCTGGAGGACTTTTCAGACCCTTAAAAAAAAAATGAAACAAAGAGAATTTTAACTGTGCTGAATAACTGTAAAGGGTAGAACACCTATGCAATAGAAATGACCATTTTAAAAACAGAAATCTTTCACTTCAAAATACAGAGAATGTACATGCTAAACACAATCATTACTTAACACATATAGTACTATGGAATCAAGTAAGGATGTTGTTTTATAGTATTGTTAAAAAAAAAAAGGTATTATGTGGCACCTTCACAATTAATGGCGGAAATCTAACTTAACCATGATTTTAAAACAACCAAAGGGGCCAAGGATATTGCTCAGTGGTAGAGCACTTGCCTAGCATATGTAATGCCCTGGGTTCAATCTCCAGCACCATTAAATAAATAAGCAAGTAGATGATGACTGATAGATAGATAGATAGATAAATCCAAAAGAAAGAAAACTTAGATTATAAAAAGTGTTAAAGGAGAGTAGTTATCTAATAATCATTAGCAAATTCTCCTGGAAAAAAAGGTCCAAGCAATAGAATTATGATTCACAGATACAATATACTTAACCAACTTTTCAATAATTTAATTAAAACATAAATAAGCCCATTATTTTCCTTATTTCTCACTAATGCAGACAATTCACGCTGCCTTAATTAAGATTTAAATCCCACATCTCATTGCTTTCTCCCTGTTCTTTAGTTCTGTGCTTTCTATATGCATATCAACTGAAGGATTCTGAAAGCCTGCCTGTACCAGGGGAAATGATCAAGACAGGAAGAACTCAGCAACTTAAACTTTCTTCAAAAACCTTTTTTATTAAAAAATATAAGCTATTAAAGCAGTAATATTAGTCTTTAGGCAAATTTGCTAGTTCATTAATTTGAGGAGAGAGTTGTTACTCTCAAGTTGTCCTTTAGGTGTCCTTTGAGGTCCTTAGTAACCAAAATAATATATGGTATACTTACGTTGAATATTTGAGACTTAGAACAGAACTTATTTTAGAAATGTGTATTTTATCTTTCTTATTATAAGATATACCACCAGTCAAATCTCCAATTTTTTAATAACAAAGTACTGTCTCACCCCTAAGTCTGTCATTAGTCCCAGATCCTTCCCCTCTTAGACAGACACACACACACATAGCATATGGGACTTCATAAAACTAAAAAGCTTCTGCTCAACAAAAGAAATGGTCTCTAAACTGAAGAGAACACCCACAGAGTGGGAGAAAATATTTGCCAGCTACATATCAGACAAAGGACTGATAACCAGAATATATAGGGAACTTAAAAAACTAAATTCTCCCAAACATAATGAACCAATAAAGAAATGGGCAAGAGAACTAAACAGAACTTTTTCAAAAGAAGAAATTCAAATGGCCAAAAAACACATGAAAAAATGCTCACTATCTCCAGCAATAAAGGAAATGCAAATTAAAACCACACTAAGATTCCACCTCACCCCTGTTAGAATAGCCATCATTAGCAACACCACCAACAACAGGTGTTGGTGAGGATGCGGGTTAAAAGGAACCCTCTTACACTGCGGGTGGGAATGTAAACTAGTACAACCACTCTGGAAAAAAAATTTGGAGGCTACTTAAAAAGCTAAACATTGATCGACCATTTGATCCAGCAATACCACTCTTGAGGATACACCCAAAAGACTGTGACACAGGTTACTCCAGAGGCACCTGCACACCCATGTTTATTGCGGCACTATTCACAATAGCCAAGTTATGGAAACAGCCAAGATGCCCCACCACTGACGAATGGATTAAGAAAATGTGGTATCTATACACCATGGAATTTTATGCAGCCATGAAGAAGAACGAAATGTTATCATTCGCTGGTAAATGGATGGAATTGGAGAACATCATTCTGAGTGAGGTTAGCCTGGCCCAAAAGACCAAAAATCGTATGTTCTCCCTCATATGTGGACATTAGATCAAGGGCAAACACAACAAGGGGATTGGACTTTGAGCACATGATAAAAGCGAGAGCACACAAGGGAGGGGTAAGGATAGGTAAGACACCTAAAAAATTAGCTAGCATTTGTTGCCCTTAACGCAGAGAAACTAAAGCAGATACCTTAAAAGCAACTGAAGCCAATAGGAAAAGGGGACCAGGAACTAGAGAAAAGGTTAGATCAAAAAGAATTAACCTAGAAGGTAACACACACGCACAGGAAATTAATGTGAGTCAACTCCCTGTATAGCTATCCTTATCTCAACTAGCAAAAACCCTTGTTCCTTCCTATTATTGCTTATACTCTCTCTTCAACAAAATTAGAGATAAGGGCAAAATAGTTTCTGCTGGGTATTGAGGGGGTGGAGGGGAGAGAGAGGGGGCGGAGTGGGTGGTAAGGGAGGGGGTTGGGGCAGGGGGGAGAAATGACCCAAGTCTTGTATGCACATATGAATAATAAAACAATTTAAAAAAAAAGAAATGAGAAACCTATCCATCACCTTCAGAATTACCTCCTCTAATGAAGACCTACTAAATCCCTATGCTTCAAACACAGTATCTTTCAGTGTAACTGAAGAATCATCTTTATCAGCATCACCCAAGGAACTTTTTAAAATTTCAGGGCCCTACCACAAACCTAATAAATAGGTATTTCTACATTAGGATCTGGACTTTGCATTTTAGCTAGCACCCCAAGTAATGATTTAGAAACAAAGCTAGACACTAAGTCAATACCTCTGCCAAAGTAGTAAAATTTTAAATTATAAATACTTCTCTTTCTCTCCCAGACCTTAAGTTCCAAGGGAAGGGAGAGACCAAATGTTATTTGCTCATATTGCCCAATGTATAGCAAAGTTCCTGGAACAGAGTCAACACCAAAGAAAGGAGGTAAATTAATGAGTAGAAGTCATTGGTCAGGCTCCAATCTCTAACTAATTAGCACATAGTTCTCATGGGAACATGCAATTGACTGCAAAATGGAGTTTCCAGGAATGCTTGCTGGAAAAAGAAGGGCCTACTAAAGTCTAACATACCTTCCAAAGGGGAGAGGGGATGTCAAATAGCCTTGGGCTATTTGTCATTCCTTATCAGGATTTCTCACCAACAGTCAGCATGAAGGCACAGCATGAAAAGTGGTAAAGAATGACAGGCACTGGTGGCTCATGCCTGTAACCCTAGCTACGCAGGAGGCAGAGATCAGGAGGATCACAGTTCTAAACCAGCCCAGGCCAATAGTTCCACAAGACCCTATCTTGAAAAACCCTTCACAAAAATAGGGCTGGTGAAGTGGCTCAAGGTGAAGGCTCTGAGTTCAAGCCCAGTACCACAAAAAAAAAAAAATGTAAAGAAGGCAAGGCTGGGTTAGGTAACAAAACTTCTGAACTTCTGGGTACATTATATACATACTATATGTGCACACACATATATGTATAGATGCACACTTAAAAAGGGAAACTTCATGACCACTCCTAAAATATTCTTTTAAAGTGTAATTGCCATGTTTTAACAAGTATTTTTGAAAATATTAACTAAGTAATTTTCCCTTGCTGTAGAGCTACTCAGTAAAAACACCATGCCTGAAATATAAATGTGATATATACCAATATCTAGAAAAAGATTTTCCCTCCAAATTAATCACCACACACAGCTACTTCAGAAATTCTGTGCTATGTCAAGAGACTGTAAAGTGAAGTGACACTTGGGGTTTCACTGTGCTCTTGAACAACTTACCTATTCTACTATTTATTATATCCTAGTTATGATAACTAATAGGCTGTTATAAGGAATAAGAGAAATATATATATGGGAGCCCAATCTGACATTCAACAGTAGTTTAGGATTATAAATCTTTAACCCTTTCATCAACAGCTTCATAAATTCCTATTAACAAATGTGAAGTCATTTTCCTGTGATATTTAAAGCACAAAGCACATGATTACAGTTGCTGTGCTCCGCCTTTATTAAACTGAAACTTTCATTACAGTTATTATCCATTATTTGATATTCTTTAGTATTTGATTTGTTCTGGCAATTTCCCTAGTTTAAATTTATATAAAATTCAGCATAACTAACATCTGCCTCTGTACCTCCTTAGCCCAAATCAGATTAACACTTAAGTTATATCTACATGAATCCTCATTTTCTACTTATGCGGCCAGCAATTTATGCCTTAGTAGATCAAAAAGAACATCGCAATGATTTGTGAATCTTTCTCTTCTTAGCAAAACTTGAGTGTTTACACTCAGTTTCCAACTTTTCTCCCATTATTTTCTCTGATACCCACCCTAATTGGGCTTTCCTCTCTACCACTTCATAAAAAGTGCTGCTGTCTCACCAATGGCCTCTATGCTGCTTAGTCCAAAAGCTCATTCTCACCCTTACCTTTCTTGGTGGATCTGTAGAATTTAACACAGCCAGTCACTCCTACTTTTAAGTTCTTTACTTGGTTTCTAGAACTCTCTCTTACTGGTTGTTCTCTTTATCCAATATTGATTCAACAAATGTTTACTGAGTACCTGCTATATGCTAGGTATCATTCAGGATGCTGAGGACTCCTTCTTACCTCGCTGGCTGCTCCATCTCATTCTGCTTTGCAGAATCTACCTCTTCTCCTTGATCTTTTAACATTGAATTCTAAAGGCTCCAACCTTGACTTTTCATATATCTAAACTCATCCCATGGATAATCTTAGGCAGTTTTTTGCCATCTATATACTTGCAACTCCCAAAATTTTACCTATACCTTAGATTTCTCCCAATAAATTCAGATTTATTTGCCTCCAATTAAATATCTAAGGTGCTTTCAAATGTCTAAAACCCATTTCCCTTGAATGTGTTTCTCCTTCAGTTTTATCCACCTCAGTAAATGGCAATTCGATTCTCCCAATTACTAGGGCCAAACCATTTGGGATCACCCTTGATGCTTCACTTTCCCTCCAAGCCCAAATCTAATCCATCAGGCAATCCTCTTAACTCTACATTTACACCACAACCACAATCCAACCTCTTTTCAACACTTTCACCACTAGACTCCTGGATAAAGCCCACACTCTTTCTCACTTAGATTACTGTAACAGTCTCCTTATTGGTTTCCCTGCTTTTGCTCTTTTTTCCTTCTTCAATCTATTCTTAACACATAAGTCAGAATACCTTTCTGAAGTATTATGTCAGATTACATCACTTCTCTGTTTGTAATTTTACTTAGAATAAAAGTCATAGCTTTGCTATAATCCTTTAATGTTCTGTGTGATCCTGCTTCCTGCCCTCAGCAGTGCGACCTCATCCCCACTTCATCTCCTACTGCTTTTTTCCTCACTCCCTACACTTCGCCTACACTGATCCTGAGCTGTTCCCCAAACATGCTCCTGCCTCATGGCCTCTGCATTTGCTTTTCCTTGCACTGGTATCCACTTGGTTCATTCCATCGCCTCCTTTAGTCCTTTTTCGTATTATCTTTTCAGTGAGTCCCTCCGTGACCACCCTATATAAAATTATAAATGGTGCCAAACTGCCATTTATAACTCCCTGGACTTCCTACCCTCTTTCCTTCTGAAGCATCTATCATTATGTTTGCCTTAAAACTTGTCTATTTTGTTCTCTGATACATACCCTAAACTTAGAATAGTACCCAGCACAGAGTGCTCAATTCAGTTTGTTGAATGAGCTGAAAGAACACAGCCAAGCAAATACAGAATAATTAACAATGCCTCTCATATAAATACAGCTAACAAAGCCCTTCCTTTCCTCCTGATCTTTTGCAAGCAAAGATCCTAAGACAGCTGAAATGCCAAAATAAAAACCTAAATTTCATACACTTTAATTTCATCTCTCTTCAGTAACTCAATATATTATTAGCATAATTACACATGTAGAAATCAAGTCATCAACATATAATTAAAGTGATTTTTAAAATTTGTGTAAAGCTCTAAATTTATCTCACTTTTTACACATTATAGTTCCAGCTTTTCATATGTTTGGATTTTTCAGATATATATTCAAATTTTTTTCCATTCCAATTAAATACAGATATTACCTGCTCAAATTCAATAATCAGCTGATTGAAGCTGAATCAGCATGCTCAGTACAACTGCGTTACATTTAGAAGACATAAGTTTATTATTGCCAGTATATGGAATTTTGTTTTTCTCTCCTGCTCATTTTTACAAAGCAAGATCTAAAAACAATAAAACAGCCAAAGCTGCTGTACAACTGTGGCAATGTTGACTACACTGAACTGTATGGCAGACAACAAACATGAGACAGAGTACCAAATTAAGCTGATGAACACAGGCCCAAATTCAGCAGTCCAAAGGCAGTTTATTTGTAGCATAATGTACAAAAGTGCACACAGTTTTAAAAGTCAATACCAAAACCAGCACGAAATTGTCCATTGCTTGAGTTACTGCAACAGTTAGCATCCAGTTTTCCTGCTTTCTCTCTTATCTCAGGATGGAGCAGGATCCAAGTAATTCTTAAGTAATAGTAGGAAGCATAGCATCAGTGCTCAACAAATGTGAAGGATTGCTAAATATTACTACCCACTTACTTAAATCTTTTTGTCTTTTACAGAACATTTTTATTTTCATGACATCAATTTGACAAACCAAAATAATCATTCAAGGTTCATTTGTGTATTGTTCATCAGAAATAACTTTCAACCTGTTCCGATACCTCTAAAATTTTGAATTCTCCGATAAATAACAATTTAATTTAGAATGTGTGTTTTCTCATCAAGAAAAAAATCACAAGTGAAACTTTTGATAAAAGATGATCTTCCACATTCTCTCGTGTTAATTTAAAACCTTAATCTAAACTGTTAATTTCATGTTAAAATAAGAAAGAACAGTATATCCTAGTGAAATATCAGAGTTGAAATAAAGATTTCCAATATTAAGACATAAGCAACAGTACATAAAATGTCATTTCTAGCATTTCTTGCTTGAAGGAAGTTAAGGCATTATCAGGTAGTCCCTAACATATATCAGACGGGTTACAAAACAGTCAAAGCTCTTATTCATGAATTATCATTCTGATAAAATAAAAGACCATTATTTTACTGTGACAGAGATAATTTGTAAAGGAGCATTTCACAAAGTTTTCACATATTTTAGCTTACTGATGGCCCTCATAGCAGTACTATGAAACGAGATGAACAAAAAAATATTACAAAGTTTGGAGACTTGCCCAAAGTCACATAACTACCAATTCTGTCTTCAAATCATCCTCTCCACACACACACGCTCTTTTCAGGTCGTCTTTACAGCTCAGACCCCACTTCCCTTCTCAGGCCACCTGCTCCCAGATGACAGCCAGCCAGGATGCAGGGGACCCTGCAAGGCAGCTAGGGCTGTCCTGGAAGGATGGCAAACGGGGGAGGAAGGAGAGACGAGAAGCCCCACTCCCTCATCGACCTCGTCTAAAGCAATGTTTCTAGGAGGGCGGTGCCCACTACAGCAGAGAGCGTATCTAGAGGACTCAAATGAGTTTTCCAGGGTGTGTCCCTGCTTGCTGGTACCCCTGACACCCACCACCCGCCTATAATTTAGATTTCCGCCCGTCGATGGCCAGGGAACAGAACATCTCGGCACCTGTCCCAGCCGAGAGGAAAGAGACCTTTGCTTCAGTAGCTGGACTTACCTGTCGAGTCATGAGGGATTTGATTTTCTGCATGCTGTAATCGTGAGGAGACCACCCTACAGCACAGCACTAACAAACCACCTCTGGCCCCAAGACAGCTGGCCCCAGCACAAGGCAGCCATAGTGGGCTGTCACGTGGAGCCGTCCACAGGGTCAGCCTTCCTTTCCCAGAGCATGCTGGGAAGTGTAGTCTTCCGGCGGCCTGAGTGGCAGCAAGGGGAGAGGAGGCCGGCCGGGGACTGCATTTCCTAGCACGCAAACCGGCGGGTGCTTCAGCCCATCCGGCAAACCTCATTGGGTGAGCTTGGTTTTCACTGTGGAGCTAGCACTTGGTGTCTTCGCTTGGCGAGGCGGAAACTTCAGTCCCAGGCTACTCAGGCATTGAGCCAAGAACAAACACAGGAGCCCATGAATAAACCAGACTGACCTGGTTTGCTATAGAAGTGTGATGGAGGAAACCCCACTTCGTCTAGAGGGGTTGGTGGGAGAACCTGAGACTGGGTGTCCCAGTTCACTTAGGTGAAGGAACTCCCGAAAGAGTCACTCTCCCAGAGGTGACAGGAAAACTGAGGACTGACTCCCCCGGTGGCGCTGGGGTTGGCCCGAGGAAGGGTGTGGTCCGGGTTGCCCAAGAGGGGCTGATCAAGGTTTCAAGTCCAGGCAGAAAATATGACAATAACAATGAGTACACGTGTCTCTTTAAAGTCCTTTTCAACTTCTTGCAGTTTGGTTAAATTCCAGAGAATAATAAAGCACTATTTGGGGATTCAATTTTAAAAGAACTTCCAAAGTATGAAAATATCAGAAAATAGTGAACCGAGAACTAATGATAAATAGCTAACGCTTACTGAAGGCTTACTGTGTGTAAAAACCTCTGCTAATAGTGATGAGGACTAAGCAGGGAGTTAGGAAGCCTAATGGCTGAGAACCATGACTTAGATGTTGATAAGGAATCACATCTTAGACTGACGATGTTAACAAAATGACCTGTGAAAATCAGCAAGGTATTGCTGGCCTCCAGTCCCTGGATAACAGTACCAGTCTAACCATCTAAGCCCAAAAAACTCCCCTGCTGGACATATGGGAGGAATTGATGACAGGTAGCCCAGTCTCTGAGAGTTAATAATACATAATCCATTTTTCCAGAACAGACCACGCCCATCTCTACAGACCCCAATAAAAGCTTGATGTATTGGGACCTTCCGCTGCAGTGCACCTTCTTGAGCCTGCCCTCCCTCCCTCAGGAGACTGCACTTTTGCTTTGCTTTGGCATTGCTTTACATAAGTAAACCTGCCCCAATCTTCCTATGGGTGTGGCAGCTACACTCTTGTGTTCTGTCAGCTGTTTCTCTTAGCAGTGTCTGCCCTTATAAACCTCTTGCTTCTCCTACTTGCTTGTCTTGGTAAATTCCTTTTCCAACCCGTGGCACCAAAACTCCCCCAACAAGTAGCTTTACATGCATGATTACATTTATCTACATGAGCAGCTTATGGATTTGCTACTATAATCTCCATTTTTAAAATGATGAAACACCTATGAAGAAATTAAGGAACTTGCCTAAGGTTATTGTAGATGTACCAGGAGCAAGTGAAGAATTGATTATTCAGATGTTTTAAGTAAGGGTTTCACATACTGAAGAGAGAATCCTGAGGCATGGTACCAATGACTATTTTTTTTCCTAGTGGTACTGGGGGTTGAACTCAGGGCTTTGGGCTTACTAGGCAAGTGCTCTACCTTTGCCCCTTTGGCCACTTTTGCTTTAGTTATTTTTTGGATAGGATCTCTGTTTTAGCCCAGGCCAGCCTATTTATCCTTTCCACCTAGCTAGAATGACAGGTGTACACCATCATGCCCAGCTATTGTTTAAAATGAAGTCTCACTATCTTTTTACCTGGACTGGCCTGTAAGCCTCCCCATTTCTGACTCCTGTGCCTGGGATTATAGGTGTGAGGCACCCTGCCTATCCCCAATGACTTTTTAAACATATTTATTTTAGTGTTTGTTAGAAAAATATGACAACAGACCCATGATTTCAAAAATATGACTTAGGACAACTAAAAAGTGCCTATGTTGACCTCATGTCATATAGTAGGCAAACAATAGTATGGGTGGTAGTCAAAGATGGTAAAATAATAAATGTGGTTTGCAAATGACTAAAGTTTGGAGGACTCTGCTGGGTAGGTTATTTTCAATTCTGAAATTGTTTGGCCTCTCAAGCACTTGTTTATTTTCACAAATGAGGTAATAGTATTTGATTTAGTGTCTTGTAGGGATAAGTGAATGCAATTGACAAATTATAAAGCATTATACCATTATAAGGATTAATAGTCATAACTGCCCAGTTCTCTCCTTATACAGACCACCGTGTGTATAGTTCTACCACTATCACTCTGCTAAGTAATTCCTTTTGAAATTATGTGTTTATTTATATGCTTCCCTGTTATTTCTAACCCCTTAAAATATTTCAGGTCACTTTCAGCTAATCCTGATTTCGTTCATACTTTACCTGATCTAATCTTAATGGTTACACTGTTCTTAGTATATGCCATTTAAAAATCTCTGAATGTATCAAAAGAAACAGAAGCTGTCAACCATATTAGCATGTAAAATAAAACTCAATTTAATAAATATTTGTTGTTTTTGGCCACAAGACAATACTTTATTAGCACTTTAAGTTAATAGGACATGATTGTGGCCCTCGAGGAGATTACTATAGTTGAAAATTGTATCTTAGGGGTGATACAAGTCCATGCTCAGGTTCACTTGAAGAGTATGCTACTGTTTTCTTTTGGGTTTTTTGTTTAAGACTTGGGATTCTCATAGGCAGCCGAATTCTAGTATTTCAAATCCATCTTTTTAGAGATGAGGGAATTCATCTACTTAAGGTTTAGGGGACATACATTTCACTAGACTTTGATCCACATCTAGAACCTAGAGTAAATCCCAGTTTTCTCCCTCATACATTCAAATATGCCAAGTTAAGGTTGATCAAAAGAAGTGTATCTAGTACATTTGTTTTTTCTGTTGGCCAAATTTGGGGAAAATGAGTGTTTCCATATTTATTTGACACTGAAAAGAAAGAAAGCATTAAGATTTTTGTGTTAGTCTAATACTCTGCATTTTATTTTATTTCATATAAACTGGAGGGGTGAACAACCTAAGCTTCTAAAAACTCAAAGGCTGTAACTATAATACTTAAACATGTAAATTCCTACTGCTGTATAAGCAGACTATATTGACATGCCCTAAGACTATATGAAATAATTAAGCCAAATAGAGTGCATTTTAGCTTACTAAACTAAATAATAATAATAATGCCTTTTTAAAAGGTGGGACATGTTATTTCATTTCCATTTTTCAAAACTATATCTATTAGATTTCCTTATGACCTTTACATTTGCCTGAGGACTGTATAGTGGCAGGTCAGTACAAACGAGTGAAAAGTTTGGATGGACTGCCCATAAGGTTTGAGCAAAGCTTGCTGAATAATAGTCCATGATAAAGGAGTACCAGTCCTGTCTTTACATATTTGAACATCAGAACTCAGAGTTGAGTAAATTGATCTGATTCTGGGTAATGGATTTAGCAGTAAAGTAAGATAAGTGCATTTCTCTAATGGATCAAACAGGCGGAGCCTCTGGAAGCTCAAATAAGAGCTCAAATCCTGGTGGTGTTCAGAAAATTAATTTCTTATCACTCTATAAAAATCAAACAGAGGAGAGGTTTGGCTTTTCCTGGACGATGTGACTATACTTTCTGAGTGGGCAGTAACAAGAAACAGAACCCTTGCTGAAGGTAAAGCTGTGACCTGGAGAGGGCCTAGGAAGAAGACATTGCCATATGGTCACCAGCAGTTGTGGAAGATAGATCTGGGCCTCTAGGGGGCAGCACTGCAGGGTTGAATACATAGCAGTGGACTCTAGCATAGGCCAAGCCCATATGATGGCCTCCTCTAATAGGCTCAACTGTTTTATGTCAACCCTTGCATTTCACCACCTCTCCTTCTTAATTATTTTTGCCACTGCAAAATACTCAAAGAACACATATTAATGAATATGGATGTTTGAAATTCATGTAGCGGGCATTTGCTGTATGAAGCAAGACCAAACTCACAATTTAAATAAACTAGACTACGAACTATGTAGTGTGACTTGAGAGGTAACATAAAAGCCCTACCCTACACACACACACACACACACACACACACATACACACACACAGAGAGAGAGAGAGAGAGAGAGAGAGAGAGAGAGAGAGAGAGAGAAAGAAACACCTTACAGTGCCTGAAATTTATCACCATGGATGTAGACTGTTTTAGGTCAACCAGCCTTCTTATTTTAAATGCGAATGTATCTAAGACAAGTAAATAGTAAGGCCATAGGCCTGTTTTTTTCCTGAACAATATGGTAGAGCAGAACTTCCCAGTGGACTGCAAGTGTCATATGAGCTATTGATAGTGAGAAATGTGTTATAATGATAAAAAGTTCAAACTATTTTTAAGAATCGTGTAATAATTGGTAGCAGTTGAAGTTAAATTTAAACATTGCTTGTGTAAACATCCTTAATACAGAAATTACTTGCACAGGTAACAGCTGTACTATCAACCTACCACTAGAGGGCGATTTGTCATGGTTTTGCTGCTTAGTGCTTCACTAAGGTACTGTCAATTTTTAAATTGCACCTGACGTGAAAAGATCATGAGTATGGCTCATTCCAGTATTTAATTTATTATTATAACATGTACTATCCCCTTATTTCACAAGGCAATGAATATTTTAAATACAACAAAAGAAATAGGAAAAATATCAGAATAAAAATAGTTCCTTATGCTAGGCATGATGGCACATATTTATAATCCCAGCACTGGAGAGGCTGAGGTAGAAAGACTGCATATTTGAGCCAGCCTGGGATATATAACAAGAATCTGTCTCAAAAAATGAAGTTATTTGCTGGATGCTGGTGACTCATGCCTGTAATCCTAGCTACCCAGGAGGCAGAGATCAGGAGGATCATGTTTGGAGGCCAGCCTAGGCAAATAGTTCATGAGACTATCTTGAAAATATCCAACATATAAAAGGGGCTGATGGATTGGCTCAAGTGGTAGAGTGCCTGCCTAGCAAGCATGAGGCCTTGAGTTCAAACCCCATTACCATTAAAAAAAGAAGTTATTTAACTGAGTACGCTTAATAATGGGAAAAACATACAGAATTTCCTTTATTTCTCTTATTCTGACAAGGACCCAAGAAACTTCAAAATGAACTATTACTTGGTTGTAAAACATTGGAAAGAGATAATTTAATAAGGGAGATGGGAGATTAATGCGATCTAAGAGGTGTTGGGGAGCTTATGTTATCTATAGAACTTCCATGTTACTTTCAAATTGTATTTTGTGCAATCCAACACTAAAATTTATGTGTATTTCTTAAGCATCAACTGAGAATCAGAAGGCATGGGCCCATGAGCACTAGGAGTTTGTTTCTGAGGAAACATGTTGAAAAACTACTGGTAAAGCACTCTGTTTAGATGCTAATAACTCATAAACAAATAAGACTGTTCTCTGTATTAGAACTCAAAAGGAAAATAAACAGCTATTCAAATAAATTGAAGTTAATAAGATAAGTACTACAGCAAGTGCATGTACAAGGTTTAGAGATAATGCAGAGAAAGTTGGGTACAGTTATTAACTAGGGTTGGGAGAAGTTCTTGTCATTTTCCTGAAGAGTGGAGAGATCTTAAAGTCGTTGGCCTCTGAAGAGGACTGATTCCCAACAGTCACCATTTTTGCCATTCTGGACAAGTTGGGAGCCTTGATGCAAAGAATATTTCCAAACTTGGATTCTAAACTAACTATTGCTTCTTTTTTACTTTTAATTGCACTTGAGCAATATTCTTTCCTCTTACATCATTGGGCCTTTTAGTGATTTATGCAAGTAATTTTATTTGATTTCATGCAGATTTGGTCATGTACTTTTCATTTCTTATATAGAAGGCATGGACCAGAGCCTACTTGCAATGAGAGTTAATGTATAACTTAGTAAATTAAGCAGAAGTGTACAGACTACCTGCTGTCATGACAATGAAGAGGCGAGGCTAAAAAACTGTAGTCAGGATACCACAGTAGAAGCAAGATCTCATTGGTTCACGTCCTCTTAGCTTCAGTTGTGAAAAATGTGGCATCAGATATTATCTGTTAGCATAGATGTTTTGCTATAATTATGCACAACCCATGCTTCAGCCCCACCTGGAAGCACACCTGTGATTTACTTTTAAAAATAATATTAATCCATAGATTCAAAAAATACATTTTTAAAGATATTCTGATGCTCTATTTTGGTATAATCTTTACATGCTAATTACTAACTTCATGAAGATTTATAACTGCTTACGAGATACAGAACTACTTAAGTTTTATAGAAAAAAATCCCCTTTTTCATTTTAAAATAATAACATGGTTTTGCAGGATAGGAAACCAGCTTTTGCTTTTATTTATTATGAAGTCACCCAAAAGGATGTTTTCCTTCTTGTGATTATTAATAAGAATATACTGATAGTTTCTGGTAATCGCTAAGAAACTATTCTGAAAGTCATAACCCCGTGTTCTTGCAAAGCACATAACAGGTGTTCCCACTCCCTGTCCTTTGTATACACATTCATTCTGTATTCAAATCACAAAAGCAAGAGGCAGGATAGGGTCTGTTACCTCACTACTAATTTCCCTAGCAAATAAACCAGCAGCTGCTGGTTCATGAACCAACTACCACTGAGAATAGGGCACTGCATACATGGGACAGGATGCTTTCATGGAGCCCCTTGGCAGCACAGTTGGGATCTTTCAGTGCAAAATATACTTCCTTCTCATAGGTAAGGCCCTGCACGAATTGTGTTTTTGGTGTTTGGGTTTTGGGTGTTTTTTTAGGGCTTTTTTTTTTTTTTGGTAGACATAAGGTAAATATTTGCTTCAGGCTATAGATTTTCTCAGATAATTGAAGAACAAGTCAGAACCTTTTAACAGTAACACACTGTTCCAGCAAAGAAGCTGGAACATTTAGGAGAAATGAAGTTCAATAAGTAGATTATTATTATCTTCTGGGACTAATAATTATTGACAATTGTACTCACTAAGAAAGTTAAGACATTATAAAAAACCTTACAAATACCCTCTTTTTACAGAGTTTACATATAGGTGAAATAGTCTTTAATGCGCCTTAGCAAATATTCTAATAAGGCATGAAATTATGACCACTTAGAATGAAACTCAAAACAATTTATGGAATGGTTTTATTATTGATGCAAACTATTGATTCTGTTTATCATAAATTGACTATCTTATGAAACATGGAAAAAAGTAAAGTTCTATCTAAAACAAAAAAGAGAGAAAAGTATCAAAAGGATTGTTTTTCCAAAATAACTTTAGCTTTTCTCTTTGCCCATGTTTAGTCCTATTAAAATTTTTTTGTGTCTGAATATTTTGCTCTTATTCTCCTTTTCATCCTCCACTCAAAGGAGGCTCACTCCACCATTCCCACTGTTATTATCATTCAATATGGTTTTTCCCTTTCCATTCTTCCTATTTACAGGTTTTAGAAGTAAGTTTCTTACTTTGTTTACATTGAGCAGACAGAAATTTTTAAAATGGCTTTATTCCTTAAATTTTAAGAATAATTTAGCTACATAAGCAATTTGAGTTTTAGACTTTTTCAGTTATTTAGAGTCTTACTTTCACTACTATATTTTCTACAGTTTTCACTATGGTATGATTGTTATTCAAACTTATACCTAATGTTGTACATATCTCACATGTGAAATGTACAGTCTGTAAATTATTAAAGTGTTTGTTTGCCATAGTTGTGATGTGCCCAGTTAGTCAGTGTTTATGTTATCAAATTAATGCCTATAATAGATTTCTATTTTTGAAATTTTTTGAAAAATTGAAAAATTACAGTAACTGGCATTTTTCTTGGCTTTGAAAGTATCCTGTGTCAAAATTCTACTTATTTTTAATTTTAAAATAACAGGACTGCTGTCTTTTCATAAGTGAGTATTTATGTTTGGACTTAAGTAGAACATAGAGACAATTAAGTTCAGAACTTTGACTAAAATCAAATAGACCTTAGAGAAACCACATGTTCATAGTTAAAGTCATTCTGTATCAAGACTTTCCTTCTTATCCTTTTTCTCATAGGTACTATGTTATAAAAACCACTGCTATTGTGGAAATCTCTTTTCCTTTTAGGAGAATTGAGTTTTGTTTGTATCTTCTTTTTAAAGAAATCTAAAAGATTGAGGTCTGAAATGTATAAGTTATAGTTCACTCAATATACAACTTTATAATTTCTATTTTTTCTAAAGGTGCAGGAGTTTATTTTCAGTCAACAATAGTTGTGTTATGCTTGCTAATACCATGCATAATAATGGGAAATAAATGTCAACTATTTTCAGCTACAGCAGAGGTCACTTTGTGAAGCTTAATGTTTATACTCAATACAGTGAAACTGGTCTAGAGAGTTCTTTGTTTCTGGAATATAGATAAATTTTAGAGCATAATGTCATATATTGTTTAACACTGTGTAGTTTTAAAGGCGCTATTGTCATACATGCTAAGAAAGTCTCTAAAAGGGAAATTATTGCTACAATTTTGTATGCCATTATCAGTGTTTCTCCAGGTAAGTATTAATACCATAGATGCAAAAGGTCTGAGGGTTTTCCTTTTTTATATTCAGAAAGTATTAGACAATCTAATAGCAGTAAACTTCCACTTAAGAATATCAAAATGAAATCAATTTTCTATATCATTTATTTCTTGAGATTTATTTGTTCATATGAAGTATGGCTTTATAAAATCATAGTTTTAGTCTTTTAAGTTGTTGATACCACTAGAAAAGAACACTTGAAATTTTCTGAAAATGAAGCTAAATTTACTAAGTTTTGTAAACTACTGTATTTTACAGGATGAAATATTGTAAAATGTGAGGGGACCATCCAATTACCTGTATATTCCTGAAATTTCACAACAATGATCATATCATATCATATCATTTCACATCTTTTCTGGTGAAAAGGTAGCTGATAGAAGATACTGCTTGAAGAAAAACTCATTCCTTGCTAACATTCTTATAACTTGCTACCTGTAATTTATAGTAAAAAACAGTGTAGTCAACATCTAAGCAAACAGCTATTGTAACAGCTATGCTATCTCTCCTGCCATACATACATTTGGGGAAAAAAATCACACACATATTTGAAAAAACACTTTTCATTTCATATGGAAGCATTGAATATATTCAGAGATGTTGATGTCAACACATTACTTAATGTATTATTACATATGAAGTCTCCAACATAGCCCAAAGAACTAGTTTTCCTCCTTAAATAATGATTATAAATTCATATAAATTGTTATTTTTCTACTAAAATAGTTTCAGTTATTCTGGGATGCAGTGTTTGCATTACAATTGATATTTTGTTAAATAAAGTTTTCCTCTCAGAGCTTCACTCATAGATTTTCTAATTGGTCTTTATAAACTTAAGATCCAACATTCTGAATCAAGATCCAAAAGTAATAACAATTCTATTCTAGTTATTTGTCACTCCATAGTGCCTCCCAACCCTTTCCAGAATATTAACTAAATCTCAATCAATCTTTCTCAACTATAGTTACAATGAAAGTAGATTTAAAGGGTTTCTTCCCTGTACCAAAAATAAAAAAGCAAACAAGAACTTCTGCAATGACTTTCCCAAATGACAAGAACAGATTAGCCAAAATTGCACTCACACAATCTATATCGACATCTAAGTCTAGCAGGGGTTTGTAGGGTGAGCTGTGAGATGTCTTAAAGGGACCAATAAGTCAATGATAAAGCTGCTCACTGCCGGAGGCACCACCTCATTTTATATCTGCCAGCATGCCATTCTCAAGGCAATCATGTTGATTCCCTCCATCCTCTTGATTTCTTGGTAACAAACACAGTGCCACCACTTTATTGAAGAACACCCAGAGACTGACAACTCAATAAGTGGGTTAAAAAAAAACCTCAGGATGCCCAGAACATAAACAATTTACAATAGGAGCTTTGAGACCTCATCTAATATTACCCTCTTGTCATGTGTGAGAAGATAAGCTGAGACATAAAATGAGTTATCTAAGGACACATTTTTCACAGACCAAACACTATTTTATCCCAAGTCTGTGTCCTTTACTAAGATTTCACATGTGGATTTCTAACTTTATGTGTCAAACACAGTGATCTCTCTGCAAGTTTAGAAAATAGATTCCTGAACTTTCTTACTTTAGGGAAATTTGAAAGTGATGAATTTAATCCTTACTGGTAGACATAGGGCAAAAGAGTCCAAGATCTGAAATGAACCATGAAACCTTCATAAATATATTTTCACATGCAGTCAAATTTTTTAAAGGTATAAACAAACTTATAGGTACACTGAAAGTTACATTTTTACATAGTAGGTACTACAAAACAAGTTTTTATTTATTGCTTACCAAGAAATTGTCAGTAACTCCCTATCTCCAATTTTAATAAAAGGCATGGAAATGCATTTTGTTGTTTTTATTATCATATTATTGTTGTACTGGGGGTGCTTTGTGACATTTACAAAAGTTCTTAGAATATATCATAATTGACTTCACCCCCTCCGTCATTCTCTTTTACCCCCTCTTCTCCCCATTCCTGGAATACTTTCAACAGGACTCATTTTTCCATTTTCATACATGGGTACATAATATTTCTACTACATTCACCCTCTTACACCTTCACCTCCTTCTGGTACCAACCCCCAGACAGGACATGTTGGCATTTTGTTTTGTGTAGAAAACATACAAGCTAGGAGAAATCTTTTCCTTGTTTGATCTCCCACCCAAATGCCCAATGTCTTTATAAACCTATGACTTTTAGAACTTCCTCCTCCCTCAACCTCTGCATCTCATATCACTGGTTATAAGACATTCATTTACTCTCCCTTCTTCCTTTTTCTCTACTACCATTTTGCTGCAAAAACTATTACTCCTTTTCTGTGATACACTGTATCTCTCTTTAGATTCTCCAGCACCCAGGTCCTTTTTCTAATCACTCAAACTAAGAAAACTCCAAATTTAATGTTTTTGCTTTTGTCAGAATACATACAATGCAGAACCAAATCCTCATACATTTGTATGCCATTAATATGGACCCAATCACTAAGGTGAATTTGCAAGTGCAGTTCATTATTAGAAAAAATGTAAGTTAATCCCAAATATGCACAGAGGGCAAGAAGACAGTAAAATAATTCTTCATTTTCCTGACGTGGTCACATACATTTTAGTCCATTTAGTCACTTTCAGTGGGGTGTCAAGAAATCTCCTCTCCCTCTAGCCTTTTCTCTCCCTCTGGTATTTTCTCCTCTTGAATTCTTTGCTCTAACTTCCATGCTAGCCCTAGAATCTCTTGAATTCTTTGCTGTAACTTCCATGCTAGCCCTAGAATACTCTATACTAATAGCTCACCAGAGGCCAAAATCATGGCAATCTTTGCTCCCACCTTCACCCTGGGGAGGAAGGAGAGAAAATTGACTCTTGGTAGAACTTGATTCCTCATGGAAGCAGGTCTACATATGTGAATTTCACCACTGAAATCATCACAAAAGACAAATAAACCTTTCTGCCTTTTCCTTCTTCATATCAATAGCCTTCCACAGCATTTCTGCCTAGTTCCCACCCATTTTTTCTGATCCCTTTCACAGCAACACTCCTCAGAAGTGTAAATTTCACTGTCTTAAATTTCAATTCCATTCTCCCTTTTTTCCCTCACTGTTCAAAATACTCCACATTTAAATCCTCACATTCTGTCCCCCATTATTTCAACTGTTCCTCTGATACAGGTACTATACTGCCCTCCTTATAAAATGAAGATTTTTTTAAAAATAGCTTTAGAGTGTCAAAAACACAGTAACCTGAGATAAGGAGGAACCTCTTTCCATTGCAAACACATAGAAATGCTAAAGAAAATAAAATGATATATAATGATTCAGTATATGATGAAAATATCTCTAGGTGCCAAAGAAACCTACAGACATAAGATGTAACAGTGAATGCAACCTGGGCACTGCTTGGGACTATGTACTACATAGAGTTCCATGCCCCAGGGTTGTCCAGACCACCTCTAATTCTCTCCTAAACTTACTTTAATCAGGCTTTCATGTCTTGTACATTCATTCAATATTGCCTCTTGGATGTTTAATGGGTCTCTCAAATGAACATGCCCAAAACTTATTCCTGATATTCTACCCCCCCAAAAAAAGCTGTATCCACTCCCCATGCTTAATTTTATTAGTTGAAATTTCACTCTTGCAGTTGGTTGAAATCATTCTTGACTCCTCTTTGCTTCTTATATCCTACCCCAAGTGTGTCAGCAAACATTTTTAGCACCACCAGCCTTTTCCCATGATGTTGTTTGTTACCACTTGGTCCATGGCACCATGGTCTCATTTAAGTCATCTCCTAAATACCTGCTCTTGCTCCTAGTTCAGTCTATTCTTACAGAAGCTAAAGTGAGTATAATAAAACTTGAGAAATATCATATCCTCCTCTTCTGGCAAAATTCCAGTTGCATTACCATTTTACTCAGGTAAAATTGCTAAAGTCTTTCCCATAATCCTAAGGTCTTCCTGATTTGTCCTGGCCAGCTCACTGACCTGTATCTCACTGTGCTCCTCCTCCTCCACTCTGCTCCATCTGTACCTGCCTCTTGCTGTTCCTCAAACACACCAACCAAATTCCTTTTGGAGACAGGAATGACTGGTGTTGATTGCTAATGGTTTAATGCCACTCTCCTTACATTATTTATATTTGGGATGGCTTTAGCTAAAGGAAAAACTTCAAAAATGGAATATTAAACCATTTCATAAGGCTGTAAAGGGATTCTTAGAAGTTTGGTCAGTATATGACATGATACAGACATTAATATAATCATAAATTCAACTGTTTTTAATGGTTTTGCTGGACTTTAGAGCTAGTAACCTTTCTCAGTTCTCCTTTTCCCATTATTCTTTAACAGTAAGAGATAATAACTTCTGCTTTTCCTCTTCACCCTGCCTTTAGAGAAGACATACAATCAGCAGTCTTTGGGTGGAGTCTTTAAAATACAGAAGGTTTCAGAGACAAATATTTACCTCTACCTGTAACTGGTACTAGAATAGTCACTACTTAGAAACCTCTCCTCTTTGAAAAGGATTATCATCTGATCAAGTTCTCTCTGCAGTTGTCCCTTTGGATTATTCGATGTGGCTTAGGGTCTTCATAGTTTTGTTTCTTCTTGTAACAGGTGCCTGTTTGGGATTGAAGGTGACAGTACCATCACACACTGTCCATGGTATCAGGGGTCAGGCCCTCTACCTCCCTGTGCACTATGGCTTCCACACTCCAGCATCAGACATCCAGGTCATATGGCTGTTTGAGAGACCCCACACAATGCCCAAATACTTACTGGGCTCTGTGAATAAGTCTGTGGTTCCTGATTTGGAATACCAACACAAGTTCACCATGAGGCCACCCAATGCATCTCTTCTCATCAATCCACTGCAGTTCAATGATGAAGGCAATTACATCGTGAAGGTCAACATCCAGGGAAATGGAACTCTATCATCGAGTGAGAAGATACAAGTCACTGTAGATGGTAAGACCACTATTACTGTATTTAGCAAGCTAGAATGGAGTTAACAGAGGCTCCAGACACTAAATTTCATAGGCTTTTGGTCCAGGCTCTGCAACTCTAGGAGAATTAATTAACCCTCAAAGTCTCAGCATCTTATTATGCTAATGATATTATCTACCATGTGAGGCTTTCTGATGATTAAATTAGACATGCATGTAAAGGATATGCACAGGGCCCAGCAATATATAATCAAACAATAAGTAAAATGTATTGTTTTTCCCCTGAAAACTATCAAGCATAAAGATGCTGATATAATGAGATAAAGAAAATCTTGTTTCTCTATAGTAGAATGCACCCTGAGAAGAGCCCTATTTTTGCCATATGAAGATATTTATTTGATAAATCATTACGGGGAGAACAAGCTCAAGAGCCATACATAAAGACAATAGAAGTTTCAGGAAATGTTCTTTGATGAGGAGTGAGGTCAGCTAACTTTCAGACATTTATTTTCCTTATTTTATATGTAAGTAACATGCCTTAAATATACAATGTCTAAAGCCCAACTTTTAATTTTTCTCTCTAGACCTGTTTATTTGACAACATTCCTCATTTTAGCAAATATTAAATCTATTCTGTCAATTGCTTAGGCTAAAGCCTTTCAGGCACCTTTGACCTTCTCTTTTTTCTTACATCCCACATCCAGTTCACAAGACAACTCTGTTGGTTTTACTTTCAAAATACTAACAGAGTCCAACCACTTCTTACGATGCCTTGTTACCATCTCAGTAGCTATGGCCTGGAATATCATAATAGCTTGCCATCTGGTCTCTCTGCTGCTGTCCTTGCCTCCTGAAGCTTTAAATCCTCCAATAGCTTTCTATTTCACTCAAGATGGAAGTCGAAGCACTAACCAGGTCCTACAGGGTCCATCAGACCAACACCTATCTCACCCCATTTCCCACCTCTTTCCCTTCACTTGGTCGTTTCTAGGCATGCTGGTCTCCTTGATCGTCTTCGAACTGGCCCAAAACACTCATATCTCAGGGTCTCTGTGCTTACTATTCACTCCACCTAGATGGCTTTTCTCCCAAATGTTATTTCCCGGTGGTGGTGGTATAGTGGTGAGCATAGCTGCCTTCCAAATCTTATTTCCTTTGTTTCCTTTAGGTTTCAGCACACATGTCACATTATCTGTGAAGTCTTTCTGGATCACCCTATATAAAATAATAATCATAGTCCCCCAAACACACACACATACACACACACACACACACACACACACACATACACACACAAACAGAGAGAGAGAGAGAGAGAGAGAGTCAATGTCTGTCTTCAATTCTGCTTTTCTCTTTTTCTTGGAACTTATTGCCACCTGGACATATGTGTTTTTATTGTTTCTCTTCCCTAACTATAATACAAGATCCGTGGGAGAAGGAATTTTGTCTGTGATGCTTGCTGCCTTGTCCTAAGTGCCTAAAATCTTGAGCCAAAGAGGCTCCCAGGAAGTTAAGACACAGGATGTAGAAGCAGATACTTATACAGCAATCACGAGGAAAGAAAAAAAGATATTTAACAGGAATTTTTCACAACATATTCCTGTGTGATGGCCTGGTTTTTTCCCACAACTTTTTATAGAACATCCCTTATATGTTAATGTGTAATAAAGTTGGATCTGTTTAGGGAACCGAAACCAAAAATTCAGTAAAGCCATGATAGGCTTTTTAGGAACAGGGAAAAAAAATTCTCAGAAGTGAAATGTCCACCTCTGAGCTATGCTGTCCTAGACAAGAACCATGATCACAATACCAAAACTATTCAAGTGACTGGTGCTCTTTATACAAGGCTGCTGAAATGTTACCTATTTTCACAATACCATATATATTTCCACACAGAGATGCACACAAATATAAGATTTTATTTGGTTCATTCTTCTTTTTAAATTGTAAATAAAATGCTATTCCAAATCCTTTGTTCTTACCAGAGAAGATAAGAGGATTGAATCAAATGGACAAGCCAGTTGATTGCAACCACCTTGAAAGATGCTAGAGGTTTCAAAACTATTCAATTCCCCTACACAAGTCACTTTCAACCTCATTTTTCCTTGTCTTTCATTTGCTGTATTTCCTCTGGGATGGAATTGTGTCTGTTTGTGCCCTGATACACATTTTCCATTATAGAAAATATAAACATCATTCAAAATAAATTTACCTGAAGAAGATGCATCAACATCATCCAAAAGCTTGATAGGTAATCAAAGCTTAAGTATTGGGGCCAATTATCAGTTACTTGTGTGTCATTTAATTATCTTTGTGTTCCATAATCATACTCAGAAAGCAATTACTAAATGCTCTTCTCTCCAAAGTGCAGGAGAGAAACATTGCCAGATGTAAATCTCTTTTCCTTTTGCCATTGAATGCTGTGGAGCTTTGGACAAGTCGCTGTTTTTCTCAAATAGAAATTCAAACATTTAAAAGATTCATGGAGTTGCAGAAAATGGTTATGAATGGATATATAATTTTCACTCTTATTCAGCAATATCAGAGTTAAAATTCAGAAGGAAATATTTAGTCACTCTTAGAAATTTTTTTATTTGACAAATAATAAGTACCTACTGTGAGTCACACTCATAAAATAAAATTAAATTTTTATGAGTCAACTTTCCAATGGAAATTTCTATTGGATTCTATTTCTATTGTCATAATCTCAATAATATATTTTATCCTTTTTCATATTGAGTCCGTGTTGAAATTAAGGCTTTGGTTTGTTAAAATAACCTATAATGCTACAGCACAAATGCAAAGAAATTAAATCATAATCAGTTCTCTTACATAGAAAGGACATTGTGCATATGTGAGTCTCCAAAACTTTTCCCTCAGATGGCTGTTTTAGAGACCCCACACGATGCCCAGATACTTAATGGGTTCTGTGAATAAGTCTGTGGTTCCTGATTTGAATTACCAATACAAGTTCACCATGATGCCATCCAATGCATCTCTTCTCATCAATCCACTGCAGTTCAATGATGAAGGCAATTACACTGTGAAGGTCAACATCCAGGGAAACAGAACTCTATTGTTGAGTGAGAAGATACAAGTCACTGTAGACACAAGTCACTCATACTTTATATGAGCTGCATATTTTGCAGATATTGAATGTAGATTTGGGGTTACCAAATGCACTCCAACCAGTTTCTCTTGACACATTAGGACATGTCATGAGAGGGGAATTACCACACAAATTTTTCCTATGATAATATACATTTATGATGTTGGGGAAAGCACAATGAATAGGAAATAAGGAAGGTTCTCAGCCACTAACTACAACTATAAACTGCTTCATTAGACAATACTTGAAGAGTAAATTCTATAATTTGGTTAACTCTGTTTTTGTATTTTATCATTTTGCTTTTTCTGGATGTTTTATTCTCTTCTTTAGTTATTGCCTGAGCTGTCTAATTATAAAGTATAAAATGTTGGGATCATTTCCTCAGGATTTAATATTTGAAAGATCTCATATAATATTATTATAATTCCATGGATGGAAAAATCATTTCTTTTTCTCCTGATATTATAGATCCTGTTATAAAGCCGGTGGTGCAGATACATCCTTCTTCCGGGGCTGTGGAGTATGTGGGGAACATGACCTTAACATGCTTGGTGGAAGGAGGCACCAGACTGGTTTACCAGTGGCTAAAAGATGGGAAGCCTATCCATGCCAGCTCCACCTATTCCTGTTCTCCCCCAAACAACACCCTTCATATTGCTCCGGTGACCAAGGAAGACATTGGGAATTACAGTTGCCTGGTGAAGAACCCTGTCAGTGAGATGGAAAGTGACATCATTATGCCCACCATATATTGTAAGTTTGTTTGTTTGCTTTTAATAATCTTGAGTTTCTATTTTCTGGGAAGTTCTCACAGGGATAGGCACAGAGACCAGATGTCATTTGTTCTTTAGCATTATTGTAGGTCAGTAGTGGTTGTAATCACATCTCCTAGGTATTGTTTTGGCATGAAATATATCTACAACCACAACCTTATTTCTTGAACATCAAGTTGAAATACTGACCAGGGGCCATTCTGGGTACAATCTGCAATTCAGTCCATTATGCATAACAGAAAGTAAGAATCTCAATTTCAAAAACCAAAAATTATGCAGAAACACTAATTTATTCATCCCCCAAAAGGAAGAATTGGTGATGATAAACTTGGTGAGAGATGCGCTCTGTAGGTGACCAGAAGGAAAAGAATGTTCCTGTGTTATTCATGGGTAGTTCTTTCTGCCCATTTCCTCTCTGTCATTTTAGAAGGGGTGGGGGAGGATCACAGTCAGAGAAAACTAATTTGTAGTTAAGTATTCAGATTCCCCCAAGGGAATCAGTAACTGTTTCTGAATTTGAATTTCTTTTCGTTCTTTTTTCTGTTATTCTTGTTGAACCTCATGTACAGAGCTAAGTTTATAAAACTCTTAAGCTCATGTCATATTACCATGACCAACCTAAGCAAGGTCCCTCTCTTTCCCTGCTGCATTATTTTTTCAGTTCCTTCTACGCCATAGCAGTACCTCTAATATTCTTTCTATTGTATTATAACTTAATCTTAGTATAATTTCTCAGCCTAGTGACATTTGGGTCTGGATAACTCTGTTGTGGGGACTGTCCTGTGCAATATAGGGCTTAGCTAAGCAGTTTACCTGGCCTCTACCCACTGCATACCAGTAGCATCCCTCTCCGGATGTAACAACCAAAAATGCCTCTGCACATTGCCCTATGTTCCCTGATGTGGCACAATATCACCCAGTTGAGAATCAACATCTTACCACATTTGGGAACTCTTTTCTTAACAGTTATCCCATAGCCTACAGCATGGCTGCAACAGCAAATTAACAAGAAAAATGTGGTGTGGAGAAGGAAAACTTATCACCTCTGTGGCATAAGGGTTGCAATTTCAGATGACTGAATCATAAAAGGACAATTCAGCCTGGTACACATATACAATCACTCATCAAATACCTCTTCATAATACTGGAAGAAGCACTAAAGCCTTTGCATGTAAGAGCTTAGGAGTCAGAAAAACTGAAGTGGCAAGTGGGTTCAGTCATGACCTATATATCCCTAAGTAAATCCCTTGATCTTTCTGAGCCCCATCTATAAAATGGAGATAGTTAAAACTCCTTCACTATTTTGCTGTCATTAAATGAGATATTGTCTGAAAAATTGCCAATGATTGATATGAAGCAAGCACTCAGTAAATAGAGGCTGTTTTACTACCAATACATCTGTATTCTACTTTCTTCAGTAGAACACTGATAGGCCCTATCAAGAAACTATGTTATTAACTCTTTGCAGAAGAGCACCAGAATCTGTACAAAATGTAGCTTTTCTCAACCAAATAAAGCTTAATAATAAAATAGAACCAACAATACAGCAAGCAGGAAATGGAGCTGCTGGGAAGAGAAAGAGAGCAAAGGAGTGACACAGGTATTCATAAAAGTTTGGCTTCGGCCAGCAAAATTAAGCTAAGCAAAATACATCTGTTGAATCTTGAAACTGGGCACTATTGTATATTTTGTTAGAAGAGAAAAACTATGCACAATAAATGCATGAAATAGAATGTCATGGATACCATAGAGATGTGTACAAAGAAGCACAGTAGCTAGGAACAAAAACTCTGGAGCCACAAGCCTGATTCAGATCCTGAGTCTGCAACCTTACCTCTCTATGCCTCAGTTTCTCCATTCATTTAATGGTGATAATGGTAACCTACTTCACAATTACTGTGAGGATTAAACACGTTATTCTAGGTAAAGTGTTCCATAGTAAGCAGTATGTAACAATTAGCCATTATTATTCGATAAAATCACTAGCCCATGGGGACTCAAAAGATGGAAGCATTTCTTCTGATTGGGGAAAGGCTTCTGGCAGAAAGTGACATTTGACTGGACTGGGAACAGTGGGTATGATTGGGGCAAGTGGCAATGTCTGACAATGTATTGTAACAAATCAATGTTTATATTTTGTTTAGTGATAGCATTATTTTTATTTTTATTTATATTTTACAGTGGTTTTACTTAATCTTATATTCAGATAACATTGTGAAAATATTCTGTCTGCCTTAAAGCACAGGCTGAGAAATCGATTTATAAAGAAAGTATAAGCTGTGACCATACTACATAACTAGCATTGAATTGGAATGAAGAAGTCAAATTTGGTGTAATTTATTTATATGTGTATTCTTGACTGAATATGTTATTATGACATAAATTAAAATTTTCACTCAACTCCAAGTAGCACAAACCTAAGTATATGAGTTATTTAAACATAGTGAATAGAAAATGTGAACAAATTGAATAAAATCTAGGAGCATGTAGACATATCCTTATGTTATTCTTGTTTTGGGTATAAATTGTTGTCATTCATTTTAAAAAAGGAACAAAGTAGAGAAACCTGATTGTGTTTGGTTTTGACCATGCCTTTTGGGGTGTGCAGTGGATAGGATATGACCTTGAGTCATACATTATACTGTCTAGGTGAAAGCCCTATTTGGCTGTTACCAGTTATGACTTCCTCTTCCTCTGCATCAGTTCCCTCATTATCTTATCAATGCTGTCCCAGTGTAACATAATGCCTATCTCAAGAGGATGGAGAGGATTAAATGAGAATTTATAAATGCAGAAATTAGTGTGGGGCCAGGCATGGTGGTACACCCCTGTGATCCCAGCACTTTGGAGGCTGTGACAGGAAAATCACAAGTTTGAGGCCAGCATGGGCTATATAGCAAATCTGAAGCCACCCTGACTATATATCAAGACCCTGTCTCAAAAAAACAGAAAGAAAATAAATTGAAATATAAAATTAAAAGGGTTGTGAATGTAGCTCGTTGCTAGCATGCATGAGGGCTCAGGTTCAATACCCAAATCCTGAAAACAAAAAGTTAAAAAAAAAATGTGTGGCATTTAGGAGGAACTCACTAAATGTTAGCGCCTTTTCTTTTCATTTTCTTTTCCTTTGACCCAAATCTATGCTACCATGATTGGCAACATGGCAGCAAGAACTTATGGAGAGCTTGGAAAATACAGAAGACAGCTGCAGAGAGGAAACTGAAAGGGTTCCTGGAGAAGAACTTTTCTCTCCACCACAGTATTACCATTCCTTAATGGAACATACCTTATTTTCTACAGTAAAATGGCTTCTTTTTTTTTTTTTTTTTGGTGGCATTGGAGTTTGAACTCAGGGCCTCACCACTTGCTCTACCACTTGAGCCACTCCATCAGCCGTAAAATAGCTTCTTTACATCAATCTTTTGTTATACCTTTCTATCTGTGTATCTCATCATTTGCCTACCTACCTTTAAACTCTAGTTGTAGACTTAAATAAAAAATTCCTGGGAGAAATTGCATAAACAATTACAGCAATTACAGGCACTTGAAAATATCATTTTTGAAATATGCTTTTATTTTGCCACATAGTTAAATTTGGCAAAGTGAAAATAAGATCCTCCTTTCAACATGTGCAAGTCTGTGTACATTATTATTCTCATAGAATATGCTGAAAATATGTGGGAGGAAAACCCATAATCCTAACTACAAATATTAAATAGTGTGCTTTAGACTCCTAAACTGTCTTTCCTTTCCTGTGTTATTAGAAAGAACTAAAATACCCCAATTGAATAAGTTCTTATTTCTCAGAACTTATATTTACAGAATGAACTTTCTTTCTTACATACTTTTACATATAGCCTATTATAAGTAAAGTTGACAGAAAAGAATAGAACATTTTGAAATTTTATAAATAAAATCTGCAATATCAGGAGAAACAGAAATTATTGCCCCATCCATGGAATTATAATAAAGCTCTATGATGTCTTTGAAATTTTTGGCAAAATTAAGAATTGAATCCAAGGCCTTGAGCATGCTAGGCAAGTCCTATAGACCCAGTCCTAACAACTACTAATGGCCACATAACATATAGAATCACAATCCAAGCTCATTAATTTGATATATGTTCTTGCTATCACTGTTTCAGACTGTTTTATTGTTTTGTTTTGTTTTGGTAGCAAGAATTAAATTTTGATAACAAGAATTAAATAAAACATACAATATGAAGATTTCTCTTAATATTATTCTATCTGTTGATGTGATCTCAGTCTGTCATTCCCTGCCAACTGGGAATATGTGCTTTTCTTTCTTCATTTGATTATTTTACCCGCTTTCTGAGGACAGTGTCACTCAAAAATTCCCTGTGCTCCTGCAACGTCCTGTGCACATCTCTTCCCTGATTCTCATGGCATTTTGTTTTCCTTGACTCTTCTCCATTTGTAACCACTCCAACCTCAAACAGCAGTTCCACCTTATCCATGTTTGTATCTGTAGGGCAACACTTGACACAGATTAAGAACTCAATAATTAAGTTTCTTAAACTTAACCAAAGTGAAATAGATTATATTTGTTCATATCCTTTTCAGATTCCAGTGTTACTTGATAATACTGTGGAAACGTTAAATTCTTGTTGTAAGATGACAGCTTTTTCATTTTAGTGCTTTGGCTCTTTTTTCTGACCTTTAGCAAAGTTCTCAGTAATCTAATAAATGTCACATTCCAATATTACCTCCGTAGAGGTTCACATCATAATTCAGAATTCCAGCATGAATCACCTATTCTCTGTTTTCTAAAAGCACCATTTCCATAACATTTTCTTCATGGAAGCAGGAATTATTTTTTATTTTTGCAGAAAAAATTGTAACAAAATCTAGCAAGACTGATATATATTTATGAGGCTATGATGTCATAATTTTGTATTGGCCTTGGTGGAATACAATATCAAGTCAATTCAAACAAATATCTACTTGCAGTTCACAAAATGTATGTACCTTCATGCACCAGCTATAAATAACAACCCAGTACCCACAACATTTCGTGTGCAACATATGGCACTGCTGCAGGAGGTTACTCTAAATGATAAAAATTAAAGGATTTAAAAAAAAAGGTCATTCACAGTAAATACTTACCATCTGCTTCCAAGCAGGGTGGCAAGCAGCAACATGATGGAAATTTAGGTACTGTTCCCACCCAGCCATAAATTGTTAAAGAGAACAGATGACATGTGCTTTTACAAGTCATTTAGTAAACAGTCATTCCTGAGGCAATGGGTTCATTTCTATTGGGAATTCTCTGCCAAAGGCAAGAAAGTGAACCATAATCCAAAGTTAAAGTGGACTATTCCTTCTGCTTTCATCGTCAGTATCAGTGGCGTGCTAATGTTAAAGGTAATGACATTATAGTGTAACAGAAGAAAATAGACTGTAAACTGTATATATAGTGTGAGATAGAGTTAGACATATTTCTGTATGTGTGTGTGTGTGTGCAAAAAGAGAGAGACAGAGAAAAGAAAGACTTGATCATATACTATAATGTGGTGTTGGTTCTCTCAGCAGTAAAATTACAAATGACTTCATTGGTAAGCTTCTATGAATTTAAGCATTTTTTTGTAATGAGCATGTATTTCTTATAATTGGATAAAATGTTACATTTTAGAAAATCCTATCAGAATGAAGGTATTTAAATGTTCCAGGAGTTGGAAGAGATGTTTAGGGAAGGGGAGCAAGGAATTGGAAGGATTTGAGGATGATTCTGTAAAACCAGATTCAGTATATAAGTAAGACAGAAAGAAAAGATTATGCCCAACAAAGGAGGAAGTAGCAAAACCCAAATAAATGTGAGCTAAAATAACCAGATTCCTTTCTTTGAAAGTATGTTTTCTTTTAAACTAGAATGGTTTTATTAAATTGGGTTATTGGCCTATTCACCAGCCATGACACTAAATGACTATGGGCTTCCTTTACAAAGTGAACCTATCTCCAAAACTGAAGGATTTACTGCTTTATGGATACACTCCATTATATTTCAAGATGCAATGGCAATTCCAAGTAAGGAATTACCCCCAAAAGACATTCTGAAGTATGATATATTAGATACATTGTAAGAACTTTTTTTAAATGCCACAATGTACCCCCCCCCGCAGCACAACAGTAAGAAAATTTTTAAAAAACATTCTGAATAATGTCAGAAAACTCTGAAAGTAGTAACACTTATTCTAATGTCTGTTATATTGTGAATCAATTTGTTTTTACAGCCACATTCTGGAAACCCCAGAAGCCAGTGGGAAGACAGAGACCTAAATTGAATCACTGTATTTTTATGATCACATGTCACTATCAAATCTGTCTTGCTCTACTCTCAAAATGGCTCTCAAAGTTTAGTTTGTGTACATAGACTCGGGTCTCTTGCTCTGGCAAACCACAGTGTATTCCTTCCGTTAATTTCCTTCTCATGAACCATAACCAATGCCCCATGGTCAGAAGGAAGCTTTGCTTCCCTAATGTTCTATCCACGCTGACGACTTGAAGGGACACTGCTGATGGACAGAGCTGGAGATCCAGTCTCAGGCACCATGCCTTCAATATCTCAGGCTCCCCGACCATGCCTCGAACAGTATCATGTGCACAGTAACATCTCAAAGTTGATTTTGGTTGAGTGGGTAAAAGCAAACTACTATCCCCATTACACTGCTTACTATTCAGTGGAATTCAGGATAAGAGGGTTTTAGTTTACAGACATTTTTCTAAACCCCTTAGCACAGAGGTCTCACCCAAGAACAGTGTGACAAGATCCTAGAGCAGTCACAGGAAAGGGGCATACATTCTTCCTCATTTCAATCCTCTACCTCCAGCTCCTATTACTCTAAATTTGAAAATATAGCCAGCCTTCCACCTCTATGCATTATACATCAGCAGATTAAACTAACCTTACATTGAAAATGATTGCCGACGTACTGAATGTGTACATACTTTTTCACATCAGTATTTCATAAACAGTAAGGTATAACAGCTATTTGCATAGTGTTTGCATTGTATTTGGTATTATAATAATCTAGACATGATTTTAAATATACAGGACAATGTATGTAGGTGTATACAAGTACTGCACATTTTGTATAAGGGACTTGAACAGCTGCATATGTGAGTATCCTCTGGGGCTCAGGACACATCGCCCAAAATACTGATGGATGACTTAACTAGCCTCTGGGATTGCTTTCTGAAAATAAGATTATCTCATGAAAACATGTGAATATAAATCTGTATATTAAATATATATATTAAATATAAATCTGAATATTAAATGTGTATAAATCTGTAGGGTCTCTTCACAATTATCTATGCTTTTAGAAAACAATTGGGTATAAGAGTATCTTTTTTTTTCTTTTTTTTTTCTTTTATTATTCATATATGCATACAAAGCTTGGGTCATTTCTCCCCCCTGCCCCCTCCCCCTCCCTTACCACCCACTCTGCCCCATCCCTGTCCCCCCTACCCCCTCAATACCCAGCAGAAACTATTTTGCCCTTATTTCTAATTTTGTTGTAGAGAGAGTATAAGCAATAATAGGAAGGAACAAGGGTTTTTGCTGGTTGAGATAAGGATAGCTATACAAGGCATTGACTCACATTGATTTCCTGTGCATGTGTGTTGCCTTCCAGGTTAATTCTTTTGATCTCACCTTTTCTCTAGTTCCTGGTCCCCTTTTCCTATTGGCCTCAGTTGCTTTTAAGGTATCTACTTTAGTTTCTGTGTGTTAAGGGCAACAAATGCTAGCTAATTTTTTAGGTGTCTTACCTATCCTCAACCCTCCCTTGTGTGCTCTCGCTTTTATCATATGCTCAAAGTCCAATCCCATTGTTGTGTTTGCCCTTGATCTAATATCCACATATGAGGGAGAACATACGATTTTTGGTCTTTTGGGCCAGGCTAACCTCACTCAGAATGATGTTCTCCAATTCCATCCATTTATCAGCAAGTGATAACATTTCGTCTTCTTCATGGCTGCATAAAATTCCATTGTGTATAGATACCACATTTTCTTAATCCATTCGTCAGTGGTGGGGCATCTTGGCTGTTTCCATAACTTGGCTATTGTGAATAGTGCCGCAATAAACATGGGTGTGCAGGTGCCTCTGGAGTAACCTGTGTCACAGTCTTTTGGGTATATCCCCAAGAGTGGTATTGCTGGATCAAATGGTAGGTCAATGTCTAGCTTTTTAAGTAGCCTCCAAATTTTTTTCCAGAGTGGTTGTACTAGTTTACATTCCCACCAACAGTGTAAGAGGGTTCCTCTTTCCCCGCATCCTTGCCAACACCTATTGTTGGTGGTGATGCTGATGATGGCTATTTTAACAGGGGTGAGGTGGAATTTTAGCGTGGTTTTAATTTGCATTTCCTTTATTGCTAGAGATGGTGAGCATTTTTTCATGTGTTTTTTGGCCATTTGAATTTCTTCTTTTGAGAAAGTTCTGTTTAGTTCACTTGCTCATTTCTTTATTGGTTCACTAGTTTTGGGAGAATTTAGTTTTTTAAGTTCCCTATATATTCTGGTTATCAGTCCTTGGTCTGATGTGTAGCTGGCAAATTTTTCTCCCACTCTGTGGGTGTTCTCTTCAGTTTAGAGACCATTTCTTTTGATGAACAGAAGCTTTTTAGCTTTATGAGGTCCCATTTATCTATGCTATCTCTTAGTTGCTGTGCTGCTGGGGTTTCGTTGAGAAAGTTCTTACCTATACCTACTAATTCCAGAGTATTTCCTACTCTTTATGTATCAACTTTAGAGTTTCTGGTCTGATATTAAGATCCTTGATCCATTTTGAGTTAATCTTGGTATAGGGTGATATACATGGATCTACTTTCAGTTTTATGCAGACTGCTAACCAGTTTTCCCAGCAGTTTTTGTTGAAGAGGCTGCTATTTCTCCATCATTTTTAGCTCCTTTGTCAAAGACAAGTTGGTTATAGTTGTGTGGCTTCATATCTGCGTCCTCTATTCTGTTCCACTGGTCTTCATGTCTGTTTTTGTGCCAGTACCATGCTGTTTTATTGCTACTGCTTTGTAATATAGTTTGAAGTCAGATATTGTGATACCTCCTGCATTGTTCTTTTGACTGAGTATTGCCTTGGCTATGCGTGGCTTCCTGTGTTTCCATATAAATTTCACGGTAGATTTTTCAATCTCTTTAATGAATGTCATTGGAATTTTGATGGGAATTGCATTAAACATGTAGATTACTTTGGGGAGTATCGACATTTTTACTATGTTGATTCTACCAATCCATGAGCATGGAAGATCTCTCCACTTTCTACAGTCTTCCTCAATCTCTTTCTTCAGAAGTGTATAGTTTTCCTTGTAGAGGTCTTTCACATCTTTTGTTAGGTTTACACCTAGGTATTTGATTTTTTTTGAGGCTATTGTAAATGGAATTGTTTTTATACATTCTTTTTCCGTTTGCTCATTGTTAGTGTATAGAAATGCTAATGATTTTTCTATGTTGATTTTATATCCTGCTACCTTGCTATACCTATTGATGATGTCTAGAAGCTTCTGAGTAGAGTTTTTTGGGTCTTTAAGGTATAGGATCATGTCGTCTGCAAATAGGGATATTTTGACAGTTTCTTTACCTATTTATATTCCTTTTATTCCTTCTTCTTGCCTAATTGCTCTGGCTAGGAATTCCAGTACTATGTTGAATAGGAGTGGAGATAGTGAGCATCCTTGTCTGGTTCCTGATTTTAGAGGGAATGGTTTCAGTTTTTCTCCATTAAGTATAATGCTGGCTATAGGTTTGTCATATATAGCTTTTATAATATTGAGGTACTTTCCTTCTATTCCTAGTTTTCTTAGAGCTTTTATCATGAAATGGTGTTGGATCTTATCAAAGGCTTTTTCTGCATCTATTGAGATGATCAAGTGGTTTTTGTCTTTGCGTCTGTTAATGTGGTTTATTACATTTATTGATTTTCGTATGTTGAACCACCCCTGCATCCCTGGGATGAAGCCTACTTGGTCATGGTGAATAATCTTTTTGATGTGTTGTTGAACTCGGTTTGCCATTATTTTGTTGAGGATTTTTGCGTTGATGTTCATTAAGGAGATTGGCCTATAGTTCTCCTTTTTGGAGGTGTCTTTGCCTGGTTTTATGATAAGTGTAATACTGGCTTCATAAAATGTGTTAGGCAGTTTTCCTTCCCTTTCTATTTCATGGAACAGTTTAAGAAGGGTTGGTATCAGTTCTTTGTTAAAGGTCTGATAGAATTCAGCAGAGAATCCATCAGGTCCTGGACTTTTCTTTTTGGGGAGACTCTTGATTGCTGCTTCAATTTCATTTTGTGTTATAGACCTATTCAGGTGATTAATTTCCTCTTGGTTCAGTTTTGGATGGTCATATGTATCTAGAAATCTGTCCATTTCTTTAAGATTTTCAAATTTATTTGAATATAGGTTCTCAAAGTAGTCTCTGATGATTTCCTGGACTTCCTTGGAGCTTGTTGTTATCTCCCCTTTTGCATTCCTGATTCTACTAATTTGGGCTTTTTCTCTCCTCATTTTAGTCAGGTTTGCCAGGGGTCTGTCGATCTTGTTTATTTTTTCAAAGAACCAACTTTTTGTTTCATTAATTCTTTGTATGGTTTTTTTGGTTTCTATTTCATTGATTTCAGCTCTTATTTTTATTATTTCTCTCCTTCTATTTGTTTTGGGATTTGCTTGTTCTTGTTTTTCTAGGAGTTTGAGATGTATCATTAGGTCATTGATTTGGGATCTTTCAGTCTTTTTAATATATGCACTCATGGCTATAAACTTTCCTCTCAGGACTGCCTTAGCTGTGTCCCATAGGTTCCGGTAGGTTGTGTTTTCATTTTCATTGACTTCCAGGTACTTTTTAATTTCCTCTTTTATTTCATCGATGATCCATTCTTCATTAAGTAATGAGTTATTTAGTTTCTAGCTGTTTGCATATTTTTTGTCTTTACTTTTGTTGTTGAGTTCTACTTTTATTGCATTGTGATCAGATAGTATGCACGGTATAATTTCTATTTTCTTATATTTGCTGAGACTTGCTTTGTGCCCTAGGATATGATCTATTTTGGAGAAGGTTCCATGGGCTGCTGAGAAGAATGTATATTGTATAGAAGTTGGATGAAATGTTCTGTAGACATCAAGTAGGTCCATTTGATCTATTGCATATTTTAGATCTTGGATTTCTTTATTGATTTTTTGTTTGGATGACCTATCTATTGATGATAATGGGGTGTTAAAGTCTCCCACAACCACTGTGTTGGCATTTATATATGCTTTTAGGTCTTTCAGGGTATGTTTGATGAAATTGGGTGCGTTGACATTGGGTGCGTACAGATTGATGATTATTATTTCCTCTTTAATGTTGTCTGTTTTTGTCCTGAGTTTATTTATCTGTTTATTCATTGTGTTCTCTCTTTCACTTTGGTGTTTATACAGTGCTTCTATGGTTTCCTTTATTTCTTCTTTTGTTTTTTCAAATTCTCTTATTTTTGTTGTCCTGGAATTTCTTGAGTGTCTCCTGTACATTTTGGTTGACCCTATCCAGTATCATCTCTATAAAATTCTCATTGACTACCTGTAGTATGTCTTCTTTTAAATTATTCTTGTGGGCTTCATTGGGTGCTTTGGCATAGTTTATCTTCATTTTGTTGGAGTCTGGATCTGAGTACCTGTTTTCTTCATTCCCCTCTGGTTCCTGTACTAATTTTTTGCTGTGGGGAAAATGGTTTCCCTGTTTTTTCTGTCTTCCCGTCATTGTCTTTGGTGTTGTTACTGTTCCTTCACAGTGTGCAATTAAGTATTTTCTAGCTTGTAATAATAACAATGGTAATATTTAGAATGGAAGGGTGAGCTGAGATGGAAAGCAAGAACTTAAAGAAATGGGAAAAACAAATACACAGACTGGAGGGAGAAAACAGAACAAGGTGTCAGACAAGAAGATTTCAAAGGTATAAACAGGGAGCTTTAGTGTACTAATCGACAGTAAGCTGAACAGACATTAGAGAGACAGAGAGAGGATTGAAAATCAATTATAAAAAATAAAGGTAAGAATAAAAATATAAATAAGTAAATGAAAGAAAAATCTATTTGTAAAAATGTATTACAATAAAATGAAAAAATAGAAAATTTTAAAAAAACCAAAAAACCTCCAAGTTCAAATGCAGTGAAGTCTCAGTCCCCAATCCTGTAGATGGTGCCTCAGGTGTTGTTCTGTAGTTGTCTCATCAAAGGGGATGCATAAAGAAGAACAAAACTACACACACACACACACAAGAAAAACCCCACCAAGTGTCCCAAGTTCAAATGCAATACAGTTTCAGTAAGTTTTTCAGCTTGCAGGTGTAATTTGGTTGTTCTCTCATCAAAGGTAGGGAGACAAAGAGAAAAAAAAAAAGAGAGTCTGGAGACAGTTCTGAGAATGGAATCTGCAACTGTGGCTTGCCTGCCTACTGTTGTCAGCCTGCTGTTGCTGGAGGCGTTATTTATGCAGATCTCTGGGGTGAGCTTAACACTCACCTGGCCCTGCAGGCTTTGTTTGCTCAGAGTTCTCCTGTGCGGGAGCCTCTGCTACAGGCTTTCCCCTTTCCAAGCACTGGGAAAGGTGACACTGCCCCCGCGTTGTCAGGCCTGCGTGTTTATTTACAGTTCATGTGGGAGGTGGGTCTTCCCCCCTCTCCTGTGCAGTTCTCCTTCCACCTCTGCTTTCACAAGCTTTCCTGCTCCTGATTACTGGGCGGTACTGCTGCTCCTGCCAGCCACCATGTTTATTTACAGTTCACGTGAGAAGTGGGTCTTCCCTCCTCTCCTGTGGAGTTTTCCTCCCTCCACCACTCTCACAAGCATCCCTGCTCCTGGTTGCTGGGCGCGCCCTGCTCCCGCCAGAGCCTCTCCGTCCCACCCGGCTTGTTTATTTACAGTCCTGGGAAGGATTCCCTTCCCCCAATCTTCAGCGCTCAGGGCGCCCCACCCTCTTCCCTGCGTGTCTTTATTGCTGTTATTGCTTATTACTCAGTTTCTCTTTTTTCCCCTGGTGGAGGTTGGTCTGTCCAGGGGCTATGCTGCTCTGGCCCAGGCTTGTCTGTGGGGCTACCACGGTACTGTGAAGCTCACCTGGTCCGCGTATTCCCAAGCCATCTCGGCGCCACTGACTGGCGGCCCAGGTGCCCTACTGGTTTCTCCGTTTAACGTGACGTGGAGATTCTCTGCGCCTGCTGGAGGTGTGGAGGGGTCAAAGTTATGCCTTTTCTCAGTGATTATGCCTGTAAAGTGTGTCTCCAGCGTCTCTCCAAGATTTCACTATAGGAGGCTCGCTTTCTGCTTCCTCCCTCTAGCTGCCATCTTAGAAAGATCAAGAGTATCTTTTTTAGATAAACATAATCTACTGTTTGGTATCTTCAGTTTCTGTTACATTGTAGGAAATTTGTTTGCCCAATGGCAGATTGGTCAGAAAGTGCTGACATAATGGAGAATCACTCTGGGAATCAGTAAACTTGAGATTGGCTTGCTAATATGAGTACTAAACAAACTTAGCATAATATGAATCATGTATGGTGTTGTAAAGGTAGAAAGAACCCATGGACTGGGGAGTGAGTTAAGCAGTAAGAGTGCCTGCCTAACAAGCATGAAGCCCTGAGTTCACATTCCAATGCTGCCAAAAAAAGAAAGAACCTTGACAACCAGCCAACTAATCAATCTCTTTATATTGAAAGATGAAGAAACTGAGACACAAAGAATTTAAATGACCTCTAAAGAACACTGACCTAATGACTGATAAAAATTAGTTACCCTAAAGTCTTATACCACTACACATTATAAAGATGACTAGTTAGCACTTTTTAAAGAACAAAATCAGGACCTTTGAGATTAGGTCTTTACTGAACAAACAATTCACAGCGTCATCCAGTTTAAATTCCATGATAATAGAAATTGTTTCTGTCTCTCATATACTAAATCTATTAGCTTTTAACTTAGTATCCCTCAAGGACATATTTGTTGATTGAATAGTTGATTGACTAATTACAGAATTATATAATTAGACAATAATTTTTATAGCGTGAATAGTATAGTTAGGCAATAAGAAAATATTCTGATACAGAAAATTATATCACTTACAATTTATTTCTTTTCAGGGAAGTAATATGAGTGGTTACATACATATATTTTAATAGTCCCAGCACTGCTCTTTGCCCACCATGGGCAAATAAATTTTTTAAATCATATAATGGGAATAATTACACCTAACTCGTGTGGCTGCTTTAAAAATTAAATATGATTATATGTATAAGCATTTGAAGTGCCTTCACAGGGCAAATATCCAATATTTGTCCATTACAAACAGTTGAAAAATGAGCACAGTCACATCTAAAATGTGAAGGTTTTTAGAATGTAGGTCAGGATTCACAGTAGAGGAGAAAACTTACATAGCTGGGAATTTTTTTTAGTTTCTGGAAAAAGCAATGGGACATGTTTGTTCATCTACTAGTGTTCTGATGCAGTGGGAATAGTAAAATGCTGCAAGAGTTGTAGTGTGAGAAAAACACTATAAGACACCCATGATCACATCATTTACTGATGATCAACAAGTGTTTGTTAGTGATAATGAAGATACGTATTTTTGCAAATAGAATCCTAAGCTCAGCTTAGGAGGGGAATGTTTGAAATGTTTAACTGTTAAAATCTTATAAAAATATGGAACACTCCTATATCTATTTGTACAAATCTTTGCTCTTTGTGAAACTATGTCTTTGATAAATATTTGCATGAGGTACCTAGCACTGAGAAGAAAAAAAGGCAACACTTAGAAGTATAGGTGTCAGAGAGAAAATGGTAGCCATAATATGTTGAAAAATGTCTTCAAGTGCAATTACAGTTTCAGAAAGATTGAGTTTGGCAATCAAGATTGCACATTTATTAATGCATTACTGAAAAATATAGTATCGCATTGATGACAACAGTGTCTATAAAATTACAAACTAAGTTTCAGGCTTTCACCGTTATGAATAAGGTTAGTCATGTCTCCAATAATTTCTCTTTTCATGAATATCAGAATAAAACATATTAGATCCTCATCACTTACTGGAAGTTTAAATGAGGACCTATTTGCCCAAGTCTAACATGAAGATTTTCAAAGAAAGTAAAATGCTACCAAGGTCTCCCAAATCCCAAAACTATATTGCAACTATTTATGTTACCCCTCTGTTTCTATTTTGTATTGATGCAGATGGACCTTATGGACTTCAAGTTAATTCTGATAAAGGACTAAAAGTAGGGGAAGTGTTTACTGTTGACCTTGGAGAAGCCATCCTATTCGATTGTTCTGCTGATTCTTATCCCCCCAACACTTACTCATGGATCCGGAGGACTGACAATACAACATATATCATTAAGCATGGGCCTCGCCTAGAAGTTGCATCTGAGAATGTAGCCCAGAAGACAACCGACTACGTGTGCTGTGCTTACAACAACATAACAGGGAGGAGAGATGAAACTCGTTTCACAGTCATCATCACTTCTGTGGGTAAGTGTAACATAAAAGGAAAGGAAGAGAACCCCAACAAAACACAAGTGCATGCTAGCCTTGCTTTCCCTTATCTAATACCTATGTGGAGAGAAAATCATTAGGGAGTCCTTCACATACTCACTTCTTAGGTTAACTAAGCCATGGTTTCTGTGACTCAGAACAAAAAACTCAAAACAAAATGGAGGCAAATTCAATCACTAGCTCTGAGGGGCTATGAAGCAAAAAAATTCAATAAATTACTTTTAAATGTGCATTATTGCTTTCCTGAGTTTACAAACAGGAATATGGGAGAAGTAAACTGCTCATTTAGAAAGTTTATATCTTGTGTTGAATGAGGTCAAATGAACAAACTTCCATGAGTTTGAAATCTTGATTTCTATTTGATACACCTTTTTATTATTCTTCATGAGTTCTTCTTCTTTCACCCTTTAAACACCTAAAATCTATAGATATTCTCAGCAGGAGTCTCATGCCTTGGAAATTACAAATTTTTGTAAGTCTATAAAAATAGGCACTCTCTTGAAGTCATTTTATTTTCAGAAATGTCATCAATTTGTGAAAGGTTAAGAAGCACTACCTAAAATATGGATGAACACCCCTTCTGAGCTTTCTCTTCTCTCTACAGTATGATTTCACTCATTCCCATGGTTTCATGTAACATTGATGCATTCCAAAGCTTTATCTTAAAAACTGCATACTCAGCTGCTTTCTGCATGTCTCCACTTGGAAGTACCAGAGGCAGTATAAAAATTCAATATATCAAAACTGAACCATCTTCTTTCCCCACACACTGCTGTTATATCTGTATTCCCTGTCTCTCTGGTATCCATCCTCTTCCTTCTCTTTCTTCCTCTCTTTACTTCTTTTTTTAATCTCTCCTCCCTCCTTCTCCTCTTCTCTTTTGCCTCTCCCTCTTCTTCCCCCTCCTTCTCCTTTGCCTTCTTCTTCTTTCTCTTCTACTACTACTATCAAGTCCTTTCTGGACTCCCCCTTGCATACAGAAAAAGACAAACCAGATTCCACCCAGGGAAAACCTGGGTGCAGGTTTGAACAGGAGGCAGTGGTTAAGGTGCCCATGATTGATGAAGGATCAATGCACAAAAGGTAATGCCATTAATATTTTTCCATTGATTCCCTGTCTTTCTCCATAACACAGAAAGGAGGAATATACTTTGCTGAAGAAATGAAGCAAGGATATAGTCCTAATAATACTTAAGCTAAAGTATTCCATATCTGGCCCTTGAACCGTATCAAAATCACCTGTGGAGGTTGCTAAAAATGTTGTTTAAGACATCTCACACACAATGGATCAGGATCAGGAAAGCAAGACCTGGGTATCTGAATACTTAAAAAGCATACATGTGACAACCACTCGTTTAAAATGTTTTGCATCCATATAATCTTGAATTTATTACAAACTTCTTGAACCATCAATAAGTAAAAGACTGGGTGGGGTGCAGTGGCTCACACCTGTAATCCCAGCTACTCAGGAGTTTGAGATAAGAAGGACTGTAACTCAAGGCCAGCCTAGACAAAAAGTTAGCAAGTCCCTATCTCAGCCCGTAAGCTGGGCATGGCGACGTATATCTGGCCCCAGCTTTGTAGGAGACATAAACAGGAGGGTCAAGGTCCAGGCTGGCCTGGCAAAAATGGAGACCCCATTTGAAAAAGGCAAGATGCATAGCTAATGTGGTAGAGCAACCGCCTAGCAAGCGCAGGGCCCTGAGTTTAAACTGCAGTATCAACACACACATATGCATATGGACAAAGAATTATAAGACTTTCATAAACCTGCAGGTTGGCGAAGTAATATATAGGGGTTGAGGTTCTCCTAGAACTCCTTAAGTTTGAAGGTATTTATATTTGAAGACTTATCTGAGTATATTGGAATTTTATACTGTCATGGTGGGGTTTTGTTGTTTTTATATGAAGAAAGTATTTCACTCTAGAAAACTGCTAGCCAGTAGAACTTTCTACAATGAAGGAAATGCTTGATACACTTTTCAATATGGTAGCCTCTAGTCTCATTTGGCTTTTGAGCAGTTAAAATAGGATTATACAACTGAGGAGAAAAATTCGATTTTTATTTCATCTTTACTAATTTTAATTTCAATGTAAAAACCATATCTTTTTAGTACCTGCCATATTTGGTGATGCAGCTTTAGGATTATGCTTCATTGGAACAGTAAACGATACAATACTTCCCTTGTACACACCCAAAGCACATGAGATTAAGATGATTAAAGTTAGGCAAGCATTCATGCATTACTTAGGATCTATTATGGGCCATATCCTGGAGATCTTCTCTAAAGATTACAGTAATGTCTTTTAACATATCTACACTAATAAAGAAGCATGTATATTTTTTAAAAAAAAGAAAGATAAAGAAAAACAGGTCCAGGCCTGGTGGTACTCCCCTATAATCCCAGCTACTCAGGTGATAGAGGTATGGGTCTCAGAGTCTGGGTCTGGCCCATGCAAAGTTAGCTCAGGAAACCTTATCTGATAAACAACTAAAAACAGAAGGACTGAAGGTATTTTTCAAGTAGTAGAGCACCTGCCTAGCAGTCTTGAGGCCCTGCATTTGGTCCCCAGAACCACAAAAAAAAGTAAGAATTCCTGCTCACAATCACACATGGGTGACAGACATGTTAATGGCTAAGATACATGCTTTGCTTTTCATTTTACTAATTTTTATAAGCTTAACCAGCTTTTTGCCCAAGTAGCTAGCCAAATCATAATGTTACAGTGAACCATAATTAAGCATATAAAGTACCATGGTAGCAATCTAGGTGTCCTCTTAGACTTGTTCTTTATACTTGTTGCAAGTGAAAAACGTGGCTATAATATACAGAAGTGTATCACAGTTAAGGCTCTCCCTAAACTTTCTCCATTAATGGTTAGCCATGCTATTTTCATAATATCAGAAGCCCCCAATATTTGATTAAGATCTTATTACCAAGGCCCAAAGACAGCTCCAGTCTTAATGTCAAATAATTGCCTTTTGCAAAATCTGAAAAACCTGTCTGACCTGTACACAGAGCAGCATTTGTTATTATAGCAAATAGGAAGGGCAGGTGCTCATTTTTCAAAGGGATTCAGGGCTGTCAACAACAGTGACCTCTTTGTGGTTTTCAGAGTGATTGTACAACTCCCAAATATTCACAGAAGTCTAACTCAAACAGCAACAAAATGGGGAAGATAATAGGTAGCATTTATGGGCTTTATTAAGCATTTAATTTTTCTGTTCCTAAGCGAACGAATCTCTGCAATGCAGATTAAGTGTGCACAAACCTAGAGTTTTAAATGACCATAACTATCAATTGAGCACTTACTGACCATCCACTATGCTGAAAAAGCTATGTTAAGGTCTGTGGGGAATTTGAAATTATTTATGAGGACAGTGTACCTACCTTTGAGATGTTTCCAGAACCAATTTGGTATTTGTTGTAGCCACAGTCAAGTTGTAGGAAATAAATGAAGCTTTTTGTTTTAAATGAGGCAAAAAAAAAAAAAATGTGGCCGGCCAAAACGTTTCAGCAATAGATATGGAGAACAAAGGAAAAGGGAGTCAAAGATGACTCTTAGGTCACAAATATGGAAAGAAAATACCAGGGTCAGGAAAATAATCAAAAGTTTTATTGGAGATTTTTCAGCTGGGAAGAGGAAGGCTGGAGAATGTGACAATTAGCAATGTTTTTCTGTCTGTGTAAAACTAGACCAGATGGTGACTTCCACCTTTGTGGGCTATGAATCACATCTAATTGGAGATACTATTAATTGACCTTTCTGTATCTCAGCATAGATATCCTAAAAAGAAAAAAAAAAAAAAACAGAGGCAATGGGCAAGGTCACGCATCTAGTAAGTGATAAAATATCTGAACTCAGTCTTTCTTTTTAACTACTATACAAACATCCCTTTGATGTCACTAAGAATATTAATGGGATTATGGCCTTTCTAAAAAGATACATATATAAGGTCAAACATACAGAATAGAGTGAGCATTTTCTCCTTGCCCTAGCTAATTTAAAGTTATATACATACAGATACTCTGGCTTGTCCATGGCATGTTCATTCTTTACTTTAATGAGAAATTATGAAGTATCTGTAACAAAAAAATGTGGAAGTTCGAAATTGTATTTGAAAAAATAATGATTTTATTTCCTCAATTAAAACCTCTATAAATGTCTGCATCCTTCCTTTAAAATATTAAATAAACCTAAATCACTATTATGACATTCAATATTTATATAATGAATATGTTTATGAAAATATAATGATCTGATCAGAATTCAAATGTTCACATTTAATGTAGGGACTCATATGTGTGGCCCTAAGGCCACATGGACATAGCCTGAAATTTAGCTATAATAGAAATTAATTACTTAAAAATTATTTATAGTCCACATTTTTTCACAGAAGGAAAGTAGGAAAAGGACCCAAGACAGGAAAGTGAATTTACTGATTTCTTCTATCTACAAATTTCCCAAGTCAAGGTCTCCATGAGTGGCATTTCACCTCGGGCCACTGGAAATAACAATTGAGATCCAGACCTTTAGACCTTTGGTGACACCCCTGTGAGCATCTCTCTCAGAATAAATGTGTCTGTTAGGTGGAACCATAACGGAGTGTAGAAATAGCACAGCCCTCAACATGGTGCCTTCATCTCCATAGGGATATGAATCAGCTGCCATCATCAGTGAACAGATTGGATAGGAGAGTTCTCGGACACCATTCTCATCTAGAAATAGACACACTGACTGGTAGCATATGGCTGTCCTGTTTTGGGTGCAGTCTCAAACAGCAGGGTTGCGATACCATGGATACCACACCTCTTGCCCATATTTGCACTTACCATGTTATTCCATTTTATTTGTTTGCCTAAGGAGGGGGCAAATAGCATTTGCACTCTGGCTTTGGTAAATGAGTCCATCATGTTTAAATAATAGGGAGAATTGCATTCTATGTGCTAACAAATAGTAAAAACCCTCTGAAAGGAGAAAAAAAGGCAACTCCTGCAAGTGCCTAGAATGGCATTAGGGACCTCCATGCATTCTCTAGGGCAAAAGAGTCTATTTCCTTACTATCTTATTAGCAAGTTGGAATTCTGGAAATCTATCTATCCTAACCACACTTGCCTAAGCTGAGACCACAGCGGGTATGCCCCTTGATTTGTGTTTGGGACAGAGAAGCAGTATTAAGGGCGGAGAACCTGTGTGCTCTAGAGGAGAAGGAGGTAAGGAAAGACTATTTATTCTGAGAAAAGAACCATCTCTGTCCCTTATTCTCTATGGGGAGGACACTTGACCTTTCCAATAGTCAGTTTGAGGCTGAAAAGCACTGCTCCATACAACATGGTTCTCCAATGTAGGACAAAAAGAAGACAAGGGGAAGAGGCAAGAGGGTAACAAGGAAAAGTCTAAAGAAATGAGGGATAAGTGGTTGATGGGAAAAGTTAGAAGAGAATGTGCGATTGGGTCACTTTAATAAATACACATCAAAAGAGGTATAAAGTTTAAAATGAAGCAGGGGTAGGAATGTGTTTTATGTGACTTACAGTAAGACAGCCAATCATTGTATGTTAAACCTACTACCAGATTTCAGAATCACTGAAGTATCTGATAAAGTTGATGCAAGTCAGAGTGAAAGTTCACCACAAGAATGAGAAGTATTCTGCCTAGCAAGCATGAGGCCTTGAATTCAAACCCCAGTACCACCCAAAAAAAAGAGAAAAGAATGAGAAGTATTCTAAAAAAATAATTATTAACATATTTTCAGGTTTACAAAATAATTTTAAAAGACAAGACTATATTAAAATGTTTTCCCTCAGTTTTATTCATGGTAAAGCACATTACAAGAGCTTGAACAGGATAAATTAGCATTTAATTATTCCTTAGGGATCAAAGGTTATTGAATTTTGGCAAAGGTAGTCTGGCTATCATGAAGTGAAAGAGTTGAAGCACCTAAGTTTGGGGTTAGAAAATGTTAGGGGAAAAAAAATGACTTATAGGAGCCTACTTGCCAATTACAAAAACCTCTTGTGTACACAGATTAACAGGAAAAAAATGAACTCACAATCAGAAAAAAAGCTCTGTTCCAGTCTCTGTTCCAGAATTTACTTTGACAAATACTTTAGTTTCTCTGAGACTATTTTTTATCTGTACCTATAAGTGGTGCTATAATTTTTTCATTATTATTGATATGATAGAACTATACCAAGTAAATGGAAAACAAATATATACTTAGTGTTATGTACACATGGTTAACTGTGCATTATCTGAAAATTTCCTTAACTAATTTTAATTTTAATATTGGATCTAAAATGAAGAAACAGAGAATTTGTTTGCTAAAATATCCCCAAATCATTTATCTTAAGTCTTACCAATATTTTTGGTATTTTTATCAATTTGTCTTCTTTATTTGCTTTTTCATCACTTCCAGTGTCTCAAAGAATATTCTATTTGTCTTTATCTTATTTAAAACCACAGTGGAGAATGGATCCTTTTAAATTTATTGTTCAGGAGTAAAATAGGCTAGCTTTTGTTAAGCTTCCAAAGTTAGACCTCTATGCTGATAGATAATCTGGAAGGTCCCATAAAGAACAATAAAATGAGCCAGGCATGGTAGCATGCATGTGTAATCCCAGCACCCAGAGGTCTGAGATAGTAGGCTCATGAGTCTGAAGTTAGTCTTAGCTATACAACAAGACCCTGTCTCAAAAAACTAAGGTCTTAGAATGTAAGGTAGTTATAGATCACTTGCCTAGCATGTGCAAGGCTCTGGATTTGATCTCCAGCACCACAAACAAATAAACAAAAGAACAAAAAAAGATCTTGGTATGTTGAATCTGAAGAAGAGAATTCTCAAGGAATGTGAGAGTTTCATCAAACTTGAGATGGAATACTATAGATAATGAATTTGATTTATTTATTAAAGTTCCAACTGGAAGAACTGAGATGATTTGGACTTAATCTGGGGAAAGGATCTCTATTTCTGTATAATGGTCAGGCAAAGTGGTAGAAATAACATAGAATTATAGTCAGACATTGGTAAATTAACATTTAAATCTTGAAGTTTTAGATATTACACCTTTAACATAGAACTTATTCTTGCATTGTGGGACCAGGAAGAAGCAAAAAAAGAGTGGGAGTACTAATTTTGATTAAGATATTTTTTTGTCACCAAAGTTTGAGAGGCAAATAAAAATGTATAACTAACAATCAAAAATAAAACAAAACCCTAACTCATTCAAGTTAAACAAGGAGATCAAATGAAACACAAACTTAGAAAATAGAAACATACAAGGTTGTAGATCTAAGCCAAAATATATTGGTGATTACATTAAGTATTAGTGAACTAAATATTCCAACTAAAAGACAAGTATCTTCAAACTGGGTTTTAAAATACTGTTTGATGTTCTACATACTACAGAGAGAATGAGAGAGAGAGAGCGAGAGAGAGAGGGAGAGAGAGAGAAAAAGATACTGAAAGGCTGAACACAAAAGGATGAACAAAGAAACCATAAAAAGCAGCCCAAAGAAAGGTAAAGTGGCTATGCCAATATCAGACGACACATAAGAATTAGATACTTTATTTAAGACAGAAAGCCTCACTTCAGATATAAAGCGGACATTTTATAAAAGTAAAGTGGTTTTCCTACAGGAAAACATGAAACTAATAGCATAGCTTCAAATTATATCTAATAAAAAGAAAAATGACAGAATAAAACAGAAAAATCCAAAAAGTAGGAGATTTTGATATATTGCTTTCAATATCTAGAATAGACAAAAACCTATAGGAATATAGAAAATCAGTTTTAACTGGAGCAATATAAAATATCACAAAAAAACTGCAGTGCATACCCTCTTTTATACCTACTTACACAGCCATTTTTAAAAAAATCAGCAAATCTGAAAGGTTTTCACTCTAACAAGAAGTGATTAAACTAAAAATCAATAACAGAAAGAAACTAGAACACACTCAAATTAAGGAAATTAAATCATACATGTTTAATATTGCCATAGGTCAAATACAAAATCTAAGTAAAAATTAAGTAACATTTTGAACATAATAATAACGAGCATAATACTTTTCAAAATTTAGAGGATGTTTTCTGTAATTTGTTCACACTTAAAATGACAGAGAATATAATAGTGCAGATTAAACTGACAATGTATTGTCTGTAGCCATTAAATCATGTATAGCACACACACATACACACACACACACACACACACAGACACACACACACAAAATGGAAGAAAATTCTTTTAATATAGAATTCAGCAAAGTAATCCAAGTCACTGATTAATTAAGTTGCAATGTGCATTGATATTGTGTCACTTTCTTCCTATTAAATATGAACCCATATTCATATCAGTACCAAACTTGTTCATCAATAATGCCTTAACTCAACTAGCAAAAACGCTTTGTCTTTCTTATTATGCTTATGTCTTCTCTTCAACAAAATTAGAGATAAGGGCAGAATAGGTTCTGCCTGGAAGTGAGGGGGAATGGGGCAGGGACAGGGGGAGAAATGACCCAAACAATGTATGCACATGTGAATAAATGAATAAAAAAATAGTGTAAGCAATTTTCTTGCTGAATTGGATAGTAATCAAGCATTTATTTGCAGACTAATTTTGTCAAAACATGGCTGAACTCCACACCTACATTGACTATAGATATAAGAATTCAGCAAAAATCAAAACCATTTCATGAGAATCAATCAGCTATCTGGAATTAACAATAAAAAGTACTGCCTGTTCTGTTGCTATTTTTAAATTATGTGTTACACATTCTTTATAAGAGTAAAGTTTATAGCTCATGTACATATACATATGTTAACAATTTTCTTTAACCTTGAGTTACCAGTACTCCCTTGGTTACTAGTGATAATAAACTTCATCTGATCTTCTCTGGCTGCCCCAAATCATAGCATATCAGGGGATGAAGACAACTTAAAGGCAGATCTTCCCAGCACCCCCTCTCATTTCACTAATGTGAAAAATCAAAGCCTTGCAAGTCAGTGGCTCACTTAAAATTTATACAGCTCTTTAGAGAAAACAAGCCTAAAAGCGGGCATGTAATATCAGGGGCTGGTGGAGCGCCTCAGGTGATAAGAGCACCTGCCTAGCAAGCATGAGGCCCTGACTTCAAACCCCAGTGCTGCCAAATAAAATTCACAGGACAGAGTGTAATATCAAAAAAACAAACAAACAAAAATAAAGTGATGCCTAAGGCCTGATGGAGATCACCCAGGTGCTTAAGTAGCTCCAAATTAAAAGACCAACCTTCTAAAACGAGGATAATATGGCTTATTCTACAATTTATTAGTAAAGAGAAAATGAGACTGTCTTTCTACTCAATTTTAGGACATTCCTTTCTAGATCTAGAACCAGTAAACTGCCATTCTCATTCATTTTAAACTTCCTTGCATTTATTTACTCAAAGTTTTAAAGGGTTTGAGCTAAAATTTGCTTAAAGGCAACTGTTTTCCCATAAAAATACATTGTAAGAATGAAATTATCTGAAAGTATATTAGAAATTTAGAAACTTCCTATGAGAGATGAAGATTTTTGATAATGAAAAACAACCTCATTTATCTCTTGAGGACTTAACAGGAATTAGAGAACAGCATTAAATGAGGAAATTAGAAGAGATAACATGATCTCCATGACTTGTTTACCAGAGTTTGGCATATGTGATTTATACTACATTATGAAAAGGAACATTTTTTAAATGAAAGTATTCTAGATGGAAAAGCTGGGAGAGTTCAGATAGGTCCATACTGAGAGAAGGAAAAGGTTAAGGGTTCCTGCTTATCTTTGCTGCTGGACCCCTCAACAAAGGCTTTATAGTGAAAGGCAACGGGATCCAGGCTCAGTATTTATTGCACAGCTTAGTGGCCACCACCATGTTCTTCACCACACCCAGATTCTCCAGGCTATTCACTCACCACTGTGGAACAGAAGTGGCATCACATGACTTCCACTTCCACTTCCACATCAGTCTGGGCAGACAGGCAACCGCCATGATTCATTTCCACATCAATATCTGAGTCATATAAAAATATGGAAGACATCTGTTACACGTGTTTGTTGGATGTTGCAAGTAGTTCCTGCTGTACAAGTTAACTATATGACTAAACATATCATAATCTGGAGCTAGTATTAAGCTGGCCATGGTTAATAAGCTGCATTAAAAATAACTTTAAACAGGGGCAGTAAAAATTGTTAAGACCTGGGATCACATCTGCCACTTACAATCTGAGTGATCCCACACAAGCTTCAGCATCCTCACCCATAAGGGATAACTTAACAATACTTCCCTGATACGATTGTGGTGCAGATTCAGTGAGTTCATATACATCATGCACCCTTAGAATAGAGCTTGACACATTGTAAGCACTCAGCATATGTAGCTATTAGCATCATATTTGTATAGTATTAATTAAGGGAATGACTTACAAAGCAAATTTTAGTAAGAAGGTGAGACTTTAAATATTTTATTGAAAACTACACATGCGTCTTATTTTAGGGGTTGACATTTCTTGATTGGTTAAAAATTAGTAAAGTGTATTTGAAATGAACACCTTCCCTCTCAAACCTTTAACCACTGCCTCCCTTGAAAGTCCACATTCTTGAATTGTGTTAAAATAGTGAGACTGAAGGAGATAAAGATTATCTGGCATCTGAGGATGGTAGAGACAATGAACCAAAACAGACCTAAGTTACAGTGGCACACACAATTGAGAAGTATGACATGAGTTATTTGCTACATCGAGTACAAAGTGCCAGTATTATCCCAGGAAGCTCGCCACATTTCCAATCACAAATATCCCTAGGGAGTTTCACGTGTGTTCTAACATAAGTGCATTCCTTCCATCTGATGGAGACAGAAACTTGCAATAGCATCTTATTTACAATAAAAACTAGTCACAAACATGTCAAATTACGTAGTAATTCATTACTAAAGATATATTTGTCTTTTTTTTACTTTAGGACTGGAGAAGCTTGCACAAAAAGGGAAATCACTATCCCCATTAGCAAGTATAACTGGAATATCACTGTTTTTGATTATGTCCATGGGTTTTCTATTTCTATGGAAAAAATACCAACCCTATAAAGGTAAGTTACAATTAGGGAAAAAAATTAAGTTTTAGATATATACTAAAAAATACCTTACTAGATTTTTTTTCTGTCTTGGTTTTAGTTATAAAACAGAAGCTAGAAGGCAGGTAATACATTATGTTTCTATGAAAATTTTTTTTTGTGAATACTTTTTTCCTCAATTATTATCCTAATAGAAATACCTATTTGTCTTTTCAGGCCAGAAACAGAATACAGGAAAGCTCAAACATTTTCAGGTAATGGCCAGGCTGAAAAGAGCTACTATTGGTAGTAATCTATATTAATTAATATTGTTAATGTTAATTGATAATATTAATTGATATAGCTATCAATGTAATAGACCTAATATAAGCTAATATCAACACTAACAATTCCTTACCTTTAATCAGTGTGCTCACCTTACAAAGTGCTCTCCCTGTACTAGTTTTATATAAGCCATGCAAGTCTGTAAGATTAAATGGTAGGTACTCTCGACTCCATTTTACAGGCCAGATGACTAAGGATCAGAGAGATTAAGTCACTTACCCAGAGTCACTGAGTTCTGCTTAAGTCTCATTCATTAATCCTATTATCATTGGTCTGAAAAATACTAAAGGACTCTCTCACTTTGTTAATTCCTAGGGGACATATACCGTTGGCAGCTCCATACCAGGGAAAAGAGGAAAAACAGAATTGACAGGGGCCAGTGCTCCTTCTTTGTCCCCAGTTGACCCTCACTGCCTTCACTGTTGACTCTATGCTAAGTTGTTACAAATTAACAATGGAGCTTTTGCTCAGGCCTCAGTGTCACAGGGAGCCAGGTTTCAGTCCTGTATATGCCACATTCCCCATGTGAAAATTATTTTTCTTGACTTCAGCTTCCTCATCTATATAACAGAGATAAAAACTTCCTCCTAGGGTTGCTATGGGAATTAAATAAAATGATGCAGCTGGAGAGCCTAATAGGCTACCTGGGTGCTTAATAAAGATGGGCCTTCTTATCTAGCCCTTGCTCACTTACAAACAATTGAATGTCACACAGGGGAAGGCTTCAAGACCATCTGGCTCCTCCCAGCCACCGGCTATTCCCATCATTTTCCAGATGAAATTTAGGTGATCGTAATATTGCATTGTACTGTATTTTGTGTATATGATCAGTTGTAGTTATTTACTTATTCTTTTCTGTTCTGGTGGTCTCTGTTAGATCTAACAAGGTGTAGTTAGATATTATGGGTGGGTTGAAAGCTGCTGGGACCTCCAGGATTCATAATATGAGGATTATGAAGGACAAGACTGACCACATCTGTGTATTTAACCATGTAATACATTGTTTAGGAATAACTGATTCAATTCAGTTTCAATTTCCAGCTTAAGAAGGATTGATTTCCAGCACCGCTCAATGGCAATGTGAACATGGGGGTTTAGGAAATGTTTAATTGGTTTTGTACACAGGCCATTTAAAGCAGACAATAAAAACAAGTGTTACAAAGATTTAAAAAACAATAGCAAATGACAGCATTGGGTTTGTAAGTAGTTTTGTTTTCCATTTCAGGCCATGAAGATGCTCTGGATGACTTCGGAATATATGAATTTGTTGCTTTTCCAGATGCTTCTGGTGCTCCCAGGGTTGGTTTTCCTAGTGGCTGATTAACCAAGACGTAGAATTCTGCTTTACCAGAGGTGTAAGCAGCATTCATTTCAGCACTTTGGCAGTGCAGTCCAATGGCTGCATTACCTCCTACAGTGTTAGCGGTGTTACACAGTGTTGACTCACTCTGTAATGAGTAATGTTGCCGGTTCTGGGAAGTTGAGGCATTTTTCTTGGACTTTATAAGTAAAGCTAACACAAACAAGGAAGTTATGCTAATTAATAAACATTCTTTACCTGCTAAGCTTGGTGAAGAGGGATTTAATTAAGTGGAATGTCAGGAGAACTGAATAAATGACGATCAGGAATCTCTGTTTAAGTATTCTGCATTACCTCAGTGAACACAGCCCTTCACATGACTGGGCTTTCTTTCCTCTTCATAACTCTTGAGTGCACTTCAGAAACAATTGATGTCTTTGAAGCCACCTTCCCTGCTCTTCATAAGGAAATTATCATATAGCCTACACCTAAAGTACGCACATGCACATCTTTATTATCATCTTGAAGGTGCATTAATAAAGTGGGCAAAGCACCCCTACCCTCTTTGTAAGTTATTTTTTCAGTGTGCAAAATATATTTTAAGAGAGTTTTATTTAACAGACACACAAATATGTCTTTGAGCTAATCAGTTCATGGACACTCTTGCAGTTTTATGTAGGACCAGTTTTCCTCTGCTTCCTTAATTCCTTATAATAGTCTACCTGTAGAAGAGGCTATAAATGGATTACGTGCTTCCGGGCATTGTCATTTCTATTTTTTAAAAAGACTATGTGCTGTTAGGACATGGTTACTTCATTTGTTTAGAGCATTCTAACAATGTGTAAGGTTCACCCAGTAAGTTTCTTGGCCACAGACTTAATTTCAGAAATGCTGTGTGAGTAATGGAAAGGAATTGATTGGATTTCATCCTCCCTGAGGATGTGTCAGAAGCACCGGCACCCACATTGTCACAGGCAAAGAAAAGAAGTGCCCTGAAAAGGCCTTGCAATGCTCTGTTCAATCTCAGGCAGGACTGGTTCACTTCTACAACCAAAAAAGACAAAATAAATATTTGATGGATCAGTTATTTAAAACAACTTCTCATGGTGGCAGAAAGCACTCCTGAGGTATGTCTTCAGATGGTATAGCAGGAAACTGAAGAGCTCAGAGGACTTAAAATTGAAGTTTTGAAGCAGAGTTTCGTTATTTAAAATAATGCACACATTTTATTCCTATGAATTCATTTAGAAAGAAGTGAGATTTATATAAGAAACTATAAATTTAACCTTGTGATAAGTCACAAGGTATTTGTAGAGAACTAACTGAGAGGGCCTCTGTTGGCTCAAAATGCTACAATCCTCAAGAACTTAGAGCAGAGAAATGGGTCTTAATCATTACATTACAGAAGCCCCACTTCTGTCATAAACAGAATAACTTGACTTGGAGCCATGCCAGTTTTCAAAGCTGAAAACTCCTGAAGAAGTTGTTGAGATTCTTAATTAGCCATGCCAGGTGCTTTGGGAAAGAGGTGAGAAACTGAAGAGCAGGACCTGAGTGAGAAGAAGCCAGAATGGCATTTATGTGGGAAGATTAGCAGCCAAATGCAATGGTCCTATGAAAAAATGGGAAGTACTAATAAAACCAAGACCTCAAATTTGACACTAAGAAAGGAAACAAAAAGAAATTGCTAATTTATTTAGTTTTTCAAAATCAAAATTATCTCTTTACTCATTGTAGCACATGTACAAATGGAGCACCTCTGTCTATTGTACACTTCACTGTTGGATAGAAAGAAGGCAGCTGTATGAAATGAACAAATTTGTTATTAAACAGTCCTAACATTAGGTTAGGTAAGTTAGTGGTCCCTGCAGATTGCTTTTACCAAAGTCCCTGACCATCTCCCTGCCAAAAGTAAAAAATGAAGAGTCCGTCTCAAGTACAAACTGTACATCAAAGTCTCAGTACGAAATGATTAGACAAGTCACAAATCCTAGTGCTTACCTGGAGCACTTCAGCTTTACTAAGTGCAATGGAAATAGGCCCTTTCCAGACAAACAGAAAGCTAAGACATTCCAGTATAACCTAGCAGGTCAAATTGGGATGAGGTAGAGAACACCAAAGACTTACCTAGGGCAAAAAGTTCTCTAGGTGGAGTTGTGTAAATATTAAGGACTAAAAGTAGACAGAAGTATGATAGAAATATGGAATGGATGGGGAGGAAAACCAGGCTTTGACTAAATAATCAGAAGAAGAAGGCAATTGTGAACTATAAATGTCATTTTCAATAAAATAGATGATAGTTTTTATCAAATACTGCTATTCTTTCTACATTCATAGAAGCCTTTAGTTTTTAGAGCTTATTAAACATTCAAAGCAAAACATCTCTGTTTGCTCTATTTCTTGGTAATGCCTTTACTCACGCGCAATGTGGTTAGCACTTTGGGCTGTACTTTATTCTTTCTTTTAAGACACTCCTGCTCATATAACTGGAAACACATGTCAAAAGGTTATTAAGATGTAGAATTAAAATTATATATGCTCTCTGGTTCTAAGCTGTTTTGATATCTCCTCTTTTGCTCTATTTCTTCCAATTACATTTCTTGTACAGTATTGCCAGCTTGCTTCTTAAATGATGAGAAAAAGTGACAGTTTTGCCAAGCTATTCCTCTTCCACCCTTATAGGTATGTTACTGCACAAACCTACCAGCAGCATTGTAGCAAGGAGGAAATCAGCATTTCAGGGAGATAAACAGTACTAATTCTGTAGTGGTCAACACTGTCAATTGTTTCCAGATATGCAGCGTAATGAAAATACTATTAACTAATCTTGAGCTAATATTTTTGGATGTGTCACATTTTCTAGATACCAAGTAGGTCTATTCCAACCTCTGATGGTGTATCAGGGCAAGATTTGCATAGTACAATTTACGAAGTTATTCAGCACATCCCTGCCCAAGAGCAAGACCATCCAGAGTAAGTATGAACCTACTCTTCCTGGTACTAAGGAGAAGCTCAGCCCTTATCCTCTGTTTTCCTCAGAATTTATTAAAAGCCTCAAAAGAAAGATATTAAAACAAGAAATTATAGCTTCTGAATAATTGAAAATATACAGGACACTTCCTCATCTGAAAATAATTTTGAGAAATAAAATAGGCAAACACAGGGGCCATGCTTTTGGACCAGTAGACAAGACACAGAGTCTAGAATCAACTGTCTACTGAATACATTTCTCTCACACACAGTATTTCCCTCAAGAAATTCACATGTGGATAGAAAAGCCACATTCAGGCCAGTTCTCAAGTCATCTTGGTTATTTTCATGATTTTCTAGTGGCCGTGGTAACTTTAAAATAATGATGATCTCACCAAAAATAAGACCAGAAAAAGAGGAATACACAAGGTCCAGAGCTCAATCAGAATCAAAAGCCCAACATCTTACAATTCAAAGCTATCTATTTCCAAGCAAACTGAACCACAATAAGAACTGGTCTCTCAAAGAGGATAAAAATGTGTGTCAAGGCCAAATCCAGAAAATCTTTCTCCAGTTAAGTTCAAGGCTGTCCTTAAGAAGTCTGTTCTTTCTTTGCCGTGGAGAAGCTAAGCCCGCAGTCTTTTGAAATAATGAAATAAACTTCTGGTTTTCTTTTTTTTTTTTAGGGGGGTGATAATTGTAGAGTGTAGCTGCCTGCAGGCATAACTGCCACAAATCATCTTCTTTATTTGTCATGTATTGACTTTGAAAAGAACATCAATAACCACACACTGGAACTTCCCCTCTGGCAAAAGAAACAGTTCCAGCAAAGTAATTCATGCACACCTCTGGGTAAATACCAAAAGTAACAGCTAGGAGTGGATGATTGTGTAGAAAATCATAGGAGGAGGAAGAAACCCATGCCTGATGGAGTAAGCAGTCATTTTAGTTCTAAGTGACAAGACACTTCTGAAGACCCCACCAGAGAAAATTTACCTAGAGTTGGGTAAATTAGGAACAGTCTCTGATAGAACTAGAAACCTCTGGTTTGAAAAGAAAAGAAACTTGGTTTAAAGCAATATGTGATTAACTTAAAGAATGAAATATTATTGCATGATAGTTTAAAAGCAAAAACTCTCTAAAATGATACCTCACCCTCTTTACTTTCTGGAATACAGAGAGGATGTTTTTCTTTTTCTCCTTTCTTCCTTTTTTTTCTTTATTTTGATTTTTTGATTGATGTACAATTGTACATATTTATGGGGTACAATGTAACATTTATGGGGTGTAATTAATATGTTGTATAATAATCAAAAGATAACTAGCATATCTATCACCAGAATTTCTGAGAGTAAGTCTACATTCTATGATTGAATCCACTTAAAAAAAATTTAATTTATTTGTTTCTGTATGTATCCTTTGCTCTAAACATCTGCTTTTCCCACCAGAATCCAAACAAACCAAATGAAAACTTGAGGTTCCTAAGAATAAAATGAATACTGAGTTAGAAGTGTGAATATGGTTGCTCCGAGTTCAGAATACAAAGTGATTGGGTTGTTTTTCCATGTGAAAAAAACTGATTCACTTTTTTAAAAAATTGCCCTCTAAAACTAGATGCCTGTCAGACACAAATCTCTAGAATGCCTCAAGAATATGAATGTGTATTTCAGAAATAAATTTTGAAGGTTGAAAAAACATCAGAAATGCTCTTTTTTCAAGTAAATAGAGAACTAATTTTTTAATGCTATAAAGCTCATTCTCCTTAATTGCAGTAACCCTAGAATATCACCTCATGCTGACCCCAACCTAAGTGACCTTTGCTCTCTCTTCCAAGACTCTCTTCTTACCTTCCTCCCTTGTCTTCTAAGTCTTGTTTGTTTTGTTTTGTTTTGTTTTGTTTCTCTGTGTGTGTCTCTGTTGGCTTTTTCTAACCTACTTTCATTCTTTGACTCCTTCCTTTCCTGAATCTGTGTTTCTCTCTGCTACTCTTTGTCTGTAAGGCTTTAAGACTGTCTCCCTTTTCTCTAAAGTTCCTTTAAAATTATTTTCCTCCTCCATCAGACTTCCAACTCATCCAATTGGGGAGCCAACTGGATGGCTCCCCATCTAATTAAAAGTCTTATTTTAAAAGTCTTATTTTCTTTCAAGACATTTACATTAGCTATTCTAAACTTTAAAAACAAGTAGAATATTTTCTTCTTTCCATCATAAACTGTTTTGCACTTATTTATTTATAATCAATCCACAGACATTTCCAGGATATTTACTATGTGGCAGGAAGAGAGATTAAATAAGACTCAGTTTTTTAAGGATTCCATAGTTTTGTAGGCTCCTGTTAGTTTATTTTAACTAATGATCCTTCATAAAATAATATTCCTCCATAGAATAGATGCAGAGACCATTTTTCTCTCCTGATTGTCTATGATTTTATTCACTAGGTCCAATTAAATTAGAAGATCACTTTCATAAATAATGCAGTATTACAGATGGTTAGTTAATCCCTCCCATCCCCTAGTCCTGAAGTGGTTGAGAGAACTGTGGGAAAAGATTACAGCTTTCTTCTAACCTTACTTAACAGTCACCTCTGAGGTAAAAGACAGTTAAGCAATTTTATTCTTTGATTCTGAGACTGTATTCTTAAGTACATTGTGGCTATTAGCTAATTGGACTGGTATGTAACAAATCAGTAAATTGGTCTGTGTTCAAATTCAGGTATTCAGCCCAATTATTTCTTTATTGATCTAAAATAAATGTATTTATTGAAATACTGTTGACACCATTAAATGCACTTGGTACAGTTTGTTTTGAACCAAGTCTGATTGTTACAACCTTGGAAAAAGGATATTCAAGTAAGTAAACTTTGAGTTTCAAAATGTAATTATCTACAGAATTTAATGATTGCTTACTCTTCATATTATTGAAAAATATATTTTTTGAATCAGTTGGAAACATATTATTTGCAGCTATGGAAAGGAATAAAAGAATTTACAGTTCTTTTACCTATAGACCTGAAAATCTATAGAATAGTTTATGTATCTTATGTATCTCTTCACCAGGTGAACTTTCGTGGGCAGAGCAGTACATTGGAGTGAAATAATGAAGAAATATTTTAAGGAAAAACATCTGGGATCAATGAAGAAACCAAGCCCAGCGCCTCATTACTTCCTATAAATGCAGAATAAAAGCATTTATGTACATTGGACTGTAGGTTTTCAAGCATACACACAATGTGTTGTGCAACAAAGGAAAGTGGTAGGAAAATGTTCCTTAGGGCACATGGCTTATCATGTTTACTGAGAGGAAAAAAAGAATGAAGTTTCCCAGCCACTCATTGTATATCAAGTTTCTCTAAAAAGCCCAATTTGTTCTAATCTATATTTTCACTTTCACCAACATTGATGCTATCCTATCTCGCCTACAAATATGGAAACTACATTTGTAAATTTCTTCAATTCTTTAATTCCTGAATTTATTTCTTGTTATTTGTGCCATAAAATAACAATGATTGTCACAAAAGTTAATACTGTGCCTTCTCCCTGATTGTCAATCAGCTTGGTTGTCAGGAGTGTTTTGGAAAAGACTTGCAAAATATTTGAGAAATGACTTACTAAAGTCTTACTTTTATTTTTGTTCAAACAAAAGTGGATTCAAATAAATTATTCTGTCTTTTCTTTTATGTGGTCTTGATTCTTCATTCTGTAGAGTAAAAAACTATATAAAAGTCATATTGAAAAATTAGATTTTTTTCCCCTTATTTCCCAATGTGTAATAAAGTATAGGTTGTAGAGAATTTTTTAAATAGGAGTCTTTTCTCACAGGGCTGGTTATTTAACACAGAAGAAAATTAATTTTAAAAAATAGAATTTTTTTTCTAAAATGTTTAAGCAAACCACTATATTTACACTGTTCCTCCCATATTTTCATGGATATATATGGTGAAAGAAAACTAAGATTAAATCTCACAACTCCTTTCTCATCTCTCTCTACCACACTTATATAATTTCTGTTGAAAAAAATTAATTGGTGCTACCACAAATATTTTCTTCTGTGTTTAGTAACAGAAAAACCACTTTATCTGATTAGAAAAAGAATTCATGCTCATCGTAATACATACATATATTTGGAAATGCAGAACACTTGCCCTAAAGCAATTAAAATCACTTGTAATCTCAGAAATAACCTGTTGACATTTTCCTAGACTTGTTATGTATGTATTATTTATATATTCATAATCCTCCTGGTTCCAGAAAGGGTTTGTGCTAGCTCGTATACAAGCATAATATAACAAGATAAAATATACAAAAAATAAATCCAGATATCCAAAATATGAAGTCATTAAGAAAAATAGGATGAAGGCACAATGAGAGACAAAGTGAAAGTAAAAATGAGGTCAATAACCAGTGTGATGAATTTCCCTTCATCTGTGAGTATTGTCTTACACCACCAAGATCACAAGGCACATACAGGTATATGTCTGCAAAGGACCTTCTAAGCCAAATACAATTCATAAATGTCAAAGCCAAAGAAAGGTTGCAATTTCAGGGCCAGGAGAGAGCAAGTCAGTGTCAATGACCCATTCACCTCAGGGGACTCACCTCTTCCTCTTCCCTCCTTTCTCAATCTTGTGCCCCCTCTTTCCCTAGGGCTCTTTGCTGATGTGTCTTACTTGGAGGACAGACATTAATTGCAATGAACTAGTGTTGCTTCTGACTTTCTCTTCCTAAATCCAGCCCTAAATACTTTAATTCACAGACAATCTCAAACAGCACTTTCTTGGAATGGTAAACATTCACAATTCCCAAATCAAATTCCTATAAAAAGTATGCACCAAGGTAATCTGTTCACTAATCCTGGGTCTGGGTATTTTTGTTCATCCTTCTAAAGATTTTCACCCCAAATCAAAGGAAATACAAATATATATTTTTAATTTTTCAAACTCACTTTTCAATTACTTATAATTCTTCTCATTTCTGTATCTCTCTCACACACACAAAAATACAGACTCCCTCAGAGCATGGTTCCACTCAAAGCAGCAAGGAATCACTGAAGGGAGAAATGTGAAAAGATCTAGAATCCAATTAACTTTTGCCATCATTGGTGTGCAACACCAGATGACTCACTGCTTTTTCAGTAAATGGGGATGAAAATCTCATAAATTAATCAAGGTTTCCAAGAGAAGTGATGAGCCAAAACCCAGGTGCTCACCTAATTAACAAATTAATCTTTAAAAACCAGCCTAAAATTCTTTCCTTATTTCCAAACATAATCTTAGCTGCTTCTAGTTTTTAACTTTATATTACTTTGTCCTCTTGGTGCTTATTACTTTCAAAGAGCATATCCTATGGATAGACTTTTAAGTAAAATATTAAAATACTTATGAGTAAAATGCAGTTTTCCTTGGTTTTCTGGCACTTGTACTTCCATGTGAATAAGATAATTTCAGTTAAACTGAGCATGTATACTCAGAGAACAGGGTCTATACTGTCCTTTATTTCTACTAGATTATGTGCTTTCTAAAGTTTTGTTACAATAATAAAAATTGAGTGATAACTCAGTACTTGGCAAGCAGTTAGCCATTTTGCTATATTTTATTAAAGTTTTCATTTTATTTTCAGAAAGTTCTTATTTTCTGTTTCTAAATTGTTACATATAACCATGTGTATTCAAATGTTATTCTTACTTATTCTTCTAAAGTTCACATTTGAATATATGTTTTAGCTTCACGAGACAATAAGAAAGCAAAGCATTCTCCCCCACCCATAGACAGATATTAGACACAGCACTTTGAATTTAAGCCTGTTACTCTCTTTCCTTCTTATCTCATAAATACTATGTTTATTGTGATTACAATGTTAACCTTGAAGTTTATAAATTTGTATGTGAGTATGTGACATTCTTTGGTCTTCATAAACATCACAAAGAATATATGGGTGAGAAAATGTATGCCCACCTTACAGATGTAGAAATCAAGTCTTCAGTAGTAAATGATTTTGCTAAAGACACCAAATCAATGAGTGGTGGAGCTGATCTTTCAATGACCCCTGTGGCTCCAAGTCCAGTAGGGTCTGTTCCAAGTCACCAGCATGAGAGTTCTCTGGATGTGGCATCCTGGAGCAGAGCAAAAGGCAAGGTATCTTCTGTCAGCCTTATCTTGAGAACTTTATTGATTTCAAACACTATTTGGCTTCCAATAAAGTTATTTGTTTATGTTTAAGAACTTTTCATTTGTATATGCTCTTAGGAAAGACGACAGTTCACTGGTTTGCCATCAATACAGCATAAACTGAAATTTTTTTTTATACCTGTAAAGATTCCCAGCAGAATTCTACCTTAGGTTTATGGCAGATGCTCTCTGAAACTTCAATGCCGTTCCATAAATTCTACATAAACATTTGTCATGGGAAGTGGAACTTCAGAGACTCTGAAGAAGGCCAGCTCTTTTGAGGTCTTTTATGGCATCTAGCCTAACATATGCACTTTAGAGCAGACAATAAATGTTTTCTGAATCACACTTAGTTGAATTGCCTACTCTCTGTATGTTTAATAAAGACTCTATCAATAGAAGGCAAATAAATGATCGTGTTTCTAATAACCAAGTTCCTTGGTGTTTGACTCTCAGGGACACTTAATAACTTTGAGAGCTATTTTTCCTTGCAGTTCATTAAGACCCTATCAAAATGTTTGTTCTTCAACAAGTAGAGAGTCATGAGAGTGTGATTTTTTTTTTTTTGCCTTGATATTTTTTTTTTCATTTTTCTTTTATTATTCATATGTGCATACAAGGCTTGGTTCATTTCTCCCCCCTGCCCCCACCCCCTCCCTTACCACCCACTCCACCCCCTCCCGCTCCCCCCCCTCAATACCCAGCAGAAACTATTTTGCCCTTATCTCTAATTTTGTTGTAGAGAGAGTATAAGCAATAATAGGAAGGAACAAGGGGTTTTGCTGGTTGAGATAAGGATAGCTATACAGGGCATTGACTCACATTGATTTCCTGTGCGTGGGTGTTACCTTCTAGGTTCATTCTTTTTGATCTAACCTTTTCTCTAGTTCCTGGTCCCCTTTTCCTATTGGCCTCAGTTGCTTTAAGGTATCTGCTTTAGTTTCTCTGCATTAAGGGCAACAAATGCTAGCTAGTTTTTTTAGGTGTCTTACCTATCCTCACCCCTCCCTTGTGTGCTCTCGCTTTTATCATGTGCTCATAGTCCAATCCACTTGTTGTGTTTGCCCTTGATCTAATGTCCACATATGAGGGAGAACATACGATTTTTGGTCTTTTGAGCCAGGCTAACCTCACTCAGAATGATGTTCTCCAATTCCATCCATTTACCAGCGAATGATAACATTTCGTTCTTCTTCATGGCTGCATAAAATTCCATTGTGTATAGATACCACATTTTCTTAATCCATTCGTCAGTGCTGGGACATCTTGGCTGTTTCCATAACTTGGCTATTGTGAATAGTGCCGCAATAAACATGGATGTGCAGGTGCCTCTGGAGTAACAGTCTTTTGGGTATATCCCCAAGAGTGGTATTGCTGGATCAAATGGTAGATCGATGTCCATCTTTTTAAGTAGCCTCCAAATTTTTTTCCAGAGTGGTTGTACTAGTCTACATTCCCACCAACAGTGTAAAAGGGTTCCTTTTTCCCCGCATCCTCGCCAACACCTGTTGTTGGTGGTGTTGCTGATGATGGCTATTCTAACAGGGGTGAGGTGGAATCTTAGTGTGGTTTTAATTTGCATTTCCTTTATTGCTAGAGATGGTGAGCATTTTTTCATGTGTTTTCTGGCCATTTGAATTTCTTCTTTTGAGAAAGTTCTGTTTAGTTCACATGCCCATTTCTTTATTGGTTCATTAGTTTTGGGAGAATTTAGTTTTTTAAGTTCCCTGTATATTCTGGTTATCAGTCCTTTGTCTGATGTATAATTGGCAAATATTTTCTCCCACTCTGTGGGTGTTCTCTTCAGTTTAGAGACCATTTCTTTTGATGAACAGAAGCTTTTTAGTTTTATGAGGTCCCATTTATCTATGCTATCTCTTAGTTGCTGTGCTGCTGGGGTTTCATTGAGAAAGTTCTTACCTATACCTACTAACTCCAGAGTATTTCCTAGAGAGTGTGATTGTATCTATAAAATTTTACCCTCATTGCTTATAAAATAATTTATAGTTTATGACTCACATATCTTTGGTCACCAGCCAACTTATAGATGAGGAAACAGACTCAGATATACAGGCCATGGCCTCAGTTTCCTTCTCAGAACAGGAAGTATGGACTGTAGGACCTCTGCTCTGCTTTAATTTATCCCACAGTGGGCTCAATGGTATATGACTCAGTGGGAGAATGCTTGCCTCGCATGTATAAGGTCCTGGGTTCCATCTTCAGCACCACAAAAACAACAAAAACAAAAACTGATTTACCTCACAGTAAACCTTAAGAACATGGCGCCAAGCAGGATAGGTGCTCTTTCATGTGCTCTCACTACACATCTATTGAAGCTCTTTGCATACTACCATAATTATACTGTGGGTAAACGAGGTTTTTTTATAACTCTTTATTAAAAAAAAGAGTTCTAATAGTGTGATATACATAAAAGAGTAGAAGTGTCTAAAAATGTAGAGGCAGTAAAGAGAAGAAGAATGAGGAGGAAGAGAAGGAAAAGGCAGAGAAGAAGAAGAGGGTATTAATTCCCTATGGAGGCATGCAGGAAGGCTTTTTACTGCATGTTGGGTTTTGAGAGTCAAGAGGAGTTCACCAGCTTTAGAGGATAGGGCATTCCAGCAGATACTATTTGTAATATGTGAGAAGCAAGTATGGCAGAGAGATGAAAAACAAGGAATGTATAGATCATCTAGAAGGTGATATTTAATGAAATTTTACAAACATGTCTAGTGCTTGGGAAATAAATTGGGTTAGAAATTTTTTTCCATGTGCCTGGTTAGAAATTTAAGCTCAGTTATGTTAATCAACTTAACTGTATTCCATGTGCCATAAGATAGAGAAGAACCAAGATAGCCCCTTCTTTGTATTGTAAGTGCCTGCAGTCTTATCAAAGAAAGAGAACAACATAATATACTTACTATGAAAGAGAACACAGCACATGCCTTGGAAACTTAGATGAGGACATCAAATGGAATCTAGATCTAAGAAGGCTTCCTGGAGAAAGCTGAGCTAAACCTCCAAGGACAAGAAGGAGCTGGCCAGGGGAGGAAGGTAAGAGAAACTTTTCATGCAGAAAGAACTGTTTGGCAAAGGCTTAGAGGCAGGAAACAGCATGATCTCTCTGAAGAGCTGTAAGCAGTGCAACAATGGCAGAGAATGAGGTGCCTCATTGACATGAGGTCCTCATGACACTCATCACAAGGGGAGTTACATGCTCATGTCCCTTGTTCCTGCTAGACTGTAAGCTCCCAGAGACAGGGAAGCAGAGAAAAATGTCTACCTATATTCCCAGTGCCTATCATATCTCAACAATTAGTAAGTGTTTGATGATAAAATGAGTGAATTTTATAGGTATAACGGATAAATATCAGATTATGGGCAAATTTGAATGTCTGGTCAAGGAAATTGGATGTATTCTCTAAGTAATAAGACATCAGAACAAGTGAACGGTTTTATCAGATTTAAGTTTGGCCTTTATCACTCTATAAAAACTTGGGAATGGATTTTATAGACAAGGCTTAGAGTAGATAAATAATTTGGGATGATATTGCTGCTATCATGGTGAGGATGAAGCTCTGGATGGGCCATATGGAGGCAGTTGAAATAGACATTTTGAAAGTAAAACTTGTAGTGAACTCAGTGATTGGATATGGGAGGCAAAAGACAAGGAAAGCCACAAATAATTCCTATGTTCCTGTCTTGAAAGTCTAATGATGTCATCACACAAGATGGGGAATATATGTGGAATAGTAGCTTTAGAAAATGGGGAGTGATGAATTCAGGATGAGATAGGATGAGGATTGGTTTAAGATTCCAAACAGAAATATCTAATAGGCAGTTATATATCCAAGATGGGAACTGCAAGGAGAGATCTGAGTTTAAGAAATGAATTTTAAATGTGTATCACTTACAATGCCTTTGACAGAGAATAACAGATATCTCTAATTAAAATTGACCAGAAGAATAATTTATTATCTAGAATGTACTATCTCAAGGTAGACTCCAGGTTTGATCACTTTAATGACACAAGAATATCATCAAGAACCCACATTCTGCTCCATCTCTCTACTCTGACTTCATGGCAACAGCATTTCCAGAAGTTATATTATATTCACATGCCACAGAATACAGAAAAGGCCACTTTCTCCTGTGATATTTTCTTAGTTTGAAGAATCCTTTCCCAGCAACCTCCACTAGAATTCTATCCCTGGTCATAGTAGTTACATGTCCTTCCCTAGAGGAAGTGCTAGAAAATGGAATGGGACTTCTTTCATTGAAATAGTAGTCAGAATTTACTTCCCTAAAAAGGAAGATCCAACATTCCCAGAAGCATGTGGCTAGATGGAAAAGTCATAGGTAAAACTGAGGAACTGAGGTCCTTGTGGAAGCAAGAACAGGTATAAATAGACACCAGAGGATGAGATGGAACACAAAGAAGAGGGAAACACGCTTGGAATACCAACCCCAGGAAATTAAAGAGAAGCCTGGGGAGGTTAAAAGCAGTAATCAATAAAGTAATGAGAGAACTTAGAAAATTTTGAAAGACAAAGAGAGAGAGGAGAGAGACTGAAAAGAAATTTTAGCACTGTGTAGCCACAACTATCTAAGAAAAAGAGTTTATATATGCTAGTCTCTGAAAGTCCCTTTGTTGACAATGACCACCCCAAATCATTTTCTCAGGTAGTTCTATTTTACTGAAATTTTATTAGTCTAATGAGCATTTACTTAATATATAATTAAATTAAATATCTTAACTTTGATTTTTGCAGATTAAGGACTAGGAATCTTGGTTCTTAGTTTCAAGAAAATCCTTAGTGGAGAACTGCGTGCCAGGCAATTGTAACTGCATGCTAATTGACAAAAGTATTTTCTTGATTCCATATCCATGAAACACCTCAGATATTGATCTATTTTCCCATACCATGGAGGAAATTCCTTATCATCTTCTTACGATTCCAACATATGAACTTAAAGCACATCCATTTCCAGCCTTCTACTATCAAAAGTGTTCCAATGTGAACAAAAATTGTATCATAACCATACATGAGAAACTCTAATTTGCATCTTTATCTCTCATCCATCTAGAAAATTCTCTGCTGTGCAGCCTCCCCAGAAGTGTTCAAGACATGAGCTCAAATACTGCTGGCTACAAAACTTTGTTGGACCATTGATCATATGACTATTTTCCGCTGCTGAACAAAAGATGAAATTATTTCAAGGAAATGAAATATAATTTAGTCACAAGGTTATAAACCTAGAAATGATATTTATTAGCACAACAGTAGTGTCTATGTCCATGTCCACTTTTTGGTGCCATCTTCTAATTATCTAATCTGTAAAATAAGATGGTAAGACCAAATAAACTCTAGGATTCTTTAAAGTTCCATGGATTGTATTGATTTTCTAAAAATATCTGTATCTTCTCAGCAGATGGATGTTGTAAGGTCCAAATCTTCTACCCAACCTGCTGTCTTTGCTTCAATAACTGAATCAGGAATTTGACATAAAAGATTGGTGCCCCCCAGCACTCTTATCTTCTCTGAACAGCACCACTTAGTGTAAGCACCATCAATAATTGCATGTAGTAGTTGCCAGATACCTATTATTAAAGCAAAATATTTAATTTTTTCTACTAATAGCTATGAATTTTCTCTTTTTCCTTCTATATGAAGGAAGAGAATAAGAAATCATACTACATTCCTATCAACAGAGTACCAGTTAAATAGTCAGGACACTCTGTAACTTGTAAAAGACATAAGTTTAAAAGTAATGACATGAGAGCAAAGTCTTTCATATATTATTAACTGGAAACAATGTCACAGACAGTTTTATGGCATGATTCTATATCTAAATAAAAAATTGTATTTCTCTACACACAGAAAATATTCTACTGACCTCTGGGAAGAAAACAGTAGCAGGTCTTATTTTTTTCTTTTTCTACATTATAGAAATGTGTGATGATTTATATATGTGTCACATATGAAGACATATATGTCTATAGAGATGGATAATTTTAAAGAAATACAAAAAGAGAAATTAGCATTCTAAATCACAAATCTTGACTTAAATTCTACTTGTGTAAAATTGTCCTGTAGTTACCATGTACATAAACCCCTTTTCTGTTCCCCTTTAACTACACTTTTTTTTCCTTTCCCTTTTTCTTTTCCCCCCTTTCCCCTGGGTTTCCTTCTATTTTTTTTGGATTTCATTTCTCTTTGTTATATTCCATGTCCCCCTGCTTTTAAGTTCCTTTCTCCCTACCCCTTAGCTAAATCCTTGAAAGGTGTGAACAGGTGATATTTGCACTGGCTGGTGGCTGTAGACCTGGCCTGAGACTTCCCAAAAAGAAGATTCTGAACTGTGTGGTTAGGTCACCTGCGAGAAACTATAGCCAAGACAGAAAGACATCAAGATTTGAAAACTTATCATCAAAAAATTTTTTTAATCATACATTGAAACCCAGAATGTTCTCTCTTCAACAAAATATGCATATCTGGCTGTAGTGGTGTGGCCTTCTGTGCCACGGGGCTGAAGAATGGCATGTGGAATAAGGGCGCTTCCATCACTAAGAGAAGACTGAGAAGACTGGGCTGTTGGATACCATGGCAACTTCCAGGTTAGTCAGAAGGGTTAATGAATGATATAAAGTATATGAGGATCTTGCTTCTTATGGCTAAAAGTCATTAAATTGAAATTGTATTGAGTTTAATTGAATTGAACTATATTGAATTGGAACACAAAAGACAGACCTGAGGCAGAGGCTTTTCATGGAGTAACTTAGTTTATTGCTGTAGTTTGGTTAGCAATATATGCCAAACTCTGCCCAAGTAATTAAAACATATTCTCCTTTAGCCTTCAGAATAACTCTGAGAAGAATGATCACTAGCTCATTCCTTCATCATAAATGAAGAAACTGAAGTTCAGAGAAGCTAGGTAGTCATACCAACATCATCAACTAATGAACAAATGTCTGTGTTACTCTCAGCTCTCTCCCAGCCAAATCCAGAAAGGGCTGCTTTGTGGAAATAGGACAGAGTTTTCATAAAGCAATGTGTTTACTTACAAAGTTCCAGCTACAGCCCCTATACTCTCTGGAGTTAAACAGTTGCAGAACTATAAATTTGATCTACTTCACACAGGGAAGCTAGAAAAACTAGAGAATTTTTCAGAATTAACAAGTTAGAATCAAAAGGAATGCATCTCTGTCAATGCAGATTTAATTGTATACATATATATATTTAGGTATTTATAGAAACATCTATAAACATTGACATATTTTTACATATGTAGGTAATGTTTCTGTTGTGGTGAGGCAGACTATAAACTTCTTTATCTAACAGAGAGATGAAGTGGTGCTCTTTACATTTCTAGAATTGGGTAACTGGCATTTCAACTCCAATATCAAGCTGTTCCAAGAACATTGACAGTAGAGCTCTATTGTATAGAAACAATAAGTCCAAGAAGAAGAAGGAGGAGGAGGAGGAGGAAGAGAGAGAGAGTTTAATGTGTTCTGAAAGGTCTCTGAAGTAGTGAATTTGTTTAGACTATTAGATGAATGTAAACCATTTTTAATGAGCAGACTCAATTCTTTTGTCCTTGCATCTAACAGATTTTATTGTGAGTGGCAAGTAGTAAGGATTTAAAGGTTCACACTTTGCAATGTACTTTTTGAAAAGGTGCTAACATGAATGCTCTTCTTTCTTCCCTCCCCTTCTTCTCCCATAACCATAAATAGAGACTAACAAAAACCATTTTCTACTGTCCAGTTAGAAACAGAACTACATTATGATCCAGCTCTCCCACTACTGGGTATATGTCCAAAGGAGCATAAACAAGTATATCAAACAGATATCTGCATCTCCATGTTTATTGCAGTGCTAGTCACAATAGTCAAGATATAGAATGACCTGAAGTCAATGGATGAACAGATTTTTTAATGTAGTATGTATATACAATAGAATATTATTTAGCCATAAAAATCCGCCATTTGCAACAACATTGATGAAACTAGAAGACACAGTGTTAAGTGAAATAAGCCAGGCACAGAAACAAAAAATACCATGTACTCTCACTAATATGTAGAAACTTAAAAAACTGATTTCATAGAAGTGTAGGATATAATATTGGTCACAAGAGGCAAGGAAAGGTAGGCAGAATGGGGGAAAGGAGGGATACTGTGCAGCAGATAACAAAATACTGTGAGATAGGAAGACCAAGTTCTGGTGTATACAGAACACTAGAATAAATAACAATTTATTATGTATTTTATAAATAACTAGAAGAGAGAGGTTCAAAGCTTCCTAACACAAAAAAATGATAAATCTTTAAGATGGAAATCCTAATTACCCTGTATTGACCATCACACACTGTATATGTATTAAATTATCATACTCCACCCATAAATATGTACACTTATCTTTTGATTAATTTTTTTAAGTTTTAAGAAATATTTTCTGATATCATTGCTGAAGTTACAAAGAGAAAGTTAACTCCCAGATTTTCTTTTCAAGGTCCATCTATAGCAACAAGGGCCATTTGGTCTTCTAAGAAGAATGAGCCTACAAACCTGTTTGCTTCACAGTCATTGGGCTACAGAAGTTTGAAAGTGTTTAGTACAAAGTCACCAAACTGATAATGGAAACAGTGGACAGTTGTGAACTTCAAATCTCCCTATTAGCACACAGCAGTTTGAAATTTATATATCTTGCTTAACACATAATTTTCATACTGCAAACCTGGGAAGTTACCATGTAACTTAGCAAGTTAAGTAAGTTCCTTAAAGTCATATTCAGTATTATAGCATGGAGCTTTATAATCAGATAATGAGAAAGTTGTCTTTCTGAAACATAACCTGAAAAAAAAGTTATAGAAACAGATGAATGAAAGGTAGCAAGGTTTTGTGAAGACATTGGTATTTTAAGGGATAGTTTGCAAAAGGCATGGTAAAATATACTCCCTGGCCTAGAAGACTAGATGAATTCAAATACACCTAGATTGCTGGAGTATCTCAAGAATGACAGAAAATTAACACTAAAAGTATGCAATTAAAATGTCCAGCCAAGGTTGTTTATAGACAACAATAAGAACAAGATTATTTCTACCCTATCCACTTTTATAAGGGAGTTGCTGAGATGTCTGTCCATTTAAGGTCCCTGCTAACCTAGGAGTCCAAAAGTGGTTACATTCCTTAATCCTTTAGTGCCACCTATTGTCCCAAATTAGAAAGTGTTCATTTAAAGCAAATCCTAGGTACTGTGAAGTCTCCTGGTTTAAAATTAACATCTTAATAACTCAATTGTATTTTACCTTTTGGGTTTAATTATAAGAATTGGATAACTTCCAAGAGAACAATCTGGCATTATGTATTATGATATTCATAAATGTTTAGACTAGCCAGGTGTAATCCCAGCCACCTAGAAGGCAGAGATATGAAAGATAACAGTTCAAGGGCAGCCCTGGCAAAAAGACTCTAAATCAGGCATGGTTGTGGATGCCAGAGGCTGGCTGTATGGGAGGCCTGGGGTAGGATAGTCATGTCTGGGGCTGGCCCCAAGCAAAAACATGAGACCGTATTGCAAAATAACTAAAGCAAAAAAAGATTGGGGGCATGACTCAAGTGTCAGAAAGCCTGCTTAATAAACACAAAGCCCTGAGTTCAAACCCCAGTACTGCCAAAAAAAATTTCAAGTTTTTAATTACATGTGATTACATGTGAAGGAAATCATGAGAGACAAAGATGTATGTATAAGAAAATTTTTAGCACAATCTTATTTAAAAGAACTTAATGTGCAAATGATGATAATACAACTATATGATGAAATATGATGCACCCACTTTAAAAAAGTGTGTCAGAAGAAAGAAAATCACCTTTAAATGTAATTTACAATAGTTATGCATATGGAAAAATGTTGGGTCATTTATAAACTGTCAAAAACCCAACTAGACATATAGTACAGTAGCACATCAAAAATAATACATCTATGTCACTCAAAACTAAACAACCATGTGCCTAGCAAATACAATTTACAAATATACTGGAAGAAATTGTAATATTTTGTGTATTCACTGGTTAAGATAAATGATATAAAGTCCTTACCTTGCAAATTTTTTTAATTAAACATATTATTCCCCACCCCACCCCGCCTTGTGCTTCTGTCCTGATATGCATCTCTCTAATTGCCACAGAGGCTCTCATCTCTCCACCTCAGCTTTGTATTCTATTCCCTGTTACCCCCCACTCAAGAACGTATGCCATCCACTATCCCTTTTCTTCTGCTTTGTGTATTCAACCTCTCCTCTCAACACAATGTTTTCCACCAGCTTTAAAATATACGCGAGTGAGTAGTGTTTTTAAATAAAACACAGGAGTTCCTCACTCAACTCTGTATCTCCCATCTCCTCATTTCTAGCAAACTATATTCATATTCCTATGACTTCCTTCACAGTCAATCCTTTTAATTTTCTTTATATGTTATTACATTTTTCATAGTTCCTGCTCAACTCTAAACCCACTCCAGTATGGCATAGGGCCCCATCAAAAAGCTTTCTGTAAAGTCAACAATGACCTCCCTATTGTAGCAACTCAGAAGCGATGAATACTCAACTAACTTAGTTTTACCATCTTCTCTGGCTACACTTCTCTTTATTCTGTTGTTCACCCTCCTCTTTTTAGCCATTAATATCACAGTTCAGTTTTTGGCCCTCTTTGTCCTCTCTAGTCTTCCCCTAGGCAATATCTCCATACCTATGATTTCAGCTACCAGCTACTATATATGCAAATTAATCACAAATTCTAATTTCTAACCTAGTGCTTTCCTTTGAGCTCAAGAAACACACATACATGCATACACACAATGTGTGTATATACATTATATATACACACATACATATATACAGATTTTATATATATATATATATATATGTATATATATATAACTAATGACCTCACTTCTCCAAGACATCTCATCTCAATCTCCATTTAGCCAAAACCTAATTCTTTATTTTCCCTTACAAATTTACTCACTTTGGTGCTGCCTTTAAGTTCTATAAATGGCCTCACCAACCAGCTAGTTATGCAAACCAAATCCTAAGTCATTCTTAATGCCTCCCTCTCCTCACATGCACATTTAATCTATCTTCAAGCTCTTCTGGCTTTGCTTTCTTCCTCTCCAATCCATCTTTCCATCTCCATCATCATAACTTGCTCCAGGTCACGAATATCTCTTGTTTGCTGCAATGGTCTTGTCAGTTTTAATAGTATTAATAGTTTGGTTTTTCCTTTCCCAATTTGTATACCATTTATTTACCTTCTCATCTAAATGCATTTGCAAGAAGTTTCAAGGACTTGCTCATCTGTGGCACCTAAACCTAAAATGATGATGATGAGACATGAATGTGAAGGGGCTATCTACAGGGGTTCAGTGGAGGAAATGGGGAAAGGATATCGAGATTGAAGTGTACACATATTTAAATATGAAGACAGCATAATGAAACCCACTACACACTGTTTGAAAAAAGGGATAGGGAGGAGGGGGGAATGGGAATATAATGGAAGGGTGAACTTGTCCAAGGTATTCATATATAAAATTACGACAATGAAACCCCTTTCTATTATTAATGTATACTAATTCAAAACTAAAATAAAAGAAAGAAATTTTAGGGGCTAGAAGTGTGGCTCAACCACTTGCCTAGCAAGCACAAGGCCCTGAATTCAAATCTCCAAGACCAACACAAAAGAAAAGAAAAAAATTGGAAAAAATTCATTTGCAAGAAAGTTCAATATAAAGTTGAGTAAAGGTAGTAAGAAAGGGTATTTTTGCCTTATTAGGAAAAATGATCCAGTTTCTCACCATGGTGTTTCCCATAGATTTGTCTAGGCATTATTCGTCACGTGGAGGAATTTCTCCTCTTAGTTTTCTGAGAGTTATTATGACTAGGTGGTGGAGTTTATCAAGTGCATTTACTTTATCAATTAGTTGAATCACAATTTTTTTTCTTTAGCTCATTGATATAGTGGATTGCAATAACTAATCTTCAGATGTCCAAACAGCCTTCCGTACTTAAAATAAATCCCACTTGATTGCGATATATGGTTCTTTTTAAACATTGTTGCATTGTACTTGTTAATATCTCATTGAAGATTTTTGCCTCTATGCTCATGAGAGATACTGGTTTTATAGTTTTCCTTTTCCTTAAGTCTTTGGTTTTGGTATGAGATAATGCTAGCCTCAGAGGAGGAGTGAGGCTATATTTCCTCAGCTTCTATTTCCTGGAAAAGATTATATGCAATCAGTATTACTTCTTCTATAAATATTTGGTAGAATTTACAAGTGAAACTATCTGGGCCTTTTGCTTTTTTGGCTGTTATTAATTATTAATTTAATATCTTTAATATATAAGCTTATTCATATTACCTATTTCTCTTTGTGTGAGTTTTGCTAGTTTGTGTCTTTCAAGAAATTGGTCAGTTGCTTTAAGATCACAAATGTGTGGTCATGAGTTATTCATGGTATTCTTTTAATATCTTCCTTTAAAAAATCTTCTTAACGTAAATGGGGCCAGTAATCATGAGCTCTCTTTTTCTTTTTGATATAATCAACTTACTCCTCAATGCAACAGTATCAGATGTTGGAGCTTAAGAAAAGGTGATTAGGTCATGGAGACTCTGCCCTCAAAGCTGTACTGTCATTCTTACAAGAGTGGGTGAGTTATTGAAAGAGTGGGCTTATTTTAAAAGGAAAAGAGAGTGGGCTTGTTATGTTTTCTTGTTCTCTTGCTCACTCTTGCATGCTCTTGTCCTTCCACCTTCTACCATGGGATGATGCATCACCAACCTTTGCCAGGAGGATTCAGAACCCTTGACCTTAGTCTTCCCACCCTCTAAAACTATAAAAATTCAACTTATTTCCTTTATAAATATTCCAATCTGTGATATTCTGTTATAGCAACATAAAGAAAACTAAGATTCAATGTGCAATGCCAGTAGCACTATGCAGCTTTGTGAGAGAGAGCCCCTGCTATTGGGCACATAAGTAGCCTCCAACCTGTCATCATGAACACTCCATTCCAGGGCCTATCGTGAGGTGGTTTAGGACAAATGAATGAGTTTCCTGTCTAGTAGACATGTTGGTTGTTTAATGCCTTCTCTTTAGTAGATCTCCCTTGGGAACATAACATAAGGCAAAAGATCCACAGGCGGATAATCACACCCAAAGATCCATCCATACACCTCTTCTTGTTTCCCACGTTCCATCTTGCTCCTTCCAGACCCCTGGACAAACCATTTGCCATTAGTCAGGAGCTTATGTATATTCACACTTCAGGTAATTTACTCCTCCACACAAATGAATGACCAACTTCAGTGTTTATAGCTCTGCCCACTGGAAAGATTTCCCTTAACCATTTGTTGTCAACATTATTGCTGAGTGTAGGTAGGTATAGTATGACAACTGTCAGTTTTTTATTAGTCGCAACATACTAGGTTTACACGTCTGTGAACCAATGATTTAGTTGGATGTTCAGGGAGTTGGAAGGAACATTATTGAAAAGTTGGTGACAAAGAAACCTGGAGCAGAGATATTATATCTCTCTTAATGGGGAAAACATGAAGATATTTGTGTCCCATACGAATGCTCACTGAAGGGTGAGCTCAGAGAAGGACTTTGATAGGCAAGTGAGTAAGTAGTTGTGGAATTTTTATACCAGCCTTCTTGATCCATCGGCCTGGACTTTTATATGAAAGAAACATAAACTTTTATCCTTATTAAACTACTGTCATTTGGGGCCACAATTCAAGCCATAAATTAATATTCTATCTGAAATAATATCAATAACATATAATCATTAATATTAAATTTGAATACTTTCTAGAACAAGCAGTATTGGGCAAACGGTTCTTCAATTTGTATCCCTTGTGCTACAACGGTGAAAAATTGAGGTCAAGGTCAAATTTTTCATCAAGGAACATTAAATAAATAAGCAGTTAAGGTCATTTCCCCTGAATTTTGTCAATTTTTCAATTTAATGAATTAAAGAAAAGGTGTTGGCTTTAGCAACAAATCAGACAATTGATTCAGATTTTTAAAAGCTTTAAAATTTAACTTACCATTTGACCTCCAACATATTTCCTCTTATATTCCCTTCCTTGTTTGTTGAGTCACTAGTCAACAAGTCTCTTAAATTTAAAAAAAAAAGAATGATCCTAGCTATCCCCCTCCCTCAAGCTTATATCTACATCTACATGATATACTCTAACAAGCCCAAATTTTTCATAAATAAATAAAATACAATTAAAAGTAATACATGATCAAGGAAAAATAAAACAGTGCAGAAAGAATAAAAAATAAAATTAAAGGTAAATCTCTCATCTTACGTTTAAGCCCAGTCTCTTTCCTCAGATGCAAACATGTCAGACATCTGCAACTTGCAAGCCTATGTGTAGAGTATATTGCAGGGTCTGTATTTAAGTGCATTAATAACTTTTTAAATTTTTTCACAAATGGATCATATAATACAACCTGTTCTGCTCCTGAATTATTTCCTTAGATTCTGAAAATCTTTTCACCTCCATGGGTACCTACAAATTTTTTTTTCATACTGAGCCTTTTATTAAATCCAGAAGAAATTCTGAACTTTGAACCTCCTCTCTTACTGTACTTCCTCCTCAAACATCATAGTAGATTTTGAAGAATTTTAAATTCATTTTAGAAAATTTAGAAGTTATAAATAAAACACTATATACATGTTAATTATTTATTTTGCCCAAGTTACACACACACACACACACACACACACACACACACAGAAAAATATGGTCTCCCTTTATGATACATGTATAACAGTTGTGTAAACATTCTACAAATTCTTATTGATAGTCAGTTAGTTGTCAGATTTTCTTTGTCATTACCAAAATGCTGTAGCAAATATTTTTATATAAATATTTTGGTGTGTTTTTAAGTTTCTTAAAAAGTAAACTCTTAGTGGAGGAATCACTGGGATAACCGTTAGATGTCATTTTCCTCATGAATTGGGTATTTTTAAATAATATTTTTATAGAAGTATATGATACCTAAAGAAAAGTCACATGTAGGGCAGGCTCAATGAACTTTCACAAACTGGCAACAGTTGTGTAGCCTGCACTCAAATCAGTAAACTAAACGTTATCAACATTCCACAATGTACCCTTGTATTCCCTCCAAGTCCTTACTTACCTCCCAAGGGCAGCCACTATTCTGATTTCTCCCATGTAGGTCAATTTTGTCTGATTTTGAGATCTACATAAATGGTGAAAATGATAACACAAATGTATCCTTTTTTGCCTGGTTTCTTTCACTCAACATGTTTCAGGTGACTATGGTCTGTCCGTTATCATCACAATAGTATTTGATCAAACAACTCACCACACTATTTCTCCATTCTAGTACTAATGGAAAAAATAATTCCTGTTTTGGGTTTGATTTGTTCTCACTTTTTTTTAGTTGATTGATTTTTAGGGTTTTGCTACATACATTAAAACTTTCTTAAATTTTTCACAAATGGGATCATATAATACAACCTGTTCTGTTTCTGAATTATTTTTTTGGATTCTGAAAATCTTTATATCTCAACAGGCACCTATAAAAATTAGGCCTCAAACTCATGATCCTCTTACCTCAGCATCCCAAGTGCTGGGATTGTAAGTATGTGCCACCATACCCACCTTAATGAAATGTAATGAATAAAGGCACTGTGGGCATTTTGGTAGATAAATCCATTCATCTTTCTTTAATGTACCTAGAATGTTCAGTTTGAGTGGCTAAAGTCATGCAGTTTTTTAAGGTGGAAATACACATTTATAGTTTCACAGTCAGTACATGAGGCTTCCAGTTGCTTGACCTTAATATGCAGTCCATTTTTTTTCATTTTTTTCCTTAATTGTTAGCACTTAATATATACTGTCTTCCTTCCTATTCCTCTCTTGGGTTTTTTGGGTTTTTTTTGGTGATACTGAGGTTTGAACTCAGGGTTTCACACTTGCTAGGCAGGTGCTCTGCCACTTGAACCATACCTCAAGCCTTTTTCTCTCCAGTTATTTTGGAGATAGGATCTCACTTTTTGCCCAGGATGGCCTAGACTGTGATCCTCCTATTTATGCCTAATGAATTTAACTTAATTAACACACTTTTTTCTATTAAGTTAAATTGAGATTTGTTTTCTCAAGCTTTTGTGCCAAGACTCACCTGGAACCATAGCCTCACATGTAGCTGGGATGATAGACACATAACCACGCACACAGCTATTGGTTGAGATGGAGGATCTCAAACTTTTTGCCCAGGCTTGAACCGTGACCCTCCTGATCTCAGCCTCTTAAGCAGCTAGGATTACAGGTATGAGCCACCAGTGCCCAGCTTCTCCTGTGTTTATGTAAAGTTTTGTCTTGGCCATGTATATTTGTACTTTGAATACATATTGCTGAATTACCCTCCAACAAGATTATTCTGATTTACATTTCCACTTACAGTGTATGAGTTTACTCATAGATTCACAAACATTAGGTATTACATTTTTTCATTTAGCAACATGAGAAAAATGACTATAGTGTTTTGCTTTTAATTGTTAGTGAAGTTGAGAATATTATTTATTAATCATTTGTATTTTTTTTTCTTTAAAATTATCTTCACAGCCAGTTGCTCTCACCTGTAATTCTAGCTACTTGGGAAGCTGAGCTCAGGAGAATTACAGTTTGAAGCCAGCAAAATGTTCATCTCAATGGAAAAAAAGCTGGGTGTGTAGGCTCACACCTGTCATCCCAGCTATGGATGCACTTAAAAATAGGAGATCATGGGCCCAAACCAACCTGGTCAAAAAGCAATATCTTGTCTACAAAGATAACCAGAATAAAACAGGACTAGAGGTGCAGCTCAAGCAGTAGAGTGCCTGCCTAGCAAGAAGAAAGCCTGAACTCAAACCCAGTAGTTTTTTATTGAGCTACTAGGGAACATTTCTTGATGACTTGTACAGAGATGACTATAAATTAAGAAAATTAGTGTTTTATAGGTTATTTGAACATAGTGCTTCTGGTTGGTCAGAATTCTTTTGGCTTATTTTGTCAAGTGATTTACATGTTAACGCAGATTAATTTTTTACTTCATTGTAGTAAGAATACTTAATATGAGGTACACCTTTATAATATTTTAGAAATCATTAATAGTACAAGGGAATTTCATTTTGAAATATTCATAGATGTGTACAGTATACTTTGAACAAGTTCACACTCCCCCATTCTATTCCCTTAGAATTAGCCCTCCACTTTTCTCCCCACCCCCATTTTTCACACTTATTTGGTGAGTTTCATTATGCTGTCTTCATAGATAGATAGATAGATAGATAGATGCAAATACTTCTAACCTCTTCACTCCCAGTACCCTCCTCCCTCTCACTGATTCCCCCTGACATCATTATTATTATTATTGATCTAGATTCGACAAGTCAAAACATGCAATATTTGGTTTATAGCTTGGCTTATTTTGCTCAATCTGATGATCTCCAGCTATATCCATCTTCCTGCAAATGAATAATACTCCACTGGCTGAATAATATTCCATTGTGTATTTGTACCATATTTTCTTTACCCATTCATTGATTGTTGAGCACCTGGGCTGATTCCACAGCTTGGCTATTGTGAATAGTGATATGATGAGCACGAGCAGGCAGGTATCTCTCTTCTATAGTGATTAACACTCCTTTGGATGTATAACCAAGAGTAGTATGGCAGGGTTATAAAGTAGGTCTATTTTTAGCTTTTGCTGAGCCTCCATACTGATTTCCATAGAGGCTGCATTCGCTTACGTTCACACCAACTGTGTAGGCAAGTTCCTATTTCCCTGCATCCTCACCAGCATTTGTTGTTTGTTTTCTTGATGATGACCATTCTGACTGGGTTAAGATGGAATCTTGCATAGTTTTGATTTGCATTGCCTTTATGGCTAAGAATGTTCAAGATTTCTTCATGCATTTATTAGCTATCTGTACTTCTTCAGAAACTATCTGTTTAATTCATTTGTCATTTATTAGTTGGATTATTTGTTTTGCTACTTGACTTTTTGTGCTCCTTGTATATTTTTATAGAAATACTTTATCTAATGAATAACTGGCAAAGATTTTTTTCCATTCTGTGTGTTGTCACTTCATTCCAGAATTATTTCCTTTGAGGTACAGAAGCTTTTAGTTTGATCCCATTTGTCAACTTTTGCTTTTATTTCCTGAGCAATTGGAGTCCTATTTAGAAAATGATTGCCAATGCCTATATTTTCAAGTTTTTGCTATGTTTTTCTTTAGTAACTTCAAAGTTTCAGGTCTTGCATTAAGATTTTTGGTCCTTTTTAAATTGATTTTTATACAGGATGAGAGAGGGTGTCTAGTTTCAGTTTTTTGCATAGATAACCAATTTTACCAGTACCATTTGTTGAAAAATTAGCTTTTTTTTAACAAATGTTTTGACTCCTTTGTCAAAGATCAAATAGATGTAGTTGCATAGGCTTATTTTGGGGTCTTCATCTCTGTTCCATTGATCTGTCTGTGTCTGTTTTTGTGCCAGTACTGTGCTGTTTTTGTTAGTATGACTCTATAGTATAATTTGAAGTTCTGCATTGTGATACACCCAGCATTGCTCTTTTTGCACAGGATTGGTTTGGCTATTCAAAGTTTTTTGTGTTTCCATATGAATTTTAGGATTTTTTTTTTATTTCTGTGAAGAATGACATTGGAATTTTGATGGGCATTGCATTGAATCTGTAGGTTGTTTTCAGTAGTACAGCCATTTTCACAATATTAATTCTGCTTATCATGAGCATAAAAGAGCTTTCCATCTTCTCATGTCTTCTTCAATTTCTTTCTTCAATATTTTATAGTTTTTGTTGTAGAGGTCTTTCACCTGTTTGTTAAGTTTATTCCTTGGTAATTTTTGAGGCTATCATGAATAGAATTGTTTTTAAGATTTCTTTCTCACTCTGTTCATTGTTGGTATACAGAAAGATACTGATTTTTTGTGTGCTAATTTTATATTCTGCTACTTTGCCAAAATTGCTTATTGAATCAAGGAGTTTTTTTGGTGGAGCCTTTAGGGTCTTTTGTGGATAGGATCATATCATTTGCAAATGGTGATAATTTAACTTCTTCTTTCCCTATTTGAAACTCTTCTGCTTTTTTTCCCTCTTGCCTTATTGCTCTGACTAGGAATCCTGGTATCATACTGAATAAGAATAGGATGAGTAGACACCCTTGTCTCATTCCTGACTTTAGAGGAAATGGTTTCAACTTTTTCCCATTTTGTGTGATGTTGGCTACAGAGGTACATGCTTCTATTCCTTTATTAGGTTGAGATACATTCCTTCTATTCCTAGCTTCTTTGGAGTTTTTATCATGAAAACATGCTGAATTTTGTCAAGGGCTTTTTCCATATCTATTAAGGTGATCATGTCACTTTTGTCCTTGATTCTGCTTATGAGTTGTATTATATTTATTGATTTGCATATGTTGAACCACCTGGCATTCCTGGAATAAAATCAATTTGATTATAGTATATGATCTTTTTAATGTGTTGTTGAATTCAGTTTGCAGGGAGTTTTTTATTTTGTTTTGTTTTTTGAGAATTTTTGCATCCATCTGGTCCTGGGCTCTTCCTTCTGTGAGACTCTTTAGTACTTCCTCAATATCATTATTGTTATAGATCTGTTTAAGTGGCTTTTATCCTTAGCTCTATTTTGGTAGGTCAAATGCATCTAGAAATTTACTTATACCTCTCCTCTTTAATTTTGTTGATCATTCTTATTATTTTTTAATTCATTGCTTGAAATTTTATCCTCTTTACCATTGGTTTTGTAGGAACTATATCTTGTTTTCTCATTTACTTGTGTTTCTACATTGGGATTTACATATCTGGAGTTAAGTTTTTGTTTGTTTGTTTGTTTGTTTTTGGCTGAAGGTTTAAATTGCCTGTGTCCTTTTAGTTGGGATTTTCACCATGATTATGTAGGACTGGGTGGTACTGGCTCAGTTGTGGTGTATTTTCTCATCATGGACTAGGGGGGTGAGGCTTAGTAGTAAACATTTGACCACACTTCTCAAGATGCCAGATGCAGTCCCCTACTCCACTCAGCAAAAGAAAGATAAGCTGCAGAAACTATCACAGTTGGCATGCCATAACCTTGAGATTACAGCAATCCCTGATGAAGACCAATCATTGCACTCCTCCAGTACCTTTTGATGAATATAAGAGCAAAGATGATTCTTCATCAAGAAGATGGGGGGTAATATTAATGAACAGTAAATAAGGTGTATGATTTATAAGAAAGAAAGGGTAGTAGTCAAGGTTAATAAAATGGATTAGTGAGAAAGTAAAATGAGGTGGGTATAAAAGATCTAGTTATTATGTTGAGGAAAAGAGGAGGTTGAGAATGAAGAAAATTAAACAAACAAAAAACAATCTGATAGTCTAATTATCTGCTGAAAGTATAGGCAATAAAAAGGCTTATGGATGGAGAAATAAAGATTCAAAGAAATATGAACAAGAGAGCAGTTCTAGTTGTAGACAAAAGGAAAGTATAAATGGGGAAGGGTGATAGGAGAGAGTAGGATATTTAGTTTAAGAATTAATTTTGGAAGGTAGATGTCATGGCTCAAATACGATGACTACAAGGAAAAGAAAGGTAGGAAAACAGAGCCAAAAAGAAAACAAGAAAGTAAAAAATTACCAATGTCGAATATACAAAAATAAAGAATGAACACAAACAAATAAAAAAAGAAAACCAACAGAAACAAACTAACGTTAACAAATTAGAATTTTCTTTTGCTCTCCTGAGCTTCTGTTTTTTGTTTGTTTGTTCCCTCAAAGTCCAAGTCTTTAAGACCAGTAGGAGGCAGCCTATTTGGACACTTGACTCTGGAATGGTGACTCTGGAATGGTGATTTCCTAGATGGAGCTGTGGCTGGTGGCAGCACTTAGCCAGACTTCAGACTCTTATCTCTTGTCTTGCAGGGGTTTCTGTGTGGTCAGAACTGCTGCCTGCAGTTTCTCTCACCAGTTTCTCTGTGGCTTAGAGTCCTTGCCCAGGATCACAGCACAGCTTCTGTGCCATAACCCATAGGTCCACATTGCCCATGGCCACTGGGTAGCTCATGGGATGCTGATGTGATCAAAACTACTTTGCCACTAGCACTAACTTCCTTAACAGTTCTGTAAGGGATTAGTTGTGAGAATAGCTGTTCAATGAGGTGTACCGATAAGGAAGAATGGGGAGTGGTTTAACTCAGTCACTATTTTGCTAGGCTCCCTCAAGATATACCCTTTTAAGAAATTTTTAAGTCTGCAACATGTTATTGACTATAGATATGATGCTGTACAGCAGATCTTTAAAAACTTTTGTGCATCTTAAATTATTAGCTTTTCTCTGTATGCCTTTGATGGTTTATATTACACCTTTCCAACTTAATATTATTTTTTAAACTTGTCCATGTTTTGAGTATATAATGAATTTCTTTATTACATATAAATCATTGAGATGTTTGGTATTTAATTTAATGTAAGAGGGCTTAGTGATGGAATTTTGTTTGGTCTTATATTAGGGACCACACTGTGTAATGGACCCAAGTGGAAAGAGTACCATAACCATCACTCTCCCAATCAGGATAAGCCATAGAAACATTGGATCAAGGAAAGAACACAGTCCCAAATCTATTCTGTAATGTGTCTTGTAGTTATGGTACTTTAAGTACACATATTTTATTTCTTTTTTAGAGAACTGATTCACCTTTAAAGCGTCTCTTTTCTCACTTGCCTCTTTAACACCTGTTCCCATTCCCTTCACTGATATAAGAGAGAAATAGAGGTGGTTTTCACTTCACCTTTAGGTTATGATTACTGAACTGAACAAGTGTGAAAGGTACATGTATTGAGAAGCTCTCCAGGTCCTACCTGCTCTAGCCTGTCATCCAGAACTTATAGATCTTTTCTATTGGGTCTCATCTATTTGTGCACATTTTTTGTTTGTTTGTTTGCTTCATTACTGGAGATATGTCACGTAGGGAAATGTGATTCTTCTACCATCTCTTCACTATTCTTCTCTGATTGAGGTGTGGGTGGCAACACTGAGATGACAGAGAAGACTTTCTACTTTCGAGGAGGATTTTGCTCATTTCTACTTGGTACTTACTGATCCATTTTGTTGATTTTTCCATAAGTAAGAGTATTTAAATTTTCAAGGACTTATTTCTACTGTCTTTTCCCTTACTTCAAAATATGAAAGTAGATGCTACATGCCAATTCTTGGATTACTGTGTCTCTCTATTCATGATTAACATTTAATTAAATGTATGGAATAAACTTACGCCCTTTCCTTTGAATGTGGCTGGTGTTTTTCCCTTTTGACTTTATCTTCTATTTTGTTGGAAAGAAAAATTCTTTAATTCAGTTTAGTATGTCTATGGATTAAAGATTTAAAATTCAAATATAGTCAAGCTATTCAAAAAAGAAAGCTGGAAATTTTTTCCTTACCTGGCATGGAGTTATTATAAACCTAACATAACTAAAAAAGTGTTGTTTTTGTGAAGTGATAGCCAATAGGCAATGGAACAGACTATGGAGCCCAGAAATAGGCCTATACATATTTTGATACTTGAAATGTGGTATTATACTGCAGGCTAGTAGGAAAAGGATGGATTTTTTAAAGATATGGTTAAACTGATGGAGGGGCTCAAGGGGTAGAGCATATCTCTAGCAAGTGTGAAGCCCTGACTTCACCCAAGACCACTAAAACAAAACAAAAATATCATAAAACATATGGTGCTGGGGGACCTGTGTAGCCATATGGAAATAAGTGGAATTGGACCCCTTACCTCATACTCTCCAACTAAATTAATTCCAAATAGAAGACAAAATTTAAAAAGCATTTATAAAACAATGTGAAAGAATAACTTATGATTGCTAAGTAGAAAAGATATATTAAATAAGACCCACACATACAAAAAAATAAAAAAGACCACAAAGAAGATTCAAAAATTTATCCACATTGAAATAAAAACCTTCTTTTTTTTTATCAGCACAAAATAGAAGACAAACTAAAAACTAAAAGGGACTTGCAATACCTTCAGTGAACAAAGGATTAGGTTACAGAGTATATTAAAACATACTAAAATAAATAAGAAAAACATGACCAATCTAATAAAAAATGTACAAAAGAACTGGAATTTCATAAGAGAGGAAGCACAAATAGCCCTAAACTTATGAAAAGATTTTCAACCTCATTAACAATGAGGGAAATGCAAATTTAAAACGTAACAAGAAAAATTTCACACCTGCTGAAATAGCAAAAATGAAAAGTCTCACATACCAAGAGCTGGAAGGATGTAGAGTAAGAAGAACTCTCGGGAGCGCATTGCTATAGGAATGCAAACTGGTCCTACAAGGTTTGGAAAGCACCTCAGCATTAATATTAGCAATGTGATTTTGTGCAGATTCTACAACAGGGCAGTTTCTTTCCCTGCAAGGCTTTTGTGCTGTGTATCCAAAGACAGAACAAGGATGTTCAGAACTACATCATTCACCCAAACACTCATCAACAGAAGGAAGGGTAAGATGAGGCATATTCATTTAATGGAATATTAAAGAACTAAGAAAATTCAAAGATACAAGTCTCAGAAATAATGCTAAATAATAAACACACAGTTCAAGTAAACAAATTTAAGCATAAAATTGTTCATGGGTACATTCATGAATGACAAAATCTCTAATGAAAATCTAGACATCCTTCTGATAGAAAAAATGCCATTTAAAGCAGGAAATTGAGCCAAGTACCGTGGCTCATGCCTATAATCTCAGCTCTCAGGAGGCTGAGGCAGGAGGATCATGGCAGTAAGGCCACCCTGGGCAACATACGGAGACCCTGTCTCAAAAAAAAAGACAAAAACTGAGATAGAGCAAAACTGAGCATGTAGGTTTTAAAAAGGGAACTATTTAAGTTGCACCCTTGAAAATGAGGGAGGAAACAGATGTCAGAAACCTGGTTCTTTTATTGAAAGCTTGGGAGTGTTATTACACAGTGTTTCATTACACATTTCTAATTTTTTATGTAATCACAAAGCTACAAAATAACGGAAACAACAAAGACTTTTAACTTTACAGTAAAAATGTGAAACACGTGTCCTATGACCAGCTAATATTTTAGCATATATTTCCACAAACAAGAAAATTCTAGCCATAAGACAAGGAAAATAACCACAATGCAATTATCAAATCAGAAGTTACAACTGATATTAACTTTGTTGCTAACCTTGAAGAGGAAGATAGCCTTGAAACGGGGTTGTAAAACAGGGTAAACTGTCAATTAAAAGCTGCAACCTGGGACAGAGCTGTGAGGAGTTGCCCATTAGAGCCATGCAAAAGTTTGGGACCGAGATGAAAGGCACCATGCAGAGATAAGCACCCATTCCTGCCTTCCTTTGTCTCCACTTGTAGATAAACTTTCCAAAGCAGGCCTCCCCCGCTGCTCTTATCTAAACCTCAGGTCTCTAACCCACTACTAGCCCTACTTTATGGGAGAGCACATTCCTTGTAACCTGATACCCTGCACTGCCTTTTAAATATCCTGTGAATCCTTTGTTCGGGGCTCAGACACTGGTACACGTCTGGGCCCGCTAGTGTAAAAATTAAAATCTGAGTTCTCCACTCCTCCGAGTGTTGCTTGGTTTCTCCTCTGACTATATTGCCACAACAACCTTAGATATTAGATTAGATATTAATACTGATACAAATTACTTCATTGACTCTTTGCACTTTGTTAAGGTTTTACCACTTTCAGTAATGTCCTTTATAGCAAAAGATAGGGTACAGAATTACGGGTTACATTTAGTGTCTTCCAGGTTGGGCCAGTTCCTCAATCTTTTCTATATTGATGGCTGTGGCACTTTTTAAGATTATGGCCAATGTTTTTGTAGAATGTCCCTCAATTTAGGACTGTATGATATATCCAGGCTGTTAAATTCAAGCTATGCACCATAAAGAAATATGACAAAAAAATGATACTGTGTTCTCATTGTATAACAGGTACTTAGAATTGCTTTTGCTAAAAAGCACTGACTCCTCCTTTGGGTCTACAAATGTCCAAAGGGTCATGAAAAGCAAAATGAAAGCTTCCATTTTGTATCTGTCTTTGCTTTCAGTTGTCCTCTCTGCAGTTACCTTGAAGGCACCTTGCAATCCAGGAAGGGCAAGATAACATCTTCTGGCAAGAGTTGCTCCCCAGGCAACAAAGCCTTCCTTATGGTGACCAGACAACACCTAACCATCCTGAGATAATGATTAACCAGAACCCCACAACTGTGATCAGGACTGTTTAATAATTATGCATGCCTCTTGCCCCTTGCCCCAATTTTTTCTCTATTTAAACCTAAAGTTCATGTCTATACCCCCAAAGAAATGATTGCTCTGGCTCTTCCCACACATGCCTGTCTTTCTCTGCCCTTCACCACTACTTATCTCTTTATTTGGGGTATTGGTGTAAGTAGCCACACTTGACATGTGAAACCCCTAGAGTTGGCCTCTGGCCTAGAACTACTAGTTACAATTGCATTCTATCAAGTGGCAGGTAATTCTCAATTGTCCCACTATCAATAGCACTCCTTTTGATGACTTGACAATACCACTAAAAAGGTCCAAGCTTCTCCACAATACTACTGGTCTTTCCCCTCTTTGTCATTACTAAGTATTTTGTGGGGATGTAATTTGAAATGTTTTAAATATCCTATTTCTCATCAAACTTTCCTTTTATTTTCTATATTGTGTAGGACGGCTCAGACAGAGAGAGATGGGGCACCAAAGCTTTCAGGAAGCAAATTTATTAAGCAAGCTGGCAGCAACTCAGTGGACTTAAGTCTAAAGTCTGAGCCCTGAGAACAAAGAGGGTCTTCCATATGTATCATTTAGAGCAGGTTACAGAAATGGGGGGGGGACATACAGCTTTTCTCATAGATGGTCACATGCTATTTCATTGGCCACTTTAACCTCTGGGGCGAGGTGACTCTTCTCTGGTCTCACCCCAGGTGATAGTGCCTAAATCCAGTTTTTCTTGTTTCACTGTTGCACTCATTATCTCCCTCATTGTCTCTCATTATATCCCTTCCCCCTCCCTACCTTCCTGCCACATTCCCCAATTTGATGTTCGGACACTCTTCTGGGTCAAAGAGCATCATCTTGATCTAGGGGTTTTTATTTCCATAGCATCATTATATGCGCAGCTGCCTTTCTTTCTATAGTGGCTTCCATAACGGTCCTGAAAGTCTGCAGTACCGAGGGGATTAGGCAAGCTAATATCAGATATGCTCCTAAGACAAGGAACATTGCCCCTATTAAGGTCTTGAACCCACACAGGGTTGAGAACTCCCAAACAGGTCATTGGGAGTCCATCCCTTCCAGGTCTGCACAAGAGTAATAAGTATGGAAAACCAGAGTTTTGGTAACAACAATTTTCATTCAGGTACTGTGCATACATGAGTCACAGTCCAAGGCTTGGAGGTCCCCAGGTAGAGAACTGACTAAGATCAGCAAGAAGAAAACACAGAAGGGACTCATCCTCAAAGGTGAGTTGGGCAACTCCTCAAGCTTCCACCATGTGTAGACTAATCAGCTTTCAGAGCAGTGCTGACATCTCATTGTTCACGGTCTCTTGTTTTCTCCTGGGAGCAGCGTCCTGCCTTCCTGCAGCAAGCTGGAGTATCCGTGTGAGAGCAATGAGAACGATATCTGCTACCTTAACTGTGGTGGGGGTGGATAAAACAACAACAAAAGGGCTCCTCCAGGGGGGCTTTAGCAGTTGAACAATCCATTCCGTTATCCAGACAGCATCCCCTGGTTTGTAAGGGTGTATGGGAGTTGTCACGCTAACAGGGAGTCTCTCTCTTACCCAGTCGTTGATTTTTGAGAGTCAACCTGAGGCCCTGTATCTGCTATCTAAGGTCACTTACTTCCTTAAGGTCCACTCACAGGCCCTTGACTAAAAGGGGTGGACACTCGAAAAGAATTTCAAAAGGGGAGAGACCTGTCCGTTTGTCGGGGCTTGACCTAATCCTGAGCAAGGCTATGGGCAGTAACTGATCCCATTGTAGTTGAGTCTCCTGGCAGTTTTCCCATTTGCAATTTTAGAGTCCTGTTCATACATTCTACTTTCCCTGAACTTTGGGGGTGATAGGGCATGTGCAGCTTCCAAGTTATTCCTAATCCCTTAAACTGTACCACCTCAGCCACAAAGGCCAGCCCATTGTCTGATCCAATAGACACAGGTATTTTGAACTGAGGAATTATTTTCTTTAACAGGCACCTGGCCACTTCCTAGGGTTTCTCACTATGAGTAGGGAATGATTTTACCCATCCTGAGAAGGTGTAGACAAACACAGTAAATATGTACATGCCTGTGGCATCTCAGTAAAGTCCACAATCAGGTTTTCAAAAGGAGTTCCTCCAACACTTTGCACTGAGGGTGGCACTCTTGGCCCTTGTCGGTGATTGTTTTTGGCACACAGACTGCACATTTTACATACTGTCTTACTTAGCTGGAGAGCTTGGGGACATAAAATGCTGGGCCAAGGTGGCCTTAAGAGCTATTTGCCCTGGGTGAGTTCCTTCATAGAACTGCTTGACAAATGTGGGAGTTAGTGATTCTGGAACTGCTATACAGTTCAAGCAAACTTCCACTATCTGCCTGGAAAAGTATCCCTCCTCACTCTTAAACCAAGCCTGTTCTTGTGGTGTTTACCATGGGTCCCATTCAGATAAAAGGCATGGGAACAAGGCAGCTGTCGGTGAGGTCGAAGTTTGTCCTCCTGTGAGGGCTGCTCTTTTGGCTTTCCTATCAGCTTTTCACTTTCCCCGAATAGCTGGCATCTCCCTCTTCTGGTGCCCTCAGCAGTGCATGACCACTTTTCACTTAGGGACCCATACAGCTTCTAACAGTTTCAGAATTTTTTGTCCATACTTTAAAATACAGTGGGGAACTTGAACTGTGAGTTCTTGTCCCAAAGTAAATTTGTCTGTTGCAGCCACCAAGGCAGCAGTGGCCACCAGGGCACACAGATAGGGCAGCTAGCCTCAGAAAACTACAAGTTGCTTTGAAAAATAAGCCACCAGATGGTGCTGGATCAAGACTCCCTCAGCTGTCCCCAGTCTCTCGTGTACATAGAGGAAGAGGGGCTTCATCACATCTGGCAAGCCCAGAGCAGCAGCGTTTGTGAGTGTCCTCTTAATTTCTTTAAAGGCCTTTTCTTGCAACTCTCCCCATATTGTAGGTTCCCATTCTCCCCCTTTTGTGGCTTTATAAGTGGCTTTTGCCAAGAGAGAGTAATTGGGAATCCAGATCTAGCAGAAACCTGCAGCCCCTAGAAATTCTCTAATCTGTCAATGGGTCTTGGGGGACAGAATGGAACAGACAGCCTATTTCTTCTCAGGGACCAGTCTATGTTGTCCATGAGACAGGTGAAACCTGAAGTATCTGACAGTATCCTGGCAAATCTGGGCTTTCTTTTGGAAAACCTTATATCCTGCCTTTCACAAAAGGAAGAGAAGGAGGAGAGTTCCTTCCATACAATCTTCTTGAGTTGGTCCAGCCAACAGAAGGTCATCTACATACTGGAGGAGAGTGCAGCCATGCTTGTTGGCCAAGAAAGCCTTTAGGTTGGCCACCAGGGCACTCCCAAACAGAGTGGGAGAATTTTTAAAGGCTTGTGGCAACAAAGTCAAGTTAATTGTCCCTTTTCTCCAGTACTAGAACTTTCCCATTGGAAGGTAAAGATAGGTTGGCTCTGAGGGGCAAGGCCAATGCAAAAAAAATGTGCCCTTAAGGTTCAGGCAGGTAAAGAATTTTGCCTGAGCTGGAATAAGGCCCAAAAGCCTGTACAGGTTTGGAACCACAGGGTGTAAAGTGACAGTTGCTGAGTTGACTGCATGGAGGTAGTCTGTCAAAATGCTTTTGGATCCCAATTTGGGCCTTGCAAGGAATGTAGTATTGCCTCTGGCTAACAGGAGTAGCTCCCAGCTTTAATTCTACCATCACCAGAGGTATGTTTTCAGTCAGTGTCCACCATTAGGTCAACAGGATGGCCCCCTATCTTCATTTGGACCATAGCCACTAGGGGCCCAGTAGAATGGAGCCCAATCTGCCCTAGTCCTCATCATAATCCTCAAAAGTGGCCAGCCTGACAATGTCTTCCTCCCAGGGGATGCTTCTTTCCTGAGCAGGGTGATACTTTCCTTCAACAATTTGGCCTCTGCCTCTGGTCTGGGTGGCCTTCTGGGGGTCTCTGGGCCACTAGGGACATTCATTTTTCCAGTGTCCTTCCTGGCAACAGTAGGCACACTGGTCTCACCTTAGTTCCTCTCTAGGGTGAGGCCATTCCAGGGGCACTGACTGTCATCCATTGGGACTGCATCTTCCTCTGCTATGGCCTGCATTCCAAGGCCTGCTTGACTGTTCAGCAAGGAGGTCTACCTTCCATTTTATCTTTCCATCGGCCTTCTGTTTGGCTTCCTGATCTCAGTGACAAAGATTTTTGTGGCCACTTCCAGAAGCTGGCTGGCATTCATACCAGCAAACCCCTCAAGCTTTTGCAATTTTCACCTTATGTCCCCCTGGGCCTGGCTGGCAAAGGCTGCATTAATCATCCTTTTGTTCAGCCACTTCTGGTTGAAAGGGTCCTACAGGCAGAAGACCTCACATAGCTGTTCATAAAACTGGCTAGGGCTCTCATCTGGCCCTTGGAAGACTCATGGTCATGGCATTTTCTCCTCCTTTGTTCATGCCTTCTGATACCACTTAAACCGCTGGTAATTTTGGCCATCATTAGGGCCCCAGTGGGGGTCCTCCTTGGGTCACTGACCCTGAGCATAAGCTTGGGCATTTAGAGCACCCCAGGGGCATGGTCTTCCAGCCACTTTAGAGCCATCAAGGTTATATGGTGTCACTCCTCAGTATTAAATAGAGTTAGAAGAAGCTATTGGCAGTCTGTTCAGGGGAGCTTATGAGTTTGGATGATGGACTGCATTAGATCAATCAGGGCCTGAGGCTTTTCTGTGAAGAAGGGGGTACAGTGGCACATAAGGGGGCAGGTTCTCCTCAGGGTTCCCCACTAAAATGGGTTTTTCTGGCTTTTTACATTTTTTCCCTGTACTTGGAAGCTGCTGCCACCCTGGCTATGATGACCCTACATGCTTTCTCTAGGTGGGGCTTTAGCCACATGAATCAACTGAGGACTTCATCCTGCCAGCAGTCAGTATAAGGAACCATCTGGGTGTCCAGGCTCCCCTACAACCATTTCAAAAACTCTATTGACTATGACCTTATCTAATGACCCCTCCAAGGGCCATCCTACACCAAAAGCAGCCCAGTCTATTTCACAGAAGGTCCTAAGCCTGTCAGGAGTCAGCTTGACTTCATAATCTCCATTAAAACCCCTTTAAAGTTCTTAAGCATGCACTCTAGGGGGGTATTCTTACTCTGTCTTCCTCCTGTTCCTCCCGTTATCAGATATCAAGACAGAGACAAACGGAAAGGATGAGGGTTGTGGTGAGGAGGTCAGGGATCCTCCTCTCTGGCATACAGGGGAAAACAAATAATACTGCTTGCTTCATCCTTCTCTGGCTGCTCCCCTCGTGGGGATTTAGGCATCTCTTGGCCATAGTGAGTCCATATTGGTCCTAGACCAGAGGCCCTGTTAGGGCTCACCCTGGACTATGTGAGTTCTCCACAGGCCTGCATATCAGGACTCCGCATTTGCTTTGCAGCTGGGCTGCATCTCAAGGTCACACTTGACTTTTATATACTCTTACACAGCACAATATTTCTATCCCACTCCCTGAACCCCCAAAAGGCAGTTACTAGGGTGTCTCTGCTGGGAGTTGATCAGACTCCCCTTCTGCCTCCTAAGGCAGGTCTGAACCCAGGGTTCTTACCAGTCTGATAAGCAGGCTTCCCAAGTTGGTTCCCAAGCCTTTCCAGGTTCCTTTGTGTGACCAAAACTCACCTCCCCAGTTCACTGGGAGAGAGGTTCCCTCTCCTTGGATCAATACTGTCCAGTGGTGCCTGGCAGGGGCAGCCCTCCCAGCAGGCCAGGGATGCTGAGCTGGTGACAATGAAGTGAAAACACTGCTCCAAATCCCAGTTGAGCACCCCAAAAATGTTATAGGATGGATCAGACAGAGAGATGGGGCACCAAAGTTTATTAAGCAAGCCAGTGTACTTTGGACTCAGCAGACTCAAGTCCAAAGGCAGAACCTCAAGAACAAAAGGGGTCTTCCTTACATACCATTTAGAGGAGGTTACATAAAAGGGGATACTGTTTGTCCCATACATGGTCACATGCAAGTGACATTCCCCAAATCCGGTTTTTCTTGTTTCACTGTTGTACTCGTTATCTCCCTCATTGTCTCCCATTATCTCCCTTGTCCCTCCCTGCCTTCCTGTCATAATATCATTCAACAATCTTACTACAGTTTATTTTCCTAGATCTGATAGTAGTAGTCTTCCAACTTTCTGTTAGTCCTTCTTTGCTTTCTAACACAAGAAGTTATTACAAGCTTAACTTATGCTTTTTCTCTCCTATTCCCGGAATGGACCATATTTCCAAAGTTTTTTTTTTATAAAGAAAAGCAATGTTTAGAACACGTACAGGAAATTAATGTGAGTCAACTCCCTGTATAGCAATCCTTATCTCAACCAGGAACACTTGTTCCTTCCTATTATTGCCTATACTCTCTCTTCAACAAAATTAGAGATAAGGGCAAAATAGTTTATGCTGGGTATTGAGGGGGTGGGGGAGAGGGAGGGGGCGGAGTGGGTGGTAAGGGAGGGGGTGGGGGCAGGGGGGAGATATGACCCAAGCCTTGTATGCACATATGAATAATAAAACAATAAAAAAAAAAGAAAAGCAATGTTTAGAAGCCATGACTGGGGACTAGTTGTGTTCATTGTTATTGAAGTATCTGTCTTCTACTGTCAGTGGGTCATCTTTGACAGTACATTCACAGCTATATTTGCTTCTATTCTGTTTTTTGAAAGTCATGAGTTCACACATGTATATTCAATTATAATTCACACCACAATTATTCTCTTTTCATATTTGTAACCTACTTCTCCAATAGTGAGAAATCTGTCTTTTATTTCCTTAATACATTTTCTTACTCGATCATTTTCTCTATGTAGTCCATCTTCTGTCTCATTGCAGTCATCCCTGGCACAGATGCCCAACTACCAGACATAGCTCAGACTCTTGACCAAGATGACTTTGACAGTCCCCAAAGCTTGAACAAGCTTTGTATAGGCTTTTTGCTACCAATAAGCCCCTGACTAAAGGCCTCCCTCTTCTTAGAGCATTTACTTTAGAATTTGTAATTGCAAATTCATTCTCTGTTCTATTAAAATGTATGTAAAGTCCTCCAGAACTTTCCCCTAGCTCACCCCAGAGCTTAAAATAGTAAATATAAGCCAGGAACCAATGGCTCATCCCTGAAACTCTAGCTACTTGGGAGGCTGAAATCAGGAGGATCATGGCTCCAGGTTAGCCTGTTTGTGAGCAGCCATCTCAATGCAAAAAATCCTGGGCATGGTAGCATGCACCTGTCATTACAGCAAAGGCAAGAAGCTTAAAAGCAGGATGATCATAGTTCAGGCTGGCCTGGGCAATAAGAAAGACCCTATTTCCAAAATAACCAGAGCAAAATGAGCTAGAGGTATGGCTCAAGCAGTAGAGTGGTTGCCTAGCAAACACAAAGCCCTGAGTTCAAACCCTGGTACTATCAAATAAAGATATGCAATTTTTATTTGTCAATTTAAAAAATAAAATCTAAAAATAAAAAATGGTAAGAAAAACTCCCTTCTGCCAGGGTAGTGGCACATTGTCTTTTATCCCAGCTATTCTAGAAGCCAAGGCAGAAAGATTGCCAGTTTGAGGCCAGCCCAGGCAAAGTCAGCAAACCCCTACCTTAAAAACAAAATACAAAGGGGCTGGAGGTGTGACTCAAGTAGTAGAGCATGATTGCCTAGCACACAAGGGCCCTGGGCTCAATCCCCAGTACCAGGAAAAGAAGACCTACCTTCTTTTGTTTCTGCAGAGTTGAGTTCAATCTCTTCCTCTCTATTGTAATAGTCTTAAATAAAATCTTGCCTCCCTGTTCAGCTTTATCTAGTGCAATTTTTGCTTTGACACTCTTCATTCCACACTACCATCCCAGAGGGACACTGCCTTGTTATCTCACACCAGGGCAGTCCTCCATTCAGACATCTTCTTACCTGCTCAGGTCTGACATCCCACACCTGGCCACTCCTTTGCATATACACCTTCCTCTGTCTACTCTAGCTCTGATTCCCACAGATCACTGCTCTTCAGGGCCACCTTCCTGGGCTCTTACTTCCTGCTCTGGGCCATCACTCTCTCACTACAGACATCTACTTTTCTCTGTCAATAGAATGGTTTTAGGACTGAATTATTTGAAAATGGAAGGAGAAGAAAGAAGGAAGAGGCAGGAAAGGAAAGAGGAAGAGTTCATTTATTTAATTCCATATATCCTTGTCTGGCAACTTATCAGAACTACTCAGGGAGCTTTTAAACTTTATTGATGCTTGACCCTATCCCTAGAGATGTAAGATTGTTCAGCACAGATCATGGGCATCTTGTTTTATGGAAGGTTCCCAGATGACATTAATGTGTACTGTGTGTTGAGAACTACTGCTCTAGTGGGGGCAAAAAGGATTATTGAGTGCAGGTGAATGTGAAAAAGCCCATCAGATGGCTTCAGTTTTGTCCAGGACATAGAAATAACTGTTATCAGTTAAGAATTACAGAGGCCAAAATTGTCAGGGACCAGAAGTGAAGAATCTATGAAATAATGCTTACGGAGAGAGAAGGATGAAGCTTAATTTAAAAACAGTAGAGTACAAGGCAGTGGATATTGCCCATTAAAACTATAAGCTTCATAAGCTTCATAACCTAGCAAACTTTCTTAAATATTAAATTTATATTAATGGAATATAAGAACAAAAGTGAAAGGAAGCAAAAATAGGAAAATAAGGGTGAGTTTGGATAATATGGTCTTTCTCCCTCTTCCTATATTTCTGAAGTATGAAAGTAAACTTTTGTTATATTTGGAATGGAAAAAACAATAACTTTAGCTTTATTGAGGTGTAAATGACATTTGAAATATTGTACACATTTAACGTACACATCTGGATGAGTTTGGGCATTCACACACACCTGTGGTACCATCATTACAACCAACTTACTACCTCCTCCAAAAGGAAGTATTTTAATTTTCAAAAGATAAATGCTGATTCAGCAAGCAGAAGAATTTAGGGGCACCACTGTGGTCTGCAAGGGCTGCGTAACAAAGTACCACAAAGACTGGATGGGTACCTTAAACAACAGGGACTTATTTACTCACAATTTTGGAAGCTGGAGGTCTGAAATCAAGGTGTCATCAGGATTGGTTTCTCCTGAGAATGCTTTCTTTGGTTGACAGATAGCTATCTCCACCCCATGTCTTCACATCTTCTTCCTTCTATACATGTCTATGCCCAAATTTTCCCTTCTAAAAGGACATCTCAACGAAAATTTAATTAAATAGCTCATTAATTCATTAAAGGGCACCTCATTCTAACTTCAAATGCCTCCCTAAAGACCTAACCTCCAGACTATTTGGGACAAGGGACTAGAGAGAGGGATAAGAGAGACAAAGGAGGTGAAAAGCGGGTGAGTAACTGTGATCAAAGTACATTGTATACATGTATGGAAATGTCATAATGGAACCCATTCTTTTGTGCAATTAAAAAAACCTGAAAATCGAATGTTTTAAAAAGTAAAAAATAAAAATTAAAAAAATAGCAAAACAAATTTTAAAAAAACCCTATCTCCAAATGCAGTCATATTCTAAGAGCTAGAATTTTAGCATATGAATTTAGAAGAGGAAGAATTCAACCCAATAACGGCACTTAGACCACACCAAGACTTAATGTTCCTTCTGGTATTTCTGTTGTCTTTACATTGTAGTGGAGTTTCCCCCTGATTTCTTATGACTTAAAAATAAGTCTGGAAAACAATGGTCACAGTTTATTGATAATTTTCTGTTATGTTATTTTAATTTTTTGATGGTACTGGGAATTAAACCCAGAGCCTCAAGCATGCTAGCCAAGCATTCAACCACTGAACTATAGCTTTAACCCAAAAAATATTTTATATCCTTCTAAATCTAAATAAATGTGTTCTCAGCAAAACGGAAACCCTCTGTGCTCCACTTCCTCATTCTGCTTCTGCCTGAGAATGCTCACATTCAGAAAGAGTCAGAGAATCGGGAGGACAGAAAACCTCACAGCTTAATGGTTTAGTTATTTGTTTTTATTTTTGCTTTTTTAAAGGATCCTGTAATCATATATCTCATAGCCATCCATACAGAAGTAAGAAAGCAAAGGCTAAAATGACTGGTTTGGAGTTTCTGACATAAAAAGTTTTCAGGAAAATTCTGGTGAGTTCCTAAATGATTCAATCTTTTTATCATTTATGCCTGTGGGGGGACAACTATTTCTTAAAGACTCCAGCTATACTTTTTATATCAATACATGTTTGTACATAAACTGTTACTTGTAAAAATATTAAAGTAATTAGAAATACCAGTATATTGCATACATATGAGTATATTTAACTGATATTAACTTGCAAATGCTTTTTAAAAAAGAAATGTAACATTAAGTGTAATTAGGATGATAAGAATGAATCAGAATAGTGAGAGGGTTTCTGGTTGTGGCAAGTGGGCAGTGGAAAAAGGATAGAAAAACAGTCCAAAGAGAGTCAGAAATTTAGCATAGAAGATTGTAACAGAACCTGTAGTACTGTATAAATATGCAAAATTCTGTCTTCTAAAATAAAAGATGTTATTAAAAGTTTTACACTTCATCGGAGACAAAACCTTCCAGGAGTTAGCTATTTTTCTATTTAAATCTTTCATTCACTTCCATCTCATACAACGATCTGGTTGAAACTTTAAAAATTCAAAGGAAAACAAAACCAGCTTGCTTGTGTGTAGTTTCAGTTCGTCAGGGTGTGTGTAGATCTCCTGGGCTGCAGCCAAGACTCTGAAGCTCCACCCAAGCAGCTCTAAGAGTCCTGCAGAGCAACTCCTGGACTTTGGAGAGCTGGAGTGCTGCTGAGGATCCCCTGAGATGGAAGTGTGCCTCCGTGCTTACCCCCAAGAGCTCTGCTAACTTCATAATTACTGCTCAACAAAAAAAAAAGAGAAAACTGGAGTGTTCTTTTGAAAATGACATCCTATAGCTGCTTTGTCAATAACTAATCTTGCTAATAATAAGATTCATTTTCACATTTGTTTAAAAACAGGAAGCTGAGGACATCTAGGAAGCCAAGAGTTACACCAAGCATTCTCAAAGTATGTCCTCACCAATCATGGTGATTTGATGTACAGGCTCCAAAATTCATGAAGGGCAAACTATTTTTAAAGCTTTATTGAATGTCACAGGTTCACATCATCATATGTTCAAAATTGCTATCATGAATAAAAGAAAAATGAAAAAAAAAAAAAAGAAAAAAAAAGTATAAAAGCAAAAAAAAAAAAAATTGCTATCATGTTAAGAGGAAGGGTTGAGAAATCTTTGACATTGTAATAGGCTCAAGGTTGTTAGTGAAAAGAGACAAAAACAAGGCATTGTCAATTTTTCCATTTGTCAGAAGGCTCCAGATTTGGGGACTAAACATCAGTGTACCTATCTGAGAAAAATACTTCTATCTCCATGGTTATCTTACTGGCAGAATCTGAACAAATACTAGAGAAATCTGTCCCCTGTTACATGGCACCAAGTTCATTTTGCAGACAGACACAGAATGACTCACTGGCTAGGTGAGGCCAAAGAGCTATAAAAGGAGGGATGGGCTACAAAGGGAAATGCCTGATATGTTGCTTCTGGACTGTTGGGTGCTGTTTGGAATTGCTGTGCTCTCTGGCTAAACCAAAAGAGAAAATCTGGAGTTCATCCTTTCATTTAGGATACAAGAGAGGGTAGATGGCTAAACACTGGAAAAGGACTCGTGCTGAATGAAGGTACTGCGCAAGACCTGATCAGGGTGAGTCTGTGGGAAGAGGGAAGCCCCTCACCAGGACAAAGGTAGCAGGTGACAACAGCTGACTTTGAGGACCCTCCTCCTGTGGACACCTTGTAGAAGAAATGGCCTAGTTCAGGACTATTAGTGACACAGCAGAAAGTTGAGAAAGTCAGTTATGAAACTGGATGCCTATGAGAACTTCAGGAAAAAATATATTTACAAGGAGCAGTAAGGGAGTCAGGGGGCTAGACCAGATTTAGAAATATAAAAGTAACCTGTAATATGAGAGGGGTCACAGGTGCCAAACCACATGTACTCTTTAGTTCATAATAAAGAACTTGACTTTCACCCTGAGTCAGACAGAAAAAGAGAGACTGAACAGAATATTGGTATGATATTATGTACATTTTGACAGTGTCACTCAGCAGTTATTTTGAAAAGTCCCCAAAGAGATACATAATAGCAAGAGGGAGTCTTGCAAGGGAACTATTCTTGTAGCCCAACAGAGATAAGATGGGGCTTGGCCCAGGTGGAAGTGGGAGCATGTCTGACTGGCATAGGATTTGCTGCACATTACATATAGAATACCGGAGGAGAGAAAAAGCATGTCTGAAACATATTTTTGGATACTTATTTTATCAAAAGTATTTAAGCAGAAGAGATGATTGATCCAGGTTAAGGATGTCCCTTTCACTATTCTTTCAAGTTTTCTTTATGTTTGAAAATGGACGAGTTCCAAATCAAAGAGCTTCATAAAGACATATTTTAAGATTCTAATATACAAAGCAGTTTTCAGAAAAGCCCTGATAATTTTCTAATTATTAAAGCCTTATTTAGCCAACTCTTTTTTAAAATCTTTAAGAATAAATTCTGAAAACTAATACAGATCTTTTAAAATGATATACTTTTATATGCACAGAAGCTATATCTTATGAAATGATTCTAAAAATAATGAGAAATATGTGTATCACTAGATGAAACTAGTGCTGACTACAGAATTCTTTAAATTAAAAAGAAGGCCTTCAGTAAGCATGGTCAGTGAGCAAGAACAATATTTCTGCAGATGGAAGCTGTGGGGATGAGGCTAAAACATGAAGGCAAAATGTAGACCAGAAGATCAGGAATCCAAGCATAGCAAACCATGCAGAAAATTGTAGCTAGCTACAAACTCTGTCCTATGTAACATAAGATGATATCAAAAGTTTGCATCTAATTAAAGACAAAACCCTCTGTTTAATCACAGTTTTCTTAAAGACTTTCCTTGGCAACTAGCTTATTGTGCAGACTATGTGAAGAAATACACCACTGAATCATGCAATTCAGGAACATGAAACTTAACTGTGGTTTCGTTTCCACTAAGCGTCGGAGCAAGGTGGGGCTCGCTGGGCTCCAGCCAGACTGGGGGCAGGGATACCTGCACTGCTGCTGAGGCCTGGCCTCCTAGTGGCAAGGTGGGCATCAGAAACCTGCAACTCTGACAGCATGCTGGTCAACCCCAAAGGGAGGAAATAAAAGTCACTAGGGAATAGATTCTGAAATTGAGTACTAAAAGGAAACTCTGAGTTTCAGAATTACTCTCTTTGCCTTAGGATAAAGTAGAGGATTTCCCCAAGCTCCAGCCAGCTGTACTTGGCCCATAGTAGATATAAGTTTCACGTGCATTTACTTTAATGATGCTGAGCAAAAGCAAACACAACAACCAAGACAACACTGGTTCTTACCCAACTCCCCTCTATGGTGAACTGGGAAATGGGCTGGCTGAGAGCTAACCTAATTCATCATGACAGTTTTCCTTACCACAACTCCTTCCTCTTTATGTATACTATGTTGCTTTTTGTTAACTATTAGGTTCCATTGTGTTTGAAAAATGTTAACATGAAGAATTTGAAGGAGTCAAGGTATTATATCAAAGCATTAGTAAAACTTTTTACCCAAATCATTGTCACCTTGAACTAAATAGCTCCCTCAAGCCATATAAAATGCCCTTATAATTGACAGATGGCAAAGGTGATGTGAAAGTGCTGTCAAACAGATAGTAGCTACAGGCTAGGGATATAGTTCAGTGGTAGAGCACTTGTCTAGCATGTGTAAGGCCCTGGGTTCTATCAGCAGCAAGACAAACACACACACTCACACACACACACCAGACACATATAAATGATAGATAGATACAGTGTCTGGAAGTCACTATGCATCTCCTTGGCTGCCATCATAAAAGTGGGGCACCTAAGAAAGTTTTTGATGTTATAAATGGATCTTCATCTTTGAACAATGAGGAAAATAAGGTAAAGATAAGATAGAGATAAAAAGATAATAGGCTTGTGGATGGCAAATGGCTGTCACCCTATCTGAGAAGAGTATTTCTATCTCCCCAGAATTCAAACAGTAAAGAACACGAGAGAAAAGTTGTCACCCTATGATGGACCAGCCTTTCTCTCTCTCTCTCTCTGCCTCTCCCTCTCCCTCTCCCTGTCTCTCTCTCTCTGCCACACACACACACACACACACACACACACACACACACACACACACACACACACACACGAGTATCGTTGAGCATGTAGAAGTCTGTAAACAGGATATCCTTAATGTGCTGCTTCTTGCAGAGTTCTGAATCTGAGAATTGCTGTAATCACCAGCTAACAAAGAGGAACCCAGGAGCTTTTCCTCACACTCTTTGAGGTGTCCTAAGGAGAGGGTTGGTAGGTTGAGCTGCTGGGAGAGTACTCTGACTAAGTGAAGATGGTGCCTCGGATCAGAGCACAGCCAGTTTGTGGAGTGTGGTAAGAGTATCTCCAGAGGAAGGTGCCTTTGCCCGGGGCACTGGGGCACTAAGAAGAGTAGAGGGCAGAGGATCTTGAGCAGAAACAAACCTCCTCCAGGGAGAAACGTGTGTGAGAAATATGCTCACTCAGAAACTGTAAGGCAGCAAAAGCTGATAAGGAAACATGGGCTCATGGTGGGACTCCAGGTCCCTGAAAGATGTATGTTTACTAACTTTTCCTTAAAAAAGTAAATTCCTTTCTTCCACATGATGATCAGTTGACTTGGACGCTGCACTAGGTTCTGGTGCAATGGATAACAAAATGAAGAGATTTCCAAGCCCTTTGTTCCAATAGGCATTGCTACCTCATGGACTCCAATAGTACAATTCAAATGTTTCAATACTCAAAAAAACCTTAACTTATTCATTCAACAAAACACTGAATACTAAGTTAATGTCAGACCCCAGGGATTTTCCAATAAGTGAAAAGCAAAAATATCTGTTCTCAGACTGATTATATTCTAATTACTAAGATTGAATGAAAAACACAATTAAGTAAAATATATTGTATATAGATCTTAAGAAGAAAAATTGAAGCAGAGAAGAGTGAATGAAAGTGTTTGATGTGACATTTTAGGAAAGGTATCCAACAAAGGCCTTATTGAATTTGAGTAAAGGCTAGAGGAAGTGGGTATGAACTTTCCAAGCAGAGGAAACGATTAGTATGAGGACCTGATGTGCAGAGCATAGTAGGTGTTATTTGAGAAACAGCAAGGCTGAAGTGAAGTGAGCAGAGGCAATGAGGACATAAACATAGACGGGTGGGTAGATCATTAAGACTTTATCTGAGCACTTCAGCTTTTCTTCCAGGTGAGATGAGAAGTCATTGGTAGTTTTTTAGCAGAACAGCAGGACTCCACTTACATTTGAACAGAATCATGTTGTTGGAATGAACAAGGTGAAGAGTAGAGGCAAAGCCAGAGTCACAGAAGCCAGGTAACAAATTATTAAAATAATACAAGAACGAGACAGTGACTTGGATCAAGGTGGTGACAAAAGGAATGTGAGAAATTGTGGAATTCTTAGAAAAAGTATTTGCTACAATAATGAATGTGAGGTGTGTGAAAATGGAAGCAGTGAAAGATGCTGATAAAGTTTTTGCCTTGAACAATTGGCAGATAAGACTGTGGGATGAGCAGTTTGAGCTAGAAGGGGAAAATTATCAGATCTATTTTGGCCACATTCATTTTAGAAGGACTTTTAGATATTCACGTAGACCTAGAGAAGGCAGATATGTGGCCATCCTAGAAAAAAATCAGAGATGATAACATTACTTTGGAAGTCAGGGGTCCACAGACTATAATTAAATACAAGATGGGTAAGATTCATAGAGAGAAACTCTACCTAAAAAAGAGAGATACAGACTAAGCCTGAGAAGCACTCTGACATTTAGAGGTGGACAGTTTGGGAAGAATCAGTAGAGGAAACAGAGAAGGACCAGCCAGAAAGACAAGAGGAAGTTGTGGTAGCCCGAAAGCCTGAGAGTGTCAACTAAGAGAGAGCAGTCACTTGTTTCAAATACACCGCTGTGTCAAACATTGCTTTTATCAATGCCAAATGCAATTGCAGTATACATCCTCCTACTAGGATACCCCCTCCTCACATCCCAGAATTATACCCCTTCTTGTGTCTTACACAAAGCACTTATCACGATTTGCCATTACAAGCTTTTTGGAGTGTGCATGTGTGACTTTTTTTTATTGTTTTATTATTCATATATGCATACAAGGCTTGGGTCATTTCTCCCCCTGCCCCACCTCCTCCCTTACCACCCACTCCATCCCCACCCTCTACCCACCAACCCCTCAATACCCAGCAGAAACTATTTTGCCCTTATCTCTAATTTTGTTGTAGAGAGAGTATAAGCAATAATAGGAAGGAACAAGTGTTTTTGCTGGTTGAGATAAGGATAGCTATACAGGGCATTGACTCACATTGATTTCCTGTGCGTGGGTGTTACCTTCTAGGTTAATTCTTTTTGATCTAACCTTTTCTCTAGTTTCTGGTCCCCTTTTCCTATTGGCCTCAGTTGTTTTTAAGGTATCTGCTTTAGTTTCTCTGCGTTAAGGGCAACAAATGCTAGCTAGTTTTTTAGGTGTCTTACCTATCCTCACCTCTTCCTTGTGTGCTCTCGCTTTTATCATGTGCTCCATAGTCCAATCCCCTTGTTATGTTTGCCCTTGATCTAATGTCCACATATGAGGGAGAACATACGATTTTTGGTCTTTTGGGCCAGGCTAACCTCACTCAGAATGATGTTCTCCAATTCCATCCATTTACCAGCGAATGATAACATTTCGTTCTTCTTCATGGCTGCATAAAATTCCATTGTGTATAGATACCACATTTTCTTAATCCATTCGTCAGTGGTGGGGCATCTTGGCTGTTTCCATAACTTGGCTATTGTGAATAGTGCCGCAATAAACATGGGTGTGCAGGTGCCTCTGGAGTAACCTGTGTCACAGTCTTTTGGGTGTATCCTCAAGAGTGGTATTGCTGGATCAAATGGTCGATCAATGTTTAGCTTTTTAAGCAGCCTCCAAATTTTTTTTCCAGAGTGGTTGTACTAGTTTACATTCCCACCCGCAGTGTAAGAGGGTTCCTTTTAACCCGCATCCTTGCCAACACCTGTTGTTGGTGGTGTTGCTAATGATGGCTATTCTAACAGGGGTGAGGTGGAATCTTAGTGTGGTTTTAATTTGCATTTCCTTTATTGCTAGAGATGGTGAGCATTTTTTCATGTGTTTTTTGGCCATTTGAATTTCTTCTTTTGAAAAAGTTCTGTTTAGTTCTCTTGCCCATTTCTTTATTGGTTCATTATTTTTGGGAGAATTTAGTTTTTTAAGTTCCCTATATATTCTGGTTATCAGTCCTTTGTCTGATGTGTAGCTGGCAAATATTTTCTCCCACTCTGTGGGTGTTCTCCTCAGTTTAGAGACCATTTCTTTTGTTGAGCAGAAGCTTTTTAGTTTTATGAGGTCCCATTTATCTATGCTATCTCTTAGTTGCTGAGCTGCTGGGGTTCCATTGAGAAAGTTCTTGCCTATACCTATTAATTCCAGAGTGTTTCCTACTCTTTACTGTACCAACTTTAGAGTTTGGGGTCTGATATTAAGATCCTTGATCCATTTGGAGTTAATATTGGTATAGGGTAATATACATGGATCTAGTTTCAGTTTTTTGCAGACTGCTAACCGGTTTTCCCAGCAGTTTTGTTGAAGAGGCTGCTATTTCTCCATCGTATATTTTTAGCTCCTTTGTCAAAGACAAGTTGGTTATAGTTGTGTGGCTTCATATCTGGGTCCTCTATTCTGTTCCACTGGTCTTCATGTCTGTTTTTGTGCTAGGACCATGCTGTTTTTATTGTTATTGCTTTGTAATATAGTTTGAAGTCAGGTATCGTGATACCTCCAGCATTGTTCTTTTGACTGAGTGTTGCCTTGGCTATTCATGGCCTCTTGTGTTTCCATATAAATTTAACAGTAGATTTTTCAATCTCTTTAGTGAATGTCACTGGAATTTTGATAGGAATTGCATTAAACATGTAGATTACTTTTGGGAGTATAGACATTTTTACTATGTTAATTCTACCAATCCATGAGCATGGGAGATCTCTCCACTTTTTATAGTCTTCCTCAATCTCTTTCTTCAGAACTTTATAGTTTTCCTTGTGGAGGTCTTTCACATCCTTTGTTAGGTTTACACCTAGGTATTTGATTTTTTTTGAGGCTACTATAAATGGAATTGTTTTCATACATTCTTTTTCAGTTTGTTCATTATTAGTGTATAGAAATGCTAATGATTTTTCTATGTTGATTTTATATCCTGCTACCTTGCTGTAGCTATTGATGATGTCTAGGAGCTTCTGAGTAGAGTCTTTTGAGTCTTTAAGGTATAGGATCATATCATCTGCAAATAGGGATATTTTGACAGTTTCTTTACCTATTTGTATTCCTTATATTCCTTCTTCTTGCCTAATTGCTCTGGCTAGGAATTCCAGTACTATGTTGAATAGGAGTGGAGATAGTGGGTATCCTTGTCTGGTTCCTGATTTTAGAGGGAATGGTTTCAGTTTTTCTCCATTACGTATAATGCTGGCTGTAAGTTTGTCATATATAGCTTTTATAATGTTGAGGAACTTTCCTTCTATTCCTAGTTTTCTTAGAGATTTTATCATGAAATGATGTTGGATCTTATCAAAGACTTTTTCTGCATCTATTGAGATGATCAAGTGGTTTTTGTCTTTGCTTCTGTTAATGTGGTTTATTACGTTTATTGATTTTCGTATGTTGAACCACCCCTGCATTTCTGGGATGAAGCCTACTTGGTCATGGTGAATAATCTTTTTGATGTGTTGCTGAATTCGGTTTGCCATTATTTTGTTAAGAATTTTTGCATTGATGTTCATTAAGGAGATTGGCCCATAGTTCTCCTTTTTGGAGGTGTCTTTGCTGGTTTTGGGATAAGTGTAATACTGACTTCATAAAATGTGTTAGGCAGTTTTCCTTCCCTTTCTGTTTCATGGAACAGTTTAAGGAGGGTTGGTATCAGTTCTTCTTTAAAGGTCTGATAGAATTCAGCAGAGAATTCATCAGGTCCTGGACTTTTCTTTTTGGGGAGACCCTTGATTGCTGCTTCAATGTCATTTTGTGTTATAGGTCTATTCAGGTGATTAATTTCCTCTTGGTTCAGTTTTGGATGATCATATATATCTAGAAATCTGTCCATTTCTTTAAGATTTTCAAATTTATTTGAATATAGGTTCTCAAAGTAGTCTCTGATCCTGGACTTCCATGGTGTTTGTTGTTATCTCCCCTTTTGCATTCCTGATTCTACTAATTTGGGTTTTTTCTCTCCTCATTTTAGTCAGGTTTGCCAGGGGTCTATCGATCTTGCTTATTTTTTCAAGGAACCAACTTTTTGTTTCATCAATTCTTTGTATGGTTTTTTTGGTTTCTATCTCATTGATTTCAGCTCTTATTTTTATTATTTCTCTCCTTCTATTTGTTTTGGGATTTGCTTGTTCTTGTTTTTCTAGGAGTTTGAGATGTATCATTAGGTCATTGATTTGGGATCTTTCAGTCTTTTTAATATATGCACTCATGGCTATAAACTTTCCTCTCAGGACTGCCTTTGCTGTGTCCCATAGGTTCCGGTAGGTTGTGTTTTCATTTTCATTGACTTCCAGGAACTTTTTAATTTCCTCTTTTATTTCATCAATGATCCATTGTTCATTAAGTAATGAGTTATTTAGTTTCCAGCTGTTGGCATGTTTTTTGTCTTTACTTTTGTTGTTGAGTTCTACTTTTACTGCATTGTGATCAGATAGTATGCATGGTATAATTTCTATTTTGTTATATTTGCTGAGGCTTGCTTTGTTCCCTAGGATATGATCTATTTTGGAGAAGGTTCCATGGGCTGCTGAGAAGAATGTATATTGTGTAGAGGTTGGATGAAATGTTCTGTAGACATCAAGTAGGTCCATTTGATCTATTGCATATTTTAGATCTTGGATTTCTTTATTGATTTTTTGTTTGGATGGCCAATCTATTGATGATAATGGGGTGTTCAAGTCTCCCACAACCACTGTGTTAGAGTTAATATATGCTTTTAGGTCTTTCAGGGTATGTTTGAGGAAATTGGGTGCATTGACATTGGGTGCAAACAGGTTGATGATTATTATTTCCTTTTGGTCTATTTCCCCTTTTATTAGTATGGAATGTCCTTCTTTATCTTGTTTGATCAATGTAGGTTTGAAGTCTACTTTGTCAGAGATAAGTATTGCTACTCCTGCCTGTTTTCGGGGGCCACTGGCTTGATAAATCTTCCAGCCTTTCATCCTAAGCCTATGCTTATTTTGTCGGTGAGATGGGTCTCCTGTAAGCAACAAATTGTTGGATCTTCCTTTTTAATCCATTTGTCTAGTGTTGCCTTTTGATGGGTGAATTAAGTCCATTAACACTAAGCGTTAGTACTGATAGGTATGTGGTGATTCCTGTCATTTAGTTGTCTTAGTTGTTTGAAGGTTTGATTGTGTGTACCTAAGTTGAGGTTACTCTCTACTTTCTTGCTTTTTCTTTTCCTGTGGTTTGGTACTGCCTGTCCTTTCGTGGTTATGCTGGGTTTCACTTTCTATGTGCAGCATCCCTTGAAGAATCTTTTGTAGTGGTGGCTTTGTGATCACATATTGTTTTAGTTTCTGCTTATCATGGAAGACTTTTATTGCTCCATCTATTTTGAATGATAGTTTTGCTGGGTAGAGTATCCTGGGATTGAAGTTAATTTCATTCAGTGCCTGGAAGATCTCACCCCAAGTTCTTCTTGCTTTTAATGTCTCTGTTGAGAAGTCTGCTGTGATTTTGATGGGTTTACCTTTGTGTGTTACTTGTTTTTTCTCTCTTACAGTCTTCAATATTCTTTCCTTAGTTTCTGAACTTGTTTTAATGATGATATGTCGTGGGGTAGTTCTATTTTGATCTGGTCTGTTTGGTGTCCTGGAGTCCTCTTGCATCTGTATGGGAATATCTTTCTCTAGATTTGGGAAATTTTCTGTTATTATTTTGTTGAATATATTACGCATTCCCTTCGCTTGCACTTCTTCTCCTTCTTCAATGCCCATGATTCTCAAGTTTGGTCTTTTGATTCTTGCATTTTCTTTTCACAGGTCTTAAGTTGTTTAATTAATAGTTCTTCAGTTTTTCCTGTTATTACCATTTCATCTTCAAGTTCTGAGATTCTGTCTTCTGTTTGTTCTATTCTGCTGTATTGGTCTTCTGTTTTGTTTTGCAGTTCTGTTTCTTTCTTTTTTCTGAAGTTTTCATATCCTGGGTGGTTTCCTCTTTAATATTGTCTATTTTTGTCCTGAGTTCACTTATCTGTTTATTAATCGTGTTCTCTGTTTCACTTTGGTGTTTATGCAGTGCTTCTATGGTTTCCTTTATTTCTTCTTTTGCTTTTTCAAATTCCCTATTTTTGTTGTCTTGGAATTTCTTGAGTGTCTCCTGTACATTTTGGTTGACCCTATCCAGTATCATCTCTATAAAATTCTGTTTGAATACCTGTAGTATGTCTTCTTTTAAATTATTCTTGTGGGCTTCATTGGGTTCTTTGGCATAGTTTATCTTCATTTTGTTGGAGTCTGGATCTGAGTATCTGTTTTCTTCATTTCCCTCTGGTTCCTGTACTAATTTTTTGCTGTGGGGAAACTGGTTTCCCTGTTTTTTTCTGTCTTCCCGTCATTGTCCTTGGTGTTGTTACTGTCCCTGTACTGTGTGCAATTAAGTATTTTCTAGCTTGTAATAATAGCAATGGTAATATTTAGAATGGAAGGGTGAGAGGAGATGGAAAGCAAGAAGTTAAAGAAAAAGGGAAAAACAAATAAACAGACAAGTAGGAAAAAGAAAACAAGGAATCAAACAAAAAAGTTTCAAAGGTATAAACAGGGAGTGTTAGTGTACTAATCGACAGTAAGCTGAACAGGCATTAGAGAGACAGAAAGAGGATTGAAAATAAAAAATAAAAAGAATAAAGATAAGAATAAAAATAAAAAATAAGTAAATGAAAGAAATATATATATATATATATATATATATATATATATATATATATATATATATATATATAAAATAAAACAAAATGAAAAATAGAAGGAAAAAAAACTTCCAAGTTCAAATGCAATGAAGTTTCAGTCTTAATAATTTTGGTGTCTGTCTCAGTCTCGAATCCTGGAGATCATGCCTCAGATGTTGTTCTGTAGTTGTCTCATCAAAGGGGATGCATAAAGTAGAACAAAACTGCACACACACAAAAAAAACCCCACAAAGTATCCCAAGTTCAAATGCAATACAGTTTCAGTAAGTTTTTCAGCATGCAGGTGTAGTTCAGTTGTTTTCTTATCAAAGGTAAGGAGAGAGAAAAAAAAAGCGTCTGGAGACAGTTCTGAGAATGGTATCTGCGGCTGTGGCTTGCCTGCCCGCTGCTGTCAGCCTGCTGTTGCTGGAGGCGTTATTTATGCAGATCTCAGGAGTGAGCTTAACACTCACCTGGCCCTGCAGGCTTTGTTTACTCAGAGTTCTCCTGTGCACAAGCCTCTGCTACAAGCTTTTCCCTTTCCAAGCACACTGGGGGAGGTAACACTGCACCTGCTTTCTCAGGCCTGCATGTTTGTTTACAGCTCACGTGGGAAGTGAGTCTTCCCCCCATCCTGTGGAGTTTTCCTCTCTCTGCCACTCTCACAAGTTTTCCTGCTCCTGAGTGCTGGGCGCGCACCCCTGCTCCCACCGGAGCCTCTCCAGCCTGCCCGGCTTGTTTCTTTACAGTTCCAGGAAGGATTCCCTTCCCCCGCTCTTCAGCGCCCAGTGCACCCCACCCTCTTTCCCATGTGTCTTTATTGTTCTTATTGCTTACTACTCAGTTTCTCTTTTTTCCCTGGGTGGAGGTCGATCTGTCCAGGGAGTTATGCTGATCTGGCCCACGGTTGTCTGTGGGAGTACTGCAGTACCACTAAGCTCACCTTGTCTGCATCTTCCCAAGCCTTCTGGGCGCAGGTTACTGGAGGCCCAGGGGCCCTCCTGGTTTCTCTGTTTAACATGAAGTGGAGATTCTCTGCGCCAGCTGGAGTTGTGGAGGGGTCAGTTTTGCCTCTTCTTGGTGGTTTTGCCTGCAAGGTGTGTCTCCAGTGTCTCTCCAAGATTTCACTATAGGAGGCTTGCTTTCTGATTCCTCCCTCTAGCCGCCATCTTGGAATTCCCCGTGACTTATTTTTTTCATCTTTTACAATGAACTATGAGTAAGTATCATGAAAGAACTGTTTTGGTTACCAGTTTTTCTTGAGCATGCCTGGTACAGAAGAGGTACTCAGTAAATACTTGTTGAATGAATGAAAAAGGACACAATTTAATGTAAAAAATGTTTATTTCTAGCTATAATATACACACTAACTTTTATGGGACTTCTCTAAGATCACTCCTTCTATACAACATATAAAAAACATTGATCATGTATATATGGTTCATTATGCCAGCTGCCCATAGTCCTGCCAGTTAGTTCAATATTAATCATGACCTGTAGGTTGAAGCTAAGAGTAATTAAGATAATTCAAAACACTAAACAACCAGAAAAAAAAATTATCAAGACGAGTGGAGTCTCCTTTGCCCTGTGGTTGCAAGCCTAGAGCCTGGGCAAATCATTCTGGTGCAAATATGGTATTCACATCCTTAAACAGGTATCATGAGTTTCTTCTCTGGCCAATGTGATAGGTCTGTGCCCCACTTTTGTCCATTGGTTCTCTTCCTTTAAGATGTTCTGTGTGAGTTTTGCAAGAAATGCTAAACAGTTGGGTCAAATTGCAGTTTGTCTAGCATTTGTGACTGGTTAGTTATACATTCCTTAAATCTTAAATTGCAAAAATTACAAATCTTTTTAAGTGTTTATATTTTCTCTCTTCATAATTTATCTTGATACTTCTGGGTTTCTCAGCCCAGGTTGCTTTTCATTTACTTATCATTAAAATATCTGTTTTCTTGGCTTTTCCCAAGTTAAACCAATTTATTGACTTAGTTTTTTAATTCTGACTCAGCAGATCTGAAGTGGAGTCTGAAAATTTCTATCAGCTGCTGGTGGTGGTCTGGATAACACACCTTGACAACTGCCACTCTTGACTTGGTCTGCACAATAGAGTCATCCAGAAGTTTGTTTTAAAGGACTAGTGCCTGAAAACACCACCCTTGAATTCCTTCAACCAATTGTAGCAGAGTCTCAGGTGTGGGATCCAGGTGATTTTAGTGTTTAGCCAAGTTAAGAACGTCTGTTCTAAGCATCCAGAATATTTAGCCCTTGCAATTCAGCAGAGTACCTAATGGTGGGTTTTCATCAGTCTCATATCAATAATTCTGGTGGAAATGGTTTAAATGCAGGTTAAAAATTTGTACTATTCTTCCTACCTATTTCAGGCAAGCAAGACAAGTTTGAACCACTGCTAGTCTATTTTCATACTCTCTGAGAGCTAGAAGAATTAGTCACCCTAGTCAACTATTTGCTTCCAAGTCCCCCAAAGCTCTAGACTTGTGGCCCAACAGTTTGAGCTCCAAAAAAAAAAAAGGTGATGATTTAACTAATTTCTTTGTTACAAAGTAATTAAAGTGGCTAGCTTCCAAGATACAAATGGGGCTTCCTGTTCCCCAATTGACCTCCACTTATTTAGTTTCTTTTTTTTAAGTTTATTTGCAAAATTCTGCTATGGAAACCAATTTCTGTGTTACTAAAGACTCTGGTTTTAAGTTATAAAAACAAAACTTTCACCAAGTTAAGCACAAAGGAAAATTATTATAAGGATTAAAAGTGTATATCACCTAGTTAGAAGCTGCTGCTTATTTCATAATAAGAATTACAATTGCCTGTGAAATGAGAGTATTATTTGGGACTGCAAAACTATGAGAATAAATGTCAAGCAGTTTTAAGTTCATATTGAAAACTATTTTATATATAGTATTTGTATAAAATTATATACATAATTGGCTATGTGATTTCAATGATAAAATATAATGCTAAAATACTTATTTTTTTTTCCAGGGAATAAATTTGAAGTTTTGACATGAATGAACAAGTAACTCTACCTGAAATGATCAAAGACTGGACCAAAGAGCATGTTAAAAAATGGGTAACTGAAGACCTCAAGATTGATGAGAAATATGGGCAAATTTTGTTTAGTGAAGAAGTAACAGGATTGGTCCTGCAGGAATTAACTGAGAAGGACCTCAAGGAAATGGGACTCCCACGGGGCCCAGCACTTTTGATAAAACGTACATATAGCAAATTAAGTAATAGTTCCCCTGAAAGTGACAATCAGGATTCTAGACAATTAGATCATACAAAACCTTCCAAAAAAGACCACCAAAAAAAGCCAAAACAGACAAAAAATGAAGAGGAAAAATCAACATCATTCAATATTGATCATGATGTCAGAGAGATCAGGGATACCTACAAACAAGAATTGATTCTTATGAAAGAAAATGCATTAACTGAAACAAGTGAAGACAAGGAAAAGAATAAATTGAAAACTGAACAGTTGACTTGCATGACATACCCATTTGATCACTTCCATGAGAGCCATCGCTACACAGAACATCATATTCTACAACCTGAAACAGGACCACTCAATCTCATTGACCCAATACACGAGTTCAAAGCTCTCACAAACACAGAAAGAGCCACAGAAGAGGACATTAAGATGAAATTTACCAACGAAGTCTTCCGATTTGCATCAGCTTGTATGAATTCACGCACCAATGGCACCATCCATTTTGGAGTTAAAGATAAACCTCATGGAGAAATTGTCGGTGTGAAAGTCACCAGTAAGAATGTCTTCATTGACCACTTCAATCTAATGATCAAAAAGTATTTTGAAGACAGTGAGATCAATGTAGCCAAGAAGTGTATTCGGGAGCCAAGGTTTGTGGAAGTCCTACTGCAGAACAATACACTATCTGACAGATTTGTCATTGAAGTAGATGTTATTCCCAAACATTCTGTATGTAAAAAAAAGTATTTCTACGTTAAGATGCAAAGTTTTACAGATAAAACATGGAAACAAAGCCAAGATCATTCACTGTTTGTGAGAGAAGGAGCTAGCTGTAAGAATATCCTGGCTAATGCAAAGCAACGGGATATAAATTTCAAAGAATTTGAAGACAATTTAAAGTCATGGATAGCATGTAGAAAACAGGCAGAAGAAGAATATAGGATGAAGGCACCTAAGAAAGAGAGTGAAGGACTGAAGTTGGTTAAACTTCTCATTGGAAACCGAGATTCACTGGATACCTCCTACTACGATTGGTACATTCTTGTAACAAACAAGTGTAATCAAAATCAAATAAAGCATTTAGATTTTCTAAAGGAAATTAAATGGTTTGCTGTGTTGGAATTTGATCCTGAATCTCAGATCAAGGGAGTGGTCAAAGCTTACAGAGAAAGCCGAGTAGCAAACCTTCACTTTCCGAGTCAGTATGAAGAAAAGACAACAACCATAGGGGAGAAAGTTTCTACTCTGAAACTTTATGAGCAGCCCAGTTGGATATTCTGCAATGGCAGATCAGATCTGCAAAATGAGTCATGTAAACCTCTGGAACCACATTTGTGGCAGAGAGATAGGGCATCTGCAATTAGGAAACTGATCTTATTTCTCACAGATGAAAATATAATGGCAAGAGGGAAGTTTTTGGTGGTGTTTCTCTTACTCTCTTCAGTGGAAAGCCCAGGAGATCCATTCATTGAAACTTTCTGTGCTTTCTATCAAGCTCTCAAAGGAATGGAAAATATATTGTGTATCTGTGTCAACTCGCAGATTTACCAGCGATGGAAAGATTTGCTACAAACACGACTGACAATTGCAGAGGAGTTAGCAAACCACAGTACCTCCAATTTAAATATAGATCTGGTAAACAGTACTATCCTTAAATTGAAATCAGTGACTCAGTCATCAAGAAGGTTTTTGCCCTCCTATGGATCTTCCTCAGTTATCCTAGAGAAAATGGAAGAGGACATATTGACTGCACTGGAAATCCTCTGTGAAAATGAGTGCAAAGACACAGACATAGAGAAAGATGAATCTAAATTCTCAGAGTTTAGGAAATCAAAAGAAGAACACTTTTATCGAGGTGGCAAAGTATCTTGGTGGAACTTCTATTTTTCTTCTGAAAGCTATTCTTCAGCTTTTGTGAAAAGAGACAGTTATGAAAACCTTAAGCATATAATAGAAGAATGTGCAGATTCTCCGAAACCAATATTTGCAAAAATCATCAACCTTTACCATCATCCAGGCTGTGGAGGTACTACATTGGCTATGCATGTTCTCTGGGACCTAAAGAAAAAGTTTAGATGTGCTGTGCTAAAAAACAAAGCAACTGATTTTGTAGAAATCGGAGAACAAGTAAGCAAGCTGATCGCCTACAAGGTAACCAACCACCAGGATTACATACCTGTTCTTCTCCTCGTGGATGACTTTGAAGAACAGGAAAATATCTACATTCTACAGAATACCATCCATACCTTTTTGGCAGAGATAGGTTTGCAATATGAAAAAACATTGGTAATTATCTTAAATTGCATGAGATCCCAGAATCCAGATAAAAGTGCAAAATTGGCAGATAGTATTTCACTAAAATACCAACTTACTCCCAAGGAACAAAGAGCTTTTGAGGCCAAACTGGAGGAAATTGAAAAAGAGCACAAGAACTGTGAAAACTTTTATTCCTTTATGATGTTGAAAGGCAGTTTTGATGTGGCATATATAGAAAATGTAGTAAGGAATATCCTGAAAGAACAGAAAGAAGACAGCAAGGAAGCAGAACTCATTTCTTTCCTGGCTTTACTCAACTCTTATGTTATTGACTCTACAATTTCACTGTCACAGTGTGAACTGTTTTTGGGACTCGCATACACTAGCACACCCTGGAAACCTGAAAGTCTAGAAGACAGGATGGGAACCTATTCTACACTTCTAATTAGAACAGAAGTTGCAGAATATGGACGGTACACAGGTGTGCGTATTATTCACCCTTTGATTGCCATTCACTGTCTAAAAGAACTGGAAAAAAGTTATCACATGGATAAATATCAAATTGCATTGAAGATACTAAGTGAGAATTTATTCTATGATTCTGGAATAGGAAGGGAAAAATTTCAGCATGATGTGCAAACTCTTCTGCTCACAAGACAGCGCAGGGAACATGGAGATGAGACAGACACTTTGTTTTCCCCATTAATTGAAACTCTGCAGAATGAAGAAACTGAAAGAGTCTTGATGGCAGGAAGCAATCGATTCCCACAAAATGCATTCATTTGTCAAGCCTTGGCAAGGTATTTCTACATTAAAGAGAAGAACTTTAACACTGCTCTACACTGGGCAAATAAGGCAAAAAAGAGAGCACCTAAAAATTCTTACATCTCAGATACACTTGGTCAAGTCTACAAAAGTGAGATCAAATGGTGGTTGGATAAAAATAAAAGCTGCAGGAATGTTACTGTTAATGATCTTACATATTTCCTAGAAGTGGCTGAAAAAGCCTCAAAAGCTTTCAAAGAGTCTCAACAGCAAACTGATAGTAAAGACTATGAAATGGAGGCCTGGTCACCACAGAAGTCTCAAAGGAGATATGACACATACAATACAGCTGGTTTCTTAGGCGAAATAGAAGTCGGTCTTTACACTATCCAGATTCTTCAGCTCACTCCCATTTTCCACAAAGAAAATGAACTATCCAAAAAGTCTGTGGTAGAGTTTTTATCTGGAAAGGGGATAAAAACTGACCTAAAAAATGAATATTATTTGGCTCTCAGCAAGTACACACCCTACCTGCAAAATTTACAATTAGATTTGAAAAGGTGCTTTGATTTTTTTCTTGATTATACGGTTCTTCTAAAAACAAGGAATGTCCAAAAAGAAATGACAGAAGTCACACTGAGCAAGAAGGTCAGTCGTTGTTTCAGGCAATACACAGAACTTTTCTGCCACTTGGACTTGAGTCCATTACAGGGCAGGGAGAATCAATTACTCAAAGAGGAGAATTGCAGGAAAAGTCTGGAAGCTTTGAGAGCAGATAGGTTTTCTGGACTCTTGGAATATCTTAATCCAAACCACAAAGAGGCTGGAACTAACATGGAAAATATAGTGAAACATTACACCTTCCTACTTCATCAAAACCCAAACAAACGGTTCACAAAGGAGAAACAAAATTTCATTTTAGCCAACATTATTCTCAGTTGTCTAAAACCCAATTCCAAGTACATTCAACCATTTGACATACTAAAAAAACAGCTCCGAGAAGTCTTGCAACTGGTAGAACTAAATCACCCATATCCATATTCTTATTTCTTGGCCTGCCTCCTATTCTGGCCAGAAAACCAAGAGCTAGATCAAGATTCTAAACTGATGGAAAAGTACGTCTCGTCCTTAAATAGATCCTTCAGGTCGCAGTACAAGCGAATGTGCAGGTCCAAGCAGGCCAGCACACTTTTCTATTTGGGGAAGAGCAAGGGTCTCAATAGACTTGTTCACAAGGCTGAAATAGAGCAGTACTTTAGTAAAGCAGAAAATACAAATTCTGTCTGGCAGAATGGCAAGGTGTGGAAAATCAAAGAGGTCAAAGACCTCCTATGTCGGCTAGTTGGTCAGGCTGAAGGCAAACTAATCTCTATAGAATATGGAACAAAGGAAAAACTAAAAATACCAGTGACCTCTGTGTACTCTGGCCTACTCAGAAGTGGCAGGAACATAGAAAGAGTTTCCTTCTACCTAGGATTCTCCATTGAAGGCCCTCTGGCATATGATATAGAAGTAATTTAAGAAGCTATGTTAATTCAAATGTTCATTCATGTCAGTCTAAGATTGCACTTCTTCTCTACCCTATGACATCTTCTTGACATTATTGGCTTAACTCTAATCACAAATTTCATTTTTGTCTCTCTAAATCAATTAGAAACCTTTCTAGGACATGCAATGTGTCTACACCACAGAACTTAGCATACAGTAGAGGTAGTCATTTAATATTTCAAATATGTATTTTTAGATGAGCATATTTCATTAAGAAGTTGCAATGGGTATCCATTTTTCTCAACGTAACTGGTTAAATCTCAATAAATAGGGTTTTAAATTGACTTTTCTTATTTCCCAAATTATCTCTTCACTGTGAATACAGAGATTTAACTAAAGAATATGAAAGCATGTCCCAGGTACATTGACCTCAAACCCACAGAACCACCTTATCTTGGCATCAGTAAAATTTCTGTGGAAGTACTGGGTGTGTTGGTGCACCCCTGTAATACCAGTATGCAGGAGGCTGAGGCAGGAGAATGGCAAGCTCAAGGCCAGCCTGGGTAATGAAGCAAGACCCTACCTTAAAAAAAATGTACATCAAAGTTAAATACTTTGTTCCCTACTCTCCTTTGAACTCCTCCCAACACACATACACACACACACACACACACACACACACACATACATACACACACACACACATACATACACACACACACATACATACACACACACACACACATACATATACACACACATACACACATACACACACATATACACACACACACCCCAAAGAAGTCCTGCTTGAATTCTCTCCATTCTCTTGCCGCCTTTCCACATGAATCTGTTCCCTTCGCCATTCTTGTCTCCTGTGCATGTAGCCTATCTCCATCTGAGTTTTAGATCCCATCTCCCTCAGCTTCATTTTTCCATTCACTGTGTTGTTTTGTTCTACTTTTTAACCTGTGCTGGGTGCATGCTGTTCTCTCTCCAAGATTCCCTTATTTTTATCCAACATTCTCCATATAGTTATTCTTATTTGTTCTTCACAACTCAGCTCAAGGGTCACCTCCACCACGGACCTCTTCCCTGACCACCCCAATCCCTGCCTGATTAGATGGTTTCCTCATGGCAATATGCGCTTTTCATATTCCACTACCAGGAATGGCATCTCCGAGCTCAATTCCACACCTACAACAGCCTCAGCAGCTTTAAACATCATTCTAGAGCTTGGAATTTAAGAGCTACCTGATGCCAATAAAAGGAAATACATGCTAAAAGAATATTAAAATTAAAAAATGTTTGTTTATCCATATATTTGTATCCTTCAAAGTAACCTAACTGTTCTAAACTTCAGATCCAATTTCTATTGACATTGAAAGGTCCATGCCTTATCAGAGTTCTCATAACCAGTATTTCTGCAAATCTAGGGAATATTCACATGGTCCACAAACGTGCCCCTGGTTCTCAAAGTCATATCTGCTGGAGACTCTACTCCCCACAGCTATTTTCATCTTCTACTGTCCACCTGTCTATCTGGCAACAGATTCTTCCAAGTGGTAGCACTTTCTGCAGTATTCGTAGATTTGTAGACATAGGCCCATCCTGAAATTCTTCAGAATGCAGCTAAAGCCAGGCTACTGCATTTAGTAAGACACAACTAAAGACATGCTACAAAGGGAAAAAGTTATAATGAAAGGAGGAAAAGCTATTAACTGTTTCTGTGAGCCATAACTGTCCTCATATCTGCCCCATCTAGCAGGTTACATAGGGAGCTTCTCTCTCCTCACCCAATTCAACAGCCATGAGGTAGACTTGTCCTTGCTCAGTTCTCCCAAATGAGACATATCCTAAACATATATTCATGACTCAAGTTTAGGCTGAAAACCCTTTGAGGTCCCCAGAAAGAATTTTATGCTGAAATGTCACAATAACCCAATGAGAACTAGTTCAACTTCCTATTTCAGAGTGAAGCCTTTACTTTTTTCCCAAAGAGCTCATTAAAATGATTTATGCAAACCAATCCTGTCCTCCTGAAGAGAAACAGGAAAATTTATAATAGCCTTAAATTCCAGCCTATCCATTTGTATCTCAAAAATACTGGAATCTAATTTCTGCTCAGCAAAGTCTGCTAAAACACAACAAAATACAATTTTAACTAGCTTTTATCTTTAAACAACCTCCCCTTTCTTTTTTCCAAAGTTGTCATCAGGGAAACCTGAAAATAAAAACTATTGCATTGAATATTTACTACTTTGTGATTCTGTGTGTGAATTCTACCACCTGAGGACTCAGTTCTCCTATGTTGTCTCCAGCAAGTTCCACCTACATAGGTAGATTAACATAACTGATAACAGCACAAGGAATGGTTGCACCAGCTGATCTTCTAATTTGAAAATGTTAAGAGTAGGCAGACATAAGTGGGGAAACAGGAAGGCCCCCACCCCCATCTGAAACATTCCAAATATAACAACAACCCTGGGTTTAGGAATAATGAAACCCTCCTAGAGGGACATCTTCATTTCAAAGCCAAACATACACATGCTTAATATAAAGGCCACAGGTGACCACTGCATGACCCTCACAAGTGGCATCAGATAGAGAAAGGCAAAAAGGATCCACCCCATACACCATCTGACCTCACTTTTCCTACTGCCTAGGGGCCTGCCTTCCCACAACCAGGAAATGTGTACCTGCTCTGGCTCATTTAGGCAGAATTAAGGGCAGACTCAAAGGCACCAAGAGACTTCTACTCTCCATTGCCTAGGAAAGGACCCAGCACAACTATACCTTGAAGAAGTTGGATTCTGATCAAATACCCACTTCAGAGGCCTCAACAGAGGCTTACTGTTGAGCAAGTAGGTCAGGCTGTTAACTGAAATTAGACAGCATAGCTAAGATAGTATGGCCCTTGGAAACCTCCACTATGACCTTCCTGTGACCTTAAAGGGTGGAAAGAAAGAAAAGCAAGACAGACCAGAATAAGGACAGTAGGAGGACTAGGGCATGACCAATGAAAATGTTGCAGGCACAGCCAACCAAAATGCTGCTTTCCACACACCAAATTTAACAGAGAAATTGAGTAAGGCCTCAAGATAATGGATAAAAACCTCAGACCATGTCACTTCTTTGGCATCCTCTCTCGGGACCCTCCCCACTCTTTGCTATTTTTCTAGCTCAGTAAGTTCTTACACTTTGCTCACTCTCCTTGTCCATGATCTTCGTTCGCTGAAATTTCAGTACAAAGACTGGGACTCAAGCAGAGTACAGCCCTGGAACACTGTCATTTTAAATAAAAATCTCTTCCTTAAATGAACCAAGCCTTGTATGCACATATGAATAATAAAAGAAAAAAAATCTCTTCCTTTTCATAATGAAAGTATCTTTCTCAACTGCACTTTCCTTTCTCTTTTTCTGCAGTTGGGACAGTATTCTAATTTTAGACACTGTATCCAAAGAACTGAAGCCATTAGCACACCATCACATCCATGCACCTCTCCCAACTGGTACCAGAAACAGAGTAAAAACCGAGACAGCTAGTAGAAAAAGTCCATTCTTGGAAAGCGGGTTTAGAATGCAAGCTGAACTCTCCTGGTTAGCCACTGAGTTTACACAGCTGAGGCTAAAACACCATTTACAAGTATCTGATGAAGATTATACTTCATGTAAATGAAGTCACATAATATGTGGCCTTTTGTAAATGCCTTCTTTCACTTTACATGTTTTCCAGGTTCGTCCATGTTGTATCATGTATCAGTATTTCAATCCTTTTTACTGCCAAGTAAAATTTTATACAGATATATCGCACTTTTTTAATCCAGTTGTGAAGAGTAATTTACTTTTATCAAACACTAAATTAATATTGTTTTATTGACCAGAGTGTAATTTACCTCTAAGATTACTTAGGTCCTCTGGAACTTAAATACTAAATGCTATCTTTGTCACTCCATTTCGGTCATTAGCAAAAAGAAACTTATTACTGATCTTCTAACTAAAGCCCCATTATCTAACCATACAACCCCAATTTCCACAGTTTTATTTACACTTTTTCCCATACACACTTTCACATGTAGGTATGTTGCAATATATCAAGATATATAACTTTAAATAAAAACAACCCTAGCTCAATACTTAAAAAACTATCATTAGAAATAGGAAACAGTTAAATAAAAACAAAACAAAAAATAAACCTATAGATATTTTTAGTTTATTACTCATCTCCAAGTTAACTGAAAAAAAACAGTACAGCTTGAGAATTCCTTCAGACAATTTGAATTTTTTTATTTTTTTCATTTTTATTTAAGGAAGAAACCATTATTCCTGATTATTATGTCTTGGTCTGTTTTCTGTTGCTAACAACACAATGCCACCTACTAGTTAAGGTTTATTTTAGCTTATGGTTCTGGTCCATGGCCATCTTGCTAGCAGAGGCCTAAGGTGGTACAGGACACAATATGATGAGTGGCAGGGAGTGTGACAGATCTAACAGGAGTGTCTTTTATCAAAGACTAACTATGGAGATAGCCTATTAACACATTACTAATCCTATGAATGGATTACTCCATTCTTGAGAGCAGAGCCCTAATCACCTCTTAAAGGTCTTGACTGGTCCCACCTCTTAACATCACACAATGAGAAATTTCAACAGTTTGATACCACAGCAGTATCAAATAGTATGAGTGTCAAATATGCTTCTAGAGCCATGTTAGCTCCTACTCACTGTGAAGCCCACACTGTAATATCTCATGAGGAACAGATAAATATGGACCCTTCAGATCAACAAAGCACCTAGAGAATAATCATGCTGCGTTCTAATACTAACAATACATATTTACTCAAAAAATGACTAGATTAACACAGAGGATTAGAAAAAATTAAATTTATGTTAAGGTTGTTATTATTCTAAAGGGATATCTTGTGTACGCATTTGGAAATACCTATGATATGAAATACACTCTACATGTGGGATTTACAATCGTGAATAGTACTAAAAGTTATAAACAGACTCATACAGAGAAATGTAACAAAGAGGGAAGAAATTTCTGAAGAGAAATCAAAAGTCGAATGTCTCTGCTTAATGCTAAATAGTATGTGAATAAATAAAGCATACGCATAAATGCTCTGGGTCTAACCAACCTTTTTAAAAACATTCTGGAATATTATCCCACAGCCCCTACAGGGAAGTTGAGCCTGCCCTGGGAACAGTTGGCAATGTTACTGCAGCTCACAGGGTCCAAGCCAATACCTTGAGGGATACAGGTACCTCAAGGAACCTGGTGTCTCCAAAAGACCTAAGGTATGCATTGACTAAATATTAGCCACAGGAATATCCTACTTATCTGACAGTAATAGGAAAGTACAAAATGTATCATGAGAAAATTTATAGGTCCACTCATAAAGAAAAATGAATACATAGAGAGTTAATAGGCAATATATCCACCAGGTGAGCAGCTATTATTTAAAAGATGTCAACTGTGTGTGGAGGAGTGAGATCTATTCCCTGAGAGGATGTAATATCCATATGTGACACTGGTCATATCCTTTGCCTTGTTCTTTTAGCCAGTTATGTTAAATATGTAACTGCCCACTCAATATGTACAAAGCAGAGTCATTTTGCTGATTCATCGTGGGAATTTGAAGTGATGTTCATTATAGATATTGTAAATATATATACATTTGCTGACTACTTCTAAGATGATGAGAACATACTAGACCACTGTGACATCAGATCAGATACTACAGGTATCAATTAAAATAAAACACCTGGTACCCTCAGATGGTACCCTAGTGTAAAATTACACATGACTGGCAGCCTCAGACTCTTGATACTGATGTGCTACATATGATTATTTCTTACTCTTAAATTTACCAAGTGAGATGACACAAACTCCTTATCTCATTTTGACTTTTACAGTGGCCAAAAAACCACCATGCCTTAAAGGGTATTCTTCTGGTAAAAATTTGAACAAAGGCTTGGCAATTTCATTTAAACATCTATCTGATCCAATAATTTCATGCCAAGCTATTTACCCAAGAGAAATGAAGACATGTCCATAAAAAGATGGGTACATAAATAATCACGGCAGCTTTACACATGAATGCCCAATATTGAAGTAACTCAAATGTCTATCTAAAGGAGAATGGACAACAAACTATGGTGCATTTGTACAATAGAATACTATTCATCAATAAAAGAAGCAAACTACTGAAATTTGCAACAATAAGACAAATTTTAATGACAGTAGGTGCAGTAGAAGAAACCGATTAGAAAAGAGCATCTACCGTATGAGTCCATGTATGTGAACACCTGGGTCAGTAAAACTAAACAATCTATGGTGAAAAGAAAATCAGAAGAGTGGTTTCTTTTAGAGTGGTTGAGAGTGTCTACGAAGGGATACTCAGTAACAGAAATGGCCTTTATATTTGGGGCTCAGACAAATCACTTGTCAAAATTTCATATTAGTATATTGTATACCAATTTTACCCTGGGGAGGAATAACTAAAACAAAAGCATTAAAGTATGAAAAAGACAGCAGGATGATAATAGTTTTGAAGCTGAGTGAAGAATATGAGGGTTTATTATGCTATTGTTTTTACTTACCTTTCATTTAAATTTTCCAAATAAAAAAATTGTAATTATATTATCAAGTTCTGTTTAATGATGTGATGATACAGAATCTATGCTTTAGTAATACAGAATAACAAAACATGCTGTCAGTCATTTTTCCAGCACTTTAACAAAATACTTGAGATAATCAACTTACAAAGAGAAAATGTTTTGACTCCCAGTTTTGGAGGTTTCTGTCTGAAATTAGTTGTCCCTCTTGCTCATAGGCCTGTGGCAGGCAGCACATCATGACAGAACACATGGCAAACCATTCACCTCATGACCAGAAAGCAAAAGAGAATGAAAGGAGGAGACCAGGGTCCCATACTCCTCTTCAAGGGCACACCCCCAATGACCTAAAGACCTCCCACTTGACCCCATCTGGTAAAATTTCCACCACCTCCCAAGAGTGTCACTCTGGAGAGCACTCCTTTAACTCATGGGCCTTTGGAAGATGGTATGGTGGTGCTTGTAATCCCAGCACTCAGGAGACTGTGGCAGGAGGATCTCAAATTCTAGGCCAGCCTGGGCAACATAGTAAGACTCTGTCTCAAAAAAAGGTAAAGGAAAAATATACCATACTGATTTCTTTTAAGGAACCAGGAATAACAATAAAAAACAGAAAAATGGTCTTAATCACTCAAATCAAGAAGAGAAATGCACTCAAGACATTTGGGAAAATCCTTTATCACAAATCAACAGAATTCTTGGTATTGTAATATATCAATACTTACTTCATTGGGATAAAGAGGAATGTGATAAGATGCAAAACGTTTAGTGTTTCTATTCCCAAGAGAAATTTTATATAAAAACAATGAAAGAATTAGATACTCTTTAATCTTTCTAAGTCATGGCAAAATGTTTGTGCTTTATAATAATTTTATTACAGAATAAAAGATAAGTTAAAAGAGAAACACTTATCACATGGTATATAAGTCTATGTTCTGTAACTATAAGAAAATACCCAAGGCTGGACACTTTATTTTTAAAAAGAGGTTTATTTAGCTTAAGTTCTGAGGTTCAAGGGCATGGTACTAGTATCAACTCAGTCCTGGTGAGGACCTGATGTCAAATGGCATCACAAAAGTGCGGTGGGGGCGGTACATGAAGAGCAATCATATGGTGTTACAGGAAGCCAGAGAACAGACAGGGGCTATTACATCTGTTCTCAAAAAACAAAAAAATAACTCACTCAGGATCCCATGATAACTATCTTAATTCCTTCCAAGGGCAGCACGCTTGACAACCAAAGGACCTCCCACTGGGCCTGGCTCATCAAGGGTTCCGCCCTCTCTCCATAGTGCCATACTGGGGACCAAGCTTCCAACACAAGAACCTTTGGGGGAAAAACTACATCAAAACCATAACAGATGGTACTCAAAGAACTTGACTTGGACTTTTTTCTTTTAAGAAAGGAATCTGCACACCATACTGGAAAAGGCAAAGGCTAAAGAGCTTGCTATTAAACTTGGTTAAATGTACACTGTTGAGTTTCCTATACCTAAAAATAATTTTAAATCCCTTCTTAACAAGGGAATTCTTAGTGTTTGGATTTTCAAAATAATCTATAAGGACAGGATGTAGGAGGGTGAACATACTGGAAATATTATGTACTCATGTATGAAAATGGAAAACTGACGCATGTTGAAACTATTTTAGGAATGGGTGAGGGGGAGACAAAGGAGAATATGAACAGGGTGAATTCAACTATGATATATGGTAAGAACTTTTGTAAATGTCACAATGTACCCCCAGTACAACAATAATGTAATAATAATTTAAAAATTGGAATCTCAATGTTTAAAAAATAATAATAATCTAAAAACATAAAACAAAAAAACCCACCTCACTCCAACAAAGTGTTTAAAAGAAGGCCTGAAAAGGAGATGGACCCTCCTCTGATCTTTAGCAGAGAATCTGTGCAAACATAAAGAATGTCCTCTAAAGAGACAAGTCACATCACAGGATTCTGTGTAGCAGGAGAGGGCTAATGGGTCAATGACCAGACTTGCGTTAAGGTCATCAGAGGGAGAGGGGTAGGAGACAACATCAGAATTCTCTGAGGTGGTTAAGCATAATTGCTTTTCATACCCTACAGGAGTGGTTCAAGAAGACAACTGTCTCAATAAACTCATGTGCGATATCAGGATTGATCAAACAGGGAAGGGAAACAATGAGAAATCCAGGCAGACAATATACACAATTCTAGAGCAGACACTCTTCATTGGGGCTTTATCACCACAAAGTGGGTAAAAATCAGGTATTAGGAGCAATTAAAATTCATACATTTTTATAAAATAGCCTTTTTTGAGAACAATTTTAAGTTCATCGTGAATCCGAGCAGAAGGTAGAGACTTCCCACATATTCCCTGCCCCTCACCAAATGTGCAACCTCCTATGCTGTCATTTGTTATGTCTGGAGAACCTACGTTGACACATCATTAATACCCACAATGGTAGTTCATATTGGGGCCCATATTTTATATTAGGGTGTACTGTTATTGCTGAACATTCTACAGGCTTCGACAAATTATTATTGGCATGTATCCACCATTAGAGTGTCATATAGGGTACTTTGGTCTCACTAAAAATCCTCTGTGCCCTTCTGTCCATCCTTCCTTCCCCTCTAACCCTGGAAATCACTAATCTTTTTACTCTTTCCATAGTTTGCCAATTCCAGAATGCCATATTACCAGACTCATATAGTAGCCTTTTTCGATTGAAGTCTTTTAATATGCACTTGAGGCTCCTCCATGTCTTTTCGGCTTTGTAGATAATATCTTTTTAGTGCTGAATTATATTCCACTATCTAGAGGCACCACAGTTCATTTATTCATTCATCCACTGAAGTACATCTTGGTTGGCTCCAAGTTTTGGCAACTATGAATAAAACTGCTATAAACATGCATGTGCAAAAGTTTGTGTGGGCACTGTTTTCAGTTCATTCAGATAAATAGCAGAGTACAACCACTCTGTTGTATGTCAAGTGTATTTACTCGTGCAAGAAGCAGACAAACTGTTGTCTTTTTTTACACTTTTATTAGCATATATTAGTTGTACAAGGGGTTCACTGTGGCTTTTTCATATGTGCTTACAATGTATCTTAATTAGCTTCATCGCTCCCTCCATCATTCTCCCTAACTTCCCTCCCCTCTTCTTAGAACAATTTCAATAGGTTTCATTGTTTTATTTTTATACACATATACAAAGTACATTGGCCATATTCACTCTTCATCACCCTTTCCATTTACCCTCCCCCTACCATTGATATCCACCTCTGGGCAGAACCCATTTTTCCTCCCTGTATTTCATTTATTTAACTGTATGTTGACTTCTAATGGGGGTTTTGCCACGGTCATTTCACATATGTATATACTAGACTTTAGTCGGATTAACCCTCTCTATTAGTTACTTTTTCTCTATTACCCTGCTCCCTTATTATGCAACAGCTTTCAATGAATTTGTTATGCTATCTTCATACACAGATGCAATGTACTTTGATATTATTCACTATCATTCTCCTTTTCAAAGTGGCTATACCATATTGCATTCCTACCAGGCATGAATGGAAGCTCCTGCTGCACCAAATCTTCACCAGCAATTGCCCTTGTCAGTGTATTGGATTTTGGCCATTCTGATCAGGTATGTAGTTGTACCCACTGTCTTAAATTGCAATTACCTAATAATATCTAATGTCCTTTATATGTAGAAAGCACATATTATGCATAAACAGATACATAGTATACCTGTAGTATTAAAATTTCATGGAAGAGGACAACTAGATAAGCATCCCCAGGAGGCAATAACTGAATAAAAATGAAAAATATAATGAAGAAGAACAAAATGTTATCATTCGCTGGTAAATGGATGGAATTGGAAAACATCATTCTGAGTATGTTCTCCCTTATATACGGACATTAGCTCAAGGGCAAACACAACAAGGGGATTGGACTTTGAGCACATGATAAAGTGAGAGCACACAAGAGAGGTATGAGGATAGGTAAGACACCTAAAAAATTAGCTAGCATTTGTTGCCCTCAACACAGAGAAACTAAAGCAGATACTTTAAAGCAACTGAGGCCAATAGAAGAAGGGGACCATGAACTAGAGAAAATGTTAGTTTAAGAAGAATTAACTTAGAAGATAACACACATACATAGGAAATCAATGTGAGTCAACTCCCTATCCTTATCTCAACTAGTAAAAACCCTTGGTCCTTCCTATTTTTGCTTATACTCTCTCTTCAACAAAATTAGAGATAAGGGCAAAATAGTTTTTGCCAGGTAGTGAGGGGTAAGGGGGGGTAGGGGAGGGAGCGGTGGGGGGGGTAGGGAGGAAGAAGGGGGAAGGGGGAAGAAATGACCTAAACATTGTATGCACATATGAATAAAATAAAAATTTTTTTAAATGAGAAATATTGACTATGTGGTTAGAGAGGTAGCATAAGGAGAGTCACAGGAGAGAAAAGAAGAATGGTCCATGCCCAAGGTCTGGGACTTGGCTTCACAGGGACTCTGAACAACTAGTTTAGCCAGTAGAATAAAAACTCTATAATTAAAGTTAATTTTTATAACCTGGTTGCATTAGTCACAGATTTCCAGAGAAACAGAACAAATAGGCTATGTGTGTATGCATACATACAAAACTTTTAAATAAATTTATATGTGCAAATATTTATCATAAAATATTGCCTCACACATTTATGTATACTGACAGGTCCTTGGACCTGCAGCTGACAATCTAGAGACTAAAGAAAGCCTATATCACAAGTTCCAGTCTGAGACCGAAGGCCTGAGAACTGGTAGAGTTGGTGTAGTTACAGTCTAAAGGCCAACTGACTCAAGACCCAAGAAGGGCTGATGTTGCACTTTGAATTGGAAGGCAATAAAGAAAACCATAACCTGGCTCAAAGGTAGTCAGGCAAGAGGATCTCCCTCTTGCTCAATCTTTTTGTTTTATTCAAGAATTAACTGATTGGATGGTGCCCACTCACAAGATGGCAGGCAATCTGCTTTACTCAGTCTACCAATCTAAATGTTAAACTCACCCCAAAATACCCTCACCAAAACACTCAGAATAATGTTTGACCAAATATCTTAGCACCCTGTGGCCCAATCAGGTTGAGCCACAAAATTTACCATTACTCTGATCCACATGGGCAGTGGTACCCAGGCTGCAGCGCTCAGGATGAATCCTGGGGGGTTGAGGGGGCGGTGATGAGTCTAAAAGCCATACCTAAGTCATATCTAAGCTGTCTATTGCAGTCACCTTCTTTCTTCCTAAAACTCAGGATTTAAGAGCACTGAGTTCAAATCTCTACCATATGCCAACTGTAAGAACTCCAATCACATTACTTAGCCTCTCTGTGCCTGTTTCTTTGCCTGTAAAACCGAAATAATAATAATATGTACCTCAGGAGATTGTTGAAAGAATAAATAATATAAATCACTTAGGGTAATGCCTGGTACGTGGTAAGTGCTAAGTCATTGCTTTAAAATAATCTAAGTCAGTTGTAAATCAATTGTGGAAACCTTAAGTTAATTAAATATACACAATACATGTTGGCACTTGCTGTTAATTTTTTAAATATCTGCTATTTTCGTCGTCCTCACTTACCATTCTGCCTGGCCTTGACACTTAGAAAAAAATCAGTTCCTACAATGTGAACATAGGTCTGCAGCCCTGGTTTGCCGCAATCCAGAGGCCCGTAGCATTTATGGGGGAGCTCAAAGATGTCCCCCAAAACACATTCCTGTACCTTCAGGAAAACAGAAGTGAACAATTAGTCCACCTTGAAAGGCCCATGAAATCCCCACACAGACCAATCTCTACAAGGCTGGGGACTACAATGAAAATCCTGTTCCAAGTGTTGAAATTTACAAATACAATGTAGAGTAATTAAACCAAGCTAGTTAACATATCCATCACCTCAAAGATTTACCATTTTTGTGGAAAGAATATTTAAATCTGCCTACAGTATTTTTCAAATATACAGTACTCTACTGATAACTACATTCGCCGTGTTGTGCAAAAGATCTGTAAAAATACATATTCCCCCTGTCTAACTGAGATTTTGTACATTTTGACCATCATCTTTCTATTCCTCTCTCCTTCCCTATCTACTCCATCTACTCACTGCTTCTGTGAACCCAAATGTTTCAGGTTCCATATATAAGTGAGAACTTGCAGTATTTTTCTTTCTGTATGTGGCTTATTCAACTTAGCATAACTGAATTCTTCCACATTGCACTCACAAATCTTAACTTCACTTTGTACCTCATAAATTCATATAATTATAAATTGTCAGTTTGTAATTCTGAAATAACTAAGCAAAATTTACATCTGAAATGTCAATGCCCTTTACCCAGAGACCATCAGGAGCATATTTGTAATTGAACAAATTTGTATTTATCGACTCATTATAGAGAATCAGAAGGTATACCATAGGAGCTGGGGAGGAGGGCTGTCTCAGTAAGACGCATCAGGAAGGATTTGTTGTAGGGTTACTAGCTCCATGCTTGTGTTACATGATTTGGGAAAGGAGTTCAGGAAATGAGGCTTTATTCTGGAATGGACGCTATAAGAAAACAGAAGCAATAACTCTTTTCTCAAAGTTGAGAAGGAGTGCGACTTAAGCTATGATTCGTAAAGAAACAAAAGTTACTCCTATTAGCCAGGACAGGGAGATTTTTGGTCATACTTATGGCTTTGCAATGTTCATTCATAATTACAGATTGATCACATAGCTGTCTTAATCATTATGATAACATGGTGGCCTTCTCTGTGAAACTGTTGATGTTAAACAAGTGAATATCAAACATCACAGCCTAGCTGAATGCCAGGCCAGGTCATACAGACAGGTGCCCGTGACCTGCATGGATATGCTGCATGAACCTGACTAAGAGCAGCAGGGAATGAGAAATAAAGAAAACACGCAGACATACAGACATAAAACAAAAAAGTGGGATTGGGAGGGTTACATGTAACTGGTGGGAAACATGAGCACCTACCTGAACCAGAGTGTTTATGTTATTAGGTCACAACAAGGAAAAGACTCAGGTAAAAATCAAGCTTCAACAAGTCTTAGATCTAAGGTAAAAGGTATGACGTTTGGCTGACTAATTTTCCTAAGGCTACAGAAGCTTAATTACAGCACATCAGTTCTGGAACCATCAAGGCACGCAGGACACCTTATCTAAGGTATTGATGAATCTGGCATCAGGGAGTTTCCTAACAGTTCTGGTACTTCATCCAGTTTTGCATCAAGCGACTGGTATGCAGACACAGCAGGTTGTATTCTTCAAGGAGATGTGGAAACAAAGGTCAAGGCACTAGGTGCTGGGAAGAATGAGAGTAGAAGAGGCTCTGCAAGCTCCTACTATGGAGAGGCTGTGCAAGTGCCATTATTTCCCAATCCAGGGTTCATGCCTAGTTCCCAACAAACAGGGTCTTTTTCCTTTCTGAGAAAAAAAATTTTTTCATTGAGAAGGCTGTAGAATTCTTTAAGTGACACTTCTAATGCAATTAAAGATGCGAAATTATCATTTAGCATCTTTCAATTATATATGATTTATAAATCCTTTTGTAATTGTTGGATGACATATTAGTATAGTGTAAAGATTTACAAACATTATTAATTTACTAATAGAAAAGCGTTTTCCTGCTATAAAAATATGAGCGCTATTGAAACATAATTGACATACAGCAAGTGCTATGATCTGGGCATTTGAGCCCTCTAAAACTAATGGTGAAATTTAATCCCCAAAATTTTATGTTGTTCCAGTTTGGAGGCGGAGCCTTCAGAGATAACTAGGATTAGATGAGGTGAGGAGGGAGCAGGCCTCATGTCTTCCTTTCTGGTTTTATGAGAAGAGGAAGAGAGACCCAAGTAGGTAAGCTAGCTGTATCTCACCCTGTGATGCTCTGAGCCACTGTGGTACTCTGCAGAGTCCCCAACAGCAAGAAGGCTCTCTCTCACCAGACACAGACCTGGACCTTAAACATCTTCACCTCCAAACCTGTATGAAATAAATTTATGTACTTTATAAATCACCCAGTCTGTAGTCTTCAGTTATAGCAACAGAAAGCAGTCTAAAACTATATTTAAATATAATAAAAGAAAGAAAACCGGTATTCCCAAGGGACCTATGAAGGCAGACTATCCCATGGTTTGTCTGTAGCCAAGACAACAGGGCTCTCTGCAACCCTCAAAACTCTTAAGCAAAGATGGAAAACCTTTGGGTTTTAAACAAACATACCAGAAGGTGGCATAGTCGTGTCTAAGGAAAAACAGCATTTCAGAGAGAAAAGGCTCTTCTCAGATCCAGGAAACGAAACTAAAACTACATCTGCTTTCTTCCTTCCTCCACCCTCAGTATCAGGCACACCCGGTTGTTTCTCAGTCAGCTTGAGCTGGCACTGATATAGAAAAGGACACAGAAACGTTCGCCAAAAAACCCAGAATGCAGAAAATATTTTTCTCTAACGTTCTAGGAAGAAGAAAACACAGACATCAGATGTTTTCTGCACCAAAATGGATCGTTTCCCCCTCTTTTGTGTAGAAGACATTTGAAAGACAATCTGGGTAAGTACAATAGCTCTTATTAATATTGTTGTTACTTATACTAGCAATTTATTGCAATTAGAAAGTTGAAAAATACTCTAAAACAAAATTAATAATATTCTAAGCCTAGAATTTCTAGACTCTTTTGTTCGGTGACATGAGTCTGCTTTTTATTGGTTAAAAAATGGGTCATAATATTCCATTAAAGTGCAATTGAAAACTAGAGGAACTTTTATTAATGAAATCTTCCAAGGTATAAAAGCATCTTCCAGAAAGAACATAAAATGGAAATTTTAAAGTTTACACTAATCAAAGTTTCCTTCCACCATCTATTCTAAGAAATAGGCAGCTTAGGAAATAGAACTCCCTGATAGCTTCTCAGATATTAATATTAAATGGGAAGTTTCTGTGAGAGACAGTCAGATAGACCTCTACAGGGAGTCCTGAGAATAATGGCAGTTTTATGTTCTGGATAGGAGTCATAGGTTTATGTCTGATTTTCTCCCAAAAGCAACCAATAAAATAATGCAAGAGTATAAGGGATTGCATTTCTGAATAAAGGCCCCCTTTTAGAAAAGCCAGCAAACCCCACAGTTGCCCTAAAAGCTCAAATGGAGGCTCCTAAAAAATACTAAAAATATATACAATAAAGCAAGTTGCACACCAATATTTATTGTAACATTGTTTACAATAGTCAAGCTATGGAAACAACCAGATGCCTTACAAATGATGAATGGATTAAGAAAAGGTGATATATATATAAAATGGAGTTTTATTCAGCCATAAGGAAGAATAAAACCATGTGGTTTGAAGGTAAATAGACGCAACTGGAAGACATCATGTTAAGTGAAGTAAGCCAGGCTTAGAAAAACAAAGGCCACAGTTTTCTCTCAAATGTGGGAGATAGACACAGTACAAATATAAGCAATATTATGAAAAACAGGTCACACTAAGGGGAGGTCACAAACAGGAGAGAAAGGACAAAAGAAGAAACTTAAGAACATGAATATGTGTGATGTACTTTTTACACAAGTATGAATATAGAATTTGTAAACCTATTGAAATCACCATAAGAAGAAGACTAAGGTAGAAAGGAGAAAAATAGAGGGCATGAATCAATTCAAGTTATAATACATATACACATGGAAATGTCACAAGGAAACTCTCTGTAGAGTTATCTTAAACAAATAAAAATACCTTTTATCAAAAACAGAGAACAGTAAGGTAGAACAGGTCCTGTCTGGGAGGTTGATACCAGTTGGGAGGAGGATACAAGGAAAGGGTGTAGGCGGGTGAACATGGTGGAACTATTTATGTACTCGTGTATGAAAATGGAACAATGAGACCTGCTGAAACTATTCTAGGGATGAGGAGAGAATAAAGGAGAATGATGGAGGGGGTAAACTCAACTATGATATATTATAAGAACTTGTACCTTCCCGCCCCAGTACAACAATAATATAATTTTAAAAAGAAAAAGTGTATGTGGATTCAATCATGTAACAAATTCTGCTGTTCCTTTTTTTTATACTGGTTGTTAGGAGAAACTTTTCAGGCCACTTTTAAAAGTATATAAAATCAAAAACAGCTGTTTTATGCACTAACTTTACTCTGGAGCATCAGTACACCACACACACACTTTTTTTTTCCCTTCTACTCCTAGTTAGCCTTTCCCCTACTTTCTTTACCTGAGAGTTTTGATATATGTACCATCCTGTATCACTTTCTAAATTAGCTATAAACCTTTTTGAAATGAGAAGGTATAAAGAAATCATTGATGAGTGAAACACCTATGAATAGTGATGTATATGAGGAAAATTCATTTCTGTAGTGTGTATTACCCCTGAATGGCACTTCAACAATTTTTTAATAATTTATTGAAGGGCACCGCTTTCAAAACTCCAGCAATGGCTTTGGAAGAATCACATGTGAAAAAGGAAGCTTGTTTAATCACATAATCTGAGAGAGAAAATAGTGGAAACTCACTCCTTTTTCAATTTGCTTACTTTCTCAAACACATGGTCAAGCACAGTTCTCTACCCCCCAACCCTAGGTGAGAACATAAGTTTATGTTCTGACATGGATATGCAGCTCATGCACATAAAACAATCCATTTCACTCACCACTCAGTCCGTAATCTGTTTTATGGATATCACCAAAGGGCTAAGACCAGAGTGTGTTCAACTGTAAGAGGAACTGATGGAGAAAGTCAGAGAGATACCAGGAAAAGTGTCCCGATAGGATAGAACAAGAAACAGGACATGAAAACCCTGTACATGATGCTCAGGAACCTGAGAACATCCAGCAGCACAGTGATCAGAATGCACCTGCTTGGTGTCACAGAAGTGAGGGTGGCAATAAAAGTGAGCTGTTACCATTTATGGGTGGAGCAGTTGTGACTCAGCAGATGAATACACATGCGCACATATGGTTTTACTTAGATATGAGAGTAACTACAGGAGGGTAGACTGAGACATTAGACAACTATGAAGCCAGTGTGGGTACTGTCCTGTCACACCTCAGTCCCTTTCCTCCATCACTGCCTGATCACTTTTGATGTCCAAAGGAAGACAGACCCGGAGAGCACAGTTGTCTGTCCTTTGCACAGCTCTTTCACTAGGCCTGCATCACTTCCTTTGAATGCAGAAGCTTGTTGGCCAAAGGACGTGGGAATCGCTGCTCTTGAGCTCTATTTTCCTACCCAATATGTTGATCAAGCTGAGTTGAAAAAAATATGATGATGGCTGGGTGCAGTGGCTCAAGCCTATAATTCTAGCTACTTGGGAGTCTGCGATTGTGAGGATGGAGTCTTGAGGCCAGCCCAAGCAAAATTTCCCAAGATCCCACCTCAACTAATACCAAGGACACAGTACCCACATCTGTCACCTCAGTTATGTAGGAAAGCACAGATAGTAGGATTGCGGTCCAGGCCAACCCAGGCATAAAACAAGACCCTATCCCCAAAGTAACCAACACAAAAAGATCCAGTAGAGTGGCTAACATGGTAGAGTGACTGCCTAGCAATTGTGAGGCCCTGAGTTCAACCCCAGTACTGCCAAATATGATGGTGTAACTTTATATTTGGTGTAACCTGTCAAATTGTTTCTCAAAGTAGCTAAAGCAATTTTTATTACCACCATCAATGTCTGAGAGCCCCACTGACTACACATCTTCACTGGTATTTGGTGTCATCAGAATTTAATTCTAGCTCTTTTGATGGGTATGTAGTATCATCTCAGTGCAGTTTCACTTTGCATGTCTGTGATGGCTGAAGACTCCAGGGCACTTCTAGATTCCAAACCACCACATCAGTCCCTGTAACTGTCAAAAGCCCCTTAGGTTTCTCATCTTCCCAGTAAGCCAATCTTTTCGCAACCCAAGTGCAGAATTAGCAAATGACCAAAAGCCAGGATCTTCCCTTTCTGGAATGTTAGCTCATCCAATCTGTGCCATCAAGTCTATCATCAGCTTGGTGATAAGTTACTAATCTTTCTGGTTTTTGTAGTGCAAATGTCAGTGGCCTCTGTGATCTACTGCCTCACACTGGGAAGTGGGACTCCTTCCATTTCTTCTTCAGTCAGTTTGGGTAAATTATATTTTTTCACAAATTTGTCCATTTAATCTCAGTCTTCAAATTTACTCATGTAAAGTTGGTTGCAATAGCCTCTAATCCCTTTAGTTTTTATAGCATCTGAGAATGTGTATTTATGCTCTCTCTCTCTTTTATTATCCTACTAATCTTTCCACAGGTGAGTCAATTTTATCGCTTTTTATTCAGAACCACTTCTGAACTTTCTCCCTCCTCCTTCCTTCTTCATATTTGTTCTGTTCTTTAAACTTTAAAGTTGGTATTTAGCTTAAAATTTCAGTCATACTTCTATTTTATAGAAGCATTCTATTTTAAAAGCATTTAAGGCTATAAATATTTCTACAGATATTGTTGACACTTTCTTACAAGTTTTGATATGCAGCATTTTTATTACTGTTCAGTTATAAATATTTTTCTTCTTTGGTGTATCCCATTAGAATTTTTTATTTTTTAATTATACTTTTCATTTGAGATCATTGCCACACACATGCAGTTGTAAGAAATAATGAGATATGCTGTATGCCTTTTATTCAACTTCCCCAATGGTAAAGCCTTCCTATCCTACATACATCACAACCAAGACACTGGTATTCATATATTCAAAACACAAAACTGTTCCAGCAGCACAAAGATTTCTTATGTGTCTCTTTAATACTTATGCTTCCTTCCGTCAAGCCACCACCCCTCCTGAACACCAGTAACTGGCAATCTGTCCTCCGTTCTTATGATCTTGCTGCTTCAAGAATGTTGAATGGGGGCCAGATGTGGTGGTGCACACCTACAATCTCAGCTGCTGGGAGGTGTAAGGAGGAGGATCACAGTTGATGGACAGCCCCAGTCAAAGATACAAAACCCTGCCCAAAAATCAACTAAAGCAAAGGAGCTGGGGGCACGGCTGAAGTCGTAGAGTGCTTGCCTAACATACCTGAGGCCCTGAGTTCAATTCCAGTATCATTTTTTTTAAAAAGAAGAAGAAGAATGCTATATAAATGGAATTGTACAGAATGCAACATCTTGGGTTGGTCTTTTTCACTCAACATAATTCCCTGGAGACTTAAGAGACCTGGTGTGTATGTGGTTTGTATATGAAATGTCCCACAAAAGCTCGTGTGTTGATAGTTTGGTCCCAATGTAATATTCAGAGGAGGAGCATTTTGAAACTGGATCATGAGAACGCTCACTTAGTCAATGGACTAATCCATTAATAGATTCCTTATTTGATGGTGTTATTGGAAAGTGGTAGAAAAACTAGGGATTTAATTGGAGGAAGTAGGTCATTGATGGTGTGCCCTTGAAGGGTATATCTCCTCCCCAGACCCTTCCTCTTTGATTCTCTCCCTCTCTCTGCTTCCTGGCTGCCATGAAGTGAGCAACTTTCCTCCACTATGTCCTCCCTCCCTCCATATTTCTGCTTTGCAATGGCCTAAAAGCAATGGAACCAGATGACCATGGACTGATACCTCTGAAACTGTAAGCCAAAATAAATCTTCCCTCCTTTGTTTTACTCAGATATTGTGTCACAGAGATGGAAAAGTAACGGAGACAGTGTGTGTATCAAGATTTTATTCCTTTTCATTGCTCAGTAATATCCCATGGTAGGGATGTAAAGTGGTTTTTTTTATCATTCACCCTCTGAAGGCCATGTAGGTTGTTTCTAGTTTGGGGCTGTATTATGAATAAAGCTGCTATAAACATTTATGTGCAAGATTTTGGGTGTTTGTAAGTTTTACTTTCTTTAAGACGAATGCCCAAGAGTACAATTTCTGAGTCATATTGTAGTTGGATATTTAATTTTTGAGAAAATGCTTATTTCCCAGAGTGACTGCATTTTTTAATTCCCATCAGTAATGTGTATACAAATGATCTAATTTCTCACATCCTGAAGCACTGGGTATGACACTATTTCAAATTTTCATTAGCATATATTGTAACATTTTCATACATGCTTACAATGCAATTTGATCCTCTTACCCTCCCCCATTATCCCCTCCAACCTGAGTCTTGACTGCATCCAGTCCTGGGCTTTTCTTTGTTGGAAGACCTTATTTCTAGTTCAATCTCATGCTCAATGAATATAGATCTGTTTAGAGTGCTTACATCCTCTTGCTACAATTTCATTAGGTTACATATGTCTAGGAATTTATCCATTTCTTCTATATTTACTAAGTTACTGGAATATAAGTTTCTAAAATATCCTCTAATGATCCCCTGGATTTCAGTGGCATCTGTGGCATATCACCCTTCTCATTTGTAGTTTTATTAGTTTGAGTCTTCTCTTTCTTTCTTTTGGGTAGTTTGGCTAAAGGTTTGTCAATCTGACTTATCTTTTAAAAGACCAACTTATTGCTTCATTGATTATTTATATTGTTCTTTAGTCTCATTTTATTAATTTCTACCCAGATCTTTATTATTTATTTCCATCTATTAATTTGGGACTTAACTTGTTCTTATTATGATTTGTTGTTGTTGTTGTTTTTGAGACAGTGTCTTTCTGTGTAGCCCAGGCTGACCTCAAATTTAGGATCCTCCTACCTCAGCTTCCTGACTGCTGGAACTACAGGCATGTCCCACCATACCTGGCTTGTTTTCTAAGACCTTAAGGTATATCATTAGGCTATTTATTTGAGATCTCTCTCATTTTTAATGTACTTATAAAATACCTTTTAAAACTGCCTTAACTGTATCACAAATGTTCTAGTGAGTTGTGTTTCCATTTTCATTTGATTTTAGAAATTTTTAAATTCTCCCGATTTGTTCAATGACCCACTGATCATTCAAAAGCGTATTGTTTAATCTCCAAGTGTGTGTATCCTTCACATAGCTTTTCTTGCTGTTGACTTCTAGTTTTATTTCATTATGATCTGATAAGATACAAGAAATTATTTTAATTTTTGTATTTGTTAAGACTTGCTTTATAACCTAAAATGTGATCTATTGGGGAAAAGTTCCATGGGCTGCTAAGAAGAATGTGCATTTTGCAGTTGTTGGATGGAATCTTCTGTAAGTTTCTGTTAAGTCCATGTGATCTATGATGCAACTTAACTCTGAAGTTTCTTTGTTGGTTTTTTGGTCTGGGTGATCTCTCTATCAGTGAGAATAGGTCGTTGAAGTCACCCACTATTTTTGTGCCTGGATTTATCTGTCCCTTGATGTCCAGTAGTGTTTGTTTTATGAAACTGGGTGCACCAGTTTTGGTTCACATATATTTACAATTATCTTCTTGATGAAATGTTGCCTTTATTAATATATAGTGACCATTTTATCTCTTCTAATTTTGGATTTTGAGGTCTGTTTTGTCAGGTATGAGTGTAGCTATTGCTTTTGAATTCCATTTACTTGGAATATCATTTTCCATCCCCTCGCTGTCAGTCTGTGTGTATCTTTGCTAGTGAAGTGTGTTTTTGTAGACAGTGAATAGTTTGATCTTATTTTTTAATCCATTCAGTCAGTCTAAAACTTTTAATTGAAAGGTTAAGAATGTTAACATTTAGTGTTATTATTAAAAGGTTTGTACTAATATCTCCCTTCTTTGTCTTAAAGGTTTATTGCTTTGCTGAGTTAATTATGTTTGATTCTTTCCTAATTATCATTTCTTTACTTGCTCTTCTGGTGATATTTATTCCTTTCCAAGCCCTCACAAGTTTGTGTAGTTTTCTTTCTCTTCTCTACATAGCATTCCTTTAAGTACCTTTTGCACTGCTGGTTCAGTGGTCATGAATTGCTTTAGTTTATACTTTTCATGGAGGTTCTTTATTTCTGCTTCTATTTTAAAAGACAGTGTTGCAGACTATGTAATCTTGGCTGACAGTTATGTTGCTTAAGGGCATGAACCACATTAGTCCATGCTCTCCTTGCACTTAGGGTTTCTGCTCAGAGGTCTGCTCTTATTCTGTTAGGTTGGCCTTTGCGAGTTAGCACTTCTCTCTTTTGATTTTCAGCATTCTTTGTTCTGTATTCTTGGTATTCTAACTATAATATGATGGGGAAAGGTTCTTTTCTGGTCATGTCTATTTAGGATTCTAAATGCCTCCCATATTCTTTCTCTTGATTTGTAACATTCTCTGCTGTAATTTCATTGAATAAGTTTTTTATGCCTTTAGTCTGTATGCTGGTTCTCTTTTCCATACCACAATTTGTAGGTTTTGTCTGTTAATCGTGTCTGAAAGGTCTGGAATGTTCTGGTTATGATTGCATTTTTTTTTTTTTGCTATGTGAATGTAATACTTTATCAACCTTGTCTTCAATTCCTGATATTCTTTCTTCTTCCTGGATTAGTCTACTGGTGATGCTTTCCATTCAGTTTTTATTAGACTTACTAAATTTTCATTTCCAAGATTTCTAGAGTTTTTTAATCCAAATCTGTATCTCTTTACTGAATTTCTCATCCAAGTTGTTGAATTTCTAATCTTGTTTGTTGAATTTCTCATCCAAGGTTTTAAATTGATTTCTGTACCTCATTCATATACTTATTTGAATCCTCTTGAGATTGCTGATAATTTTTAAAACCAGACTTTTGAATTCTGTCTGGCATTTCAAACATTTCAGTAACTTTGGATTCAGCTACTAAAAGTTATGAACTATTGGAAGAGTCACATTGCCTTGCTTTTTCATATTTCTTGTGTTCTATGTTGTGATTTGTGCACTATTTATATGGAGGTTTATGCTCTTACTGAGCAGCCATCTCTGGGGAGCTGAATCTCTAGTACTACTCAGAGAAGAGAAAACAAACCACTGTAACAGCAACAACACTAAAACAAACCAGATGGAGTTGGGAGGGTGGTTTGGGGGGAGGGAAAGGGGAAAGGGAAAAGGCTAGAATGATGAATATGGTGCAAATAATGCATACACATGTATGTAAATGCAAAAATGATACCCATTATAACTGTTCCAGGAATTGGGGGGGTGGATGAAAGATAGCAGCGAAGGGGGTGAATTCAAGTCTGATATATTTGATACATTGTAAGAATCTTTGTAAATACTCCAGTGTACCCCCACCCAGCACAACAATAAAAAAGATATAAAAATATAATTAAAAATCAATTATAGATAACTACTAAACTACAATAACTGTAGAAAAGATAACGTGTAATAAACTATGAAGACAAAAATTAGTAAAGATAAAACTAATAATAATAAAGGAATTAATTAAAAGAGGGACAGGTTAGGCAAAAAAAGAAGCAAGGATTAAATAAAAACAAGAAGAAAAAGGAGTGCTCACTTTGGCAGCACATATACTAAAACTGGAACAGTACAGAGAAGATTAGCACAGCCCCTGCCCAAGGATGATGTGCAAATCCATGAAGCTTTACATATTTTTTCCAAGTTGTCCAGCAACTAAGAGAAAGGATTGACAAATGGGACTACATGAAATTAAAAAGCTTCTGCACAACAAAAGAAATGGTCTTTAAATTAAAAAGATCACCCACAGAGTGGGAGAAAATATTTGCTAGCTATACATCAGACAAAGGACTGATAACCAGAATATGCAGGGAGCTCAAATAACTAAACTGCCCAAAAATCAATGAACCAATAAAGAAGTGGGCAACTGAACTAACCAGAACTTTTTCAAAGGAAGAAGTCCAAATGGCCAAAAAACACATGAAAAAAATGCTATCATCTCTGGCCATAAAGGTAATACAAATCAAAACCACACCAAGATTCCACCTCAATCCTGTTAGAATTGCTACCATCAAGAACACCACCAACAACAAATGTTGGTGAGGATGCAGGGTAAAGGGAACCCTCATACACTGCTGGTGGTAATGTAAGCTAGTACAACCACTTTGGAAAACAATATCAAGGCTTCTTAAAAAGCTAAACATTGATCTACCATATGATCCAGCAATACCACTCTTGGGGATATACCCAAAGAAATGTGACTCAGGTTATTCCAGAGGCACCTACACACCCATGTTTATTGCAGCACTATTCACAATAGCCAAGTAAGGAAATAGCCAAGATGCCCCACTGCCCACAAAGGGATTAAGAAAATGTGGCATTTATACACAATGGAATTTTACTCAGGCCACAAAGAAGAATGAAATCTTATCATTTGCAAGTAAATGGATGGAACTGGAGAACATAATCTTAAGCAAAGTTAGTCAGGCTCAGACGGTCAAAAATCATATGCTCTCCCCCATATGCAGATTATAAATCTAAAACAAATGCAGAAATATTATTGGACATGTCACACATGAAGGGGAGAGTGCGCATGGGAGAAATCGGGAAAGGGAAGGAAATCTAAAACTGGAATGTGGTTGATGTGCTCACTGTATAGAATCGAATATAGTTGTCTTAAATTGGCAGAGGCCACTATGGAAAGGGAACTAGAAAGTAGTGAAGAGGACTGGTAGAGATGAACCAATATGGATTGTAATACACATATGCGTGGTAACAACACTAGGAATCTCTCTGAATAGCTATCTTCATCTCAAACTAGTAAAAATGCCATGTTTTTCTTATTATCTCTTATGTTTTCTCCTCAACAAAGCTGGAGAACAAGAGAGTGGAACAGATTCTGCCCAGAAATGGGAGGTGGGGAGAAGGTGGCCCAAATAACATATACACATGTAAGTAAATGTAAAAATGATAAAATAAAATATATATATAGAGAGAGAGACGAAAAAAGGGAAAAGGATATGAGGAAGAGGAGAGAAAAGAGCAAGAATTTTGAAAGTAAAATGAAAATGAAGAATGCATAAATAAAATTAGATAAGAAGACAGCTAAACAATAAAAACATAAGAGATTTTTTTAAATAAAGCAACAACAATACTAAACTATAGTAAAAAGATAAAAATTTTAAAAAAGAAATGGGGAAACTTCATTCAAGTTCTGCTAATATTGGAATCTGCCAAGCAGGGCAGGGAGTGATAATGGGTTACAGCTGCAGTTTATTATCTCTCTCTCTGTTCCCACAAGATTGGTTGGTACTACCTAAGTGCCAGAAAGGTCGAGGGTATGCTATCAGCGTCAGGGCTGCATTTGCTTTAGAAGCTTCTCTTTTGAGGAGAGAGAGGATAAAGGAGAATTGTGGAGGGGGTGAATTTAACTAAGATACATTGTAAGCACTTTTATAAATGTCACAATGTACCCCCAGTACAACAATAATATGATAATTTAAAAATTTTTTTAAAGAAGTTTCTCTTCTTTGCATACTGGACACTTCTACTGGCCCCAGTGAGCTTTGCAACCTTGTGGTTTGGGCAGGTTCTCACTCACTCCAGAGGCTCCCTAGATTTTGTAACCAAGATGGCAAATGTCCAAGCCGAGGGGTATCCTTTGACTGTTAGTGAGTGGGGCAAGCAAACAAAGCAGTGACTTCTGCACTGGAGAGGGAGAACCAAAGGAACCCAACATTCTGCCTGCTAGATCTCAGGGCTTTCAGACCCCATCCAGAAAGAAATCAACCTGCAGGAGAGAGGAAGCTGCAGAAACCAAGTGATCCACTGGACCTGGGCTTAGAGTTCTCAGCCCCGCCCTACAGCAAACCACATGGCAGGGAGGCAGCTCTGTAGGCTGAACAATTGCAGGCTTCTGGCTTGGAGCTCTCAGCCTCTGCAGTAAACTACAGGTGATGGTGTTTACTCCTCACCACAGAAGGCAGGGCCACAAAACACCCACACAGCCCTAACTCCCTGTTGTTTAAACATCTCAGCTGGTCCATGTCCAACCTCTCCCTCTCCACAACTGCCTCTCGTGCCTGTATTCCTCCCAGATACTATAGCAGGGTTCCTCAGGCTTCCTGATTTATTATTATTCTGTTTTCAGGTCCCAAGTGCAGCACAGTCTCAAACAATAGGTAACTCCCAGATGGTGTCTGGTTATGTGTAGCAATGCAATCAATTTCTCTCCACTGCTATCCTGTCATGCAAGGGAAGTCATTCTCACACCAGATCCCCTCCTGCCTCCCTCCTGGATTTAAGGCTTGGGAGATCTACAGGTTCTTCCTGCACCTAGGTCAGCCAATCTCTTGTCACCAGTGCTGCTTGTGGTTGAAGCTTCAGCTCTTCCTCCACCACAACCTTCCAAGGAGGCTGGATTGAATTATTTCCTACTTTTCTCTTCATCACCTTTCTGTTTCTCTGTATGTTTTAGCTGTCCTGTCACCTGTTTCTTGATTCCTGATGTTCTACCTCTCTTTCTCGCAGGACATAGTCTCTCCTTTGCTACCCTAACTCTTGTCATTCAGAGTCACATGAAGCTAGTTTGCCATCTTGCCCCAGAACTGCCAGTATCATTACTTTTTTTACTGTAACCATCTATCTAATTGTTGGGTAGCAATATCCCCTTGTGGTTTTAATTTGCATTTGGGTAATGATGTTTGGCATCTGTTAATGTGTTTATTACCATATTTTTGCAGCAGCATCTCTTCCTTTCCCTTGCCACCTTTCTAGTTTGTATTTTTTTTAACTTATGAGTTTTAAGAATTCTTTAATCTAGATAAAAGTCATTTGCATGTTTTACAAACACGCAGGTTTACAGCTTGGGTTTTTTTTATGACTTTAATACTTATTTTGCAGAAAAAAGTTTTTAGCTTTGATAAGATTCAATTTATCACTTTTTTTTGTATAAGATGGATGTCCAATTACTCCAACATCATTTGTTGAAACAACTATCCTATCTGCATAGAATCATTTCTGCATTTTGTCAAATATCTGTTAGGTATATTTGCATGAGTCTACTTCTAGTATCCTGTCCTGTTAATAATTTATCTGTGTCTCCATCAGTACCATACAGCCTTGCTCATTCTAGTTATAAGTAGAAAAAATACTCCCACTTTATTTTTCTTTTTAAATTTTTTTAACTATTCTATTTCCTTTGCCTTTCCATATAAATTTTACAATAACCTTATTTACATATACAAAGAACCATACTGGATTTTTTTTTTTAGCAGTACTGTGGGATTGAACTCAGGGTCTCATGCTTGCTAAGCAGGTGCTCTACTACTTGAGCCACTCTGTTAGTTCCATACTGGGATTTTGATAGAAATTATGTTAAACCTGTTTAATGATTGCACTGCACTGCGTGAAATTTCCAATCTATCTATGTAGTATGTCTCTTCATTAATTTAGGATTTTAAATCTTTCATCAGGTTTTGTAATTTTCAGCCAAAAAAAAGTCTTCTACAGGTTTTGTTAGATACTTAAGTATTTCGTGGATTTTTAGTGATTATTAATGGAATCAATTTTTAATTTGGGGGTCCATATGTTCATTTCTCACATGTAGAGAGATAACTGATTCTTTAAAAATTTATCTTGTATTCTGAAGAGTGGCTGAACTCACGTTAGTCCTGTGAATTTTTTGTACATTATGCACCATTTTCTATGCAACTACTTTCATTTCTTCCTTTTCACACCTATGTCTTTTTATTTTCTTCTTTTATTACATGTTTAGAACTTCCATCATTATGTCAAATAAGAGTCATAAATGTAGACATCTTAGCCTGTTTCTAATCTTAAGGAAACAGCATTGCCTTTCACCATTAATTATGCCAGCTGTAGACCTTTTGTTTTGTTTTCTGGTTTTTATTTTTTTGCTAGAGAGTCACTCTACCACTTGAGCTATACCCCCTGTCCTTTTGTTTTTATTTATTTTTGAGACTGGGTTTCACTCCTTTTTTTCTGGGGCTGGCCTTAAAGTTTCAATCCTCCTGCCTCTACCTCCCAAGTAGCTGGCATCACAGGCATGTGCCACAACACTTGGCTAGCTATAGATTTTTTGTATATGCTTTTTATCAGGCTCTACTCTAGTCCTAGTTTCCTAAGTTTTAATTATGATGTGTGTTGAATTATTATGGAGAACAGGGAAAAAACAGGCCTTGTATGGGGATTGGCACCAGTGGCATTGGGGAGGATATAAGGAAAGGGTGAAGGAGGGTGAGTGTAGTGGAAATAGTATGTACTCATGTATGAAAACATGAAAAAATGAGACCTGTTGAAACTGTTCCAGGAATGGAGGGAGAGAGGATAAAGGAGAATGGTGGAAGGGATGAACTCAACTATGATATATTACAAGAACTTTTATAAATGTCAGAATATACCCCCAATACAACAATAATGTAATAAATAAGAAAAACATTAAAAATCAATTAGGAATAATCTAAAGATGATTTTATTATGTTTAAGAATAAAAAAAATTTTTTTGAAAAGCAAAAAAATAATGTTAATGGGTTTTCAAAGTATTGGATTTGAGTCATGTTTTTTCTTTTAGCTTATCTACTTCTATACAGTTATTGTGTACTTAATCATATCTAATTAAAAACAAAGGAATACAAAAGAAAACTCTACAAAAAAAGAATTTTTGCTTCTATATCCGTAAAGGATACAGATTAATTTTTATGCTTTATACTGTCTTTGTCTGGTTTTTCTTTTTTACTATTATTATTGTACTGGGGGCACATTGTGACATTTATACAAGTTCTTATAATATATCATAGTTGAATTCACCCCCTCCATCATTCTTCTTATCCCTCTTAACCCCATACTTTGAATAGTTTCAACAGGTCTCATTTTTCCATTTTCATACTTGTGTATATAATATTTGCACAATATTCACCTCCTACTACCTCTCCCCACATCCTCTCCCTCCTGCTGGTACCAAATCCCCAAACAGGACATCTTCTGCCCTACTGTTCTCCATTTTTGTAAAAAAAAAAAAAAAAGAAAAGAACATTTTTGTTTGTTTAATATAGCTATATAGGGAGAATGTCCTTGTGACATTTCAGTGTATTATTACCTAAATTACCCAAATTGGGTTATCCCCTCTATTTTTTTCCTTTTTACCTTAGTCCCCTTCTTATGGTGATTTCAACAGGTTTAACAGTTCCGTATTCGTTCTTATATAGAAAGTACATTAACCATATTCACCTTGTTAGCTTCCTTTTTTACTCTCCCCCCTTTCATATGTGACTTTCCCTTAGCATGACCTGTTTTTCATAACATTGCTGTATTTGTATTAGGTCTATATTCCACACATGAGAGAAAGTGTGCATCCTTTGACTTTCTGAGCCTGGCTAACTTCATTTGATGATGCTCTCCAGTTCCATCCATTTATCTGCTAATGACAAAATTTCATTCTTCTTTGTGACTGAGTAAAATTCCGTTGTGTATAAATGCCACATTTTCTTAATCCATTCATCAGTAGTGGAGCATGTTGGCTGTTTCTATAGCTTGTCTATTGTGAATAATGTTGTGATAAACATGGGTGTACACATGCCTTTATTGTAACCTGACCTATATTCCTTTTGGTATTTCTAATAGGATAACGCCAGCTTCATAAATGAATTGGGGAATACTCCTCTTTTTCTGTTTTCTGGAATTGTGTAGAATTGGGATTAATTCTTTAAACATTTATAAACTTCTTCAAGAAAATTGTCTGAGCCTGGCAATTTTTATTTTGGGGGAGATTTCTAAAATTAAAAAGCCAGTTTTATTAGAAATTATGGGACTATTCAAATTATCTATCTCATATTGGTAAATTAGTCATCTTTTTTTCATTCTGTCACTTTTTGTAGATGTTTGTTAATTTTATTTCTCTTTTCAGGGATGTATCTTTGTTTCATTAATGTTCTCCATTATTTTTCCATTTTCAGTATAATTTATGTCTTCTCCTATCTTCCTTATTTCCTTCTTTCTGTTTGCCTTGTGTTTATTTTACTCTTCATTTTATTTTATAAGTTTTTAAGATAAATTTTTAGATTATTGTTTTGAGACTTCATCTTTTCTAATGTTTGCATTTATTGCTATAAATTTCCCTTTAAACACTGCTTTAACTGTGTCCTCTCACAAATTTGGGTATATTGTATTTTCATTTTCATTCATTGTAACATATTTTACCTCTCATGAGACCTCCTCTTTGACCATGAACTTAGACGTATGTAGCTTTGTGTTTTATGATTGTCCTCTTACTTTTCTGTTATTAATTTCAATTAAGATTGCATTGTGGCTACTTGAGAGGCTAGGATCAGGAGGATCAGATTGAGAACAACCCAGGCAAATAGTTTGTGAGACCCCATCTCCAAAATAACCAGAGAAAAATGGACTGGAGGTGTGGTTTAAGTAGTAAGAGTGCCTGCTTTGCAAGCATGAAACCCTGAACTCAAACACTGTTCCTACAAAAAAAAAAGATTGCATTATGGTGCATGCCTGTAATTCCATCTACTTCAGAAGTAAAGACAGGAAGACCACAGTTTGAAGCCCACCCAGGCAAAGCTAGTGCAAGACCTTATCTGAAAAACAAGCTAAAAGCAAAGGGACTGGAGGTATGACTCAGATGGTAGAGTGTAAGGCCCTGGGTCCAATCTCCGCATTAAAAAAAAAAAAAGGCTGCATTATGGTTAACAAACATTCTGTATGATTCAATTATTTTAAATTTGTTGAAGTTTGTTTAATAATTTATGATATGATTACTCGGGCACTTGAAAAGAATGGTATTCTACTGTTTTGAGATGGAATGTTCCATAGATGTAGTTTAGAATATGTTGGTTGATGTTATTGTATGTTGAATATTCTATCTAATCATTATATCAGTTGCTAAGGCAAAAGTATTAAAGTCTCCAATTATAATTGTGGATTTGTTTAAAACTGAAAAGTTCAATTAGCACTTGCTTCACACTTTGCAACAACTTTGATGCATACATTTTAGGATTTTTATGACATCCTGTTAAGCTGACCATTATATCATCACATATTATTCCTGTTTCTGTTAATTTTCTTTGTTCTGAAGTCTATTTTATCTGTCATTAATATGTCCACTCCAGTGTTTATTGATAAATATTTGAATGATATAGCTTTGTCTGTATTTGTACTTTCAACCTACCTTTCATTATTTTTAACTGAATGTCATACATACAGTATGTAATCAGGTCACATTTTTAACCCACTGTACAAACTCTTTTAATTTCTATATTTAAACCACTTACATCGAATATAACTATTGATATGTTAGGGTTTGAGTCTGACATTTTAATTTTGTTCTCTATTCTCTCTGCTTTTCCTTATCTATATTATTTTTCTGCCTTCTTATAGATAACTTGAAAATTTTTTGCAATTACATTTTTATAAACATTTCTTTCTGTGTATCATCTTGGATAAGTTTTTTAGTGATTGCTGTAGCTGTTACACCACACATATTTATAACTTATGGCAATCTGATAGCATTGTTTTGCCAGTTAGATTAAAATGTAGAAACCTTGCTTCCTGTATATGCCTAGAGTCAAATCTGTCTAAAAGGGTTCAGTGGATAGAAAAAGCGCTAGGTCAAATGCATACACTTGCTCCAATCAGAAAGACACTGAGGGATGAGTATGCTTGACCACAGCTATTGGCCATTAATTATCCTGATAAGCTACTCTGGATTTTATTCATATTTCTTGAGTATATAACACAAAGGATCAGATGGTATTACCAATGGTTGATCCAATTAATATTCCCAAAGCGTTAAGTCCTCCATGTGTCTCATGAATATTTAATGTCTGTTTGGTACTTCTATTCCTTCCTATACTAAACTGTACTAAACACATGCTGTATTTAGTTCATCTATATCTGTTATAACATATTTCACAAACTAATTGTTTCTTCATTTACTTTCACATGTTCTCTTTTTTCTCTTATTTTCTACAACAAAACTGAACATTCTTAAATAATACTTCAAACACACATTATAGCTAACAACCATAAAAAATAATGAAGCATCTCTGTAGATATTGATTAGAATCATCTCCAGCATATACTTAGTGAATAAAGCTAGATAAAGAGAATCGTACATAGCACACTATTACTCATGTGCGGGAAAAAGTGCTCATATATTTATATTTGGTAGTTATTTCTCTGAGAGGCTATGGAAGAAACTGGTGTTAGGAACTTTTTAAGTTTTATAACATACTCATATATTACCTACTGAAAACCCTACTGTTTTAAAATTTTTACTTGTAAAATACTAACCCATTTTTCTTTTTCTCTATACAGTTATCAGAATGGCAGAGCAACTAAACCTTCCAGAAAATACAGATGACTGGACAAAAGAGGATGTAAACCGGTGGTTAGAAAGTCGTAAGATTGACCAAAAACACAGGGAAATCTTGATTGCACAGGATGTGAATGGAATGATCTTGAAGTTGTTAAATAAAAAACATCTTATTGATATGGGCATAACACATGGACCAGCTATCCAAATAGAAGAACTACTCAAAGAATTGCAGCAAACATCCTCTGCAGATCCTACTCGGACATCTAAGAGGAAAAAAGGCAGGAAAAGCAGTCCTAAAAAGGAAACTTTGACGCAAATGGAAAGTAGAGAGATGTCAAAGCAAAAACAGAGGGATCAAGAGAACTCAGATATGGCTAATGCCTCTAATGGAAGTTCAGGAGCTAAAGGTTCTAAGCCACTAAAAAGCGAGCCCCCAGAAGACAAGAGAGAGCTACTGGGAAAGCAGCCGTCCCTAGAGCCAACATGTGTCCCTTATCCTTTTGATGAATTCAATGATCCATATCGTTATAAACTACACTTCCATCTACAGCCTGAAACAGGACCGCTCAATCTCATTGATCCAGTCCATGAGTTCAAAGCCCTCACAAATACAGAAACAGCCACTGAAGAGGACATTAAGATGAAATTCAGCAATGAGGTTTTCCGATTTGCTTCAGCTTGTATGAATTCACGTACCAATGGCACCATTCATTTGGGAGTTGAAGACAAACCCCATGGGAAAATTGTTGGCATCAAAGTCACAAAAGTCACCAAAGAAGACCTAATCAACCACTTTGATCTGATGATACACCAGTATTTTGAAGCCCATCAGGTCCAACAAGCAAAGAAGTGCATTCGAGAGCCAAGATTCGTGGAAGTCCTACTGCCAAATAGTACGCTATCTGACAGGTTTGTCGTGGAAGTAGATGTCATTCCACAATACTCGGAATGTGAACATGACTATTTCCAGATCAAAATGCAAAACTACAGCAACAGCAAATGGGAACAAAGTTCAAAATACTCAGTCTTTGTGCGAGATGGGCCCAAAACTAAAGACATCATTAAAACTAAAGCTGATTTCAAAGCTTTTAAATTAGATTTAAAAACAGTGGCAGAGTCTAGGAAAGAAGCAGAAGAAAAAGCCAAAGAAAAACCAGCTAAAAACAAGACTGAGGGACAAAAGCTGGTTAAACTGTTAACAGGAAATCAAGATTTGTTAGATAATTCATACTATCAATGGTACATTCTTGTCACAAATAAATGCCATCCAAATCAAATAAAACACTTGGAATTCCTAAAGGAAATTCCTAAATTGTTTGCTGTATTAGAGTTTGATCCTGAATCTGAGAGCAATGGAGTGGTCAAATCTTTCAAAGAAAGCCGAGTAGCAAACCTTCACTTCCCAAGTCTATTTGTAGAAGGGAAAACAACATCAAATGAGAAGATTTCTAATCTGAATCTTTACAAGCAACCCAGCTGGATTTTCTGCAATGGCAGATCAGACCTTGGTAGTAAAAAATATGAACCCTTAGATCCAATTTCCTGGCAAAGAGAAAGAGCTTCCGAAGTCAGGAAACTGATTTCGTTTCTTACACATGAAGATATCATGCCAAGAGGGAAGCTTTTGGTGGTATTTCTATTACTCTCCTCTGTGGATGACCCAAGAGACCCCCTCATTGAGACTTTCTGTGCTTTCTACCAAGATCTCAAAGGAATGGAAAACATACTGTGCATTTGTGTACATTCAAACATATGTCAGGTATGGAAAGACCTACTTGAAGCAAGATTAACAAGACAACAAGATGAATTATCAAACCAATGTATTTCTGCTTTAAATCTTGAAGAGATAAATGGCACTATTCTTAAACTAAAATCTGTCACTCAATCTTCAAAGAGATTTTTGCCATCTGTTGGTTCATCCACTGTCCTTCTGAAAAAAGAAGAAGATATCATGACTGCTCTAGAAATTCTCTGTGAAAATGAATGCAAAGGTACACTCTTAGAGAAAGATAAAATGAAGTTTCTTGAATTCAAGGCATCAAAAGAGGAAGACTTCTATCGAGGTGGCAAAGTATCATGGTGGAACTTCTACTTTTCTTCCGAAAACTATTCTTCACCTTTTGTCAAAAGGGACAAATATGAAAAACTTAAAGAAATGATTCAGAACTGGGCAGATTCTTCTAAACCAACATGTGTCAAAATTATTCATCTGTATCATCATCCTGGCTGTGGGGGGACTACCTTGGCTATGCATATTCTCTGGGAACTAAGGGAGAAATTCAGATGTGCTGTGCTAAAAAATAAGACAGTAGATTTTTCAGAAATTGGAGGACAGGTGACCAATTTAATTACCTATGGGGCAACAAACCATCAGGAGTACCTACCTGTACTGCTCCTTGTTGACGATTTTGAAGAACAAGATAATGTCTACCTTCTGCAGGCCTCCATTCAAACAGCTGTCGCTGAAAAATACATTCGATATGAGAAACCTCTCGTGATCATCCTAAATTGCACAAGATCACAAAATCCTGAAAAAAGTGCAAAGATCCCAGACAGTATTGCTCTAATACAACAACTGACTCCCAAAGAACAGAGAGCTTTTGAGCTTAAATTGAAAGAAATCAAAGAACAGCATAAAAATTTTGAAGACTTTTATTCCTTCATGATCATGAAAACCAACTTTAATAAAGAGTATATAGAAAAGGTAGTCAGGAATATTCTGAAAGGGCAGAATGTTTTTACCAAGGAAGCAAAACTCTTTTCTTTTCTGGCTCTTCTTAATTCATATGTTCCAGATACTACCATTTCACTATCACAGTGTGAGAAGTACTTAGGAATTGCAAACAAGAAGGCTTTCTGGGGAACAGAAAAACTTGAAGACAAAATGGGCACCTACTCTACAATTCTGATAAAAACAGAGGTGGAAGAATGTGGAAAATACTGTGGAGTACGTATCATCCACCCTTTGATTGCAAGTCTCTCACTGGAGGAGTTGAAGAAAAGCTATAACTTGAATAAAAGTCAAATTATTCTGGATATGCTTACAGAAAATTTGTTCTATGATCCTGGGATAGGAAAAAGCAAGTTTCTCCAAGATATGCAAACACTGCTGCTCACAAGACAGCGCAATGAACATGAAGGTGAAACAGGGAACTGGTTTTCCCCATTCATTGAAGCGTTACACAAAGATGAAGGAAATGTGGCTGTTAAAAATGTATTGCTTGAGGGTATCCACCGGTTCAACCCAAATGCATTCATTTGCCAAGCCTTGGCAAGATATTTCTACATTAAAGAAAAGGACTTTGGCAGTGCTCTAAACTGGGCAAAACAAGCAAAAGAGATTGAACCTGACAATTCTTACATCTCAGATACACTGGGTCAAGTCTATAAAAGCAAAATAAGATGGTGGATTGAGGACAATAGCAAAAACAGGAACATTTCAGTTGATGATCTAACTGATCTTTTGGATTTAGCAGTACAAGCCTCAAATGCATTCAAAGAATCGCAGCAGCAAAGTGAAGACAGAGAATATGAAGTGAAGGAAAGGTTGTATCAGAAGTCCAAAAGGAGGTATGACACTTACAACATAGCTGGTTATCAAGGGGAGATAGAAGTAGGCTTCTACACAATCCAAATTCTCCAGCTCATTCCTTTTTTTGACAATAGAAATGAACTATCTAAACGAGATATGATCAATTTTATATCTGGAAATTGTGATATTCCAGGGGATCTAAATGAATTTAAATTAGCTCTCAAAAACTTTATTCCTTATCTAACTAATTTGCAATCTTCTTTGAAAAAGTCCTTTGATTTTTTTGATGATTACTTTGTCCTCCTGAAACCCAGGAACAACATTAAGCAAAATGAAGAGAACAAAACTCGGAAAAAGGTGGCTGCATATTTTAAGAAGTACATAGACATATTTGGTCTCTTAGAAGAATTGCAAAACCTTGAATCAAAGCTCAGTTTGCCACTTCAAGTAGAGAGGAATCGGAGAAGCTTAGAAGCTTTAAAAGCAGACAAGTTTTCTGGACTCTTGGAATATCTTATCAAAAATCAAGAAGATGCTACCTACACTATGGAATATATAGTGGACAGATACACTTTTCTCTTTGAACAATGTGTTGTCAGAGTCCAGCCAAAGGAAAAGCAAAATTTCATCTTAGCCAACATCATTCTCTCTTGTATTAAACCTACCTCCAAATCAGTGAGGTCAATTAAAAAACTGAAAGATCAGCTTCGAGAAGTCCTGCAGCAAATAGGACTGACTCATCGATTTTCAGAACCTTATTTCCTAGCTTCACTCTTATTTTGGCCAGAAAACCAACAGCTAGATCAAGATTCTAAACAAATGGAAAAGTATGCTCAATCACTGCAAAATTCTTTCAGGGGACAATATAAACACATGTATCGTACAAAGCAGCCAATTGCATATTTCTTTCTTGGAAAAGGTAACAATATGAACAGACTTGTCCACAAAGGAAAAATTGATCAGTGCTTTGGTAAGACACCTGATATTAATTCCTTGTGGCAAAGTGGAGATGTATGGAAGGAGAAGAAAGTCCAAGACCTTTTACTTCGTTTACAGGGACGAGCTGAAAATAATTGCTTATACATAGAGTATGGAATCAATGAAAAAATTACAATACCCATCACACCCGCCTATTTGGGCCATCTCAGAAGTGGCAGAAGCATAGAAAAAGTGTCTTTTTATCTGGGATTTTCCATTGGAGGTCCACTTGCCTATGACATTGAAATTGTTTAAAAGCTTGACTCTCTCCCTACAGGAACGTGGTCCCAGTACCACCTTTTTTCTTCTTAGATACAGATACGTACTTTAAACTAGCACATTTATAAATAGAGCCCCTACTTTTCAATCTTGTACAAATAGTATTTAATTTCCTCTCATACTATTCATGTTATGAGTCCTACGAGGATTATGGTGAAGAAGGGAGGAATGAGAGATATGGAAAGTAACAAATGTCTTCCTTGGTTTGGATAACACAAGCACTGCAAGAGAAAGAAAGGAAAGGAAAGAAAGCGGGATGGGAGGGAGGGACTGAGGGAGGAAGGGAAGGAAGGAAGGAAGGAAGGAAAGAAGGAAGAAGAAATTCTTTATAAATCCTTACTTTCTCAGTGCCAACAATCAGCACACTACAGCCTGTCTGCCAAATCAAGTCTATTGCCCATCTTTTATTGCAGTCAATAAAGTTTTACTGCAACATAGGTATGCTTGCTCCTGTAAGTATTCTCTTTGACTGCTTTTGTGCCACAACGACAATTGAGTAGTTGCAACAGAAATGATATGGCCCACAAAGCCTAAAATATTTGCTCTCTTCTTTACAGAAAAACGTTAGTAGACCCCTACTCTCTTCTGTCACTCTATTATGTCTTTATTATCTTGCTGGTTCTTGGACACTTACTTTGAAAATATGTATTCTGATTTATCAACTCATTTTGGTATCTGATTTTTGTCTTTTTAGAACCGAAATTATTTTACCATCATTTTAACAGATAAATATATTTCCACATTATAATAATCCAGATCCACTTTTCCAAAGAACAGCTGAGTAGTGGATTGTGCATCAAGAGCCTATCTATGTATACTCTGGTTTTGGTATTTTAAAACTTCAACCCATACATATACCTTGATCATAACCATAGCCAAGTTTCAAATTCTATAGCAGCACTTGAGACTGACAGTCCTCTAAAAATATTCCAAGAAATTCAAAAGTGCATTCCCTTTCTTTAATGGAAGGAGGGACTGTTGACAGAAATCCAGAAACCCATCCTTTAGTGAGATGCTGTCCTCATCTCTTTTTAGTTGCTATAACTAATTTAAGCCTTTTTTCAACAATTCACTTAAGACGAAAATCAGTAAGCAAAAGTATCAGCAGGGCCCCTTAAAAGGAAATAATTTGAGGAGAGTTTACTAAAGTAACGATTTACATAAGCACAGGTAGATGGCAGAGAAATGTCAAAAGAGCTAATGAATAACATCAGGAGGCCCTACTGTCAGCAAGCTCAAAAGTGCAGGAGAAATGGGGTGGGGGTGGTCTTCTGTAGAGGACTGCATAATGTCTAACGGGAATTATGAAATCCAGTAGAAGAAAGTAACCAGCTAGGGGTATCTTGCAAGGGGAAAGTTCTGGAAGAATAAATACAGTAAGCCCGCCTTATTTATTATTTATTGCATGTGATTTGGTAAAGGGCAGTCAAAATAATAATAGCTAAAAAGTCAAAAGAAATTTCAAAAACAAACTTTTTAGTTCCCCCATATACATTATACAACTCAGTAGATATACAGAAGCTCTCAGTCAGTCATGGATTATCCTCAGTGATATTTAAATCCTGTGTGATCTCTTGTTTTCCTGCTCTTAATTTGCCTCACAAAAAGAAAATCACACAAAAAGAAAAAAGCAAGGTAAAAGTGAATGTGCACTGGGCACTGGTGGCTCACCCTGTCATCCTAGCTACTTAGGAGGCAAAGATCAGGAGGATTTGGGTTCTAGGCCAGCCCAGGCAAAAAAAAGTTCGTGAGACCCCCATCTCAATGAAAAAAATAGTCATGGTGATGTGCGCCTATCATTGCAACAACAACAGGGAAACATAAAACAGGAGGGTTGCAGTCCAGGCTGGCCTGGGCAAAAAGCAAGACCTTATCTCCAAAACAACTACAGCAAAAGGGGCTGGAGGTGTGGCTCAAGACATAGAGCGTCTGCCTTGGAAGCACAAATCAATGAGTTCAAATCCCAGTACTGCCAAAACAAATTATTTTAGGAGTCATTAATGATACAAGGGAATTACATTGTGGAAATTTCATAGACATGGACAGTGTACTTTGAATGAGTTCACCACCTCACTAGCACTCCTTAGGTAGAAAGCCAAAGAGTGAAAATTGGGAATCTGGTATTTCTAAGATGCTCCTGCCTTTCCTTTTTCCTTTACTTGCAGTCAGACTTGCATCATCACAGTCTGATGAATCTCTCAGACTTAGTAGAATCCAGTCCTGATCATTTACACTCTCTCTCTTTCTCTCTGTCTTTATATATGAGTCTATAAACTACATACATATACAGAGAGAAAGAGAGAGAGATTTTCATATACTATCAATATGTTTTCTGGTAATTTGTTCCTGGAACCACATTTCATCCATCAGGGTAGTCCCTCTTCTCCAAAAATCATCTTCCTTAGTATCCTTGTTGTGATCAGTCACTGGCCAGGAGATCACAGAATGTGTGGTCTTGGTATAAATGCATGAGTGGGTTTAAAACCCAGCAGCTAGGGTCCCTGGTCAATTAAACTCTCTGCCATTAGAAATCTGCAAATATGTTCACGTGGCTGTCACAAAGACCAAACACAAATAAAGAAAAATGAAAAGTCCCAAGTCTAAGATAAAAATAGTCACATTTACTAAACTAAGACAATTTGATTTCTGAATGTCTGTGAACATATGCATTCTTTCAATAAAGTCTTTATAGAAAGCGCTAACTGAGCTGAGTATTTGTGGTGAGCACATACAAGATTGTTGTTGTATTGAAGGATTGTTGTGGTGAACACATAAGATTGTTGTTGTATTGATGGATTGTATTGTGTTAAAGTATGAAAAATTGTTGAAATAAGAAGTATTAGCTAGTGTGCGTTAGGACTTAGAAGCCAGCAGGAGTGTGACAGGCTGATATGCTAATGAGCCAAACCTAAGGTGGTGGCTGATATACTAATAAGACAACCCTAAGGTGACAGTGTGGAAAACAGAAGTGGTGAGGTCACCACAGGGTATATAAACTCAGGCCAGAACCCAAAGCCTTGCTCATCTCCTCACCCATCAGAGACCACGCTGTCAGAGTCCATCCCAAGACCCTGACGTACAGGCAGCCACCGCTTGTGAGTGTGCCCCTTCTCCCGGTGAGCACTGTGTGTCGCCAGTGAACCATGAACTGGACCTGCACTGAAGGCGGCTGTGAGGATCCCCTGGGGCACAGCTATGTCCCCCTCATCGGCTGAGAAGGCAGCGCACGGTGAGTGAGACTTGGGGGAAGGTCTGAGTAACTCCTGGCTGGCTAGGGTAGCAGAGACAGGCATTAGGATCCATAGGAAAGTGTTGTGTGAATTTGAGTAAAAACCCTGTTCTTTGAAATAAGAGTCTCCTGAGTACTGTCCAGGAGACAATACTCCAATAAGCACTTAAGACAGTATTTAAAAAAAAAAAATCCTACCAATAATCCAAAATCATGATACATTGAAAAGTAAAACTGATAGTTCCAGGAAAGAAAGAGTTGATCTCTACTTAGTTCAGAACCACTGGCTCATAGAAAGGAGCTAAGGATCGGATAAAGCAAGAGAGTTAACCATCCATGGAAATGAGCTATTTACTGCATTCTCATATCATGTTTCATGGGATTTTTGAAATCTGAAGCACAGCTTTAAAATGCCAACACATTGAAAACATATCTACATACAGCACCAGAAAAACAATAGGCAGAAATGTTGTGATAATGTTCTTTTAACTTAATTTACCCTACATTAAATACTACAATAGCTCAATTATCTTTAGAGTTAATAATAAACCCTGGCAGGTCACAATCTCCTGAAAGCAAACCCAGATACTTTTATCTAATGCAACAGTTAAAACTAAATCTTCATAAGGGTTATCACTCATCCTCTGGGGCACTTCCATCTTACCAGGCCTCTCAATGTACTTGCCACTTCACACTCATCTGACTCAATTAGCATGATATTACCAATATATGGGGTCAAAGTGACATTCTATAGGATGTATATGGCTCTATTTAGGTGATATCATAACTACAGACCTACGAGTTTACATAGTCCTGGGCAAAACTATGAATGTATATTATCCATTTCTGATCCTTTTTGTGATGTCAAGGATAGAATAAAGGATATTGCCTAAGTCAATAACCTCACACTCTATGCGTGAGTTCATTTCAATCTCCTCTAGCAAAGATGCCACATCTGTCAAGGCAGCTACTATTGCAGCTACTATTTGATTTAGATTGTGACAATTTATTGTCTAGAGAAGAGGGGTTCTTTTTGCTTTTCCATAATTTTTTATTATTTAATTAGCATATAATCATTGTACAGGGGGTATATTTTAATATTTATATATGTGCTTACAATATATCTTAGATTTTCCCACTCCATCATTTAGAGAAGAGGTTTTATTAACTTCAAGTAATAAGCATAGTAATAAACATGGTCACATTCTCTGACTATAATGCAATGAAGTTGAAGAGGATAATACAAATAAATAAAATCACTCCAATATATTTGGAAATCTTTTTAAAACATGAAACAAAGAGAAAATCATAAAAATTAAGTGCTTATAAATAAGTAAATCTTAAAACATTACATTTCAAAATTTTCAAGACACAATGAAAATGTTAGAATTATCTTTCAAAGACTTTAAAATATCATAAAATTGCTGCATGAACTAAAAGATGCTTTGAAAAACAAAAAATAGAGTCTCATGGGGCTGGCAGAGTGTCTCAAGTGGCCTGTCTAGCAAGCATGAGGCCCTAAGTTCAAACCCCAGGACCACCAAAAAAAAAAAAAAAGTTTCAGAAACAAAAATGGAAACATACAACAAAGAAACCACATGGAAATTTTAGAACTGAAAACAATAATTGAAATAGAAAACTCAATGATGGACTCAGCAGAATTAAAGAGATGAAGGAAAGACAGAGTGAACTTGAAGAAAGAGCAACTTAAATCATTCAGTCTCTGCAAAAAAGTAAAAACAGACTAAACAGTGCAAAGATACTTAGGAACCCATGGGATCACAACAAATGCTATTTACCTCTGTGTGTGTGTGTGTGTGTGTGTGTGTGTGTGTGTGTGTATTATATATAACAAATATATTTAATATATAATTATATGTATTTATAAATATAGAATATATTTATTATAAATGTACCTAATTATATATTTATAAATATATGTAATTAAGTATATATTTGTGTTGCTACTTCATGCAACAATATTATATATATGTACATGTTATATATATACATATATATATATATTATATAATATCCATTTGGTGAGAGTCTCAAAATGAAGAGATAAAGAATGCAGAACTGAAAATGTACTAAAGAAATAATGGCTAAAAGCATCCCAAACATGGCAAAATACATAAACACTTCAGATTCAAAAAGCTAAGCACAAAATTTTTTAAAAGATGCACAACAAGACACACTAAAAGATAAGAGCAGAAATCAGTGAAGTTGAATCCAGAATAACAGTAGAGAAAATTGGTTTTTTAAGCTAGTTCTTAAAAAATATTAATAAAATTGATGAACTTTTAACAAGACTGACCAAAAAAAAGAGGAAATAAACAAATTGCCTGAAACTTTGATACTACTAGAGGAAAACAAAGGGAAAAACACAATAGGCCTAGGCAATGACTTTCTGAAGAGGACTTCAGCAGCTCAGGAAATAATAGTGAAATTGGCAAATGAGCTTGCATTAGATTAAAAAACTTTGGCATAGGAAAAAAAAACAGCACAATGGAGTATAGATGACAGAATGGAAGAAAATATTTACCAGCTGTTCATCCAACAGGGAACTAATATTCAGAAAATATAAAGAACTCAAAAAAATAAACAACAAAATAACAAATAATCCAACCAACAAATGGGCAAATGAACAGAACAAACAATTTTCAAGTGAAAAAGTACAAATGGCCAATAAATACATTAAAATATTTGACATCTTTAGCCATCAAGGAAACACAAATCAGCTGGGCACACCAGTGGCTCATGCCTGTAATCCTAGCAACTCAGGAGGAAGAGATCAGGAGGATTACAGTTTCAAGCCAGCCCAGGCAAATAGTTTGCAAGACCCTATCTTGAAAATACCCATTACAAAAAAGGACTGGTAGAGTGGCTCAAGGTAAAGGCCTTGAATTCAAGCCTCAGTGCCACAAAAAAAAAGAAAAAAAGGAAATACAAATCAAAACAACATTGAGATTGCATGTCACCACAATGAGAATGGCTATCATCACAAAAACAATAAGCAACAAATGCTGGGACTGATGTGATGGAGAAGGGAACCCTTGTGTTACTGGTGCTGGTACAGTCTGTGATCAGAAGATCCTGGTTTTTGTGCTCCAAATGGAAAAATCCAAGTAGAGCACATGGATGGGGTAAGGTAGGATAGCTTTATTGAGAAAAGGGGAGTCACCCATTCCACCAGGTGAGGAAGGGAAGAAGAAGAAGAGGGCACAGTGGGCACAGGTGGAGTCCCCTGGCAGAGAGTTTTTCTTTTTCAGGTGCCTTTAAAACCTACACTACCCCATGGGAGGGCAGGCCCAGGAGGTTCCCACCCAACAATGAACAAGTGGGGAGAGGCATGGGTAGTTTCCAGCCAGGTGAGGGTGGTTTGGCCCATTTCTAGGCAACCTACATAAGCCCCACTATTTTCCTAATTCTAGACTGCTTCAAACTCCCCCTGAGAGACAATAGTCCCAAAAAATTCTTTTTGAGGGAATTGCTGAAGGGAGATGACCTATCTTCAATATCTGCTTCAAGCTGATAAGGGACAGCAGACACTATTTATAAAGAGAAATTGTCTCTCCTATTTCTTTCCCTTGGGGCTCATTTGGACACAAGGTGTCTGAATTATTGTCCAGTATAGTTAAGGTTTCTCATGGAGATCTAGGTTGTTCATGGAGATCTCATTCATTTGTAGAGCTTGCTAGCCTTATTGCCTCATGATTTGGGTCCTAAAGGCTTTTATTCTGGAAGAGATAAATGTGATTTAGACAGCATGACCTGAATATTTAACACTGATAGGAGTATCAGAAGGGGACTTCCAGGTGTGGCAGGAAGGACAAAGTAATTTTGAAAAGTGACAGATAGAGAGGATCCAAGATGGTGACCAGAACATGCTACAGACCTTCTGACCTCCGTGACCCAGGGACTTTGATGAGAAGCTGGAGACATGCTTGACTGAGATAAAGCAACAGGGAGAACTGAAACATCAGTACTCTGAACCCCTAGCTCATGGAAAGCCTCTCCACACCACTATACACTAAAAGAATAGCTAGCACTGCATGCCAAGCCCCGCCCCCTAGGCTCAAGGAGCTGCTGCTCCACACGCAGTGGGACCACCAATCCTCTGGCCCTGATCGTTTGCCCCACCAGTGCTGTGCTACCCCAAACTTCCACCCCCTCAGACACACATGATCTCCACTGGACAAGCCCTTAAGGCCTGCCAAGCCAGGGATCCACATACATTCATGATCTCCACCAGGCCACACCCTCAGGCCTGCACAGGCCTGCATGATCTCTGTTTCGTGAGCCTTGCCCACCAGGCCTGCCACTCCAGAGACACACACACACACACACACACACACACACACACACACACGATCACTGTCCCTCTGGGCCAAGCTCCCCAGGCCTGCACAGGCCTGCATGATCTCTGCTCTGCCCAGCCACAACCCCAAGGCCTGCCATGCCTGAGATACACACACACACACACACACACACACACACACACACACACACCACACACACACACACACACACACACACACACACACACACACACACACACACACAGGATCTCCGTTCCGCTGGGCTGTGCCCCCCAGGCCTGGCAATCCGGGGATCCACAGACATGAAGACTCTCCACTCCACTGGCCTGTGCCCTTCAGGCATTCCAGATCCACACTCCAAAGGCCCACTATTTCATTTCAGCTAAAGGCCTCCACCTGTTGTCTCATGGGACCCCACCCACCTGCCACTCACCACAGGAAGTCTCCAATCCTACCTAAGAGACACACACAGACAGGTCTGGATGCTAAAGAACTAACATCAGAACAACAAAGACTGCAATTCTACTGTTCCAAAACTGGTGATATTTTTTTCTTTTTTTTCCCTTCTTTTGGGGATTTGTTGGCTGGTTTGCTGTTTGATCATCCACCATCTCTCCCATTTTTGTTTCTTTTTTTTTTCCCTGTTTTTTTTCTCTTTTCCTGTCTTCTCTATTCCTTTTATCTTTCCATCTCTCTCTCTTTTTTATCCTTCTTTCTTGGTTTTGTTACTATTAATATTGTTACCCAGCTAATACTAAATTACACATGCTGCAGGGATATAAACAGTACCTAGTGGAAATATGGGAAGAAGAAAAGGGGAAAGAAACCATTCTCCCCCTAAAAATAAAGTAGTACAGGATTTAGAGCGAAATGAAGAAAATGGATACCCAGATCCAGACTCCAACAAAACAAAGATTAAACTATACCAAGGAACCCAATGAAGCCCACAAGAACACCCTGAAAGAATAAATCCTACAAGTAATTAATGAGAATTTCATATAGATGTTATTAGACATGGTCAACCAAAATGTACAGGAGGCACTAAAGAAACTCCAAGACAATAAAAACAAAGAATATGAGAAAACCCAGAAACAAATAAATGAAATTATAGAAGTCCTAAATAAACACCAAACTGAAACTAAAACCACCATAAACACAGAGATAAATGAATTAAAGGCAAAAATTGACAATATTAAAGAGGAAGTAACCCATGATATGGAAAACCTCGGAAAAAAGAATGAAACAGAAATACAAAGCAAAATGGAAGGCCAGCCCAACAGAATAGAACAAACAGAAGACAGAATCTAGAACTTGAAGATGAAATGGCAATTAAAGGAAAAACTGAAGAACTGTTAGTTAAACAACTCAAGACCTGTGAAAAGAAAATGCAAGAACTCACTGACTCTACCAAAAGACCAAACCTAAGAATCATGGGCATTGAAGAAGGAGAAGAGGTGTAAGCAAAAGGAATGCATAATATATTCAACAAAATAATAACAGAAAACTTCCCAAATCTAGAGAAAACTATGGCCATTCAGGTACAGGAAGCCTCCAGAAAACTGAACAGACCTGACCAAACTAGAATTACTCCATGACATATTATCATTAAAACAACAAGTACAGAGACAAGAGAAAGAATATTGAAGGCTATAAGAGAGAAAAAACAAATAACATACAAAGGTAAACTCATCAAAATCACAGCAGACTTCTCAACAGAAACATTAAAAGCAACAGCATGTAGTGAGGTCTTCCAAGCACTGAATGAAAGTAATTTCAATCCTAGGATACTCAACCCAGCAAAACTATCATTCAAAATATATGGAGCAATAAAAGTCTTCCATGATAAGCAGAAACTAAAACAATATATGACCACCAAGCCACCACTACAAAAGATTCTCCAAAGAATTCTGCACGGAGAAAATGAAAGCAAACAAAACCATGAAAGGGCAGGCAATACCAAACCACAGGAGAAGAAAAGGCAAAAAAGTAAAGAGTAACACTGATTCATCTACACACTGTCAAACCCTTAATCAACAAAGACAACTACATGACAGGGATCACCACATATTTATAAATACTAACACTGAATGTTAATGGACTAAATTCCCCCATCAAAAGACACTGATTTGGAAACTGGATTAAAAAGGAAGATCCAACAATCTGCTGCCTACAGGAGACCCACCTCATCGACAGAAATAAGCACCTGCTGAGAGTGAAAGGCTAGAAGATGATTTACCAAGCCAATGGTTCCTGAAAACAGGCAGGGGTAGCAATACTTATCTCGGACAAAGTAGACTTCAAACCTACTTTGATCAAATGAGATAAAGAAGGACACTCCAAACTAATAAAAAGAGGAATATACCAAAAGGAAATAATAATTATCAACCTATATGCACCCAACATCAATGCACCCAATTACCCAATTTCCTCAATCATACTCTGAAGGACTTAAAAGCATATATAGACTCCAACACAGTGGTAGTGGGAGACCTTAATAACCCCTATCACCAATAGATAGGTCATCCAAACAAAAATATCAATAAAGAAATCCTAGAACTAAGTCACACCATAGATCAAATGACCTAGTTGATGTCTACAGATTATTTCATCCAACTTCTGCACAACATACATTCTTCTCAGTAGCCCATGGAACATTTTCCAAAACTGATCATATCTTAGGGCACAAAGCAAACCTCAGCAAATATAAGAAAATAGAACTAATCCCATGCATTCTGTCTGACCACAATGCATTAAAACTAGAAATCAACAACAAAATCAGCAGTAAAAAACATGCAAACAATTGGAAGCTGAACAACACATTACTCAATGACAAATGGGTCACTGATGAAATAAAAGAGGAAATTAAAAAGTTCCTGGAAGTTAATGAAAATGAAAACACAACCTACCAGAACCTATGGGACACAGCAAAGGCAGTCCTAAGAGGAAAGTTTATAGCCATGAGTGCATATATCAAAAGGATACAAAGATCTCAAATCAATGACCTAACACTGCAGCTCAAACTCCTAGAAAAACAAGAACAAACAAATCCCAAAACAAGCAGAAGAAAGAAATAATTAATATAAGGGCTGAAACCACTGAAATAGAAACAAAAAAAAAACATACAAAGAATCAATGAAACAAAAAGCTGGTTCTTTGAAAAAATTAATAAGATTGATAGATCCCTGGCAAACCTGACTAAAATGAGGAAAGAGAAAAAAACCCAAATCAGTAAAATCAGAAATTCAAAAGGGAAGATACCAACAAACACCATGGAAACCCAGGAAATCATCAGAGACTACATTGAGAGCCTATACTCTAATAAACTTGAAAATCTCAAAGAAATGGACAGATTTCTAGACACTTACAACCACCCAAAACTGAACCAAGAGGATATTAATCACCTGAATAGATCTATAACACAAAAAGAAATTGAAGCTGCCATCAAGAGCCTCACCCCCAAAAAAAAAGTCCAGGACCTGGTGGACTCACTGCTGAATTCTTATCAGACATTTAAAGAAGAACTAATACCAACTCTCTTTAAACTTTTCCATGAAATACGAAGGGAAGGAACACTGCCTAACTCACTCTATAAATACAGTGTTACACTCATCTCAAAACCAGATAAAGACACCTCCAAAAAGGAAGCCAATCTCTTTAATGAACATCGATGCAAAAATTCTCAATAAAATAATGGCAAACCGAATCCAACAACACGTGAGAAAGATAATTCACCACGACAAAGTTGGCTTCACCCCAGGGATGAAAGGATGTTCAACATATGCAAATGTAATACATCAATAGAAGCAAAGACAAAAAAACACTTGATCATCTCAATAGATGCAGAAAAAGCCCTCAACAAGATCGAAAACCACTTCATGATAAAAGCTCTAAGAAAATTAGGAATAGAAGGAATGTACCTCAACATTGTAAAGGCTATATATGGCAAACCTACAGCCAACATCATACTTAATGGTGAAAATTTGAAACCATTCCCCTAAAATCAGGAATGAGACAAGGGTGCCCACTATCCCCACTCCTATTCAACACAGTACTGCAATTTCTAGCCAGAACAATTAGGCAAGAAGAAAAAACAAAAGGAATGCAAATAGGTAAAGAAACTGTCAGAATATCCCTATATGCAGATGACATGATCCTATATCTTAAAGAAAAAAAAAAACTTTACCCCAAAACTCTTAAATAGCTACAGCAAGGTGACAGGATACAAAATCAACTTACAAAAATCATTAGCTTTTCTATATACCAACAACGAACAAGTTGAGAAAGAATATATGGAAACAATTCCATTTACAGTAGCCTCAAAAAAAACCCAAATACCTAGGAGTAAATTTAACAAAGGATGTGAATGACCTCTACAAGGAGAATTACAAACTCCTGAAGACTACAGAAGATGGAAAGATCTCCCGTGCTCATGGATTGGAAGAATCAACATAGTAAAAATGGCTGTACTACCAAAAGCAATCTACATGTTTAATGCAATTCCCATAAAAATCCCAATGACTTTCATCACAGAGATTGAAAAATCTATCCTAAAGTTCATTTGGAAACACAAGAGGCTGCGAATAGCCAAGGCAATACTCAGCAAAAAGAGCAATGCTGGAGGTATCACAATACCTGACTTCAAACTATATTACAAAGCAATAACAATAAAAACAGCATGGTACTGGCACAAAAACAGACATGAAGACCAGTAGAGCAGAATAGAGGACCCAGATATGAATCCCCCCAACTATACCCACCTCATTTTTGACAAAGGTGCCAAAAATATATGATGGAGAAAAGACAGCCTTTTCAACAAATGTTGCTGGGAAAACTGTTTACCTGTTGGCAAGAAACTGAAACTAGATCCATGTTTATCACCCTGTACTAGTATCTACTCAAAATGGATCAAAGACCTTAATATCAGACCTGAAACTCTGAAGTTACTACAGGAAGGAGCAGGAAACACTCTGGAACAAATAGGTATAGGCAAAGACTTCCTCAATAGAATCCCAACAGCCCAGCAACTAAGAGAAAGGATGAATAAATGAGACTTCATAAAATTAAAAAGCTTCTGCACAACAAAAGAAATGGTCTCTAAACTGAAAAGACCACCCACAGAGTGGGAGAAAATATTTGCCAGTTATACATAAGTCAAGGGACTGATAACCAGAATATACAGAGAACTTAAGAAACTAAACTCTCCCAAAATCAACAAACCAATTAAGAAATGGGCAACTGAACTAAATAGAACTTTCTCAAAAAAAGAAATTCAAACGGCCAAAAAACACATGAAAAAATGCTCACTATCTCTGGCCATAAAGGAAATGCAAATTAAAACCACACTAAGATTCCACCTCACCCCTGTTGGAATAGCCATCACCAAAAACACCAACAACATGTGTTGGTGAGGATGTGGGGGAAAAGGAACCCTCATCCACTGCTGGTGGGCATGCAAGCTGGTGCAACCACTCAGGAAAAATTTTGGAGACTTCTTAAAAATCTAAACATAGATCTGCCATTTGTTCCAGCAATCCCACTCCTGGGGATATACCCAAAGGAATGCAACACAGGTTACTCCAGAGGCACCTGCACACCCATGTTTATTGCAACGCTGTTCACAATAGACAAGTTATGGAAACAACCAAGATGCCCCACTACTGATGAATGGATCAAGAAAATGTGGTACTTGTATACATGGAACTTTACTCAGCCATGAAGAAAAATGAAATCTTATCATTTGCAGGTAAATGGATGAAACTGGAGAACATCATTCTGATCAAGGTCAATCAAGATCAGAAGACCAAAAATCGTATGTTTTCCCTCATATGCGGACTTTAGATCTAGGGCAAATGCAGCAAGGTGGTTGGACTTGGATCACAAGACAAGGGGAGAGCACATACGGGAGATATAGGAATAGGTAGAAAACCCAAAACATGAAAGCGTTTGATGTCTGCACTCCAGAGGAACTCATACAGAAACCTTAAAATGACAGATTATCATGAGCAGGGGATCAGGAATCAATGTAAAGATCAGTTAGAGTTGAATCAATATGGGTTGTAACACATGGGTACACGAAAGCAATAGTAGGAATCTCTCTGTATAGCTATCCTTAATTCAACTAGCAAAAACGCTTTGTCTTCCTTATTATGCTTATGTCTTTTCTTCAACAAAATCAGTGATAAGGGCAGAACGGGACCTGCCTGGAACTGGGGGGCAGAGGGGGGAAGGGTGGAGAAATGATCCAAACAATGTATGCACATGTGAACAAATGAACAAAAAATAAAAAATAAAAAAATAAAACTTTTTCATTTTTCTTATTAAAAAAATAAATAAATATACATTTTTTTAAGTGACAGGGAGTCTTATGGTTACTTTACCTATCTATAGGTGTTTACACCTGTAGCTATTTTTAACTCTTAGATGGCCCTGTATTTTGGACTGTCATTAAAGTCTGACTACATTAAGGGTCAAGCATACCAGGGAGCAGGTGTCAGTCCAATTAGAGAGTAAACATCAATGAGTCAGTTCTGTACAGGAAAAAAACTCACAGCATCCCTAAACAGAAGTTAGATACCATTGAAAGTTATATTGCCTTTGTTTAAACAGAAGGCCTTGGCTAAAGACGTGACTTTGCCTTTTGCCAGAAGCTCAGAAGGTTTAAATATTAGAGCACATGCATAAGAGCCCTTTTTTTAAAATCTCTCAGCTTTGGTTACTTTTGAAGGTGTGGCATAATTGACTCCATCTTCATCTGGAGATGTCTCCTCGTCTATGCAGTCCTTTTGAGTTGTCTTGGACGGCTGAACACCACTTGTTCCTTTGAGAAGTTGAGGAATGCTGACCACTGGGGCGGTCTTATCCTCTTAAACTGTTTCTCTGAACAGTCATCTCTGAAGATTTTGCTAATTTGGCAGTTTTTGTCCATCAGTGCAGGTGTGGCTTTTTCCAGAAAGTCAGATTTTGTCTCATAGAAGAGGGAGACTTGAACAGATCAGAAGTCAGTGCCAATGCAACTGCTTTGGCCAAATTAAGCAACAAAGAGATTTATAAAAAGTGGCTCTTAGGCTGGGCTTAATCAATCTAATTGCTTGTCCCACAGGAGAGGTACTGACACCTTTACATTGCTGTATCAGTTACAAAGGTATCAGTTACAAAGTTTTATGAGCAAAATACAAAATGACCCAAATACTTAAGGATGTCTGTCCTGGTTGATAGATAAGCACTTGTCAGAGTCACTTTTCATGGACTTGCCTCTGAGTGTTTTTGAAGGATCAGAACTGTAATGACAAAACTTAAAGTAAACATGGTTAATTACAATTTAAACCTGGAATTTTGGTAGGTAAAGTAACAAGTTAGTAGTTGTCAGTATGTCAATATAGTACTGACAATAAAAAAAACCTAAATAATTTTCCAACGGGAAAAGGAAGGAAGTGTTGTAATTTTAAATACCCCTGTTTTGATGTTCAATTATATATATATATATATATATATACATATATATATATGTACATAATGATGTTTATCTAGTCAATGTCAGATAAACCAAAGTTCATCTGATGAACACATGTCAGATAAACCCATGTTTAGATGACAAACAGATGTCAGGCCTAAATGATAGAACTTTTAGCATTTGTCAAAACAGCAGAAATGTCAAAGACCTTATTAGAAAGTACCTTAGGTAAAAGAACTATAGCTGCTTACATGTATATACCTTTAACTCTATAAATGATTTTATGACATCTAGATACACATATAAGGCACTAGGAGTATTAGAACCATTCAAGGAATTTTTACTTAGTTTAAACTTAGTTTCTTTAGTGTTATTGGAAAAATACCTTAGGTTTTTGTGTCTGGCATAAGACTAAATTTAAGCAGGATGTAAAGAATAGTACATGATCTTAAATGGGCTATGAAGGAACTACTCGTATTATTTTTGGTTAACAGGATCAAAGCATCTCCTAACACTTAAGGATACAGCCAAATGAATATTTTGGCTTTCACTCTGCTGCTGAGTGGAAAGTGAGAGAAGGAAAGGGAAGAGGGAGAATCCATTCATCCCTCCACCCCTGCACAAGGGCTCCTGAATGGAATTCCCTATGCTGGCTGGTGGAGAGTGAAAGAGATGAAAGGGGAGGTGGACACTTGCCATTTCAGAGAGAGAAAAAACAGAACTTTCTAGATTTTCAAAGAGTCCTTCTTGAACTTTCTGAAAGCCTCAACACAGGTCCTTTCTACCTGTTTACATCATGTCTGTGGAGCAAGCTAGTGGCAGGGTACCCTGGCTTCCGAGTTAACCATTCCCCTAAGGGCCAGCCTCATCCAACCCAGCACAAGGGTTTTTTGATGGGATGTTGATCCTAAATGTTGACCCAACTATTAAAACATCAGAGCTATTATGACCAGTACAGAATCTAAATTGTACCAAAGTAAGCTTGGCTGATACCAACCCATCAATTGTGGTAAGTTTTTATTTCAGGGGTTGCAGTCAGCTTGTAAATTGAGAAAAATGAGAGAACATGCATAAATTGCAATAATAAACCAATTAAGATTAATGTTTTAAATATTAGATACAAAAACAGAGATAACTACATCTGGAGGGTAAGCTTTTGTTTGGTTTTGGTAAAATTTTATATTAGACTACAGAACCAAAAGATCTTGATAGTTATTTTGGAAAAACAGAAACCCATCTTTAAATACATATTGGTACCTTAAATTTTAACCTTAGAAAACTTTTAGGCAAATTTTAAATTATAAACTCATAAGTTTTAAGACCTTAATTTGTATATTGAAATAATCTTTGTAAAAACCCAAATTTAGATAACATTGTTTTAAATAAAGCTCTTAGTAACCTTATAACTTAAAAGACTTAAGAAGAAAATTAAATTAAATCATCTTTTAATAATAGCATTCTATGAGAACACATGGGTCAAAAAACCTAATTATAAAAAAAGTTAAATGTAAATTACACTCATGGTAGAATAAAACAGATTGAGATTATTGTTTATAAAATTTTCTTTAGTCCTAAACACAGAATAATTAGCCTGATTGGGATTAGAACTTTAGATTACCTTTGAGACAGTTGTGCACATTAACTTTGTAAAAGTAGGTTAAGAACCATCCTAAAGACATCTAAACACACACAGAGAAACATAGATGTTATGACCTAGACCTGCCAATGAATATAAGCATGAATAATGAGCTCAAAAAAGTAAAAATTAAGTGGCCACAATTGGTAGGAGATAAAAACATACAGAAAACACACAGACACATAAAACAATCACATCAATTTAGAGTGTACTCTTACACTATTTTTTTGGCATCATTTTTAGAAGATTTGTCAGCTAGACTCCTAAGTAGTTTATAACAGATCTTTAACATAAATACTCTCATTTTGGCCCAATCATTAACAGATTAATGCAGTAAAAACAACATGTATAGAAACTATATTAATCTAGATAATTTTAACCTCAAGTTAGTTATAATTTTCCTAGAGTAAGGCAAGATGGCATCACCCATGGGTTTCCTATCCCTAGGGAGTGACAAGATGGTACTGGACACATGGTGGCTCCATGATGGAGGCATTTTCTGTGACCACACGGTCTCTCCAAAGGGCTCTCAAATGGAACACAAAGACATATTACATGCAACATACTGGCTCAAAATAGCAGTCTTTCATAGGAATAAAAGACATCTCCCCTGAGAGACAGGTGTCCATGAGTTAGGCATGCTAATGAAAAGACCAGATAAATTGAAGCAAGCTAAGGTGGGATTTAAAAGGTTTTGTTATTGTCCAGTTTGGTATTTATAATTAGATCCTGGATTTTCTTATAAATTGGCTTTGTTATTACCTAGACAGCCAAGAATCCAAAACCTGTAGAACCCAGCCATTTACAGATATACAGCTCAGAAAGGACATTAATCAAGTTTAGAATTTGACATAGTACTTTAAGCTATGGAGAACAAAATTTTATTAGTTTTAAAACAAAAAGAATTAATTGGTAAGAATAAAACCCTTAATTAAATTGACTACTTAAAATGTCCACATATGAAAACCCATTTTCTTTAACTTCTTGACTATAAGCCTAATTTTATCAGCAGAGAACAGGGGAGAGGGGCACAGAAAGAAATCACTTTCCAATTCCACTAATCTCTGTTTAAGATTAGGTAGCCAGAGCCCAGAAGCCATTACAGGAAATTCTAAAGTGAGCCTAAATTCACTCTAAAACCTAATTTACTTTTCACCTTAGAGTAAGCCATGTCCTAAACAACTAAGTTTCCAGCAGGGAGGTTTTTACAAGTGAATTAAAAAAAAAACAAAAAACTACAGAGCTAGGCAGAGCAAAAGCTAGGAATTTTAAACACAAATTTTACATCCATTAGAGCAGGAACCAGTAGAATAAATGTCTCTCTTAACGTGACAATGACCCAAACTCAGAAAACCACACCAGGGCCAAAGAACCCAACTATTTTAGCCTTAAAACGTGACCCCTATCACTCACTGGGATGGCCAGCATGGCTGAGGACCACCTTGTTAGCTTGCTTCCTGGGCCAAGTGGCTGCCTAGGCCTGAGTATTAAAAAGGGAGGAGAGGGGAGAGAGAAGGTGCAGATAGGAAGGCAGTTTGGTTAGGCATGGGACCTTGGTCACCAGAGGTGGCATCTCACTACCTTGTCCCCAATGTCCCAAGCTCCCCTGGCTTCCCCACTGGCAGTGGAGCTGCCATGCCTTTGCATTGCCTCTCTCAGCCATCTCAGGCACTGGGAGCCTTATAGCTAGAGGCTGTTGGACAGAGTCTGCTGCCCCTGCAGCACTCTGAGCATATACACCAGTGCATGGCACACCAGTGCTACAGCCCCTTTTGCATGCTACAGCTGAAGCTGTATCTATTGCAGCACATACACCATCAGGACTGTTGCCCCTGAGGTCATGGTTGCTGCAATTTACCACCGTGTGTCAGTGCCCCGTGGCTGGCTGGCTAGGTAGGGCTTCCAGCCCATGCTGAGAAGCAGGTCTGTGCCCCATGTAGGCAAATGTGGTGAATGATCTTTCCGATATGTTGTTGCATTCAGTTTGCCAGTATTTTGTTGAGGATTTTTGCATAATGTTCATTAAAGAGATTGGCCTATAGTTCTCCTTTTTGGAGGTGTCTTTGTCGGTTTGGGGATGAGTATAGTACTGGCTTCATAAAATGAGTTAGGAGTGTTCCTTCCCTTTCTATTTCATGGAAAAGTTTAAGGACAGTTGATATTAGTTCTTTAAAGGTCTGATAGAATTCAACAGAGATTCCATCAGGACCTGGACTTTTCTTTTTTGGGAGACTCTATATTGCTGCTTCAATTTCATTTTGTGTTATAGATTTATTCAGGTGATTAATATCCTCTTGGTTCAATTTTGGATGGTCATAAGTATCTAGAAATTTGTCCATTTCTTCAAGATTTTCAAATTTATTGGAATATAGGTTCTCAATGTAGTATCTGATGATTACCTGGATTTCTGTGGTGTGTATTGTTAGCTCTCCTTTTGCATTTCTGATTTTACTGATTTGAGTTTTTTCTCTCCTCATTTGAATCAGATTTGCCAGGAGTCTGTCAATCTTGTTTATTTTTTCAAAGAACCAGCTTTTTGTTTTGTTGATTCCTTGTATGGTCTTTTTGTTTGTATTTCATTAATTTTAGCCCTTATTTTTATTATTTCTCTCCGCTTGTTTTGGATTTTGCTTGTTCTTGTTTTTCTAGGAGTTTGTGATGTAACATTAGGTCATTGACTTGAGATCTTTCTGTCCTTTTAATATATGCACTCGTGGCTATAAACTTTCCTCTTAGGACTGCCTTTGCTGTGTCCCATAGGTTCTGGTAGGTCATGTTTTCATTTTCATTAACTTCCAGGAACCTTTTAATTTCCTCTTTTATTTCATTGATGACCCACTGATCGTTCAGCTTCCAATTGTTTGTATATTTTCTACTGTTGTTTTTGTTGTTGAGTTCTAGTTTTAATGCATTGTGATCAGATAGAATACATGGGATTATTTCTATTTCCTTATATTTTCTGAGGTTTGCTTTGTGCCCTAAGATATGATCAATTTTGGAGAAAGTTCCATGGGCTGCTGAGAAGAATGTGGATATTGGATGAAATATTCTGTAGACATCAGCTAGGTCCATTTGATCTATAGTGTAATTTAGTTCTAGAATTTCTTTATTGAGTTTTTGTTTTGATGACCTATCTATTGGTGATAAGGGGGTATTAAAGTCTCCCCTACCACTGTGTTGGAGTCCATATGTGCTTTTAGATCCTTCAGAGTATGTTTGATGAAATTGGGTGCACTGATGTTGGGTGTATATAGGTTGATAATTCTTGTTTCCTTTTGGTGTATTTCCCCTTTTATTATATGGTGTGTCCTTCTTTATCTCATTTGATCAATGTAAATTTGAACTCTACTTTGTCCGAGATAAGTATTGCTACTCCTGCCTGTTTTCAGGGGCCAGTGGCTTAGTAAATCTTCTTCCAGCCTTTCACCCTAAATCATTGGTTGTTTCTGTCAATGAGCTGGGTCTCCTGTAAACAACAGATTTTTGTATCTTCCTTTTTAATCCAGTTTGCCAGACAGTGTCTTTTGATGGGAGAGTTAAGTCCTTGTACTTAGGAAATTTATTTCAATCCCAGGGAATCCATTCAAAACATCAAGTACAAATAAGGGAGTTCAAGTAGTCCACAAGATTAAACATACACATCATCTGTTTTTCTATATGCAAGCAATGAGAACATGGACACTGAAATGAAATAGCAATACTAATCATAACCATTTAAAATGTGAAATGCTTAAGTGTAAATATAACAAAACATGTATAGAAGTCTTATGCTGACAACTATAAAATTCTAATAAGTCAAAGCTCTAAATACTCTAACTACAAGAATTAATATAGATATCTTAGACCATCTGAAACCACCATAAGAAAAGAACTAAGGTAGAATGTACATAATTAGAGAAGATGAACAAATTGGGGGTATAACACATGTACGTATAGAAATATCACTAGGAAACTCCCTGTGTAGCTACCTTTATCTCAAAGTAGCAAAAATACCTTGTTTTCCTTTTTATCTTTTATCTTTTCTCTTCTGCAAAATTAGAGAACAGGAGGGTGGAACAGGTTCTGCCCAAGGGGAAGGGCTGGCACCAGTGTGAGGGAGTGGGGGGACATGGCAGAGAAAAGGGGTCGGAGAATGAGTACAGTGCAAAAAAATGTGTACACATGCATGTAAATGCATAATGATACCTGTTGTAACTATTCCATGAATTGTGGGGGCAGAATAAAGGGCAGCAGTGGAGGGGGTGAATTCAAGTATGATATAGTTGACACATTGTAAGAACCTTTGTAAATGACATATTATATCCCCATTGTGTCATTAAAAGAATCAAAAAAATGCATGCTATGTTCCTATATTAAAAGAATCAATACAGTAAGGCATCTGTCCACCTCAAATTGATATTCAGGTTTAACATAATTTTTATCAAAGTTTCAACAAGGTTTTTGTAGATATTGACATTATTGCAAAACTTTTATGAAAATAGATTATAATAACTAAAACTATTTTTAAAAGATGAATAAAGTGGACAGAATTAGCCTTTCTGATTTCAAGACTTATTATACAGCTGTAGTGATCAAGTCTGTGTGGCACTGGTTAACAGACAGATGCAATGGGTCAGACAGGAAAATTCATTAATAGACTCACATAATATGTTCAACTGATTTTTTTTAGATATGCAGAAGTAATTCAATGAGGGAGTAATACCTTTTCAACAAATGGAACTTGGACACCCATAGGCAATGCAATTGACCTCAACATAAACTTCATTCTCTTCTCAAAATTAACTCAAAATGGATCACAGTTTCAATTACAGAATATTAAACTTTTATAATTTTATGAAATTGCAAACCCTTGGGTAAAAGCATAGGAGAAAAATCTTTGGTATCTAGACATGAGAAAAGAATTCTTTGGCATGACACCAAAAATAAAATCCATTAAAAGTTAATAAATTAGACTTGATCAATAGTTTTAAAACAATTTATCATACTGGATATTGAATCCAGGGCCTCAGGCATGTTAATCATGCTCCCTACTGCTGAACTCCCCAGACCCTAAATCAAATTTTTTCAGTCTGTGAAAATTAAAAGACAAGATACAGAAGGGAAGAATATATTTACAAACCACATATTTGAAAAGGACTAACATCTAGAATATACAAGGAATTCTTAAAACTTAACTATAAAAACAAAACAAAAAATCAATTAGAAACAGTAAAGGACTTGAGGAGACATTTCACCAAAGAGGATGTACAGATGGCAAATGAATACATAAAAAGATGCTTAACAATATTAGCTATTAGGGAAATGCTGATTAAATCCACAGTGAGATATCATTACACACCTGTCAGAATCCCAAAAATAAGGAATGGTACCAACACAAATTCTGGTAGGATGCAGAGAAAGTGGATCAATCATGCATTACTTACAGGTTATAAAATGACATAGTCACTCTGGAAGAGTTTGGAGGTTTTTTAAAACATCAAAATATGCAGCTATCATACAATCCAACAGTTGTAGTCCTTGGCATTAATGAAATAAAATGAAGAAATGAAATTTTATGTTTGCCCAAACACCTGCACCTAACTGGTTAAAGCAGATTTATTTGTTATACCCCCAAACTGGAAACAACCCAGATAATGTCCTTCAGCAAGGTAGTTATTAAGCAAACCACAGAACATCCATACTGTGAAATATTACTCAATAAAATCAAATAAACAACTGATACACACAACAACTTAGATGGATCTTCAGGGAATTGGTTAACTAAAAAGGCTAAAACCAAAAGTTACCATACTAAGGGATTCTGTTCATATAATATTCTTGAAAATACCAGAATTATAATATTAATGATTGCCAATAGTCCAGGATCTGGGGAAACAGAAAGAAAGAAAAGTGGGTATAACCAAAAAAAGCAATAGAGCAGTGGCTCATGCCTGTAATCCTAGCTTCTCAGGAGGCAGAGATCAGAAGGATCATGGTTCAACTCCAACCCTGACAAAAACTGTGAGACCCTACCTAAAAAATAACTAAAGCTGAAAGGGTTGGGAGTGAGGGGGTGGCTCAAGTAATAGAGCACCTGCCTAACAAACAAGAGACCCTGAGTCTTCAGAGATCCTGCTCTATACCAGACAGCCCATCACATCAAGGAAGCACTGGGCTCAAACACCCTGAGCCACCTCCCCCCAAAGCTGTCTGAGAAGGAGGGGAACATCCATTGCCACACAGCCCAGCATACCACCCTTGAGAAGGGACAGGGACATTGAAAAAGCCCCTGTCAAAAGCGCCAGCACCTGTGTTTGAAGCCAAAGGAATAAGTCCAGAGCTTTCAGTGAACTGATTTTTTTCTTATTGTTGCTATTATTTTTCCCCTTTCTTTAGTATTTTTAATTTTACTACTATTATTTTCTTATCTTTATTCTTACTCTCTTCATTTTCTCTTCTTTTTTGGTGCTACAATCCATTGCTACCTATCTCCCTCTTCCTCTCTGTCCAAATATCAACCTGCTTGGCCCTCTCTTTTCCCACTTTCCTTTCTCTCCCTCACTATTTTTTCTGCCCTTTTCTTCCATTCTTTCCTTCTTTATCCACCTTTCCCTTCTTGCCTCCCACTATCTTTTACCCTACTGCCACTATCTCCTCCACACTCATCACTCACGGAATGGTCTACTAAACCAACTGTACACATTACCCCCATCCATCCTATCCCTCTACAATCCCTGAAAAAAGCACCCTCCCCCACAACAACCAAACTATACCTTAACACACATTAGGGCCCTATTACCCTATAGCCACCACACCTCACACTTCTTCCCTTCTCACCCCACATTCTCATTTCTGCCCCTACCCCAGTGCCATATTTTTAATTACTTAACTATCTATGTCTATCCAAACCCCAAAATTGCCACTGTTTATAGATAATATCACCAAGGTATTGTCTATGTATTATGTAAAAAACTGGTCTGGCATTGCATCTGTGAATTTGTTATTGCTGAATTATACCTGACCAATTCCATAAAAAGACCAAACCTGTGACTCATAGGCATTGAAGAAGGGAAGAGATGCAAGCCAAAGGTATATGCAATGTATTCAACAAAATAACAGCAGAAAATTTCCCAAATCTCATGAAAGAGATGCTCATTCAGGTTCAGGAAGCCACCAAGACACCAAACATACATGACAAAAATAGAATCTTTCCATGGCATATTATCATTAAAATAACCAGCACAGAGAACAAGAAAAGAATATTGAAGAATATTGAGAGAAAAATCAAATGACATATAAACCAAACCCATTAAAATAAAAACAGATTTCTCAACAGAAACCTTAAAAGCAAGAAGGGCATGGAATGAGGTATTTTAAGCACTTGAAAGAAAACAATTTTAGTGCTAGGATACTCTACACAGCAAAGCTATCATTCAAAATTGATGGAAGAATAAAAGTCTTCCATGATAAACAGAAACAAAAACAATACATTATTTCCAAACCACCACTGTAGAAGATTCTGAGAAGAATCCTACACACAGAAGACAAAAATAAACATAACCATGAAATGATGAGAAATATTAAACCTCAAGAGAAGAACAGACAAGTGATCAGAGAGTAGCACACATACAAATCCTTAAAAAGCAAAAACAGCTAAATGGCAAGAATCACCACACACCTCTCAATATTAACACTGAATGTTAATGAACTCAACTCCCCCATCAAAAGACATCATTTGGCAAACTGGATTAAAAAGGAAGACCCAACAATCTGTTGTTTACAAGAAACCCACCTTATTGACAGAAACAAACACTATCTTAGGGTGAAACAGTGGAAGAAGATTTACCAAGCTAATGGCCCCCCAAAACAAGCAGGGGCTAGTGGAGTGGCTCAAGTGGAGAGCACATGCTTAGCAAAAATAGGCAGAAGTAGCAATACTTATATCAGATAAAGTAAACTTCAAACCTAATTTGGTCAGAAGAGACAAAGAAGGTTACTTCATACTAATAAAAGGGGCAACACATCAAAAGGAAATAACAATTGCCAACCTATATAAACTCAGTGTTAGTGCACCCAACTTCATCAAACATACACTAAAGGACATAAAAGCACACATAGACCCCAACACAGTGGTAGTGGGAGACTTTAATACTCCTCTATCACCACCCCAAACCAGGTAAGGACAGAACAAAAAAAGAGAATTACAGGCCAAACTCTTTAATAAACATAGGTGCAAAAATTCTCAATAAAATAATGGCAAACCAAATTTAATGGTATATCAAAAAAATCACACACCATCATCAAGTTGGCTTCATCCCAGGGATGAAGAGATGGTTCAACATATGCAAATCATTAAATGTAATACAGCATATTAACAGAAGCAAAGACAAAAGCCACTTCATCATCTCAATAGATGCAGAAAAAGTCTTTGATAAAATACAGCATCCTTTCTTAATAAAAGCTCTAATGAAACTAGGAATAGAAGGAATGTACCTCAATATAATAAAGACTATATATGACAAGTCTATAGCCAACATCATACTTAATGGGAAAAAACTGAAACAATTTCCTCTAAAGTCAACTATGAGACAAGAATGTCCACTCTCCCCACTCCTATTCAACATAATCTTGGAATTCCTAACCAGAGCAATAAGATAGGAAGAAGAAATAAAAGAAATATAAATAGGTGAGGGAGAAGTCAAACTATCCCTATTCACAGATGATGTGATCTTACACCTAAAAGACCCAAAAACCCCTAGACACCATAAACAGTTTCAGCAAAGTAGCAAGATAAAAAATCAATTTACAAAACTCATTAGCCATCTATACTCCAACAATGAACAGATTAAGAAAGAATATAGGAAAACAATTCCATTTACAATAGCCTCAGAAAAAAATCAAATACCTGGGAATAAACTTAACAAAGGTTATAAATGACCTCTACAAAGAGAACTAGAAGCCACTGAAGAAAGAAATTGAAGAAGACTACAGGAGATAGTAAGATCTCCCATGCTCGTGCATTGGTAGAATCAATATTGTGAAAATGGCTATACTACCCAAAACAATCTACATGTTCAGTGCAATTCCCATCCAAATCCCAATGACATTCATCACAGACATTGAAAAACCTACCCTAAAGTTCATTTGGAAACTCAAAAGACTGTGAAGAGCCAAGGCAATACTAGGCAAAAAAGAGCAATACCCAACTTCAAACTATACTACAGAGCCATAGCAATAAAAACAGCATGGTACTGGCACAAAAAACAGTTATGAAGACCACTGGAACAGAATAGAAGACACAGATATGAATCCATGCAGCTACACCCACCTAATTTTTGACAAAGGTGCCAAATACATACAATGGAGAAAATATAGCCTGTTCAACAAAAGTTGCTAGGAAAACTGGATATCTGCCTGCAGAAAATTGAAACTGATCCATGTTTGTCACCCTGTACAAGTATCAACTCACAGTGGATTAAGGACCTTAATATAATACCTGAAACTTTGAAGCTAGTGAAGGAAAGAACAGGGAATACACTGGAAGCAATAGACACAGGCTATGACTTACTCAATAGAACTCAACTGGCTCAGCAACCAAGAGAAAGGATTGACAAATGGGACTACATGAAATTAAAAAGCTTCTTTACAACAAAAGAAATGGTCTCTAAATTGAAGAGGCTGCCCACAGAATGGGAGAAAATCTTTCCCATCTATACATCAGACAAGGAACTGATAACCAGAATATATAGGGAACTTAAAAAACTAAACTCCTAGAAAATCAAGGACCCAATGAAGAAAAGGGCAAATGAACTGAACAGATCTTTTTCAAAGGAATAAGTCCAAATAACTAAAAACACATGAAATAATACTACCATCCCTGGCCATAAAGGAAATACAAATCAAAACCATATTAAGATTCCACCTTACTCCTGTCAGAATAACTACCATCAAGAACACAAATGACAACAAATGTTGGTGAGGATGTGGGGGAAAAGGAACCCTCATACACTACTGATGGGAATGTAATTTAGTACAACCACTATGGAAAATAGTATGGAGGTTCCTTAAAAAACTAAAAATAGAACTGCCATACTCCTAGGAATATACCCAAAGGAATATGAATCAGGTTACAACAAAGGCACCTGCACACCCATGTTTATTATAGCACTATTAATAGTCAAGCTAGGGAAACAGCCAAGATGCCCCACTACTGACAAATGGATTAAGAAAATGTGGTATTTATATACAATGGAATTTTACTCAGCCACAAAGAATGTAATTTTGTCATTTGCAGGTAAATGATGAAACTGGAGAACATCATCTTAAGTGAAGTTAACCAGGCTCAGAAGGCCAAAAGTCACATGTTCTCTTTCATATGTGAAATACAGACCTAATACAAATACAGCAATAAAATGAAAAACTGGTCACATACAAGAGGGGTAAGGTAAAAGAAGGAAACTAAGAAGATGAATATGGTTGATATATTCTCTGTATGAGAATTAATGTAGAATTCTTAACCCAGCTGAAACCACCATAAGAAAGGGACTAAGGAGAATGAAGAAAAATAGAGGCGATGAACCAATTGGGGTTACCACACATATATACATGGAAATATCACAAGGAAACTCCCTGTGTAGCACCTTTATCTCAAACAAGCAAAAATGTTATTTTTTAATTTTTTTTCTTCTACAAAATCAGAGAACAGGAGGGCGGAACAAGTCCTTCCTGGGACAGAGGGAGGCTACCAATGGGAGTGGGGAGGTGATGAAGAAAGGGGATAGGAGGGTAAACAGAGTGCAAAAAATGTGTACGCCTATATGTAAATGGAAAAATAATACTTGTTGAAACTATTCCAGGAATGGGGGGAGAGGGATATAAGAGAGCGGTGGAGGGGTGAATTCAAGTATACTATAGTTGATACATTGTAAGAACTTCTGTAAATGCCCCAATGTACCCCCACCCAGCACAACAATAAAAATTAAAAAGAGGCCCTGAGTTCAAACCCTACTGATGTTCCCATTGAGGGAAACTATGCAAAGGATACATTAGAGCTCTTTGCATTATTTCTTACAACTGCATATGAATCAACAATCATCTCAAAAATTTTTAATTGCAAAAAGATTTTAAAAACTATTAATAATTTATACCAACAATTATGAAAATGAATAAGTTCATGCATATGGAAATATATATATTCATACATTATTTATCCTTTCCTGAAATTGTGTATAAATAAGTCTGGTTTACATTATCTTTGTGGGAAGATTTAAAACTATGATTTCAATTTCCTTAATAGTAACAGCTTGCCTTCTTCAGTCAGTTTTTGTAAGTATAACTATAACTTAAGTAAACTTGAGTATGAATAGCTATGAATATCTTTTTGCATGTAAATATTCATATATATGCATGTAAGATATAAATATATATTATATATAATATGCACATAAATTATATATAGAGAGAGACTAACTTAACTGTTAATAATTCCCAGTGTGCTGTAGCTAAATAAGACTTAAGGTATGGTAAGTTTGGGCGGGGTACAGAGAAAGGAGGTACTCTTGTATGGTAATACTTCTGTCATTTGAGTCTTACAGGGAAAATAGTACTACACAGATGATGGAATTAGTTAGTGATTACTAGTTTCTTTTGATGCAATAAAGAGAAAGAATGACATGCTCAAGTGATAGTAAAATCATTGATGCTGGATCCCACTATGCAACACCCCAAAGATGAATGACTCTCTAAATCTGAATCTTTGCTGAAGGATTTAGAAGAATGATGAATAGTTTCCTCTTTTACAGTGCAACTCCAGGACAGTGGTATGGGTTCCCTACACTCTCATTTTTATGCAGAGTCTCCCTGTTAATAATCTTCCTGAAGTTATCCTGATTTCCATCTCTTACCTATTTCCTGCTGGGATCTGACCAATGAATTTATACTCTGTGTTTACCCAGAAGCATCTCCTACTAGCTATTGTGATTAATTTTGAATGAGCCTAGTCAATTCCTGAAAGAAAATACACTTTGAAGAAAAGTCTCACTCTTTATATAAGGAAGCTTAGAGTCTTAGGCTCACCTAAATAAGACAACAGGAAAAAATTCACATCTGGACATTTTCCTCCTCTCCCCTCAAGTCAGACACCCTATATTACCTTGCTTACCTGAAGGCTGAGAGTAGTTTCATGGATAGTTTTCCAATCTTTGCCCTGTAGAGCTCAAAATTTTGGTGGAGGGTTTTAGGAGGTTCTTTGAGGAAGAAAGTATAGCAACAGTGGAAATGAAGTGAGCAGGCAGGGGTTTGTGGCACCCATTTCATCCAGAACCTTAAAAGCATTGTTTTCAAATTTATATGCTGTGTTACCATATAAATTTTTATTTGGAAAAAAACTTTTGGACCAAGTGTGGTTGTTCACATCTGTAATCTTAGCTTCAAAAGGCAAAAATAAACTGTGTGTGGTGGTGCATGCTTATATCCCAGCTACTCAGGAGACAGAGGTAGGAGGATAGTAGTCTGAGGCCAACACTGAGCAAAAGCACAAGATCCTATCTGAAAAATAAACTAAAATCAAAGAGGACTCCAGGTGTGGCTCAAGTTGTAGAGTGCAGACCCTGAGTTCAAGCACTAGTACCACCAAAAATAGGGAATAAAAAAAGAATCTTCTGATGGTGGAACTACAGATAACAGCAGAAGTAGAACTAGAAGAGCAGAGATTCAGTTTCAGGTTATTCCCTTCCAGTGCCCCTCAGATTACACCCCATAATGATCCCCAACTACTCAAAAACCTTTATGATCTGTTTCTTTGTCAACACAGATTCCTTCTTGTTTATTTACAAATCCCAGCTGAATCAGACTTTTTCTAGGCTTTTTTTTTTTCTTATCTTCTTCTAGGAACTCTTTCTAGACTAAAAAGTAACCAGCCCTCAGCAATTACCATCTAGTATTATTCAGTGGCTCCCAATTTGTGAGTCATGGATGCACAGAAACTTGGACTTGAAAGGGGCCGGCAAGGATACTTGGCTCTCCTTCTCGCTTCTATACAAATACTGCTCTAATTTCCCTGACAGGTATCAATCAGCCACCTGAATGCTTTCAGGTAACATGAGTGGCCCTATTTTACAAGGCTACTCCTCCTGTGAGATAGTTTTTCTCTATATTAAGACAAAATGTACATCCTGTGTGCAATACCAACTAGTTCTAATCATTCCCTGTGCGAATAAGATCAAGTCTCCTCCCTATTGATAGGAAAGTTCTTCAAATATTAGCTGACAGTATTCATGTCTTAATTTAGTCTTCTCCACATAATTCATCCATTATCATTGGATACAAAACTAATCCACTGAGCACTTTGATAGTTGCCAGACCCCTCATCTAACTCTTTCTTTGCTGTAGTCCCATTTTCACTTTATTCTTAGAATTTGTGCTTGGTATAGAGCACAATGCAGGAGGCATGTTGTGATCAGTTGAGCCTACTAGTCACCTTGCAAAAGACTAATTATGTCACCAAGACATAATTTTTAGCAGTAACTAACCTCATCATCCTGTCTGATATTGACCACCTATGGGACTCTCATTTTTTCACATTAATCCTTACAAATCCAGTTCTCCCTGTCCTGTATTTATGTTTAAATTCATTGCTTTAAATCTCACATGAAGGATACACTCCTCTTAGACATACAGACTAAAAAAATGCAGGGGGAGGTAAGTATTTTGCAAGAATCACATAGCTAGTAAGTACTTAGCAGAGATTTGAATTTTGTTCAAAACCTGTACTCATTGTTTCTTCGCTCACTTTTTCCTGCATGAAATAAAACTAAATACTGTCATTGTGCCAGACATTATTCTAAATCCTAAGTTAAAAATGGTTATGGAAATGATATTCTACTGGGGAATATGACCTATAAACTTAGAAACATTTAAATTATGTGGAAGAATATCCAAAGACACAGGAGAGAAAAAGACTAGCAAAAGCATAGAGTCAAATATAACAAATTTTATACTTGAAATATGAGCAGTTTATTATGTGTGGCTTATACTTGAATTTTGTTTAAAGCTCCAGAGAATTCCCCTCCCAGCTTGGATGTAGAAGGCTATGTAGAAAGATTATGTTTTCCATGGTAACAACAGGAAAACACCAAGTAAATTCAAGTTATAGCTTTATCTTCCAAAGCTATAAAGAACAGTGGAAGATCTTAATTAAATAAATCTTTGAGAGGAAGAGGAGATGAGCAAAGAACTGGAATTACTCCCACACCTGGAGTGAAACAATTAAGCCACATAAAAACAACAGGAGGAGAAGATTTTCCAAGGACAAGGGGAAACCAGTCAAATTTCAATGACAGCGTGGAGCAGCATGAGAACCTGGAAGACCCCCAAATGCAAAAATAGTTTTAAGTTTTTCAACTCTCAATTCTTTCCATAGTAATTTTTGCTGAGTAGCAGTGGGAAATAGGATAGAAAGCAGAAAATAATTTTTCAGTCTTATGCAATCTTGCAATGTTTAGATCCCAAGGCCATACTGAAGTTGAATTCAGTTGTTAGCCAAAACTAACTAAAGCTGCAACCCAATCCTATCCAAGCTCAAGTCATGAAAAGATCAAAGGGATCTTCCACATCACAGAAAGATGGGGAGTTAAGGTTGGGCCCAAAACAGAGAAGTATCTTTAATACCATGTGAAATATGAAGTAAAAAGAATTTCATTAAAGCTCAACTAAATTCTTGGTGAAATCTGATTGCTCAGCCTCTCACCTTATGCATTAGAAAAAAAATTAAAAGTTTGCATTTTCTTGGGAAAAAGAAAATGCAAAAATGTATTAACTTTAGCCTCTATTCTGCTTACTTATGGGGTGTGGCATACAGCTAAAAATATTATAACATATAAAAGAAATATCAATAAGAGGGTGAGGGGAGAAAGAAAAGAATACTTAGGGGCAAAAAAGGATCAAAGTACACTATATATATGAAGACAGCATAATAAAACCCACCAAACACTAAAAAACGGGGGAGGAGAAAGGAGGTAATGGGAATATAATGGAGGTGGTGAACTTGTTCAAAGTACACTATATCCATTATGGAATTATCACAAGGAAATCCCCTTGTATTATTAATGTCTGCTGATTTAAAAATAAAATAAACCTTTTCTTTAAAAAATTTAAATAAAGGAAATAACACTATAGCCCATAACCAAAACAAATCAGTAGAGAGAAATCTGAATACAACCCAGACATTGGAGTTAGTAAAGACTTTAAGAAAATTATTACAATTCATTTTTTTAATTTAGGAGAAAGGCTGGGATGTAGATCAGTGATAGAGTGCTTGTCCAGCATGTGTGAGGCTCTGGGTTCCATCCCCAGTACCACAAAAAAAGTTAGGAAAACATATCATGATGAATAAACAGGTAGCCTTAGCAGAAAATTAGAAGACCTGAAAAACTGAAAGATATAATTTCTGAATTGAAGAATTCAAAATTAACAGCAGATTCTACCCTACAATTGAGATAATATATGATCTTACAGACAGATCAATTAAAATTATCCAAACTGAAGAACAGAGAATACATTTAAAAGCTAAACACAACACCTGTGACCTGTGACACAATATCAAATCACCTTTGGTATAAATTAGAGCTCCAGAAAGAAAGGAAATATATCAGACAGAAAAATACTTGAATAAAAATGTTCAAAATTCCCCAATTTGACTTTTAATTGTAAATTCACAAATCCAGAAGACCAATAAATAAAAAAGCAGGTAAAAACTCATCATATTCAAACTTCTGAAAATAAAAGATAAATCAAAAAAAGTCTTTAAAAAGTCAGAGGAAGAAATACACTTGACATTCAGGGGAAAACAAGAATTACAGATGAGTTCTCAAAGACGAACAAAACATGATGGACTAATCTTTACAATGATGGAAAAACCAATCTGGAATTGTATATCAAGTAAGAGATATATAATATCTCTCAAAATTAAATAAAAAATGCATATGTTTTTAGGAAACAAATCCTGAAATAATCCACAGCCATCAGACCCAAGACTACAAGAAATGCTAAGGGAGTTGTTTAAGCTAGAGAGAAATATTATTTCTCAAATGGAGTTGTGGGTTTACAGAAAGGCACAGAGGAGCACAATGTAGGTAATATAAGGCAATTTTAAAAATAATTTTAAAAGAAAACAACTTTATATCAAAAATAATGACAAGAGTATTTGTTAGCTTTCAGTTGCTATGACAAAACACTTGAGAAAAATCAAAGGAGAAAACATCTCTCATGACTCACAGTTTCAAGGGTTTCAGTCCATGGTCACTTAACCTGGTGGGTTTTAGGCCCATTCATAGCAGAAACATACGGAATGCACACCTCCTGGAGGAGAGAGAAAGAGAGGAGAAAAGGGAGGGAGAGAGAAGAGGGAGGGAGAGAGAGGGGAGATGGGGGGAAGAGAAAAAGAGAGAGAAGGAGGGAGAGAGAGAAGAAAGAGAGAAGGAAGGGAAAGAGAAAAAAGAGGGAGGGAAGAAAGAAGAGAGGAGAGAGAAAAAAGAGGGAGGGAAGGAGGAAGAGAAGGAGAGAGAAAAGTGGGAGAGAAGAAGTGAGGGAAGGAGAGAGAAGAAAGAGGAGGAAGAGGAGGAGAGGAAGAAGAACAAGAAGGAGGAGGAGGCAGAGACAAAATATATCCTTCCAGGGCAATCCCCTAATGATCAACTTCCTCCAACTAGACCCCACCTCCTAAGGTTTCCACCACCTCCCAATTTAAATATAAATCCATAAATGGATGAAGCCATTAATGAGGTCAGAGCCCTCATGATACAATCACTATCCAAAGGCCCCACCTTTGAATATTGCTGAGTTGGGGACCAAACCTTCAACACATGAGGCATTTGGGGAATATTTAAGAATCAAATCAATTAGGGCTATAGCTCGGTAGTAGAGTACTTTCTTAGCACATGGGATGTCCTGGGTTCAATCCCCAGTAATGCAAAAAAATTTTTAAAAAGATTCAAACCATTTAGAACATCTAGAAGTAAAACATAAAACAATAGTGCCAGGAGAAAATTCCCTACAAGTATCTTGTATTTCTCTACCTTTTCTGAGCTGTGAGCACTGACTTCCTTGTTCTAGAATATCTTTTCAAGAATATTTGTAAAGTGAATAGTGTTGAAGATGGAAATAGTCAGGAGGCTTAATACACTTACAAAAGATTCAGTTCCTCTAATCTTGGGATTAATCTCCTATAATGCAACCCACAGCATGTGCTAGGGTTACCTGGTCCTTTTCATGTCACTCTGTAGGAAATGGAGTCTGATGTCTGCCACTGGTATTCATGAAACTGTGGCAGGCTAACATGTTAGCTTGCAAGTAGTATAAAACCTCAACTCTTCACAGTTCTTGACACTCAATAAGAGTTCCAATGAATGCCAAGCTAGAGTTGTTCTTTGAGCTGTTTAGATTCTTACATCAAAGCTCAGCAGGCAAAAGAGGATTCTTGGCAGAGACTATTGACTCTTATTGTTGGAGCCATCTTGGCCATTTTTCTGGGACTTACTGTAAATCTGGACTTTACCTTGGTTTCCCCACACTGAGTCTGCAAGCAGCTTTCTGCTAACTCTGCAATATTGCACATCCCCAGCTAGCCCTGCAAGGTTTCCTGTAACTCTATCCACATTCTATAAGGGGGTGGGGGTGGCAAATTCTGTAACCAACTTGTCTTCCTGTAACTGACCCATATACTGCAAAAACCCCCTGGCTGCATAACCCTCCCAAGGGTATATAACCCATCTCCTGACGCTGATTGGGGCTCAGGGCTTTGAGACCTTATCTCCCCTGAGTCTGCTAGCATAATAAAATTCCTGCTTCCTGCAAAGTGGTCTTGGTGACTTTATTTCCCTCACCATTTTCCACAACATTTCTGGTGCATTGGCTAGGAACAGGAGAAATCAAAGTTGGCATTTTTGCCTCCCTGGCTGTTGGGCTGTGGCCCAACTCCTGGAGATGAAACCCAGCCAAGGCACCACAGGCCATTTAGTCCAGATGGCTAGGGAAGCCTCCCATGAAGACTGAAGCCTCAGGTCTGTACATGCAAATGGAACCTGGGTAGAGGCCTCAAGAACCAGGAAAATTTGGAGCGGTGCCCATCTGGAACAGGTAGGACTTGGGTCCATCAGAATAGGCCCATCCATGAGAGGATGGAAGAGGGACTTGATCAACCCCTAGGTACCCACCAGTACCCTTGAATCTGTTTTTTTTTGTTTTTGTTTTTGTGATTATTCCAGGGGAAGCTGGGATATCTTCCAGACTAGGTTTGTTGGGTTGGATGAATGTGTGATGTGCAACTGAGAGCATGAAAAGAGTGACTTGATCACCACATGGTGCACAGAGTTGGTTTCCAGAAGTCAGAGATGCTCTCATTTGATCTAGGATGACGGTGACTCCCCTTGGGGCACTGACCCAGGGTTTATATGGACTTGCTATGACTATGAGATGACTGAAATATCTCTGTGAGGAGAATGGCAAGGGACAGACAAAGCAAAAGTTTTATGTCTTCCCTTTGTGTTGGAAGCTGAGGACCTCACACCTCATTTCCAAACTCCCTGATCCTCTTGTACCTTGTCTCAATACAGGTAGGAGCCAGAGTAAAAAGACTCCTTTACAATGTATGTTTGACAACTTCAAGAGAAGGTACACAAGTGATTATGGTGTGGAGCTCACACCCCAGAAACTGGAAATTCTGTCAAAAAATTGGATGTCCTTTAAGGTCGGATGGCCTTCTGAGGTATCTCTAGATCAAGAAACCATTTATAGAGTCTATCAGGTAGTGACAGGGACAAAAGGTCAACCCGACCAGTTCCCCTACATAGACATATGACATTGGCAGCTCATCCTCCTCCTTGGCTTAAGAAATGCTTTGAAGACAATTATAAGACTATAATGGCAAGGGCAACAAATACTGGGACTCTTAAAAGAAAGGAAAAGAAAGAAAAGGATCCTCCCCCAGTGCTCCAGGCTGAGCCTGACCTGTTCCCACCAACATATGCCCTAGTTTATCCACCCATGCCTTGGGCACCCCCACCTCCAGAGGAACCCACAACAGAATCAGAACCTGAGGACTCAGGAGACCCCTCTTCTCCTCCCTCATCAGGAGTTTCAACCATACTCCCTGCTCAGTCCAGAGCTCACCCAAAAACCCACTCAACAGCTCAGGTAACTTCCAGATACCCCTCAGGGAGACCAGAAGGCCCATGTGGTGTAATCCAAACAGCAAGCTGCAGGAAGGCAGTAAGAGTGAGACAATATCCAATCCCAATGAGGGCATGAAAAAGGATATCTCATCACCTCCAGAGACTCTTAAACTACAGAATCCTGAGACCTTGTCAATCTGCCTGGAACATTCCCTTGCTGCCAGTTCAGAAGCCAGGCACCAACGATTATTGCCCAGTGCAAGATCTCTGGGCAATCAATCAAGCAGCAGTGACTCTGCACTCAGTGGTTCCAAACCCATACACATTGCTGGCCCTGATACCAGCAGAAGCAACCTACTTCTCATGTTTGGATTTGAAAGATACATTCTTCTGCATTAGGTTGGCACCTGTGAGCCAGCCCATCTTTGCCTTCAAATGGGAAGACCCCCAATCAGGGGAGCAACAGCAGTTAACTTGGGCTCATCTCCCATAGGGCTTCAAAAACTCCCCAACCACTTTTGGAACTGCTCTGGCATAAGATTTGTGAGCATACCCAGCAGAGTAAGCTGGCTGCACTCTCTTACATTATGTGGATGCCCTCCTCCCAGCAGCTAACCACCAGGACTGTCTTAAAGGGACAGAGCTCTTACTCCATCTCTTATGGGAAACGGATACAAAGCATCTCAAAAGAAGGCTCAGGTGCGCCAAGACCAAGTCAAACATTTGGGTTTTCACATCTCCCAAGGCCAGTGGAACTTTGGTACAGAAAGAAAACAAACTGTCTGCTCAATCCTGACTCTGACTACAAGAAAACAGATCCATGAGTTCTTGGAAGCAGCTGGATTCTGCAGATTTGGATACCTAATTTCTCATTACTAACAAAGCTTTTGTATAAAGCCACAAAGGGGGAAGAAAGGGAGTCCCTAATATGGGAATCTGAACAACAACAGGCTTTTTGTGCCATCGAGGTGTTAGTCAGTAACCATGCTCTGGGACTCCCAGATGTGAGAAAGTCTTTCCTCCTCTATGTACATGAGAAAAGCAGCATAGCAATTGGTGTCCTGACCCAATACCTGGACTCATGGCACTGGCTGGTGGCTTATCTCTCCAAGCAGTTAGATTTAGTGGCAAAGGGATGGTCTCCCTGCCTGAGCGCTCTCGCAGCCACAGCCTTGCTGGTATCAGAGGCAGAAATGCTAGCACTGGGAGGGGAAATTTCTGTCCAGGTCCCACACTCTGTAATGACTCTGATGGAATACAAGTAACAGTATTGGCTGACAAATGCCAGGATGGTCAGGTACCAGAGTGTGCTCTGTGAAAATCCACAAGTGAAGCTAGAAGGTATCTGGACTTTAAACCCGGTGACTCTCCTCCCACCGGCTGTGGGTCCTCCAGACCATGACTGTGTTGAGGTGATTAATGAGGTCTTCTCAAGCCACCCTGTCCTCCACGACCAGCCCCTAGCTCAGCCTGACTTCATGCTGTTCACAGACGGGAGCAGCTTCCTTAAAGAAGGAACAAGATGTGTGATTATGCAGTAGTAACTCTGGACTTAGTCCTGTAAGCTCAGGCATTGGCTCCAGGCATGTCAGCACAAAAAGCTGAACTCCTTGCACTAACATGTGCCCTCCAACTGGCAGCTGAAGAGACTGTTAACATATACACAGACTCTAAATATGCCTTTACCACTTTTCATGTACATGAGGCTATATACAAAGAAAGAGGACTCATTACCTCAGGAGGATAAGACATAAAGTATAGGTCAGAGATTCTTGAGCTCCTGGAGGCAGTATGGGCCCCCAAAAGGTCACGTTTATGCATTGTCCAGGGCATCAGAAGGGCAAGACTCCAGTGGCATTGGGAAACCAGAGAACAGATCAGGAAGCTCATGCAGCAGCCTTCCAGGCTCTACCCATCCAGCCTGTGGCTGTAACTGCCACACTCCTCCCGACCCCACTGACAGAATGTGTTCCACATTACTCCAGTCATGAATGTGAGTGGTTTACTCAAGAAGAAGGAAAATATTGCAAAGGGGGATGGTATCAGCTTGCAGATGGGCGAACAGTGATTCCAGAGACACTAGCCCCTGCCATTGTAAAAAATGTTCATCGGTACTCTCATATGGGGAAGTCAGCCCTTGAGCAATTGCTGTGCCAACATTTCTATGTCCCCTGCCTCACCAGCCTAGCCAGCAATATTTGTAAGCAATGTGAAATGTGCCAAAAAATAACCCCAAACAGGGGCCACTCCCTAAACCAGGAGTCCAGTAGGTGGGTAGTTCCCCTTTTGAAGACTTGGAAATAGAATTCACTGAGCTGCCTCGAACCAGAGGTTAGAAATATCTTCTGGTGATTGTATGCACAGTCATTGTGGGAACAGGTCTTGCCATTAGTTTTACCTAGGGTCAGGTGTAGCCCCACCAAACAGACTGAGTTCTTGTCCTACGAGATTCTCTACGGAAGGCCACCCCCACTAATAAAAGACATTAAGGGATATTTTAAAGAAATAGGTAATCTAACCCTGCTCCAACAGATGCATGGTTTGGGAAAAGTGCTCAATGACCTGCACCACCATGTTCGAGAGAGACTCCCTATTAGCTTAACCACTGATGTACATTCCCTTAAGCCAGGTGACCAGGTTTGGATAAAGAAGTGGAATCTTCAGCCTCTCAGCCTCAGTAGAGAGGGCCCTATTCAGTGATCCTGACTACCCCCACTACTCTAGTGTAGTGGATATGAGGTCACCCCATATCCACTACACTAGAGTGAAGAAAGCAGCTCCTGAGTGGAAGAGTCAACTGGACTCCAGCGATCCACTCAAACTGACCCTGAGGAGGGGAACTTAAGCCTTACCCTAGGCACAAATTGGAAGCTGACTAGTCAACTCACAGCAGAAGCTTAAGGAGTTAACTGGATAGACAGTTAATGGACCGCTGTTTCTTATAGACAGTGTTCTATGATGATGCTTGAGTTCTGGCATCCCTTATCTATCTCTCTTTTTGGTATTATAACATTGCTTTGGTCAGTAGGAATAACAGTAACTGCCCCAGCATGATGGAACAGAATCAAAAGGCTCTTTCTGGCAAACTTTCTCCTCCTGCTGACAGTATGGGGTATTGTTTTTGGTTGTTTCTGTCCTGGATTCTTTTTGCAAACCTAAACCCCTCATGCTGTGAGTTGTGCTTACATACTACTCGGACTAGGGATGCCATCACCAGAACCTTGCTATTCCATAACTATTACTCGTGTGCAGTAACAATAACAATTGGGTCATGTTTGCACAATGGTATGACTTACTCAGGGTGCTCTCATGGCAATCAGCACACCTGCTTTGACCCTGTGCATGCTCCCTTCAAGAATGGCTAGAGGTCCGACACACAAGAGGGCCCTAATTACTCGGACCCAGATCATTAACCCCCATCAGCCAGTATCAGTCTGTTTTGATGCTTGTGTAGCAGCTAGCTATAATTTTGACGCTGATATCTCTGGGTGTACAACCCTCCGGTGGGTAAGGCGCTATACTAAAGAAAACAAGTACCTGTGTGAAGAACAGCCAACTGGATATAAATATGGTTGTTATGGGAACAACCTATGTGCCCTTTTTGGGAATGTGTAACTTAAGCCACATAGGCTGTAGTCTGCGAAAACAATAAGTCTGCCATTCTCCAAAAGAGAGTTGCCCCACCTGACTGTTCCTGGAGAGCCTGCAATCCTGTCAATTTCACCATCCTTAACTTCACAGACCCTAGGTAGAACTGGGAAAAAGGCCACATGATAGGCATCTGCATAGATGGCCTATGGAACGACCCAAGAGCAAAGCTAGTTTTTAAGAGGGTTGTAGTCTCATGCAAGACCACATCCTGCCAGGTTTTTCATTCCTTCAATGAGGAGATGGAAAAAGGCCCTCCTCCCATTTCCTCCACTACCAGAAATTTGTTCCTGTCTTTAGCAGAGATAATAGCTCAATCTCTTAATGTTACTTCTTGCTATGTGTGTGGGTAGAGCAAATATGGGAGATCAATGACCCTGGGAGGCCAAAGAATTAGATGTCCCCAAACCCCCTATGAGACGGGACGTCCTCATCTCAAAGCAGGAACTTGGCTCCTAAAAACTTCCATTATTGGTAAAAACTGTCTTGCCCAGTGGGGAGAGAAGTTCAACAACCCTGTTGGGAGCCTGACATGCCTGGGTCAGAAATTATATAATGCCTGTGCCCAAGAAACCCAGTGGTGGGGATCTTCAAACCATTCTGAGCCAAACCCTCACCCCTTGTCCAGTTTCAACCACCTACAACGTGCATGGAACAAGGTTGGCATAAACATAGACTGGTGGGCCCCAGGAGGGTTATACTGGATATGTGAGAGGACCGCCTATACCAGGCTGCCCCGGTACTAGGCCGGGGCTTGTGTGTTAGGGACAATACGTCTTTCCTTTTTCCTCCTCCCTTACCTCAGGGTGAACAGCTGGGAATTCCAGAATATGAGGAAAGAAGGCACCCAAGGAGTCGGAAGGCTATACAAAGGAGTGTACAGATTAGAAACCAGAAAGATGATGAATGGCCCCCAGAGCGCATAGTTCAGTATTGTGGGCCAGCCACTTGGGCTGAGGATGGCTCTTGGGATTACCAGACCCCAATATATATGCTTCAACCATATCATATGGCTCCAAGCAGTAGTAGAGATCATAACCAATGAAACTGCAAAAGTCCTCAATGTACTATCTAAGCAAAACACCAAAATGAGCAATGCAATTTATCAAAACCGCTTGGCCCTAGACTATGTCTTAACCTCAGAAGGAGGAGTTTGTGGCAAATTCAATTTGAGCAACTGTTGTCTTCAGATTGATGACATGGGAAAGGTAATAGAAGACATCACAGATAAAATGAGAAAGGTTGCTCATGTTCCACTTCAGACTTGGAAAGGGTGGAAACTTGATGACTTGCTTGGAGGATGGTTCTCTACAATAGGAGGATTTAAAACAATGTTTGGGCTGTAGTAATTATAGTGTTAGGCTGTCTCAAACTCCCATGCTTACTGCTGCTAGTCATGGGGTCCATATTGACCCTAATAGAAGCCATAGTGGAACGGAAAACAGCTGCACAATTCTATTACAAGGTCACCAAAGAGTAAATCCCATTCCTGAGGATGAAAGAGATGATGCATTTTGACAAATAAAACATCAAAGCATCAAAGGGGGGAAATGTTGGAGCCATCTTGGTCATTTTTCTGGGACTTACTGTAAATCTGGACTTTACCTTGGTTTCCCCACACTGAGTCTGCAAGCAGCTTTCTGCTAACTCTGCAATATTGCACACCCCCAGCTAGCCCTGCAAGGTTTCCTGTAACTCTACGCACATTCTATAAGGGGGTGGGGGTGGCAAATTCTGTAACCAACTTGTCTTCCTGTAACTGACCCATATACTGCAAAAACACCCTGGCTGCATAACCCTCCCGGGGGTATATAACCCATCTCCTGACGCTGATTGGGGCTCATGGCTTTAAGACCTTATCTCCCCTGAGTCTGCTAGCATAATAAAATTCCTGCTTCCTGCAAAGTAGTCTCAGTGACTTTGTTTCCCTCACTGTTTCCCACATTATCATCAAGAGGAAGTGAAGGTGCTGTTACACAGTGATAGCAGAGAGGAATATGTTTTGCATGTAATTGATTCGTCTGGGTGTCTCTTGGTATTCCCTTGTCAATATCGACCATAGCTGAACAAATGCAGATATGGCCTGAGAAAGGCATGGTGACCAAGGACTCCAAACTCTTAAAAGATTGAAGTTTCACATCATCAAGTTAGCCATCAGGGCCAGTGGTGGTGTTAGATGAGGATGAGGAAATCTCAAGTAGAGAATATAAGAATAGAGGAAGAGATTATCACTACCATCCTCCAAAAATCAAGTGCTAGAGAATTGGTCCCCTATGAGTCAGTGTTGGGAAGTAGGGCCTATGGGAAATATTTGGATCATGGGGCTCTGCACTCATGAGTGAATTAATGTCATTCTCACCGGAGTGTGTTAGTTAGGTCAAGAGGAAATACTTGCTTTTGTGACCACACAAATCCACCTCTCATGCTTTTACTCAGGAGCCCACTGCCCCTTCTTGCCTTCTACAATGCTATGATATAGTACAAGGCCCTCACCAGAAACTGGACAGATGCTACACAGCAGTCTCCAGAACCCTGTTCTTTTATTAATCACCCAGTCTTGAGTATTCTGTCACAGCCCCAGAAAGCAAAGACAGGTCCTGAGAATGGCCACCCTACCAGGGTTGCATCTCATCCTACTCACCTTTCTTCTATCAGTTCCTGGAAGAAGTCCTTTAGAGTCCTGGAAGATCTGTACCTGGGTCTTCAATGAGGAAAGACAGCCAACCAGCTCAAGACATGAGCTGTGGTCAGTGCTGTGAAGAAATGCTCAATCCCCTTTGGGGATAAAGGAACTTATTCCTCCAGAAGATGGGAGCAATCTTCAGTTTTGAGCACTCTTCTGAAATGTTCCCAGCTCATAAAAGCCTTCATCTAACAGTTGATATGGACTATAAAGGCCACAGCCACATTGCACCAACTCAGAGCAACCCTGAAGAGCCAGCCTAGCTTCAGAGCTTCCCATATAATCAGCTGAGGCTTTGTTGAGACTGAATAGCAGTCCAGCTTTTCCATCCACTCCATCCTACCTTCTCCTCCATTTCTCCGTGTTGATTTCTGTCATTCTCCCTAACAAAGTCCCTTCTCTCACAGTCTCAGGCTGCTTCTTGGAGGCCGAACCTGAAAAAAAGAAAAAAGGGGATAGATTCAACAGCCAAACTGACCCTTACTTCTGTATGGATTTTTGCTTTATGGCAAAGATGGCAGTGACATATCAGAACAGGTTTTCCACTAAGTCATGAATGGTAAATTCATTAACCATATGGAAAAAGTAGAATTGAGTCCTTCGTACTGAGCACAAAAATCATTTCCTGGCAACCTAGAGATATAAATAAATGAAAGCAGAAAATAATAAAAAGATTTTAGAAGACTCATCAGATTCACAGTACAGAAGGATCACTTAAGCGACTCACAAAATGCACTAATTGAAAGAAAAAATATTGATTACTTAAAATTAGGAAAGTCTGCATATTAAAAAGCATCATAAAAGAATACAAAGCCACAAGCAAACTATTAACAGCCTATAATCAGCAGTAGTCTAGCAGTCAGGTATTTTTAAAGCTACAAATCAGTGAATGTAAGGAAAATAAGCCAATAAAAATTGGCAAAAAACTTGAACTTAGCCAATAAAGACTTGAATAGGTGATCAACTACATCTGTTGATAAAGAAATACTACTTAAGCAAATTAAAACCACGCTAAGATTCCACCTCACCCCTGTTAGAATAGCCATCATCAGCAACACCACCAACAACAGGTGTTGGCGAGGATGCGGGGGAAAAAGGAACCCTCTTACACTGTTGGTGGGAATGTAGACTAGTACAACCACTCTGGAAAAAAATTTGGAGGCTACTTAAAAAGCTGGACATCGATCTACCATTTGATCCAGCAATACCACTCTTGGGGATATACCCAAAAGACTGTTACTCCAGAGGCACCTGCACATCCATGTTTATTGCGGAACAATTCACAATAGCCAAGTTATGGAAACAGCCAAGATGCCCCAGCACTGACGAATGGATTAAGAAAATGTGGTATCTATACACAATGGAATTTTATGCAGCCATGAAGGAGAACGAAATGTTATCATTCACTGGTAAATGGATGGAATTGGAGAACATCATTCTGAGTGAGGTTAGCCTGGCTCAAAAAACCAAAAATCATATGTTCTCCCTCATATGTGGACATTAGATCAAGGGCAAACACAACAAGGGGATTGGACTGTGAGCACATGATAAAAGCGAGAGCACACAAAGGAGGGGTGAGGATAGGTAAGACACCTAAAAAACTAGCTAGCATTTGTTGCCCTTAACGCAGAGAAACTAAAGCAGATACCTTAAAGCAATGAGGCCAATAGGAAAAGGGGAACAGGTACTAGAGAAAAGGTTAGATCAAAAAGAATTAACCTAGAAGGTAACACCCACGCACAGGAAATCAATGTGAGTCAATGCCCTGTATAGCTATCCTTATCTCAACCAGCAAAAACACTTGTTCCTTCCTATTATTACTTATACTCTCTCTACAACAAAATTAGAAATAAGGGCAAAATAGTTTCTGCTGGGTATTGGGGGGGGAAAGGGAGGGGGCGGAGTGGGTGGTAAGGGAGGGGGTGGGGGCAGGGGGGAGAAATGAACCAAGCCTTGTATGCACATATGAATAATAAAAGAAAAATGAAAAAAAAATACAGAAAAAAAAAAGAAATACTATTTAAAACCTACGGAATTACAATTAAGGCAGACATGCTAGCACATGCCAATAATCTACTCAGGAGGTAGAGATCAAGATCTGAAGGACCTATCTTTGTAGCCAGAAAAGGAAGGTGTTAGGGAGCCCCCATCTCGACTGTTATGCTGGGCATGTGCTATGAACATGCAATCTCAGCTGCACACAGGCGTAAGTAGGTGGCTCACATCCGAAGCCAGCTCCCAGGCAAAAACACAAGACCCAAACTGAAAAATAACTAAAGCAAAAGGGGCTGAGGGAGATGTGACTCAAATGGTAGAGCACCTGCCTTGAGGTCCTGAGTACAAACCCCAGTACCACCAAAGAAAGAAAGAGAGAGGGAGGGAGGAAGAAATTAACTAGAATGATGGCACAGATACAGGTCATCAGGACACTTCATATTCTGCTGGTGATAGTGGCCCAATCACTCTGGAAAACAGAATAGTAATATTGGTTATGTTTGAAAACAAGCTATGAGGCAGTCACTTCACTGGCAAGTGGTTGTACCAACTTAACATAGTCATCAACAGAGAATGAGACCTCCTGATGCCCTAAACCTGCTCCAGCACTAAGTATTATCAGGCTTAAAACTTTAGTCCATCTAATTAACTGTGTTTCAGTGGGTGGGGTTTTGACTAGTATTTCCTTATCACCTGCAGGAGTGGGTGAAGGTTGAGAAGGAAAGGTATTGACATTTTCTGCTCTGAATTTGGCTAGTAATTAGATAGGTATTAGCTTTACAACAGTTTTTAAACTGTGTACAAATATAATATGAACATATGAACCATATATTTTGAAATTTTGTAAGAAATGTTTAAGTAGAAGAACATCTTTTTTTTTAATTGGTGTTGTCCACTATTTTTTTATTCATATGTGCATACAATGTTTGGGTCATTACTCCCCCCTTCCCCCGGCCCCCTACCTTACCCCTCTCCCTCCCTTACCCCTCCCCAACCCCTCACTACCAGGCAAAAACTATTTTGCCCTTATCTCTAATTTTGTTGAAGAGACAGTATAAGCACTAATAGGAAGGAACAAGGGTTTTTGCTAGTTGAGATAAGGATAGCTACACAGGGAGCTGACTTGCATTGATTTCCTGTGCATGTGTGTTACCTTCTAAGTTAATTCTTCTTGATCTAACCTTTTCTCTAGTTCCTGGTCCCCTTCTCCTATTGGCCTCTGTCACTTTAAAGTATCTGCATTAGTTTCTCTGCATTTAGGGCAACAAATGCTATCTAGTTTTTTGGGTGTCTTACCTATCCTCATACCTTCCTTGTGTGCTCTCGCTTTATCATGTGATCAGAGTCCAATCCCCTTGTTGTGTTTACCCTTGAGCTAATGTCCACATACGACAGAGAACATACGATTTTTGGTCTTTTGGGCCAGGCTAACCTCACTCAGAATTATGTTCTCCAATTCCATCCATTTACCTGTGAATGATAACATTTCGTTCTTCTTCATGGCTGCATAAAATTCCATTGTGTATAGATACCACGTTTTCTTAATCCATTCATCAGTAGTGGGGCATCTTGGCTGTTTCCATAACTTGGCTATTGTGAATAGTGCTGCAATAAACATGGGTGTGCAGGTGCCTCTGGAGTAACCTGTGTCACATTCTTTTGGGTATATGCCCAAGAGTGGTATTGCTGGATCAAATGGTAGATCAATGTTTAGATTTTTAAGAAGCCTCCAAATTTTTTTCCAGAGTGGTTGTACTAGTTTGCATTCCCACCAGCAGTGTAAGAGTGTTCCTTTTCCCCCACATCCTCGCCAACACCTGTTGTTCGTGGTGTTGTTAATGATGGCTGTTCTAACAGGGGTGAGGTGGAATCTTAGTGTGGTTTTAATTTGCATTTCCTTTATTGCTAGGGATGGTGAGCATTTTTTCATGTGGTTTTTGGCCATTTGAATTTCTTCTTTTGAGAAAGTTCTGTTCAGTTCACTTGCCCATTTCTTTATTGCTTCATTAATTTTGGGAGAATTTAGTTTTTTGAGTTCCCTATATATTCTGGTTATCAGAATAGCTGGCAAATATTTTCTCCCACTCTGTGGATGTTCTCTTCAGTTAGAGACCATTTCTTTTGTTGAGCAGAAGCTTTTTAGTTTTATGAAGTCCCATTTATCTATGCTATCTCTTAGTTGCTGAGCTGCTGGAGTTCCATTGAGAAAGTTCTTGCCTATACCTATTAATTCCAGAGTGTTTCCTACTCTTTACTGTACCAACTTTAGAGTTTGGGGTCTGATATTAAGATCCTTGATCCATTTTGAGTTAATGTTGGTATAGGGTGATAAACATGGGTCTAGTTTCAGTTTTTTGCAGACTGCTAACCAGTTTTCCCAGCAGTTTTTGTTGAAGAGGCTGCTATTTCTCCATCGTATATTTTTAGTGCCTTTGTCAAAGGTAAGTTTGTTATAGTTGTGTGGCTTCATATCTGGGTCCTCTATTCTGTTCCACTGGTCTTCAAGTCTGTTTTTGTGTCAGTACCATGCTGTTTTTATTGCTATTGCTTTGCAATATAGTTTGAAGTTGGGTATCGTGATATCTCCAGCATAGTTCTTTTTGCTGAGTATTGCCTTGGCTATTCGTGGCCTCTTGTGTTTCCATATAAATTTCACAGTAGATTTTTCAATGTCTTTAATGAATGTCATTGGAATTTTCATGGGAATTGCATTAAACATGTAGATTACTTTTGGGACTATAGACATTTTTACTATGTTGATTCTACCAATCCATGAGCATGGGAGATCTCTCCACTTTCTATAGTCTTCCTCAATCTCTTTCTTCAGAAGTTTATAGTTTTCCTTGTAGAGGTCATTCACATCCTTTGTTAGGTTTACACCTAGGTATTTGATTTTTTTTTTTGAGGCTATTGTAAATGGAATTGTTTTCATATATTCTTTCTTAGCTTGTTCATTATTAGTGTACAGAAATGCTAATGATTTTTCTATGTTGATTTTATATCCTGTTACCTTGCTATAGCTGTTGATGGTGTCTAGGAGCTTTTGAGTAGAGTTTTTTGGGTCTTTAAGGTATAGGATCATATCGTCTGCAAATAGGGACATTTTGACAGTTTCTTTACCTACTTAGGGCCTTGATTTGAGATCTTTCAGTCTTTTTAATATATGTACTCATGGTATAAACTTTCCTCTCAGAACTGCCTTTGCTGTGTCCCATAGGTTCTGGTAGGTTGTGTTTTCATTTTCATTGACTTCCAGGAACTTTTTAATTTCCTCTTTTATTTCATCGATGACCCATTGTTCATTAAGCAATGAGTTATTCAGTTTCCAGCTGTTTGCATGTTTTTTGTCGTTATTTTTGTTGTTGAGTTCTAGTTCTATTGCATTGTGATCAGATAGAATGCATGGTATAATTTCTATTTTCCTATATTTGCTGAGGCTTGCTTTGTGCCCGAGGATATGATCTATTTTGGAGAAGGTTCCATGGGCTGCTGAGAGGATTGTATATTGTGTAGAAGTTGGATGAAATGTTCTGTAGACATCGACTAGGTCCATTTGATGTATGGTATATTTTAGATCTAGGATTTTTTTACTGAGTTTTTGTTTGGATGACCTATATATTGATGATAATGGGTGTTAAAGTCTCCCATGACCACTGTGTTGGAGTTAATATATGCTTTTAGGTCCTTCAGGGTATGTTTGATGAAACTGGGTGTGTTGACATTGGGTGCATATAGGTTGATAATTGTTATTTCCTTTTGGTCTATTTCCCTTTTATTAGTATGGACTGTCCTTCTTTATCTTGTTTGATCAATGTAGGTTTGAAGTCTACTTTGTAAGAGAAAAGTATTGCTACTCCTGCCTGTTTTGGGGGGCCATTGGCTTGGTAAATCTTCTTCCAGCCTTTCATCCTAAGCCTGTGCTTATTTCTGTCGGTGAGATGGGTCTCCCATAAGCAACAAATTGTTGGATCTTCCTTTTTAATCCATTTCGTCAACCAGTGCCTTTTGATGGGGTAATTAAGTCCATTAACATTAAGTGTTAGTACTGAGAGTTATGTGGTGATTCTTGTCATTTAGTTGTCTTAGTTGGTTGAAGGTTTGATTGTGTGTACCTAAGTTGAGGTTACTCTCTACTTTCTTGCTTTTTCTTTTCCTGTGGTTTGGTGCTGCCTGTCTTTTCATGGTTATGTTGGGTTTCACTTTCTGTGTGCAGAATCCCTTGAAGAATCTTTTGTAGTGGTGGCTTTATGGTCACCTATTGTTTTAGTTTCTGCTTATCATGGAAGACTTTTATTGCTCCATCTATTTTGAATGATAGTTTTGCTGGGTAGAGTATCCTAGGGTTGAAGTTATTTTCATTCAGTGCCCAGAAGACCTCACCCCAATCTCTTCTTGCTGTTAATGTTTCTGTTGAGAAGTCTGCTGTAATTCTGATGGGTTTACCTTTGAATGTTACTTGTCTTTTCTCTCTTACAGCCTTCAATATTCTTTCTCTTATCTCTGTACTTGTTGTTTTAATGATAATATGCCATGGGGTATTTTGGTCAGGTCTGTTTGGTGTTCTGGAGGCCTCTTGCATCTGTATGGGAATATCTTTCTCTAGATTTGGGAAATTTTGTGTAATTATTTTGTTGAATATATTACGCATTCCCTTTGCTTGCACCTCTTCTCCTTCTTCAATGCCCATGATTCTCAGATTTGGTCTTTTGATGGAGTTGGTGAGTTCTTTCATTTTCTTTTCACAGGTCTTGAGTTGTTTAACTAATAGTTCTTTGGTTTTTCCTTTTATCATTTCATCTTCAAGTTCTGAGATTCTGTCTTCTGCTTGTTCTATTCTGCTGGATTGGCCTTCTATTTTGTCTTGCATTTCTGTTTCATTCTTTTTTCTGAGGTTTTCCATATCCTGAGTTTCTTCCTCTTTAATATTGTCTATTTTCACCCTAAGTTCATTTATTTCTTTGTTAATCGTGTTCTTTGTTTCACTTTGGTGTTTATACAGTGCGTCTATGGTTTCTTTTATTTGTTCTTGTGCTTTCTCAAATTCTCTATTTTTGTTGTCTTGGAATTTCTTCAGTGTCTCCTGTACATTTTGGTTGACCATATCCAGTATCATTTCTATAAAATTCTCATTGATTACTTGCAGGATTTCTTCTTTCAGAGTGCTCTTGTGGGCTCTTTGGTTACTTTGGCATAGTTTATCTTCATTTTGTTGGTGTCTAGATCTGAGTATCTGTTTTCTTCATTTCCCTCTGATTTCTGTTCTAATTTATTGCTAGGGGGAAACCGGTTTTCCTCTTTTTTCTGTCTTCCCATCATTACCCTTGCTATTGTTACTGTCCCTGTACTGTGTGCAATTGAGTATTTTCTAGCTTGTAATAATAACAATGGTGATATCTAGAATGGAAGGGTGAGAGGAGAGGGAATGCAAGGAAGGTAAAGAAAAAGGGAGAAACAAACAAACAAGTAAAAAGAAAAAAACAAACAACTACAACAAAAAAAAACCCAGTGTCAAAGAAATAAACAGGAAGAGATAGTGTACTAATCAACAGTAAGCTAAATTGGCATTAGAGAGACAGAGAAAGGATTAAAAAAAAATCCCCAAGTTCAAATGCAATAAAGTTTCAGTCTTAATAATTTTGGTGTTAGTCCCTCAGCCTCCAATCCTGGAGAAGTAGTTCTGTCATTGTCTCATCAGAGAAAAAAAACTAAACAAACAAACAAAAAAACAAAACACAACAAAATATCCCAAGTTCAGATGCAATACAGTTTCAGTAACTCTTTCAGCATGCAGTTGTAGTTCAGATGTTGTCTCATCAAAGGAAGAGAAAAAGAAAAAAAGAGAGGAAAAAAAAGGGTCTGGAAACAGTTCTGTGAATGTCTATCTGAGGCTGTGGCTCACCTGCTTGCTACTGTCAGCCAGCTGTTGCTGGAGGCTTTATTGATTGCAGATCTCAGGAGTGAGCTTAACATTCACCTCGCCCCACAAGCTTTGTTTATTTAGAGTTCTCTTGGGTGCAACAGCCACCATTAGAAGCTTTCCCCTTTCCAAGCTCACTGGGGGAGGTGGCACTGCACCTGCCTTCTCTGGCCAGCTTGCTTATTTACAGTTCATGTGGGAAGTGTTCCTTCCCCCCTTTCCAACAGAGCTTTCCTCAGGATGGCCTCTGTAACAAGCTTTCCCACTCCAAGGTTACTGGGCGGGTGCCGCCGCTCCTGCCTTCTCTGGCCAGCTTGTTCATTTACAGTTCTGTGAGGGATTGCCCCTCCCCTCCTTTGGCACTCAGGGTGCCCTACTCTCTTTGCTACGTGTCTTTTGTTGTTGTTGTTATTTATTCAGTTTTTTTTTTCTCTTTTTTCCCCCAGGTGTGTGTCAGTCTGTCCCAGGGGCTATGCTGATCTGGCCCAGGGTTGTTTGTGGGAGTACCATGTGCTGCTTAGCTCACCTGGTGGCCTGCATCTTTCAAGCCAGTAGGAGCCTGCGTCTGGTGACGCGGGAGCCCTCCTGGTTTCTCCATTTACCGTGGAGTGGGGATGCTATATGCGGGCTGGGGGTGTGGAGGAGTCAGAGTTTTGCTTCTTCTCAGTGGTTTTTCCTGTAAGGTATATCTCCAGGATCTCTCCAAGATTTTACTTTAGGAAGTATGCTCTCTGCTTCCTCCCTCTAGTTGCCATCTTGGAATTCCCCCTAGAAGCCCCATCTTGATTCTTCCCTTTAAATATCATCTCCATAGCTTTCTTCTCCTTATTGCAAAACTTCAAAAACTGGTGAAAATCTGCTGTCTCTGACTCCCTCTCATCCTCTAGTGTAATCATCACTGCCACCACATCACTGAAAATGTGGCTATAAGTTTGTTTCTCAGCAGCGTTTAATTATAAATGATTATTTCCACCTCCTAAAAATGCTTTCTTCACTTGATATAGAAGACACTTCACTTGATTTTTTGCTAAGCTCACTGGCTGGTCATCCTTCATCTGTCTTGCTTTGAGAACATTTGTTTGTTTAAGGTTTTTCATGAAATTTACATATAATGATATAGAAATGTACGAATGTTATTTGTCCAATATGATGGGAAATGTATACAGTCATGCTCTGTATTAACATGAACATTTCCCACACCCCAAGACCTTTAAAAGCCCCAACAGCTGAATCTTAGGCCCTCTTCTCTTTTCTGTCTACACTACTCAGTGGTGACCAACTCTTAACTTTCAATACTCTCTATATGTTTAGGATTCCCACATTGATTTCTCCATCCAACACCTTTCATCTGTATTTCTTTCTTAATATTTCCAGGTGAATCTTTAATAGGCATTGCAAATCTCAAACATATCCAAACCTGGTTTCTGAGCTTTCCCAAACTTGCTCCTCTCAGTTTTCTCCAAATAAAAAATTGAAATTTTCTCTCTTCCAGTCTATCAAACTCTAAACCCACCTCTGACTTCCATCATTTTCTCACACCCCACATCTGATCTTGTAGCAAATCACTTTCCCTGTTCTTTCTGTGTGTTTCCAGAATGCAACCACTTCACCACCTCCATTGCTACTGGCATGGTACAACCTGCCATTATTTTTCACCTAGATTGCAGCTTCCTTGCTTCCATCCTTGCTTCCTTTCTTTGCCTAGTCTTAGCATATGTCAAAGGGATTCTATGAAAACATAAGTCAGATCCTGCTACTCTTCTGTTCAAAATCCTCCACTGACTTTGCAGCTCACTGAGAGTAAAATCCAAAGTCAAGGCCCTGTGGCGTCTGGTTTCCAATACTTGACCTCTTCTCCACTAATCTAGCTAATTCTGCTCCAAATACCACAAACACTGAGCTGACAGTAACTGAGGTGGAGGTAGTGTAGAGGGAAGACCAGGACTTCCAGTTTTGGTTATGACAGGTACATGCTATGTATTAGAGTCTGAGCCTGGGAAAGAAGTCTGAGGCTGGAGGTGTAAGTATGGGAGCTGATTCCAAATTTAAGAATATGTGCCATAAACAAAGATAATAAGCAAGGAAGGGATTAGAGAAAAATATTTGTAACAGAGATAACAAAAACTCCTTATGTAACATACAAGAAAAGACAAAAAGCAGTAGAAAAGGGAATACAGAAAAATATTCATAACAAATAAAGATTCAATGTGTAACACACAAGAATATTTTATCATATTGACAAAAAAAACCCAAAAACAATAGAAAAGGGACAAAAAGAAACAACAAACAGTTTATAGAAAAGGAAAGTGAATGACCAGTAAACATATGAAGACAAGTCCAAACTCAGTAGAAGAGAAAAAAATGTGAATTTGAGTATCACAGAGACATAACAAGACACACCCACAGAACTGGCAAAACAAATAATGCTTAAAGTCGCTCCAAAGTGTTTACAAAGGAGAAAAGGACAATTATCCACTGCCAATGGGGATGCAAATTAGTGTAAACCCTCATGTAACCATTCAGCAATAATCTGTAAGTTGAAAATATGCATGCTGTAACCCAGCAATTGCTCTTCTATGTGTATCCCCTTGAATTGTGGATCTCAAAACTGGAATACTTGCAGTTTTGAAGGATGTGTTCTAAAGCATACTAGGGCATGCAGGAAGAAACTGGTTTGGGACTTTCACCCTTCACATTTTTTGATTCCTAAGAATGATCTACCTGGGAAAGTGCCCACCATTCACTCTAAGGTTCATACAGTTTCTCCTTTCCCTCCTCCAGTTTTACAAAGCCTCCTCACTTTACAATGTACAGAACATTGAATTACCAGAGCAAACCAATCCAGAAATCTTTTCCCTTCATCACAATACCTGGCAATACCCTAGGTGAAGGCAGCTATGCCACTCTGGATCCTGAGCAGAGGCAGTGTAAAGCCCAGGGGCTTTAGTTAACCCAAGATAGCATGCAGGCACGAAATCACTAAAGCTTGCTGCTTATAGCCAATGAAATTTGGAGGTTGTTGGTTACTGCAACACAAATTGCCTATATTGACTGATGCAAAGATATACCTCTGCCCATTCTAAACTTAATTAATGGTACACTGCTCCAGGTGTAAAAACCTTAGGGTTACCAAAGAAGCAAGTTAACACATTAGTTTCTCCTTTAATAATTGACCAGTCTCTATAATCCAAAGATCCTTTTATGTCTCATACATATTCTTTTAAGTCAGAGAAACAAGGTGTTAGGAACAGGACATTTTGGCCCGTGTTAGGATATTATAAATATAATCATATTGTAATATGGGAAGTAGCACTAGCTCTCATTTAGTGACCCCATCCCTTCGGGTTCCCGCTTATTATCAAGCAGTCCCTTTTGACAGAGTCCCATAGGGGAAGTGCAAGAACAAGAGTAGTAAGAAATAATGAATTCAAAAAAAAGTTTTCAGAATCCTGGGAAGCGTCTTTATCTACAAAGAAACATGTCTTTGAACAACTGAAGCAGGATAAGTTAATGATGCTGATTCTTTTCAAAGAAACTAAAAAGATTTCTAAACTAACTACTCTTTTAAACTATGCTGGGGAAAGGAGGGTGAGGGAGAACGATGGACAGAGGGGGGAATCTAATTAAGTTATATTGTATGCACATATGTAAATGTCACAATGTATCCCCCCTGTACAACTATTACGTGCTAATGAAAAAATAAATAAAAAGAAAACATGCTGTATAAAATACCATGGCTTTGTTTCAGATTCAACGTATGACATTTGATGTAAACTTACTGTGCTCTCACTACTTGTGGAAGTGTTAGGGCGCTTGTCTGTGCTACGAAATGAGGGTAATTAGAGTAACTAGCCCATGAGGTTGCTATCAGAAATCCACCTATTAACATTTGCAGAATGCTTTGAACACAGTAATTGTTATTTTATTAAACAAAAATAACTAAATTTAAAAACTCCATGAGGCAAAGCATATTTACCAAATTACAAGGTATTTATATCAACTACAATACTCTTATATAATAGCAATTATATACAATTTATAAGGTACTATCACCTTATAAAATATCAATTGCATCCATTTCTCATTAAACTTCAGTTCAATGTATTTACAGAAAATATACCCCTATTTTTAAATAAACAGAAAAGGTTTGATTATGACACCTACTGAAATTACTGAAGTTATTTCTCATTTTGCATGGTTTTCAATTATTCCTAAAAGTTAACCCTGAGTTAAATACACACACACACACACACACTCTCTCTCTCTCTCTCTCTCTCTCTCTCTCTCTCTCTCTCTCATGCCAAATAGAAGCCCGGGTCCTGGCTTACTCCTTGTTTCACACATAGCATGTAATTTTGAGTACATATTGTACTGTGTTGTTTCAAATTAAGTAATGATAAATTTTGTTATTTTCCTACTTTATTGTATGGCTTTATAACATGAATGATTTTTATTTGAACTACATCACATTAATCTCATATTAATTTTAGTAAGATGTGTGTTTTACAAAGCTCTTTTTTTTTTTTTTTAAGCAGTACGGACTGAGTTTGAGCTCAGGGCCTCACACTTGCTAGGCAAACTCTATGCCACTTGAGCTATGCCGGCAGCCCTACAAGATGCATTTTTACTTCTCATTGGTGTTATAATATGCTTCAAAATATGTACTAACACATTTATTTGCATTAAAAACATGAAGACACCATTTGCTAAATAAAGCTTAATTTGACAGGTTTGACAATAAGGACTTACTATGAAAATTAAATTATAGACTGCCATTTCCAATGCATTAAATTAGATAAATCTCTAATTTGAAGATTTTGGTGAAAATATCTTTAAAACCCAAGATCACAAAGTTTATTGAAACTTAACGTTGACAGAGCTATAACGAAGTTCCATGCTTTCTGATTATGTTGGGTTAAACCAGGTGTAATTCATAGTTTTTCCACATTACCATTTTGGTGTATCTCACAGAAACTGAGAGAGTTAATGACTATACTGCTTATATAACAAAATATTTTGCAAATCAATTTGTTTCCAAATCTTTGCTTACAAAAAAATCGAAGGTGATCCTCAGATCCAGACATAAACCCACACATCTACAGCCAACTGATGTTCAACAGAGGAGCCCAAAACACACGATGGAGAAAAGACAGCCTCTTCAACAAATGCTGCTGGGAAAACTGGCCATCCACATGTAGAAGACTGAAACTAGATCCCTGTCTTTCACCCTGTACCAAAATCAACTCACAGTGGATCAAAGACTTTAAAATAAGACCTGAAACTTTGAAACAACTACAAAAAATAGTTAGAAACACACTGGAACACATAAGCATAGTACTAATAACTCAACTTATAAAAAGCGTTCAGAGCTTTTGGTCACAAAGAAGAAATCTTATTAAAATTTTTATTTATATTTTGTTGTAGAAAAATATGATTCAGTGATTGAGAAAATATTTTCAAATGTTAAAAATGCATCAGGATAAAACTGAGCAGTGAATGAGAATGTAGTTCAAGGAGAAAAATGAACAATGTAAAATTTCAGCTGGTGCTACAACTTCTTCATGTGTCTAGTGCCTGGCCACCTGCTTTGACATTTGAATGGTTGTATTTTAAAATGTTAATATTTACAATTAGCCAAAAATCATGTCATTCAAATGTAAAAAAGAAGTTTTAGCTGTTACCTTACAAACGTGCAAGGAATTTATATAGTTTTTCAATATCATTTTAAGGGTTGCCTAAACAAAAATTTGTTTTATGCACATATGGAGAAATTGACAGGAGAATGAACAGGGAATTTCAAAAACATAAAAATATGTATAACGTATATGTGTAAATGAACACTACACCACAGAAATTAAAATGATCAACCAACCAGAGTCAATGCATGACTGTTAAAAGCATATTAATACAATAGATATTTATTTGCATAAACATTTTACCCACAAAATAACATTTAAAACTATTAAATATAATGTTTGACAAGAAAATGAAGAATAAATTATAAAACATGCATGTATTAAAATTTACATTCATTTGGTAGAGATTAACTCTGGAGAAGAGAGGGAGACATGGGTCTGAGGAGGGGTGCGTAAGACTCCCACTAAATCTGTCATTTTTTTCTTATTTAAAAGAATCTGAAGCAAATTGTAGCAGAAGACTAGATTTATTAAAACTTCATAAAGCTTACAGATGGGCACATAGGTCATCATATATGAATCTGTATACTTGAGTGACTTCATAATAAATATTGCTAAAATAAAAAAATAAAATGTAAAAAGAGGTAATACAATCTGTCCTAAAACAGCAGAGGAAAGAATTTTTAAAATCCAAAAGATCATAGAAGAGAGGGGAAAAAAAGCAAAAAACAAGTGGTGAACTAACAACACAAAATACAGTGGAGGTTATTACTAAGACAATAATCATACGGAAAGAGCTTTAACTCGCCCACTAAAAGACAGGGAGCCTCCGGGTTTCTTCTAACAGCAGCCATGTGATTAACTAAAATGACACAGAAGGGGGAAAATAAAGGGATTTAGGAAATACCAAACAAACTGTTTCCTGAGGAAAACTATAGTAGCAATATTAATATCGGGGTAAAAGAGAACTGAAGGCAAAATTCAATCTTGGACATAAAGAAAACAACCACATTATCTAAAATTAGGAGCATTTCACTAAGAAGATGTAATTTATATTTGTGTGCACTTAATGTACAGACAAAAGCAAAAAAACCTGACACAAGTACACTGCAACGCTGACCAGTCAAAGTCACAGAGGAAGATTTTCTGCAACCTGCTTCAGAAAATAGTAACTGCTGCACCTGAAATTCTCAGATTATAGAAAATTTAAACAACCAAAGTAATATTTAGACCCCATTGTCATGCATAGAAATCTGCCCAAAAAATACAAATAAACAGTGTATCTGTTCTTACACATAGAACAATGACAAAAAACAAAAACAGAAAACCCACCACAGATCTTTCAAAAGAAATCTCAACAAATTCCCAATTATCATTTACCACACAGATCGCATTACATTCCACAATAATTAAAACACGGCGATGAAAAGACAAGCACTAACATGCGTCTGGAAACTTCTTTTAACATACTGTTAAAATGAGAAGAACGAACTTACTCTCAGGTCCTGTTCAGTCCAGTCACGATTTTGTAAAATAGGGTAAGCACCACCTCAAGCAGTGGCAGTAACACACAACAACCACTAGATGTCAGTGTTGCTCTATATTCATTCTCATTGGCCCGCACAGCGGAGTTGAGACCCAAATTCAAAGACACAGATTTCACATCCAGTTCCACGCCCTTTAAGGTTGATTCAAATATCTAAACAATAAAAAGGCAATAATATTTAGACTAAGTCATCTTAATGTGCAATACAAATGCAAATTTTTGCCATGCAATAGTTTCCTAAATCTCTGCATATTTTCCATTAGTTATTTTTTTAGCTTGCTGTCAGTTTCATATGACTCTATAGGCCCTTTAAGATAGATATAGGACAGAAAGCTAAAGCTTCAGAAAAAAATTAAATCTTTCTAAAAATACAGTGATTTAAGTACTATCGTGGAATTGGAAGGGATCTTGGGAAACCATCTATTCTAAATGCTTTCACCTTAAAAACTGACAAATGGGAAGCTATTCTATTTTTAAAGAGTCCAGGGAAGGAAATCATCAGTCAGGAAGTTCTTCTTCCCGTCTAATCTAAATCCCTCCTGATGAAGCTTAATCCCATTTCCTCTCTCGTGTGAGGCTCTCCAGAACGACCGAGGACATCTGTGGACACAGAAAGTAACCCTTCCTGTCCTGGATGGTGTGCACACGAGCTCCCGGGAGCTCAGAATGGGTCTCAGCCAGACAGGTAGCTATGAGCAGTTGTCAAGTAAACTAATAATAGCCCCAAAGTTACCAATCAAAAAAACTCTCCAACAAAACCTGCCATAAAGGGATCCAACCTTCAAATATATGACCTTGAATTAAAGAGATAACAAGGTCTTCTTTCACCATTAGCATTCTGGATTACCTCTGAGGGTTCCCTTAAATATAATCATTATTAAGCATCCACCATGAGCAAGGTGCTTTATGAACCACTGAGAATCCATAAAACAGACCTCTAAGGTAGAAGCAAGCTTATTATTATCATCACTACTATTATGATTATAACTGTTTTCCAAGTAAGGAAACTGAGGCTCTCAAAAGTTAATTTTGCTCAAAGACACACAGCTGGTAGGAGGCAGAGCTGGCTTTCAGTCCTGTCTGACTCCCAAGGCTACATCCATATAGTGCGCTTCCGTTGTCCAACTTTTTCCAGCTTTAGGCAGTGGACTCAATTTTTTTTTTTCAGTTTAAAAATTAAAAAACAGAAAGAAATAAAAGTAACCAGGGGTGTGTTTCTTCCTTTAACAAGGTCAACTAAAAGTTGACAGTGAGTGTGCTAACACATGATGGTCAGCCATGCTGTTGCAACACTGGGGACAGAGGCACTCAGCTATTAAGAAGTGAGACAGAACAGCATATATGAAAATGGCTACCACAGGACGTTCTGGAATCTAATACTTGGTCTTTAAAAATAAGAAACACTAGCAACAATCTTGGCAGAAGAGATGCTGAAGTCAAGGTATGGACTAGAAATGATTGTGCTTCCGTCTCTCTTCTTCCTCCATTTTTTTCTTTTTCTTTTACTGGGATTGAATCCAGGACCTTGAGCCTGCTAAGCAAGTGTTGTACCACTGAGCCCTATCCCTAGTCCCCTTCCTTCTGTTTCTTCCTCCCATCTTCCCTTCCTTCCCTCCTTCCCTTTTCCTTTCTTTCTTCTTCTCTCTCATTTTTCTAAATTACAAAACAACCACACATACATCAAGAAGAAAAATCAAACAATACAGCAGACAGAAAGTGGCAAAGATTAAAGTTGTCACTTGCCATCCCTCCTCACCCTCTGTCCAGGTGGTAACTATAATAGTTTCCTGTGTGTCCTTCAAAGTGTATCTGTGCATTCATAAGGAAACTGGAAGGAGAGGAGCAAGAGAAGGAAAAGAAAAGGCAGGAAGTCATTTCTGTAAAACTGAAACAATATTGCATATTCTGCAGTTTGCTTTTTCACACAGAAGTATCTCCAACAGGAATGTTTGGATTTCTTTTGGCAGCTAAGTAGTCTTTGTGAACAGACCTGGCAGAGTTTGTTAACCATTCCCCTATCAGTAGATATTTAAACTGCCCCCAGATAGCTCCTATTCCAAGTCATGCTGCAGTGAGCTCTTGCCATGTATCTTTATGCATTTAATGTGGATGTTTCTGAAGGACAGGTTTCAACAAGGGGGACCTGATATCTCATGTCTGAGTCAAAGGGAGGAGCAATGAGGGTGTTGAGAGGGACTGCCAATGTCCTTCTCAAAGTCTCTAGAAAGCTGCACTTCTACCAGTTACTAGTTCAGCTTTTTGTTTGTTTGTTTGTTTAACACTTTGCTTAAATTAGAAACCATCATTATGTTCCCAAAACAGGCAAACAAGACCGATGAAGGAGTGATAGCAGCTTCAGCATCTTCCTCCTATTTTGTGGAATTTGCTTTTTTCTTAGGGGAAAAGTGGCATTCATGAGACTTACTTGTTTCTTGGTTTGGGGGAAGGGTGTAAAATCAATACACAGTGGAGGTCATAAATCTGAAGTATATAATATGATCCAGTGAGTTTTTGTAGATATAATAGACTATTTCCATCGCCTTTGAAAGTTCATTTATACCCCCTTTCAATAAATTCTAACTTCTAAGAATATTCTCATTCATGTATTTTCATGGGCATGTTTTCAGTTCCTTTGGGTAAGTACGTAGGAGGACAACTGCTGAGTGATAAAGTTATTCTATATTTAACCTTATAAGAAATCACCAAACAAGGACTAGAGGTGGGTTGGCTCAAGTGGTGGAGTGCCTACCTCGAAAGTGCAAGGTCCTGAGTTCAAACTCTAGTACTGCCGAGAGAGAGAGAGAGAGAGAGAGAGAGAGAGAGAGAGAGAGAGGAAAGAAATCATGAAACAGAATTCCATATAGATAGTACATTTTGTCTTCCCACTAACACTGTTCTCTGAATAAATCTTAGATATGGGAATTATAAATATTCTCTCACGGTCCACACCTATCATTTTTTTTTCTGCTGAGTCCAGTTTTCTGCTGGTAAACTACTCATTTTCACCCTCCAGTTCAGATCTATAACAATCCATTCAATTAATTTCGCGTGTTGTGTGAGGTGGGAGCCATGGCTCGTGTTTTTCTACACGTTGATCCCATTATTCACTGCTGTCATTGTCATAGGCATGATGTGTCATTATTGTCCCTTGAATGTCTGTAGAATATATAGCTGGATTTCATTCCTGATATTAGTAATTTGTGGTTTTATTCTTCATTAACTTTGTTAGGAGTTTATAAATTTTATTAATGTTTTCCAAGAGAAAACTTTTGGCTTTTGTTAATTTTCTCTATTGTTATATATTGTATAGATTTTTATGCTAACTTTTATTTTATCATTTCCATACATGTGTACACATATATTAATTGAGCTTACTGTGTTCTTTTTATAGTAACTTAAAGTAAAAAGTCCCATCATTGATTTTATACCTTTCTTTTACTAAAAGAGGAACATCTCAAAGTTTTTATTATCTAAGAACTGATTGAGCTACATTCTGCAAATGTTGATGTGTTGTATTGTCATTCTCGTTCGTTTCAAAATAGTTCCTGATTTCTCTTGTAATTTCTTCCTTGGTCCACAGTTCATTAGGCAGTCTTCAAGATATTTTATTATAATTCATTTTAATTTAGTTCTACTGTAGTAAGAAAATAACTCTGTGAAATGGCAATCCCTTGAAATTTGAGATATCTTATATCCCAGAATGTGGTCTATCTTGGTGAACACTGTATGTGTACTTAAGATGAGCACATATCCGGAAGTTCTTGGGTGCAGCAGTCTATATGTGTCAGTTAGGTCAAGGTGGCTTACTGTGTTAAAGTCTGTAGTATTGACGTTTCACCTAGTTTCCCATCACTTATGGGAGTGATGTTGAAGTAATCCTGAACCATGATTGTGGATTTGTTTATTTTCCTCCTTAGTTCTGCCAGGTTTTGCTTTTTATATTTTGTTATTAGCTAAATTTGTGTTCCTAATGACCTTTATCATTATGAAGTGCCATTAAATTCCAATATTCCTCTGCTCAAAGTCCACCTGTGTCTACAGTTAATACAATACAGCTTGCCTTACATTTTTACTTTTATTTTCAACCTCTCTGTGTGTTTATAGTTAAGATGCTGTTATTATAGACTTCATGTGCTTGAATCTTGCTTTTTTTGTACCATTTGGCAATCTTTACATTTTAATTAGTGATTATTTCATTTATATTTGATCTAAGTAGTGTTGGAGTTGGGTTTATGTTTACCATTTTGCTATTTGTTTTCTATTTTTCTCATCATTTTCTGTTGTTTCTCCTTCCCTGCATTATTTTGGATTAATCACACTATTCAATGTTAATTTTAATTTGGATTTAAATGTAATTTTATATCATTTCAAAGTAATTGCTCTAGGTATTAGATTATGCATTTTTTAACTTAACACAGTCCATTTGGAGTGAATACTTTCTCCATGTAAAATGTAAAATCCAAGAAATAGTGAGCTCCGTTATGAGCTACATACACTATAATAAATTCCACAATGCAACGTAATAAACATTGCTTTAAGCAATGAGCTGCTTTTTTTAAAAAGCTGGGAGAAAGATATTTTATATCTATCTACTTTTTTAAAAGAATAATTTCTGGTGCTCTTTATTCCTTTTATTGATCTGAGTTTGTACCTTGTATCATTTTTAGCCTAAAATTTTTCCTTTAGCATGTTGTTAACTGGTCAGGCTCTGCCTTCATTTTTGAGACATTTTTCTGCTAAATGTAGAGTTCTGGCTTAGTGGACTTTCTGAGATGTTATTCCATTGTCTCTGTCTACATTTTTTTCTGCTACAAAGTCAGTCATCAGTGATAACACTCTTCCCTGTATGTGATGTCTTTCCCTTTGCCACCTTTCAGGATTAAGTTATCTTTGCTTGGTAGAAACATGACTGAACTGTGCCAGGACATGGGGAGGTTTTGGTACTTGCCTTGCTTGAGTTTGGCTGAGCTGTTTGAATCTCTACAAATCGATGTTTTCCAACAAATCTAGGAAAGTTGCTTCTATTCTTTTTAAATTTTCTTTCATTTCCTCTCTCCTCTTCCTCTGAAAATTCAATCACATATTATGTCAAATTATTTTACATTTTCCCACAAGATCCTGAAGCTCTTTTCACAAAACAAAAAAGAATTCTCTCTATTCTTGAGATTAGATAGTTTCTATTGATGTCTTCAAATTCCCTGACCCTTTATACTGCTCTTACATCATCCAGTGAATTTTATTTCAATTATCATACTTTCTCAGTTCAAGAATTTTTATTTGCCTCTTTTTTTACAGTTTCTATTCTTTGTTAAAATCCTCCATCTGTCCACTCATTATAACTATTTTAGCCTTTAAGTCCTTAAATAAATATATCTTAGTAGCTTTAAGTCTTTTCTAACATCTTGGTCATGTCAGGTCATTTACTACTTAGTCATGTTTTCCTGTTTCTTCAAAGGTCTAGCAATTTTTTTATTGTAAACTGGACATTGTAGAGATACACTGTGGACTCTGGTTTCTGATTTTTTCTCTGAACAGTACTGAATTTTTTTATAGCTGGCACTAAATTACCATCATATCACATGGAACTTGTAGGGACTTGGTTTTATGCCTTGATGGCATCTATTTCATTTGTGTCACTAGTCTGAAGGCAAAAATCTGATATCTAGTCTTTAGACTGTGTAGAGTTAAGGTGGAAATCTTGAAAATTTACCACTTCCTTCACACCTAGCAAGACTCAAACTCTAACCTGTAACGTGCAGCACCCAGGAGTTGACACCCTTGTTCTGTTCTTTTAGTCTTCCAGCCACAGCTTTCCACTGGTCACCTTGGAGTTTCCCCTGAACTTGGGCAGTTGCGGCTTCACCTAAGGATCTGGAGAAGAGCACAAGCATTCTTGGGGCTACCCACCCCTTCTTGTGATCCTTGTCTCTGACACCTTACCCCTCAATTTCAAGTCACTGTGTTAGCCTCACATACCATCTTCTGGTTCCTGGGCCACTAAGACTTTGACTTTCTCCTGAGTTCTCCCTGTCCTGCACCAGGTAGATGGTAGAGCACCTTTGGGGAAAATCAGTCTTATCCAGTGTGATTCCTTTTTCCAAAAAATCAAATTGCCTCCACTTCCTGCCTACTCTGGCCTTCTCCAATAAATTTAAATTGATTTTTTAAATAGTTTGTCACCAGTTTATCATTGCTATGTGTACGAAGGCAGTCTGATGTTATTCCAGCATAACCACATCAAGAACAGGTGCAGGCCACTTTTCATTCCATCTCACATAAGCCGAAAATCTTTACCTGCAGCATAAATGTAGCAGTTTGAGGATGAGCCTTTCATTCTTGAATTGCAAGTTTCCATTTTTTAAACACCACTGCTTTACTTAAAGGTAGATACAGCAAAAAGGGAAACTAATGAAGCCATTGTAGCCTGCCCCTGGGAGCAAGCCAGAGAGCTAACAAATTCAGTATGCATGGTGATGCCTCACCCACAGGCCTTCTGCAGGGCTTGCTCACCCTGCTGGGTCACTGACCTTCATAAGTGCACAGTCATGGCCACCGCCTGACAGGCATGAAAAGAAGACAGACAATGGACGAGAAGGAGACATGCACAGAGGGAGAAAACGCACTCATTCAAGGGATTTACCGGTCAGGGATGTCATGTCCTCTATCCAGTTCCAGAATGCATGTGGCGGTGTTTCAAGCACGCACACTGGGCTGAATAAATATGAGGAATGGTTATTATCAACATGTGAACATAAAAATATCCCTGAGAATCATGAGCTGTTATGTGGCAGCACAGTATAGAAAGTTGTTCTTTGCTATACATTTGTTAAATCAACTTTAGAAAGCTTTAGATCATTAAAATTGATTGGAGTGTCATACAGCCTGATTTCAAAGGCATTCCAGATCCCAAGACAGCATCATAAAGTAGTCTGCAAGTGTGTGGTGGGGGAGGGGGTGGGAGACTGAATTTGTCACAAAGTAGTCAAGTAACACTTGGTCACTTGCTGCAAGTCATCAGACTCCATTTCTTCCATCTGTGTATCTGATGTCTCTGTATAATGATCCCGTTTCCCAGGTATTTTAGGATTTCTGTGTTTGTTACTATGCCTTTGTATCTTCAGCTGATTGGTGTAACTTCTTGTTTCTCGTTCAGGAAGTTTAGAAAACATGTTAAGTAGTGGTTTTCAGAATGAATTATGAAATTTCCCTGTTTCTCTAGCTCATTAGGACACCCTTATATTATTCTACACATTGGAATTCCATGTAGGCTTTTACTGTTTTATTTGTTCTTTTTTTTTTTTTTAAGTCCATTCCAGGTGGAAACAAGCATTTGAAACCCAATTCCCAAGGATGGTGTATAAGTCTTTTTTTTTTCTTAGCAATACTGGCATTTGAACTCAAGACCTCACACTTGCTATGCATGTGCTCTACCACTTGAGCTATGCCTCCAGTCCACTCCTTCCCCTTCCCCACCTTTTTTTTTTTAATTTAGTTATTTTTTAGATGGGGACTGATATTTTTGCCCATGGTTGTCCTTAGATCATGACCCTAATCTCAGTCTCCCAAATAACTAGGATTACAAGTATGAGCCATTGGTGCCCAGCCCCTATGATTCTTATAATAAAAGCTAAATGCATAACTTTGTACCTTTTTTTTTGTTGTTGTCTTTTCTTTTTTGGTGCTGGGATCGAACCCAGGGCCTCACGCATGCTAGGCAAGCGCTGTACCACCGAGCTACATCCCAACCCTGTACCTTTTGTTGCTAATCAGTTTTTCAGAGGTTACTAACAGTGAAATTAAGTTACATCTCTCTCCTATTGATTCTTGACCAGTGTACTATTTGGATAGAAAAGTGATATATGGCAAATGCGTCAGGAAAGACGCATATGTTCTGAGAACCCCATCTTGAATGGAAACTGTGTTCTAGATTGCACATGCGCCCTCACCACTTCAGAGATCCCCACAGGTGATTTGCCCCCACTGGGCTTGTGCACATTTCATGGTCACTAAGTCTTGCGGTCCTCATCTGCTTACATCAGCCCAAGAGCATCTCAGAAATGGCTTCCTGCTTGGCCTTCTACCCCAAAGTGCCTAGCAACCCATCTCACTTCTTGGAGAAGCTCTCCTGATTAACAGTGTTTCAAGGGAAAAGAATCTAGTTTGAATGGTAACCAATTCCACCAGTATTCCGCATGTAAATCTGCAGAAAGAATAATCATAGGCTGCATGTCAAAGCCAAATAAAAGTGATTGCTACCATTGACCACTGGAAAGTTATCCTTCCCACTAATCCTGTCTGTAAATACAAGGTGACAAGGATGGACAATGCCCTAACTCCAAAGCACATATCTGATATTTCAGTAGCTTTCACTCAAGAACCTACTCCCACACATGGTAATTACAATTTTGCCACTTGGCAAAAGTAAAACTATTTAATCCTGGAGAAGATAAGATCCCATCAATGTTTTAATGAGAATGTAATTGCCTTTCCCTGCTAAAGGGACTGCGTGTCTCTAGGTGTGTCAGGTGCAAAGCCCAGCTCATCTTCTGAGGAAGAAGAGTGACATGTGCCAGTGAGTTCCTAAGCCTAAGTGGTTGAAGTAACTGTTCCTGGGGCTTCATGAAAAACACTGGATGTGTGACCATCAAGTTTAATCTGTCCACTCCCCAAGCACAAAGGTGCTAGACTACCTACCCTCTACACACTTTTATTCTGTTGCATAAAAACTCACTTCTTCCTATGGCATAAAATACTCATGCTGAACACGTGACAGGATGTGTGGATATATTTTTATTTTCTTCTTGATGTCCCCATTCCTTTGTACATTTTTTTTTCTTGCTGGGGGAGCCACACTTAAATGTTCTAGAGACTAAGTTTGACCAGCATGGGGAGGGAAGTGAGTGCATTCAGCTTCCTGTGTGAGGTGGGTTTTGAGCTGGATTCATTTGTCCCACACCAAAATTAAGCTGTTCACGTCCCAAACATTCCATGAATTCAGTTGCGAGGAAGAATTTGTTCAGCCATGTTATAGATTCATATCTTTCTCCTCTCCCAGGAAGGTCTGGATGTCCTCATAAGGGAGCCCGCCTCTGTTTCCCACAGTGGGGAGAGCTAAATAAATACTCTCTCACAGTCAATGCAGAGGTAACTTTTTTTTAATGGATTAAAAAAAAAAAAAAGCAGTTCTGAGAGTCCATCACTGTTTCAGCTCCCCATTCAGAGAGGGGGCTTTTGTCTCCCGCTCAGTGGGAGCTGCCATTTTAATGGGGTCTCCAGCCGGGCCTGGTTTGATGATGTGAAGTAGGCCTGGAAGGATCTCGGAATTTTTTTTATTTAGATTTTGGTTAATTTAACTATGCTGGCTTTCAAATGAACTGAAATGTAAAAGTGAATCCACAGAAATGTCCTCAGAAGCCGCCACCAGATAATTTCAGGGATTCCTCCTTTCTGAAGCTCTCTTAAGTGAAAACCAATCCCTTCCCGTTCTAACGGGCATTCTGGTGCTCCCTCCTCCCAGTCTATTTGCAGAGAAGAAAACCGGGAGCAGAATTCATCCTTAGAAATATGCATACGTACACAGAGCCCAAGCACGCTCACTGCAGGACAAAGATGGCTCCTGGCTGAATGGGGCTACCAAGCCAGGACTGAGATGGCTTTGTGGTGATTCTGGGGTCTCCCTTTTGCCTGACTTATGAGCACCAGGGCAGATGGAGTGCTTGCCATGCCCTGGGCCTGCGGGGGTCGCCACCCCCGGACACACTTTCCAGATAAAACTCCTGCTCCCCAAGAGGATGGGGATGGAGCTGGAGCCTGCAGGGCCCAGCAGGCAAGGTGACCTGACGCCAACCGCTGGGGCGCAGAGCTAAGACCTGGAGGACCACTGTATCCCCCAGCTGTCTGCCTGCACTGACTTTGGAGGCCTGAGGACTAAGGTCTCTTTGGCCCACGCTATTGGTTTACTAAGTAAGTTATTGGTTTACCACTTCGTCCTCAGTAGCAGGCTTCTTGCATGCATTTGTGTGTTCACACCTATTTGAGGACATTCATTCTTCACAAGAATGAACGAGTGAATGAATTTTTTAAAAAGAGGGCAGAAGAACTGAGCCCCGGTGGCTCACACCTGTCATCCTAGCTACAGAGAGGCTGAAATCAGTAGGCTCATGGTTCCAGGCCAGGCCCAGCAAAAATCTTTGCAAGACCCCATCTCAATGAAAAAAATCTGGATGTGGTGGTGCTGCCTGTCATCCCAGCTGCAGCAAAAAGTATAAAACAGAGAATCAGGACACAGTCAGCCTCAGCAAAAGAGAGAGCCTACTTCCAAAATAACCAGAGCTAAAAGGGCTGAAGGTTTGGCTCAAGCAGTAGAGTGCCTGCAAAATCCCAGTACTACCAAAAAAAAGAATTAAAAAAGGGCAATTTGAAGTGAGGTGAATTTGCAAAACAGACCAATATCTGGGAATGTGCAACTTTGTTATATCTATCCATGATTTTATTATTTGGGGTTTACCTGGTGATATCCTACAGTAAAGGTAATTGACAAACCAGAACACTCCTTAATTGAGTTGTAAGTGGGGAAGGCAAAAAAGAAAAATTGCCCCTATAAAATTAATTTGAAATTCAGTTTTGTTTCTCCATGTAACTGAGCCTGCGAGTGAAAACACAGCACAGTCTGAGGCTGCACATCTCAGAAGCACAGGGAAGTCTCCCAGGTGGTGGATGCTTTGTGTTTGTTTCTGACATAAAGTTTTAATGCATCATATTTAACAAAATACAATATCATTTCATCATTGACTAACCAAAATATGAATTCTGATTTGTTTGGTAAAGGTAATTAACTACCCTTGTCTTGTTTCGTTTGTTTGCTTGTTGCTATGACAAGTCAATCCAAAGGGTCTTCTGCTAATCCCACATGTAGTCCTTGGGATATAAAACAATCAGATGTACCACCATCGAGAGCGTGGGTGGTAACAAAAATTCACTTTACTATTCTTTGCCTTTTCTGTGCTTCAAACAGAAAGTTACAGTGGCAAATCCAAGAGTCTAGGAAACACATCTGAACCTGGGATGGAAAGTTAGTGCAGAAGACCCCGTGTAACACATAAAGCATTTTTGGAGGTCACATAAAAGTGAACATCCACTTAAAAAGTACAACCTGTACAGCAGATATGCTCTATCTTAAAAATTGGTTAAATTATGAATTTACCTTCTTGTAATAAAAAAGGAAACAATACAGAAATGTTTAAAATTAAAAATGGGGACCGAAGGTGTGGTTCAAGCAGTAGGGTTGCTTTACAAGTGCGAATTCCTGAGTTCAAACCACAGTCCCACAAAAAACAAAACAAAATTAAATTAAAAAATGGGCCAGGTGTGGTGGCACATGCCTATAAGCAGATAACTTGGAGATAGGGTCTCACTTTTTCCCCAGGCTGGCCTAGAGCCATGATCCTCCAGCATTCCACCTCCCAAGTTAACAAGACTCCTCCATCAGTAAACTGGGCATGGTGGTACACAATTCTAATTCCAGCTTTGAAGAGACATGGGTAGGAGGATAAAAAATGAATGAATATATAATAAATGAATGAATGAAATTTTTAAAAAGAGGGTAGAAGAGCTGGGCCCCAGTGGCTCATGCCTGTAATTCTAGATACTTGGGAGGCTGAGATCAGGAGGATCCTGGTTCAAGGTCAGCCCCTGCAAAAAGTTAGCTAGACATTATCACCATTCTCATTCCCCAGGAAAAATCACTTAAAAATCTCCTGCGTATCCTTCTTGTCTTTTCATACACACACACACACACACACACACACACACAATACATGTGTGCATATACAGAATCCCTCACCTATAATAGTTTGACTATGGTGTGGAGGACATATGTGCTCAGTACAAACCATACTTTGAATTTTGAAGTTTGGACTTCTCCTAAACTGTCCATATGTAGCACAATAGTTCTTGAGACTCTGGAGAGTGAGCCATACCTTCCAGTCAGCTTTCCAGTCAGCCAGGAGATGGCCAGGTAAGGAACAGATACCTGACAGTGCACTGTCTTGCTGCACCATGATATTGGTTGGTTAGGTGTATTGAATTAATTTTCAATTTATGATGGTTTTGTTGGGAGGTAACTCCATCTTGTGTAAGTCAAGGAACATCTGTGTGTGCAGTATAATTCAGTATTCTTACACAGAGAGAATTTATTCATTTTAGTGAGATCTTGTTAAGCATATTATACTTCTATACTCCCTTTTGCACTCACAAATATATGTCATGACAGCCTTCTGTGCTAGCATACACCTTCTTTTTAATGGCCCTATAATATTCTAAAATATCAGTGTATTTGATATTATTTAGTCCTTATATTGATGTTCATTTAAATTATCTCAACTTCTTCAGTAATATAAATAATGCTACAAAACATCCTTGCATATACATCAAAAATTTTAAGTACATATTTAAATGCAGTTGTCCTTGCCTCTAAGGAAACTGAAACCATCAAGAAAGCATAGAGGGTCAGCAAGAAATGTCACGTGGGTGTTACATGAAGTATAAAGCTGCAAGGTTCAAGGCAGGGGGTCTGAGCTCAAACTCGCTTATAGAAACAAAATAGACCCAATAAAAGTTCAACTTGGATGTTTAATAGATATTTTTAAGCAGTTGTGACACTCTCTTTGTTCTCCAATGTGTTCTTTCAGATAACATTCCTTGTAGGTGTGCACAGCTCTGGACCATGGACTCCAGTCCACCCTCTAACCTTGAAACAACGATGAGCAGGGAGTTGTGGCTTCCCAAGAGCTAGAAAGTCACAGCGTCCAGCCACAGTTGCCTCTATTCCTCAAGGCCTGAAAATGAAGAAATTAATTTTCCTTCAGTTCAATCTTCTCTTTATTTCTTCTTTTGTTGTATATTCTTTGTGAAATTCACCTCATATTCTTACTGGATCTAAACTCGTTCCTGAATCCATTCACTTTTTTTTTGGTGGTTCTGGGGTTTGAACTTGCCCTCATGCTTGCTACACAGGCACTCTACCACTTGAGCCACTCCACTAGTCCCTCCCCATTCACTCTTTGATATCCATTGAAATCTAGTAGTGCTTAATAATCTTCAGTATAAAGTCAGGAAAAAGTCATTACATTCACCATCTGGTGCCAACGACTTTTTAATTTATGTATTTGTTATATTTGTAAGTCACTTCACAAACAATTGAAAAAATAAGAATAAAGTAAAGAAAGTTCAAAATTTTAATAAGAATCCAAATTTTTATTCCATATTTCCCTGCTTTTGAAGGTATTGGTAATCAATGTGTTAGCATTCCATCACTGTGACAAAATATATGAGATAAACAACTCTAAGGAAGAAAGGATTATTTTGATTCATGTTTTCAAAGGTTTCCCTCCCATGGTTGGCTGACGCCGTTGCTTTTGGACCTGTGGGTGAAGCATAACATCACCAGAGAGAGTGTATGATGGAGCAAAGCTGCTCACCCCATGGTAGCTGGGAGGCAAGAGAGAAGGGAAGGACCAAATCCCCTTCAAGGGCACACCCCAATGACCTAACTTCCTTCTACTAGGCCCCCACCTCCTAAAGGTTTCACCACTTCCCAACTGCTGGAAACCAAGCCTTCAACTCCTGAGTCTTTGGGGATCTAAACCATAACACCTGTTTGAGCAGTGTCTTCAAAATTCAACTAACTCCTTACACCTGTCATGCAGCATCTGTATCACGTCCACAATGTAAATTCTGATTCCAGATTTCAAATACTTCTTTATAAAGGTCTTACCTTATTCCTGGTTCTTTAATAATGCTTTTGGTTTTATCAAATATGACATATTTGAGATTTTGACAAATCAAAATTTTGTTCTCAAAAAGACTGCTGTTCCCTACATGTAAAAAAAATCTCCTTTCTATTTCTAAATTTAAAAAACCAATGAAAATAATCAATTGCATTAATTTGCACTTCTATCTATATCATCTTTTTTTTCTAAATTAGCTTTGTAAACACACTTACCTTCAGTGTTCATTCACTTAGAAACTATATCAAGTAAATTTTGAAGCAAGAGCACTTTCAATATCCTTTTGGCAAAACAGAACGGCTCAAGTTCTTATTGCAAAGTATTAGTTGGTAAAGTCCTTCCTGTTGAATGACTAAACAGATGAGAAGGCCTGTAGTCTTCTCTTTCCTTAGAAATAAGTTGTTGATTATTGATTCTTGAGTTTGTGTGTGGGGGGGTCACCTAGAATATCATTATGGGAAGAATCTTGCCTAAGACTTCAGGCTGTGGTCAATGTCACCCGCATTAGAGGAGTCTAGAGACCCTGGTTCATCTACTACTGCTTTCATCCGTCATCTGTCTTTCCTTTGCCATGTGTGCAGAAAATGAAAAAAGTCCTCAATTGTGCAAACAAAAGCTTTTAAAAGACTGCAAGGTGGCATCGCCTTACTCCTTTTATTCCCTGTTTTTAAATGGTGCAATTCTGTAAGCAACACTTAAGAAACCCAATGCATGGTTCAACAGTGAAGATTTCTTATTTCCTTTCATCTGATTCCATTATTGTTCTATTTCTTTATTATTTTCATCGTTTTAGCATTGTAGGAAATGATAAACAATGGCAAAGTTATTCCTAGCATATTGAAATGGGAAAATGGACAGGATAGCATTACTGAGATTCCATAATGGGATGCAGACTTATGCACGGCTCAAGAGAACCCGACAGACTTGGTGAAGGTGTGGAGTTACTGAGTAGATCACGTCATCCTCTTCAGGTCGTACAGATTTAGAGTGTGACAACTCATTAACGGGGCACATGCTGAACCAATGTTTCACTTCAGGATTATAAAGGATGAACACCTGATAAAAACAAAAATAGTTATATTACCGACTGTTTTTCAGAAATAATTTCAAAATTTCATGCTGAATTTCCATATGTCCTGAATTGCAATGTCCATTTAACATAAGAGAAACTGAGATGAAAGTTAAGGAACTTTCCAAAGGTCAATTAAATTAAATATTCTGATCCTCAAAGCTGGGGCACAGTATACATGCATTCAAAAGTAGTTGCTGACTGTCTGCAATACAATACAATAAAGACTGTGACTAGGTGATAAACCCCTTTTAAAATGAGTTAAGTAGAAATAAAAGTATTCTGAGAGTATATTATTTGAGAGCAAGATACATTTTGCAAACCTTGGGTCTCTAACTTTAAGAATGGCTCTTTAGAAAACTACTCACCATAATTATTAGCTAGACAGAACTTTTATCTTCCTTGCTGATTTTACCCATGGTACATCTTTAGTCCACACACAGATGTGAATACAAATGTATCAGGTGTAAACAGACATGTAAAACATGTATGTTCTCCTCAATTGATTGATAGATTTATAACTTCCTTTGTTCCAAAAGATTTCAGTGGCCGTAGAAAAATAAGTTTTTAACACAGCAGCATAAATTAAACTAAAACAAAAAAGAAAAGTTGGTAAAGACTTGTGCAGGAATCTCGCCATCATAAATCCGTAGTCTGGATGCTGAATGTCTCCAAATACCATTTATTAAAGGCTTGGTCCACCAGTGTGGTGCCAATGGGAGATGGTGGAACCTTTGGGAGCTGGGACCTAGCAAGAGGTCCTTGGGTCATTGGAGGCATGCCCTTGAAAGAACTGTGGACCGTGCCCCTTCCTTTTCCTCTCTTTGCTTTCTGGCTCTATTTTATTCTTCACACATGCTCCCTGCCATGGTGTGCTACCTTACCACAGGCCCAAAGCATTAGCACCAACCAGTCATAGACTTAAACTTCTAGAACTATGAGCCCAAATAAATCCTTTCTCTTTATGAGTTACTTATCTCACGTTTTTGTTATAGTGGCAGGAAGTTGACTAATGCAATAAGAAAAATACTTGTTTTCATTTTGAAACAATCACATCAAACCTTTGAAAAGGCACAGATGCTGGTCAACCTTGGGAACAACTAGTTCCAGGGCCCTATGCAACATGCCATCTTGTGGCAGTCAGTTTTGCTCTGCTTGTCAGTTTCACCCTCGTATTCATGCAGACTGATTTTTTTTTTTCTACATGGCAGTTAAATGCTCTACTCACAGCAATGAGGTTTTCATACTCTGAAACTTCAGTCATGAGACTCTGTCCTCTGGGTTTCTGCTCTCCTATTCCAGGGAAGCCTCTAACTGGTCTATCTTGAGTTAGATTGCTATGGTTTGGATAGGGTTTGTCCCCCAAAGGTTTACAGGCTGGGAACTTGGTACCCACTGCAGCATTGAGGTGGTGGGATATCTAAGAGATGGGACCTAGTAGAAGGTAATTCAGTCAGAGGGACTCCACCTTCCAGAATAGATTCATGCTATCTCACAGGAGTGGGTCAGATGTCTTGTGACTAGATTAGTTGTCACAGAAGTGGGCTGTCATAAATCAAGACCACCCCATGCCTGACCTCCTCTGCATCCAGGCAATCCCGTTTGAGCTTTTCCACAGTGTTGTGATGCATCCAGAGGGGGGCCATCACCAGATGCCAGCACTATGTTGTTTGGTCTTTCCAGCCACCAGAATTATGAGCTACATATACCTCTTTTCTTTATACATTATCCAGCATCGAGGGTTTTATTTTATTTTTATAACAACACAAAACAGACTAAGATGGGCATGAGTCAGTGATACAAACATTAATAACTAGATTAGTTGTCACAGAAGTGGACTGTTCAGGTAAAGCCTGAAAAAGGGACTATTTCTGCCCAGTGTAGATTACATACCTGCTCTATGCTGCTAGAGTTTGCATGTGGAATGCTCCCCAAAGGCCCATGTTTAAAGGCCTGGTCTCCAGTGTGGTGATATTGGCAGAGGGCAGAAACTTCAAGACATAGGGCCTCTTAGGAGATCTTTGGGTCACTGGAGGCATGCCCTCAAAGCGCATTGTGGGGTCCCAGCTCTTCCATTTGTCTTTTACTTTGCGGCCATGAGGTGAGCAACTTTGCTCTACCATGCATTCTCGCCGCCATGCTGTACTGCCTTGGCACAGGCCCAGAAGCATGGTCAGCTGACCATGAACTAAAACCTCCAAAACTGTAAACCAAAGTAAACCTTTGCTCTTTATTATTGTTTATTCATTTATTTATATGTGTCGACATTATTTGGGCCATCTCTCTCCCCGCCCCCAACACCCTCCCCTCCCCACCCCCTCTCTTCCAGGCAGAACCTATTCTGTCCTCTTCTCCAATTTTGTGGAAGAGGAAGCATAAGAAACAATAAGAGCAACAGCATTTTTGCTAGCTTGAGATAAAGATAGCTATACAGAGAGATTCTTAGCATTGCTTCAATGCACATTTTTTTTACAACCCGAATTGGTTCATGTCTACCAGATCTCTTCACTACTCCCCAGTCACCTTCCCATAGTGACCTCTGTCATTTTAAGATTACTATATTAGCTCCTCTACAGTGGGCACATCAAACACTTTCAAGTTTTAGGTTTCCTTCCCTTTCCCTATTCCTCCTGTATGCGTTCTCCTCTTACTGTGTGACCCATGTCCAATAATATTACTGCATTTGTTTTAGATCTAAAGTCCACATATGAGGGAGAACATGGGATTTTTGGCCTTCTGAGCCTGGCTAACTCCCCTTAAGATGATGTTCTCCAATTCCATCCATTTACCAGCGAATGATAACATTTCGTTCTTCTTCATGGCTGCATAAAATTCCATTGTGTATAGATACCACATTTTCTTAATCCATTCATCAGTGGTGGGGCATCTTGGCTGTTTCCATAGCTTGGCTATTGTGAACAGTGCTGCAATAAACATGGGTGTGCAGGTGCCTTTGGAACAACCTGAGTCGCATTCCTTTGGGTATATCCCTGGATCATATGGCAGATCTATGTTTAGTATTTTAAGAAACCTCCATATTGTTTTCCAGAGTAAACCTTTGCTCTTGAAGTCAATTATCTCAGGGATTTGTTCTAGTAATGGATGGTGACCAACATACCTATGTACATGAACAAATGCTTATCTATGCACCAATTAATTATAGACAAGAAGCAAGATTGTGTTATACAAAACAGCTACTTCCACAAAAGTCAACTGGTGAAAAATTTCCAAAAGAAGCTGATTGTGCCAAGAACACAGTGGTAGCAATACAATTAAATCCAGAGTGAAGTGGTCCATATGCTTATGCCACACTCATTCAACCAACTGCCCAGAGTGGAAATAAGGAGGAAAGTTCCAATGGAGAAGCGCTCACCTCCACACTGCCCCTCCTCCATGGTGGCTCTGGCCCAGCGTTGTTGAGAGCAGGACTTTACCACAGGCATTCAATGAGATGCATGGAATTGAGAAAGTCAGCAATGTCCACACCACTACAGTACAACTGTTGAGCTAACCAAATAGAGTTGAATCACACCAACCACCTAAATCAATTGCAGTGCCTATGGCCCTATGAGGCCAGCAGAGGGCTCAGATCCTTGTTGAATTCCTGTCAGCTCTCCCAAGAGGAGCAGAGCAGTCTCAGTCACCTCTGAGACCCAAGGAAAGACCCACAGACCTCTGTCACTCACTCATCACTCAGCCTCGTCCATGGTTGTCCATGGACCATGATAGACTTTGTAGTGGCTTAAATTTACTTCCAAAATATGGTTATTAAGAGTAATAAAACCCTTATTGAACCAAAATCTAAAAAAACCCCAGAAAATTCAGATGATCAGAATTCGTCTTACTTATTATCTAAAAATTATGATATCAAAAGTTAATCTTAAATTAATTTTAAATCATCCAGATTATATTTCAGAGCATATTAAATCCCATATTTAATTACCTATCTTCCAATTATTTTTAGGTTTGATGAATCTATATGTATTACTTCATATAATATGTATCATAGATATTATATTTATATATACTAGTAATGTGTATGTTTACTACACACTCAGTTATAGGTTTTCTGCTCTCTGAAAGACTTCTTGAGGATAGAAACCATGTTTAACATAGTTACTGCTCTGATGTAAGCTCTAGCACAGTGTTTGGCACATAGTATTATGTTGAATAAATATTTCTTTTGTGGGGTGAGGAGGAGGGGCACAAACAATGTATACACAGGTAAGTAAATTATAAAAATGATAAAATAAAAAGAGAAAAAAAAGATAAGGAAAACACTATCATTTTGGACTTATTGTTGAGCATTTGATAACTGTTTTTCACAAATTTTTTAAAGCCATATTTGTAGCTAATAAAATTTTTTGATATCTAGAAAAAAAATTTCCTTTGTAAAAACCAAAGTAACAAAATTACTGTGTATAATCAAATGTGACATCAAAGTCCATAGATGTACAGCAGAATTTCCAAATGTCATGTCTCTAAATTGTTTGGATTTTTACTGAAACAGGTATCAACTGTATTTTTAAAATGGAAACATCTTTTAATTTGAGGCCACCCCATGCCTTGATTTCTGCACATGGTCATTTCCCTTTCTGCTTACCCCACAAAAATTACATTAGTCCTCTCATCCTGGAGTTGTGGTATAAGGCTTTCTCTGTATTCCCTTAGACTTCCTGGCCTAAATTACAGAAGAAATTAGTTCCTCCTGTACCTCCTGAGTGAAAAGGCACATCATATATTCGGAGATTGAAGTTTGTTTAAGGATGAATTAAGCTCTAATAGCAGGCATTTATTAAGCCCTTACTGTATGTCAAATGCCTCACAAGGATTATCACCTACCCAGAATACTGATTATGCTAATTTAGCACACTCCTAGTTAACAGATTTTGGCATTCTAGGCCACATGGCTAGAAGTTGGCAAAGTTGGGACCCAAACCGAGACTCTCAGTCTAGGGCCATGACTGTAACCACATCCAAAGAGTGAATGGGAAGTACATGGGGTGTAGCATCTCATTCTGGATTCTCACCCCCAACGAATACCTGGGAGGCTCTCTCACCTGCAGAGCTCACGGTAGCTGAGCAGAGAAATCCCTCGTGAGGAAGCATGCACATCACTGCTCATCCCAGGTCTAGAATATGCATCAGAGGTAATACTGGGAAGTGGACAGATTGTTGCCCACACACTCTCAAAAGCAGAGCTCACACATTTGCAGGAATCACCCAAAATCCAATTGCATTTGGCTGTTATCCTTTATGAGTCTGCCTACAAAGCTCTGAGCTTCAGTGAGTCAGTGAAGTCCTGAAAAAGGAGGGCTCTGACTTCTGATGCCCAATCTTACTGCTGTAAACAGCAACTCGACAATGGCCCATGGCCCGGTGGGAGCCTTGAATGGGCAGGTAATCAGGTGTGGATGGCCCAGACAGGGTCACTCCCTCGTTCACTTGGGAATTTCTCGTGAGAATCAGTCTCTGACTCCTCCGTGCTGCACTGAAGGCTTATTACCCTCCCCTTCTCTGATGCCCTTTGCCGACCTTTCCACTCAACTTTTTTCTTGCAGCCCAGGGGTCAGAACATTAAGGGGCTTTGTAATTTTGTCATACAGTGATTCAAAGTCCCTTCCAGGCCAGGCTAACTGCTTCCATGGAGTAACTTAATCCTCATCCCTTCCAGAGTTGCAACCATAAACTATAAACCATTTTTTCACATAAAAGGCAAAATCCAAGCTGCCAGGACTGTTAGCCGTGGAAACGGTGTGCCAACACTTGGTCCCCAGTGGAGAAATCTCTGGGCTTGAGGTTCAAATGCTGGTTCTTCTTACCACCAGGCAAATGATCTTGGACCACTCTCAAAAACTCTCCGAGACTGTTTCCTACCATAAAATGAGCATGAAAGGTATCTTACAGAGTGACGCTTAGTTAAGATTAAATGAGATTAAAAGAGAAACTATCAACTGGGCCTGGTGGCACACACTTGTAATCCCAGTATTTGGGAGGCAGAGATCAGGAAGGTCAAGGTTCAAGGCCAGCCCAGGCAGAAAGTTAGTGAGACACCCGTCTCAATAAACAAGCTGGGTGTGGTGGTACACATGTGTAATCCCAGCTACATGGGAGGCATAGGTAGAACGATCTTGGTCCAAACCCAGTCATGGGCGAAAAAAGAGACCCTGCCTAAAAAATAACTAAAGCAAAAAGGTCTTTGTTCAAGAGTGGTGGCCTAGGAGGCATGAGACCTTGAGTTCAAATCCCAGTACTATTGACAGAGAAAGAGAGAGCGAGAATGTTTTGAAATCCAACTTCCACAGTACCACGTAGCACCACACAGTAGCAGGTGCTGCTTATGATTTCTGAATCCTTTAAACAATCATTAACTTTGCAAACTAAAGTACATATTGCACAAGATTTAGCAGCCCTTCCAAAGTTTTTTAGATTTCATTTAACATATAAGAAATTTTTGTTTTTATATACTCCCATTTTAGGTGAAATGTGATGGCTTCATAAGAAATAACCGTAAATGTAAATAATTTTATAAATTTTAGTAATTATAGATGCTTTAAATAATCTATTCACAGAACAAAAACAAAGTACTTTGCTTTCATTACAGAAGTTTCTCAATAAAACTCTTAAGAAACTTGCCAATTTCCATTTTCCCCAAATATCCATTTTTCTGGGATGACACTATCTGTGAGTCAGGCCAAAAGTGGCACGCGATTGGACTGGAGTCCTAACTGCTTCAGGGCTGCCATCTTGGATCCTAATCAAGAGACCATTTGAAATCAGAGCTGTTTGGAAGGGATTATTGTCAACCTGTTGGAATGGTCTTTGACGTGGAAATTAAATTCTCTTTAATTTCTTTTCTCTTTTAATCCACTCTTTACCATGATTCTTCGTGGTCTTCCTCACACCCCTAAAACTCTCATCGGCCTCCTCACCCATCTATTAAACAACACAGTAGTGTGTGAGCACAGGGATGCCTAGAGCTTACATTGTATCCTGTACAGTTACCTGTATTTACAAACATTGTTAATAATTTGGGATTTGTTAGATTCAAAGTTACCTGAGTGCAGAGATGCTATCAGCTTCTGACCTGATGAACCCATAGAAGTACTTAGCACACTGCCTGAGGCACAGTAGGAGCTCAATAAAAGTCTGTTGAATGAATTTAAAACCTTTTAGTTTCTTGCTATGATTAAATAATGCAAATACATTCAGTAATGATATCCATCACTATTTCTTTAACTAACTCAGTCCAAGTACTTACATGTCAATGTGTACCTTCTCTGTCTCTCCCCTCCTCCCTCCCCCTGCATTGGGCTCTCCCTTGTTTGACCTTTCTCCCTAATGAACACCAATTACTATGGCCTAGCCCACCCCACCTCAGTGTAACCCCCCTCAGAAGCTCCACCCCTCCACCCAGCTTTGCCCTGCCTCTCAAAAGTGGAATCAAACTTAGAGAAAAGCTCTTTGCACCAGGAGGCAGACAGCGAGAAGTTGAGACACCCCACATAAATAAAAAAATAAAAATAAAAATAACCATCTGGAATTTACATGTTCCATGCTTCTAGGCTAAAGAACAGTATATTACAAACATAAATGACACTTTGAAAACGACATATTGTATATATTATAATTCCTAACATTGTAAAACAATTCTAGAAGTCCCCTAAAGAGGGAAGAGACCATCTGTGGGTTTATGACATGAAACAGATGGACCCACATCTGAGAAAAGTTGAAACGTTTCTCTTCCTGATATTGTCATCAATTCAATCATCACTTGAGTAGTCTACGAGAAAAGGGTGTTTTCACATGTCACATGCTAAGGTGACACGGTATTCAGGGAACACCATAGAAATAATGGGGTCCATCAGAATTCTCTCCAATGACTGAGCACCATTGATGTTCCCAGCATGTACATCGTCTCATGAGTTGTCAAATGTATCCCTGTGTCTTACCCAGCAACTGCCCCCTCCTAGAGGTTTCTGTATATCACTATTCCCATTTATACCCAGTATGAGAGTATTTTAAATTTTGCACAGTCTTCAAGTGGAAAGAATCAAAGTAAGTAAATAATCTCACTGTTTTTGTTTTTTTTTTTAATCAAAACAGACTTCAGCTCTATAAATGTAGGTCATGGCTGTGCCTTAATACACAACAGCTACCAACTGCAGCATGAGCCCCCAGAATGATATTTTGGAGGGGCTGCATACCTGCCTTTTAACATACTCTGCCAGTGACTGTTACACATACTAAAATTTAAGAATTGCTTCAAAATATTCTGGTTTACTATCAAAATAGGAGAAAATGTTTCACAAGCACTGTGTTATTAATGTTCCTCATGTAATCTTGGAGGTTGAAATGAATAAATAGGAATATTTGTTGTTTTGTTAGTGGAATTTTGTTTTCTAAAAAGGAGTGAAAGGCAAATAATTCAAGAGGAAATCCTACATGATAAAGATCTAAATGAGTTCATTATATATTTCCTCCAGTGGGGGATCAATATGGAAGGATTTATACATTTTCACAACCTAGATAAAGCTTGTTCTATGACATCATCCAATCAGAATCTATGAGAGAAAGATTACTTTGTTGGGAAATCAAATCAAAACAGCTTCCAAACTATCATATGTCCTTTCCCACAGACATAATGCACAAAAAACTATTTAAGCAAATTCACCCAGTGGACATTGTGTACTGCAGGATATTTGCAGTAAAGCCTCTTTGGACTAAATCAGCTCATGGTAGCTTGAAATGGAATGCCCAAACATTGAACAGCTGCACTGTAAGTAAAATATCTTGTTACATTTTGTTAACCAACCAGCTATTCAGACTGTCTTATCAGTGTGTGATACAAATGTACAAAGTCCAGTAAAATTATTGAGAATTTATTAAAACCCAACAAGCAGAAATGGATACTCCAAAGACGGTTCACACTTGATAATGAAGCACTTCCCAATGCCCTTTGTGCAGGTTTGCAAACTAAATCAACTCTTTTAAAAAAATTACTATTTGGCTTCAGATAGCTTCAAAAGCTATTTGAAGCTTCTGTGATGGCTTGTCCTGCCTCTGTGTCCTTGGAGCCTCCCAGACCTCTACTCTGACTTTTCCTAAAACGAATGGTTGCACCACCCAACTCCAAATCCTGCCTACCCTCCTGGAAGGCTCTTACAAAGACGTTTGACTACCCACGTAATCCAATCTAGTTGTGAGTTTCTCTAGGAAAAAGATCTTGAAGGCTCAGACTGTTAGCTAAGCCAGATCTAATCCCCCCTTTTCTGTCTTTTGAAGTAACCATAACCTATGGCAGAAATCTTAGCATGGGCTATATGGACAGACTTCACTAATTCCATAAAATTCTTGAGATTTTGTGTGAAGACTTCATATGTAAATGTGTATGCGCATTTTCCTGAAGAGACTGTCTGTAACTTCTACAGTTTCTCAAAAGGTTTATGTTATTAAAGATTAATATATTCTCATCTAAAGGGAGAGTGTAATGAATTTGGATCTACCCTAAGTATTATTGGCTTACTTTTTACTTTAAGAATCTATGTCTTTACACTATGTGTACTACCTGTGTAGTGAGAAAAAAGTAAGTCTGGTTTCTTATCAGTCAGGATTTGGCTATGCCTTCTAGTAACAGAGACTTTGTCACGGGGGCTTAAAAATTAGGGATTTACTCTGTCTTGTGAACGAATTGGAGAAAAGGCACACCAGAGTCTTTATAGCTAATGAGATGTCTTAAGAGACAGACTTTTTCTAGGTGTCCATTCCGCCATCTTTAGCATCCAGCTCTGTATCTTATGATGGCAAGAAAGCTGTCATCCTTTCTTTTCTTTCCTTTTCTTGATGGTACTAGGCTTTAAACTCAGGGGCTCATGCTTGCTAGGCAGGTGCTTTACCACTTAAGCCATACTCCCAGCCCTTTTTGCTTGAGTTCTTTTTCAAATAGGGTCTTGCTTTGTGCCTGAACTAGCCTGGAACATGATCTTCCTATTTACAACTCCAATGTAGCTGGGATGACAGGCACACACCACCATGCCCAGCTTTTATTGGTTGAGAAGGGGTCCCCCAAACCTTTTGCCCTGGTTGGCCTAGAACCACGATTTTAGCTATTTATATCCTTTTGGCCAAAATTAAGTGCTTTGCCCTCTTAAAAAAGAAATCAGGATTTTGTTACTATAGATGAAGGAGAAAACACATTGGAGAGGCTACCAAAAGTCTACTATGTCTTTTTATGAAAACAGATGTCAATGAAGTTATTTTCTGCTTAGGGATTCCTTGGGCGTCCTATCTGCTGCTACACATCATAGCTCTTTTTTCTCAGTCTTTAAAAAAAATATGAGTAAAGAACCTGTTTCTGTCATCAAAGAATTCCTTTGCTGTTCTTCCCACGCCATGGCTGAACTCAGCCCTTGGATCTACCATAAGCCTTCCCAGGGAGTTCACTTTATTTAAGCCCAGGTCAGCCTCAGCTTGTGGCATGGGCAGGGAATCCTAAACTCTGTTCTGTCTGTATTCTGCCTCACTTACTATGATTTACATACTGGGCCAGATGGGTTGCTTTCCTGTCGTTTGTGAGAAAAACACCCAGAACCCCATTTGTCTTTCTTCCCCTTGAAGGATTCTGATTTACTACCCAGAATGAGTTCTCAAGATGACATCGGCTCATCCACCAGAGGAGTACATGTGTCCTCTGGTGTCAGATGGGAGGGGTCTGGTCTAAGGCCAAATATTGTTGTGTCCTTGCGCAAATCCCTCTGCTCACTAAGGGACCACTTACAATAAAATGGCAGCATCATATCTTCTCCAAGCATGAATTGACAAAGCACTTGAGCCTGAAGGCTAGCATTTTTTCCCCCTTGTGGTTATATCCTTGTGACTTTTTCAGCAAGAGGGGCATCCTCCCTAGAGCAGGCTGGAATATTTCCACAGCACAGTTTCACTTCCAGTCTCTGTAAGAAAGAAGAGTTTGGGGTCCCATGGGAAGAGGCCAGGCCCTAATCTATCGGGTAAAGGCCAACAGCATTCCAACCTCCATGATGTCCTCATCAGCCAAGAGTCTGATGGCTGCAGGATGAGCCCCAGAACACAGGAGATGTGCAGTAACGGGAGTAAAAAGTACCCCTGGGACAGATGTGCTCATCCTTAAGACAACAGGATCGGCTTCCATCCAGAGTGGTTTCTCTGGACTTTTTGCCTTGAGAACTGCTATAGAACGCTCACAAACGCTGTATGGAAGGGCCCTCTTTAAAAGCAATTAAACTGCAAGTCCCTGGATGCTCTGGCCGAGCAGTCTCTCCTCTCCCTGCCAGAGAATACAAGCCTGCCTGACTTCCTGTGAAGCTAGTCAGGGCAGAACATCTTTCCTCCGGATCCTCTTCTCGGCAGCGGCCACAGCAGTAAATCTTCAGAGAGGCCTCATTAGGCAAGTTCCCTTTTTGAGCTTTCTTTCCACCCTCCAGACCTTCGAAACCACCACTGCTCTTCTAGCATGCTATTATTTTTTCCTCCTAAGCTTTCATTTTCCTCACACCCGGCACCCGGGCCTCCCCACACTGCTCTCACTTTCCTTAACGGACTCTAGCTGGACTCTCTCCAAAGGGTGTGTTCGTGCAATCAAAAACTTCCCTTTTTCTTTTATCGCATCACTGAACATATCAGATAAGGCCCAGCAAAGGGAGGGAGAAAGGGAGCGAAGAGAGGTCCTCTGGCTAGACTGGTAGGGGATGTGGGGGTGCAGGTGAAGGGGCGCAGGAAGGAGGCAGAAGAAACATTCACATCAGCATTTAGGACGATGTAGGCTCAGGGAACACAGACACAGGCATCTGGTGTGCTGGTGTGGCCTCTCCCTATCCCTCTCAGCCCCTTTGCAGGAAGCTGCACTGTATTCCAGCCTGTAGCAAATGACTGTCCCCCAACTTGAAAATAGCATATAGAACAAATCAGACACAAGATGCTGTGAGACAGGGACACCAGGACATTAAATAGTTAATTTTTAGGCAGCCCAGATTGCATTTCCATCATGTGCAAGCAGTCAGCTGCTATGGTAGGTCACCAAGATACAACGCATTATTCCTACAGTTTGTGGAAAACATTAGGCAGCTGTAATAAAGTCAATGGTATTTCCTTCCTTACTGAAACATGATTTCAGTAAATCCCTGTTTAAATTTTTTTTTTTGCCCTTTCTAAACATTTCTCTCCATCTGCACCAATAAGTCAATAAAAGAAATTAAAAAGTTAAAATGCCTAATGAAATTTTATCAGGCATGAAATGGTATTTAAACCAGAGTTGGCACCCGGGCTTAGATGGGTGAAAACTGACCCAGACTTGAGGGGTTATAAAAAGCAGGGGGAGGGGAGCGGCAAGTTTCAGTGGCCTCTGTGTCTTGCAGCCACTGGGGGAAAAAATCATTCCAAAGAGGCATTCCATGAAACCCAGAGTCTCTGAGCTGTTAGGATTTTTACAGGAGGTACATCAGTTCTGTAAATCTCCACATTCTTTTAAGCCACCATTTTTCTTTATTCAATTCTTTGCACTGACATGTTTATTTGAAATTAGTCTTCATTTGTGAACTTCTATCATAATCCCAGAAAAAGCAGCAGAAAAAAAACTTCAGAAAATTTTTAAGAAGCAGCAGCAGATGGGAAAGGCAAGAGACTTAATTCTTCATCTCTCTTGGAGAAGGGCTGCAGCTGTTGCATGCAGGCCCAGAAAGACAGAAAAACATGTTTCTTTCTTATATAAAGTTTTTTATTTTGCAAGTTACTTACTGCACTATCCTTAGGTCACACTATGACATCTCATTTTCATAAAAACCTGGAAAGAAAAGGAACCATTCAATCAATGAGTATGTGGATATTTCCTAGCCTTACCAATTTAAACATTAAACTTCTTTAAAAGCCAGTGCCAGAATTCACCCTCACACAGGTTATCACCAAAATCAAAGAGCATCATATCTGAAAAGAGACATTAGTCAGACCCTCTGCCTGGAAAGCAGATTCTGAACATCTAAGAAACTTCCTTTAGTTTGTAACCAGAGCAGTGGATTTCAAAAGCACTGACCCTATGAATTGCCTTGACAGAAAGGCTGGAGAGTGAGGAGAGGGTCTTTGCCATATACAGTAGTCACTCCTTACCCACAGTTTTATTTTCTGTATTCTTAGTTACTCACAGTCAACTACAATCTGAAAATATTCAATAGAGAATTCCAGAAATAAATAAGTCATAAGTTTTAAATAACTTTTATTACAGCATATGTTACAATTGTTCTATTTTATTAGTAGTAGTTGCTAATCTCTTACTGTGCCTAATTTATAAATTGATCTTTATCATAGGTATATATTTGCACCAGTATCAGTGCCTCTGAGGCCTCTAAAAAAATCAATAAAGAAATCTGGGCCTGCACATCAGGAAAGAACACTTTTATTGAACAATTCCAACTTTGTGTAATTGCAAGCCATTTTACACTAACTTTTCAGACTTTTGCATCTTTTCATCCTAACACCAGAAATCCTCTAATGTTAGATGCTATATGCTACTCAAACACACACTAAATGCTTCCCACAATAATATTCGGTAATATTTGAGCAGGCAGCAGACCAGAGACAAAGATATTTGTAAATATTGCAGCAGGTGCATACAACGTCTGGGATGAGAAAAAAAGCAAATTTGAGATTTGCAGTACACATGAGTCTTTCATGTACAACTGCCTGTTTAACAAACCACAAGCAAGGTTGACCATTCCTATTTGCACCAGAGCAGACTTGTGTAGAATGTCTGAGCAGTTGTGGCTGCTGTGCAATTGAAGGAGTGATTCACAGCTTCAAGTAAAATTCAAGAGGTGGCAGTCAAGCCTGGCACAGGAAAGTTTGGACATAGGGAAATGCCTTTTGGACAGACTCATCATTAAAACTCTAAGACAACATGGTAGAGTCAGACTCATGCTGGATAGGCAGTAAACACAAAGGGTAATGTTTCGATGTGTGTGCCTCCTGAAAGAGGCTACTACTCCCAAATCAATCATCCCTTCCACCCTCCCATGGAGCAATTTTTTTCCTCACAATTTTTTATTATTGTTGTACTGGGGGTAAATTATGACATTTACCAAAGTTATTACAATATATTGAATTCACTCCCTCCATTATTCTCCTCCAAATCAGCATTTTAATCCCATCATCCACAGGTAGAAACCCCACTAGAAATAGCTGGGCAGAACCAGGTCTCATGGACAAGAAGTTTACACAGTATGGGGGCCTTCTTTAAGAAAAAATTAAAATAACAAATGCAAAATTATGTATGAATGTGAAGACTGATTTAGAAGGGATCCATGTAAGTGAAGCGCCCAGGAGTTTAAGCTTCATTGGCTTCCCAACACAGTTCATACAAAATGCATGCTGCACAAATACAGTTTGGGCCAATTGTACAATGCTCAGATTAAAAGATGGGCTGTGACAGCAATAAGATAGACTGCTATTGTTTTGCATAGATTTGTGTCATATTAACATTTCCATATCATAAAGTTAACTCTTCATCATGTTTTTCCAACTGACAGGTAGACACTTAATTTCGAACTTGAGCTCCAGTTGAGCTCCATTTAGTTTTGAACTTGAGATAACCTCAGTTCAAGTAGAAGATCATGAAGAATTGGGCTTGTAGAGTGCTAGAAGATGCTCTGATCACACAAAAGACAGTCAAAGGTTTTGCCCTGGAGTCTTTCATGAAATTCTTTATTCTTTTGTTTCTCCCTGCTTCTTACCTTAAGGTCGGGAATTACAGTGTAAACTGAATGTTCATTGCCACTGGTACAACTTACTGTCAATGGGTAAAGTAAGTGTACTCAAAATCAAAGTCAACTTCACACAGTTTTCTTTTCTGTCTAAGCATCAGAGCACAGTATGATTTAGAAGAAAATGTGAATGCAAAAACCCATCTAATCATCAAGAAGAGAAATGGCACATATGCTGTTAGAAATAACTGTGGTCCTTCATGGATACTGACCCTAACATATTTAAAGAGAATAAAAATAATGAAAGAGCCATGTGTGGTGGTGCGCACTTTATAAACCCAGCTCCTAGGAGGTGAAGATAAGAGGCTCACCGTCCATAAAAAGTGCATTCCACTTCTCTTTTTCATAGAAGTATGAAAAATCTGGATAGTGCTACTGCCTTTTGATATTCTAGTCAGCATTTTGTTAATCAGAAAGTGATTTAGTTTTTGAAGAAAAATAAATTTGAAAGAGTCCCACTTCTTAGAGAGGGGTGTTGAGTTGGGTGGACATGGGTAGAGCATTAATCACCCATCCACACAAAGCTGGCTACCTGGAAGTTCAGCAAGTGTGGCTGGTAGTCACAGCAACACTATCAGAATAACCATCCTTTCCAAAAGGAATAGGGCATCATTCCAGGGTGGACATAACACTTTTTCCACATTATAAAAGGAACTGTAAAATTGTTGACGTTGCCATGGTGGTCACCAATCAAGAAATGCAAAGTCTCTCTCTCTCTCTCTCTCCCTCTCTCTCACTCTATTCTCCTTATCTATATATAAATATAAATTCTTTAATTGAAATAAAAATATATGAAATATAAAAATTTCATTAATTGAATGGACATTTATTGAGAGCTTAGTTTACATTTGTCATGGGTATATACAGATTTCTTGAGACACTTAAAATTCATTGATTATATGAATATGAAATATGTAGAATTTTCATTTGCCTCTTACATACTTAACACATAGACACACAAAATACACACACACACAATTGGTCATTTCTAGCTATTTTAACTATCTACCACAAACCCAAGAAACTCTGAGTCACTGAAGAGGCATATCATGTCAGAAAGTTTAATGAAAAAAATCAAAAACTCGTAAGAGAAGCAGACCCATGTGCTCTTACTTTTCTCTCAATCCCAGCAAGAGTGATTATCTCATTTCTAATACAGCTGTTCAATAACCTCATTATCTCATTGAAGGGGAGCTTTGAAATTAACACATCAAATTAAAAATACAGGAATTTGGACCTTTTAGTCAAAGGACAAACAATGCTACTCCTATAATAGTCCCTGAGTTACAAGATAAGATTAAATTATGTACAGCATATTCTATTATGAAGACTAGGAAGTGTGAAATTCATATATGAAAAAAACGTGTAGTAGTTAAGCCAATATTTTGTTCCTAAGCTAATGAGCAATTATTATGCAGAGACACTTGTCACTCATCATTAAACACATATTTATCAACTTTTATCCCTCTCTAGTTTTGGGGAGAAAAAATTATAAATCACATAAAAATTATAGAATTAAGTGCTTTTTAATAACACACATTGTTTTCAAATGTGAAATTACTCCAGCAAAAATGAAATGTTTTTGTTCAAAAAAAATCTCTTTCATGACAAAAGAAAGAGTCCTTGCACTCAGCACTTGCCTTCAGCATAAACCTCCAGGATTTGTATAGTAACAGTTACTGCTAACTTTTTTATTATTGTTTATTCATTTATTCATATGTGTATACATTGTTTGAGCCATCTCTCCCCTGCCCTCAGCCCCTCCCTCCCTCACTTCCAGGTAGAACCTGTTCTGCCCTCTTCTTCAGTTTTGTTGAAGAGAAGACATAAGTAATAATAAGAAAGACATAGCATTTTTGCTAGCTTGAGATAAAGATAGCTATACAGAGAGATTCTTAGCATTGCTTCCATGCACACATGTATTATAATCCTAATTGGTTCATCTCTACCAGACCACTTTACTACTTCCCAGTCACCTTCCCACAGTGGCCTCTGCCAGTTTAAGATTACTTTATTAACTCCTCTGCAGTAGGCACATCAAACACTTTCAAGTTGTAGGTTTCCTACCCTTTCCCTATTCCTCCTGTACACAGTCTCCCCTTAGCGTGTGACCCAGTCAAATAATACTACTGCAATTGTTTTAGGTCTAAAGTCCACATATGAGAGAGAACATAAGATTTTTGGCCTTCTGAGCCTTGCTAACTTAAGATGATGTTCTCCAGTTCCATCCACTTACTTGTGAATGACAAAATTTCACTCTTTTTTGTGGCTGAGTAAAATTCCATTGTGTATAGATACCACATTTTCTTAATCCATTTGTCGGTAGTGAGGCATTTTGGCTGTTTCCATAGCTTCGCTATTATGAATAGTGCTGCAATAAACATGTGTGTGCAGGTGCCTTTAGAATAACCTTGTAATAACTTGAGTCACATTTCTTCAGGTATATCCCTAGGAGTGGTATTGCTGGATCATAGGGCAGATCTTTGTTTAGTTTTTTAAAAAACCTCCATATTGTTTTCCAAAGTAGTTGTACTAGCTTACATTCCCACTAGCAGTGTATGAGGGTTCCTTTTTTCCCCACATCCTTGCCAGCATTGGTTGTTGGTGGTGTTTTTGATGATAGCTATTCTAACAGGAATGAGGTGGAATCTTAATGTGATTTTGATTTGTATTTCCTTTATGACCAAGGATAGTGAGTATTTTTTCATGTGTTTTTTGGCCACTTGGACTTCTTCCTTTGAAAAAGTTCTGTTCAGTTCAGTTGCCCACTTCTTTATTGGTTCATTGATTTTGGGAGAGTTTAGTATTTTGAGCTCCCTGGATATTCTGGTTATCAGTCCCTTGTCTGATACATAGCCAGCAAATATTTTCTCCCATTCTGTGGGTGGTCTCTTCAGTTTAGAGACCATTTCTTTTGTTGTGCAGAAGATTTTTAATTTCGTGTAGTCCCACTTGTCCTTCCTTTCTTTCAGTTGCTGGGATCTGGAGTTCTATTGAGGAAGTCCTTGCCTATACCTTTGCTTCTAGGGTATTCCCTGCTCTTTCCTATACTAACTTCAGAGTTTTAGGTCTGATATTAAGATCCTTAATCCACTTAGAGTTGATTCTAGTATAGGATGAGAGACATGGATCTAATTTCAGTTTTCTGCAGGCAGATAACCACTTTTTCCAGAAGCCTTTGTCAAAAATGAGGTGGGCATAACTGTGTGGACTCATATCTGGGTCCTCTATTCTGTTCCACTGGACTTCATATCTGTTTTTGTGCCAGTACTATGTTGGGTTTTTTTTGCTATGACTCTGTAAGATAGTTTGAAGTCGGGTATTGACCACTCTTGGGGATATACCCAAAAGACTGCGACACAGGTTACTCCAGAGGCACCTGCACACCCATGTTTATTGCTGCACTATTCACAATAGCCAAGTTATGGAAAGAGCCAAGATGCCCCACCACTGACGAATGGATTAAGAAAATGTGGTATCTATACACAATGGAATTTTATGCAGCCATGAAGAAGAACGAAATGTTATCATTCGCTGGTAAATGGATGGTATTGGAGAACATCATTCTGAGTAAGGTTAGCCTGGCCCAAAAGACTAAAAATCATATGTTCTCCCTCATATGTGGACATTAGATCAAGGGCAAACACAAGGAGATTGGACTTTGAGTACATGATAAAAGCGAGAGCACAAGGGAGGGGTGAGGATAGGTAAGACACCTAAAAAACTAGCTAGCATTCGTTGCCCTCAACACAGAGAAACTAAAGCAGATACCTTAAAAGCAACTGAGGCCAATAGGAGAAGGGGACCAGGAACTAGAGAAAAGGTTAGATCAAAAAGAATTAACCTAGAAAGTAACAGACTTACACAGGAAATCAATGCGAGTCAACTCCCTGTATAGCTATCCTTATCTCAACTAGCAAAAACCCTTGTTCCTTCCTATTATTGCTTATACTCTCTCTTCAACAAAATTAGAGATAAGGGCAAAATAGTTTCTGCTGGGTATCGAGGGGGTGGGAGGGAGAGGGAGGGGGCAGAGTGGATGGTAAGGGAGGGGGTGGGGACGGGGGGGGAGAAATGACCCAAGCATATTGTATGCACATATGAATAATAAAACAATAAAAATTAAAAAAAAAAAGAAGTCGGGTATTGAGATACATCCAGTTTGCTGTTTTTGCTGAGTATTGCCTTGGCTGTTTGCAGCCTCTTGTGTTTCTAAATGAACTTTAGGGTAGATTTTTCAATCTCTGTGATGAATATCATTGGGATTTTGATGGGAATTGCGTTGAACTTGTAGATTGCTTTTGGTAGTATAGCCATTTTTACTATGTTGATTTGCCAATCCATGAGCACAGCAGATCTCTCCACCCTCTGTAGTCTTCCTCAATCTCTTTCTTCAAAGGTGCATAGCTCTCCTTGTAGAGGTCACTCAAATCCTTTGCTAAGTTTACTACTCCTAGGTATTTGATTATTTTTTTGAGGCTATTCTAAATGGAATTGTTTTCCTGTATTCTTTGTCAATTTGTTCATTGTTGGTGTATTGCAAGACAACTGAGTCTTTTAAGTTGATTTTGTATCCTGCCATGTTACTGAAGCTGTTTATGGTGTCTAGGAGTTTTTGGATAGAGTTTTTTGGGTCTTTGAGATATAGGATCATGTCATCTGCAAATTAGGATACTTTGACAGTTTCTTTACCTATTTGTATTCCTTTTATTACTTCTTGCCTTATTGCTCGGGCAAGGAATTCCAGGATTATGTTGAATAAGAGTGGGCACCCTTGTCTCATTCTGGATTTTAGGAGAAATGGTTTTAGTTTTTCTCCATTAAGTATGTTGAGGTAAATTCCTTCTTTTCATAGTTTTCTTAGAGCTTATATCATGAAGTGGTGTTGAATCTTGTCAAAGACTCTTTCCGCATCTATTGAGATGATCAAGTGGTGTTTGTCTTTGCTTCTATTAATGGGCTATGACAACTAAGGTTTTTGATTCCTCACCTCCATGGACTGAATGACTCAATTTTCCCTGGAATTCCCAAGACTTAAAACTGTTTGCCACTTCTGATGCAACCTGCACAACCCATTTAAAAAGCCACTGAAGTGAGGAGACAGGCCCCCCAGAATAAGGAAACCATGGGAGAGCAAGATAACTTGACAGTCTGAAAAGTAGAGCTGTTCAGTAATGCTGCCCACTTGCCTCTCATGGTGATGGGGACCTGGGATCAATGATCTCTGTGACAAATTGCACACATCATGGACATGAAGTGATCCATTTAAGGGGTTCATTTGTGACAGAACATCAAAGGAAGAACTCATAAGGAAACTCTTGGAATACTTAAGGCTTAGTAGCAAACAACATAAACTACTACAGAAAGCAGAGGTATGGTTCCAGAATATGTACACATGTTCAGAGCAGTTATGTGCAAAAAGACATGTACCCTTCCAGTATATCCAAACTTGAACATTCTATAAAGAGTGTAGTGGAGTTGGAGGTCTTCCAATCTGATTTCAAGATATAGTGTAAAGCTACAGTAATTAAATCAATGTGGTATTCACATAAGGACAAACATAGAAGAGTCAGAAAAGGATATACACATTTATAGTTGACTGATTTTTGAAAAAGATGCCAAGGTTATTTAACGGGGCAAATAGTCAGTATAAGTGAGACTAGAAAAAATGAGCACCTATATGCAGACATTATGAAATTTTGCCACCATATATAAAAATTAATTTAAAATGGCTCACAGAATTAAGTGTAAGTGATAAAAGTTTAAAAACTTCTAGAAAAGTAATAGGAAGAAAATCTTGATTACCTTGGGTTAGGCAAAGGTTTCTTAGGACACAGATATTATGAATCATAAAAGGAAATATTGGTAAATGGGCATTAAATTAAAAACATGTGCTCTCTGAAAGATAATGTAAAGAAATGAAAAAAGCAAGACACAGAGTAGGAAAAAATATTTAGAAATCACATACTTGATCAAGGACTTGTATCCAGGATACATAAAAGAACCCTCAAAACATAAGGAAGCAAACCACCCAGTTTTTTTTTTAAATGGCAAAAGATTTGAATAGACAACTTACCAAAAAAGAGACACAGCTAGCAAGTGAACACATAAAATGATCCAGTTCTCAGGGAAATGCAAAATGAAGCCATCATGTCATACTTCCCTCACCCATCAGAGTGGCTAAACTGTAAAGGAATGACAATGACAATAGCAAGTGTTGAGGAGAATGTGGGGTGTCAGAAATTCTCATATATTGCTAGTAGTATAAAATGATACAACATTGAAAGAGTTTAGCAGTTAAACATTAAGGTTAAACATAAACTTACCATACAGTACAGAGATTCCAATTCTAGGTATGTACCCAAAAGAAATAAAAGCATACATCCACTCAAGAGTCTATACACAAATGTTCAAACAGCTTTCTTCACAGTCATCAAAAGCTGGAAATAAACTAAGTGATAAACAAATTGTGGGTACATCCATACAACAGAATACTACTCTAAAAAAAAAAAATCTAGTGCATGATGCTGGATGAAGAGTGACCAAAAGGCTTCCTACTATGATTCATCCTCCTTATCTCGGCCATTTTAACACAATTGCAGCTGCAGCTTAACACAAATGCATATTGCAAACTACAAAGTTTTCATGCGCATTTCCCATTTGGTTGAACTCATAGTGCTTTTTTTCCTCCTTAACTGAATTGCTTAGCAATGAAATTTAAAGACCTTTTGAGAATCAGTCAGAAGCTTTTCATCAGCCGATACTGGTGATACTTGGCCAGTTCAAACAACCTCTCTACATTTTGATAATGTCCTGAATGTCTGATCCCTTTGAAGAATAAGACTAGGGACATGACTGGCTTGGAAGGAAAAAACTTCAGAATTGAGATGAGAAAGGGTAGCTGGTGCCAGATTGAAACTTCACCAATAAGAACAGAAAGGTTTGCTGGTGTGGTGTCAGTGTGACACCTGGCCAAATCGTCATCAGACTATCCATTTTTAGTTAGTGTTTTGTGCAATTTAACTTACTTCTACAATTCATCTAAGTATTCTTCCTGCAAAGTGGGAGTATAGTCAGCCATGTACTAATTCAAGGACAATACAATTTGCTTCTCTATGTTATGAGAACTAAACAAGATACTATATTAAAGTGTCTTGTACAATACTAGGTATTCAATATACATTCACCAAAGTTTGATCAGAAAATTCTCCTTATGCAAAGAATATTTTTTAAAATATTCTCAGGTTATGTCACTCAACATTATACTTTTACAAATGAGAAAACTTGGTTCAATTAAATAAATTGGACTATTCAAGCTTTCTCCTTCAGAGTTAGAAGTCCAACTTTCAGTTCACATGAACCTTTTTCTTAGAGCTCCTGCTTTCAATGGTGATGGTTCCAACAGCTGAGCTTGAAGGAGAATTCAGGGATCATGGACTCTTGCTTCTGGCTTCGCATTTAGTGTAGCTCTTTTCAATCACTTTTTACTTTAAGAATGGAAGTCTATGGAAAGCGCTCTCTTCAGAGACTAGAATTTCCAGAGTTAGCAAATAAAGTACAGGATGGGAAATGAGATTTGAGTTTCAAATAAGCAACATATAATTCTTTAGTCTCATGAAATATTTGGAGCATACTTATTCCAGCAACTTATCTTTCAACCCTATTAGCAGCCAAACAATGTACAGTTGCCAACGAGGACAATTTTTTCCCAAAACAAATAAACAATGACAAAATAATCACCACCCCCATAAACTAATCTTTGTTTCTTGAGCATTCCTGCCCTGTGACCATTTCTCCTCACCTAGGATACTGGATAGCTTTAATGAACAGCCTCTGAGGCCAAGGCTGTATATGACTGATGAGGATGGTGATGGCAGGAAAAAGTTGATGATACACACCTAAGCAGGTTTAGGAAAACACATTTTGCCAAACAGGAAGTATCCAGTTCCATGATAAACAGACAGAAGTTCAAATCCTTCTCTCTTGCTACCTGTGTGACTGTATGACTTAAAGCAAGTTATTTAAATGCCCCCACCCACTCATAGGTTCTGTTTCTTTCTCCATAAAGTAAGGATATCTTTGGCTTTTGTGAAGGTCAAATATAATAGGAAGAAAGCACTGCTTACTTCCTAGAATGTATAAACGAGAGTCTTACAAATTATCATTTCTTTAACTATATTGTCATGTTTTACGTCGTTTTCTATGTATTTGATATAGTTCACAATGCACACTGTATAAGCCAAAGAGCCAGACTGATGAGGGTCTTGAGTATATATAATCCAAATACTAAATTTTATCCCCTAGCAATGAGGAAATCATGGCTATCTGTATGCTATTTAAGGCTAAGCCAGATAACCTCCATCCAAGTTCTCACTAACACCTACATAGGAAATTGTGTAGCATATCATTTCCTATAGATCCAAGCACACATTCGCCAATACAAGTCACAATGACCTGCCTTCTCTAACCTTCTTCAATCCAATTTTGACCAAGTGGATAATGAGAAGTGACACCTCTTCCCACAGATCTACTTTGGGAATATGAGACAGGGGTAGGCAGCAGACACCCTAGGTCAAAATGCATGCTCTATCACTAAGTTATTAGTGGAATAACCTCATCCAAATTGATCAACCCATCTGAATAATAATAATGTAATTTGTAATAATTGAATAGTATTATGTAATTATTGAATAGTAATAATGTAATTTCTATATAATAGAAATAATGTCAGCTAAGCAGGCAGATTCTTAAATTAAAAGAGTCCAGCATGGTGCCTGGTTACAGGAGTTGTTCAATATCTAGAGTTTTATTTCTCACTTTTTTAGAACACTACTCTCAAGTTTCTGACTCATATATCCTGGGAGTATGAGTGCTCTTTCTCACAACTATCAGAAAAGTCTTATGAGTCAGTTTTCAGAAGCCTGATTACATTAAAGAACAATTTTGTTTAGAAAATATCTTAAACAGTTGACACCTGAGTGACTCAGACCCTTGCTCAGTCTTGCCCTTCAGACTAAGCAGGCTGAAAGGTTCACCAGTTCCCCTGCTTGCACCTTTAGAACTTGCAGATGTGTGCTATCTGCAGCTGCTGTTTGGTCAACTTCAAGTCCTTCTAATCTTTTTACAACCAGTTCTGTTGGCTGTTATCTGGGTTCCTTGTAGTGCCTTGTCTATTGTACGGTTTAAACAGATCTCCACCCTCTTCCCTGGCAACTCGAAGGGCAATATAATTATTCAACGTGTGGTAGAGTCTTCTCTCAGCTAAGCTTCTTAGTTGGACCTTTTCACACTTTGCCTGGTGTGTGTGTGTGTGTGTGTGTGTGAAAACTACTACTTCAAGCTTTTTCTTAAAGCTGGATTATTAATTCATTTCCTAAACTAAATACTAAATAATGGCTCACAGTGCCCTTCTTCTATTAACACACGCCCTCTCTCTCCTTGAAGAGTTACATATTGTTTCCTTCAAACTGGAAAGGTTAATCAGACCTATTATTTTAATTTTGCAACTCTGCTTAGTTAATTTTCTCATATAATTTTACTGTCCTTCCTATTCTGTTCTTTATCTGTGTGGCTCTACAGTGACCAAAATCACCAAGTCCAAATTTAATCACAGGATTACACAGGGTACTAGAAAAAGGAATGAGCTCCAACCCAAAAAAAAAGTTTTCATCCAGCCTCTGTTGCCAACTAGCTATGTGACCTTGCCAAGACAGTTAACTGCTGTGGACTTCAGATTCCTTATCTGTAAAATACCTAGAAAACATATACTAAATGCTGTCATGTCTGATATGCCCACCCTTACATCTGTGAGCTTCCCAGACATCCTGAGTATGCAGCTAAGAACAGCTTTCACTTTATTTCGATGTTTGACTCTTGAGTTTTTGGCAAATGACTACTCCATATGCTTCTTTACTGGCTCCACACAACTTGGCTTAAATCCAGCATAAGGAACTTTGGTCATTTCTTAATATTTGATATGATTCATTAACCAAACTATATAGTTAGATCTATTGTTTTTCTATGTAACTTAAAAATACTATTTATGCAAATTTTCCCTACACTGTAAAAATATAGCATAATTTAAAAGTGAAATTGCACATTTATTGGTCAACTTATAAAGTTGTCTAGAATATTTTTCTTAAAAAAAAAAAGAAGTGGGATGATGGAAGGTGGTAGCTACCACCATATTTATTTCTCACTCTGTGCAAAATGAATTATGGTGACAACAATCCAAGGTATTATGCTCCTGGAAAGACAAAAATAAATTCCATAGAGAATTTGAAGAGCCACTCAGTAATTCTTAATACTTGTCAGGTTATTTTCTCCTCAGAGGCCAAGTCTCTCCTGGGGGCCCTTTAGAGTAGAGCTGATTCCTAAGCAATAGAGCTCAGGGTTTCCAGGAAACTCCCCTAGGATCCGGGCAGGAGCCTTAAGATAGGAGTCACCTACAACTTAGGTCCAAATCCTTGCATTATCAGATACCTACAGCCAGGGTAAGGGCCAGCTAACCACAG